>NC_091827.1:9986666-10680833 GCF_038994185.2 Dermacentor albipictus
ATGACCTTTCATCGTAGAAGTGAATAAACCACATGGTAGCCAATTTCTTGGTTGTTTCATACGTTTTTGTATAAAGTGATAATAAGGTATTTATTCAGCAGTGGCTGCATAAGAAAGGAGCAGAAGAACTGATCTATGTTGAAACTCTACAATGTCATTACTGCTTAGGTAAAGTTTACAACAGGCTTTCACATGCACTGGAATATTTGCACCAGCCTCATGCTACAGTGTTTCTAATCCAAACATGCTTTAAAAAGTGTGCTGGCAATCGGTGGCAGATCTAGGAATTTTTAATATCACGGGCTGGAAAATGACCAACAAATCTGGCACACAGCATAGAGCTGAGGTGCAGTGGACAACCATGACTGTTGAGTTAGCCACACCGCAACACACATGGAGCAAGGTTGACAGTGTCGGTGTACAGCCAGTTTATTTATTTTTGATTGTTTGCTCTTTATTTATACTGTTAGCCACAATAAAGGGGACACTGCAGGAGTGGATATACATATCGTAGCAAGTGGCAGCGATAATTTCATAGGCATCATTTCATGGCAGCTAACAAAAAAGTTGCCTTTGGTTCGGTACACTTAGCACAGAGTAAACATATAGATGCAAAGCAATATAGTCATTGTGAGCAAGGACTGTGTAAGGTAACAGGGATAATTAAATCGGAATGTCTTTTGGGAATGTACTAAGCTTTAGAAGGAAGACTAGGCAAATAATCAACGAGAGCTCTATTCTCTAATTACTCTTGGAAAAAGTCCTTAACAAATGACGCCTCTGGTGACATATTTGGCAAAGGAGCAATATGGTGACCTGAGACTCACTGTCTCAACATTACTTGTAGCCAGCTGGGGTCAGCCCTGGTTAACCTCCCTGCCTTTCATTTATATTTATCTCTCATTTATTCAGCTGCTTAAGAGGAAGCTTTAGCTCGGGTGCTCCTATCTAAATACACGTAAAAGGAGAATTCGTTTTTGTTGGCAACCACTGCACCAAATTTGACGAGATTTGTTGCGTTTAAAAGGAAGCCTCAAATTCTAGTGACTTGGTTTCAAATTTTTGATCTAGTTCATCAGTATTCTATAAAAAAATTGGCGAAAACTGAAAATTTTCAGAAAACGAAACTATAAAGTTTACATCTCCGTAACCCAGCAATGAAAAATGATATCGCAATTTCGTGAATCGCATATAATAGTACATCTAAAGCGGACAAAATTGATATGTCACACATGAATCCCAAAAATTTAGTAATGTGAAAATACAGCTTTTGCGGAACCCTTGTGCGCAACGTAACAAATTCACGTAAGATATAAAATGACATAGTAAATTTGTCCGCTTTTAACGATCTAATCGATGCCGTTTACAGAACCGCGATATCTGTTCTTGATGCAGAGCTATTAATTTGTAAATTTCGTGCTTCTATTATTTTCAAACTTGCGAATTTTGGAAAATATTTTTAACAAAATTCAGGCCCTAAATCGAAATTCCGTTTCCAACAGTCACTAAAATTTAACTTTCTATCAAATGCAACAAATTTCATTAAAATCGGTACATGGGTTACATCAGAAAAGCGTTTTTTTTTTCGTTTTACATGTATTTGAATAGGCCGCGTTAGAGTTGGGCCCGAGTTAAAGCTTCCTCTCAACAGGGAGCATTTATGTTATCTGTAGGCTTTACATCATCCTTGTGTGGATATCCTTAAAGTAAAAAACAAAAAATATTGCACCTGCATACTCTGCTGTATGTGAAGTAAAAGAACACATTCAATCTGCTGCTTGACTTGCTGGCTGTCTCAGTAAGATTCCAGCTATTTAACAGCACGCATTTCAATGTAAACTGAGCAAACATTTATCATTCGTCCACAGATATGGAAGCTCCAGCGAAATGAAGAGGAAGATTCAAGAGAACAGCAGAAAGAACTGGGCAGAGTACCATCAATCCAAGAGTGACTTCAGGTGATTTTCTCCACTTCATAGCGCACCCTCAAGATGCAGTGTTTTAGTTTAAACCCTAGTGAGTCAGAACCTCCATGTAGCATGTTTTTCTCCCTTTGACTAGCTCAGTGGCATAAAGAACTGCACAGAGCCAAGCCATGAAAAGGGCTAGTGAGCGCATGTTCATGATTATGTTGCACTGAGCCTTACAGTGGCAATATATATATATATATATATATATATATATATATATATATATATATATATATATATATAAACAAAGAAGGAAACAAATATGCAGACATCTGCATCCTTGTTCCCTTCTTTGTTATATTTTTTGCCATTGTAAAACTCAGCACAATGTAATCATGAATGAACCAGTTCAAGTTGGGAGGGGCGAGGGGAAGTGTTCAAGGGGTCATCTTGTGCTCTCAAAATTCTGTTCAAACTGTTTCCCCCACTGAGGAGCTGCCTACCATAGAATGGTAATGTCTGCTTGTAGTACACTGTATTGTGGTGGTTCATTCTTAATAACAGGAGTGTAATAGTTCGAGATAGATGCATCACGGTTAGCTCCCCATATAACTGCCTATTCGTCCCTTTTACAGTTTGACCCAAGGTAGTTTTCTTTCCTTGTCAACACATGTTAACCACCTCAAATGTGCTCAGGATTTAATGACACTTCCCAACTTCATTGTCCATATATTTTCTTGGCACCTGTTACCATATCTTTTAAGTATCTTACAAAAACAAACTTTTTTGCACATAGAAGTATTCGTCAACAAGCCTGACTGTCATTGTTTACAGAAAAGCATTGTTAGGAAAGTGACCAATGAGCCCGCCACAATACTTTGTCACCAAGCCTACATCTACCAAGCAAATGCATTGTTATATGATCTTGCTTGGCCCATTTGGCAGGAAGGAAACACATTTCTTTAATCCCTTATTTCTTCATGGCTGACTGCACTACCAAGTTTTGATGAAAAACTGGTTCTTCAGAACTTCATACTGTGCTCAGCCATGAAGTCACACCATTTAGCCCCTGTCGCAACTTATATCTTAAATGCTTCAAACACTTGATGCTGCGTACACGTATTTTTCCATGTGCTCTGCAGGAAGTACGGCATGGAAGGCCAGATGGAGCGGCTACTCGGATTCAAACGGGAGACAAAAGAGGACAAGGGTGATAAAAGCAGTGAAGACTGAGCCTTAGTATGTTTGATTTAGGAACAAGCTTAATAAATATAGGTGTTCTATTGCCCTGCATTATATACATGCTTCCTTGCCTATGCATCTGTGTAGTGCAATACAGCGCACGATTACTGCTTTTTGAAATTGAGTAGTGTTGAACAAAGCAAAGGTGTGAATCCCCGTATGCTCAAAAGGCACAAAATTTGTACTGAAACTTTAAATTATGGGGTTTTACGTGCCAAAACCACGATCTGAATAGCACATACGCCGTAGTGGAGGACTCTGGAAATTTAAACCGCCTGGGGTTCTTTAATGTGCACCTAAACCTGAGTACACGGGTGTTATCGCCCCGATCGAAATGCGGCCGCCGTGGCCGGGATTCGATCCCGCACGCTCGTGCTTAGCAGCCCAACACCATGGTCACTAATCAACGAAATTTGTATGGTATGCCGGTGGCCACCATATGCAGTATTGTCTTAATCCTTATTCGTGCAAAATTTACTACGAAAAGCATGCACTTTAAGCAATACGTTATGGATTTGCAGACAGGAAAAAGCGTGAAGTTGCTGCATAAAAAATTTTTATTAAAAAAAAAATAAAAAATACCCTCGGCGGGACTCGAACCCGCAATCCCCGGTTTAGGAGACCGATGCCTTATCCGTTAGGCCACGAGGGCGAGGCGGCGGGAGGGCCGCGGTATTGCTTCTTAAAGCGACTTGTAAATTCAGCAGTATTTTTTATCAAAAAATATTAACAAATTATTGATATTAGTGATCAGTACCATCCACACTCCGCAGATCATTAGTAGTGATACCGCACAAATTAGCTCACAATATCCTGCACCTTACGAGCACACATGCATGAAACGCAATGTCAAATAAAATCTTATTATAATAAAGTAATTACATATAAGCGTGGTAATTAAACATATTTATAGGTATGTTCAAGATGTTCTAAGTTGGTTTTTGTATTCTGTAGTGTTTTACATTTAATGTCAATTGCTTACTTAATTTGACGAAAAGCAGTAATTGTGTTCGCAACACTGAGAACGCTACGGTGAACAATAGTGGAGGCTAGCGGTAGTGTGTAGTCGGCGTGCTTGTGTTTTCGCCAGCTTCTTCCGAAGGTGAAGCAGGGGGCGATGATGCCAGTTCACTAAGCGATCGTATTTGCACGCTATTTCCTAACGAAAGCTTCCAGTTCAGGCGTATCGCCAAAAACGATAGGATCGAGGACCGCTACAGCTATATACTACAAGACAAGAGCGCCAACGTCGAACAGCGCAAGCTATGGCGTTCTCCTTGGCCGGTCGCTTAAGCCTGGCGTCGACTGCGGCCGCAGTACTTCGGTCGCGCGTGCGTCTCCTCTGCACCGCGCCGATCGCCGACAAGATCTCCAAGCTC
The DNA here is from genome assembly GCF_038994185.2 of Dermacentor albipictus. Taxonomy (NCBI): domain Eukaryota; kingdom Metazoa; phylum Arthropoda; class Arachnida; order Ixodida; family Ixodidae; genus Dermacentor; species Dermacentor albipictus. Next base: position 9,991,198 of record NC_091827.1, read on the forward strand.
GTCAGTCAGGACAAGGTCGTCGTTTTCATGAAGGGCGTCCCTGAACAGCCCCGATGCGGCTTCAGCAACGCCGTGGTTCAAGTGCTTCGCATGCACGGCGTCGACTACAGCTCGCACGACGTGCTCCAAGACGAGGAACTTCGTCAAGGCATCAAGGACTTCAGCAACTGGCCTACAATACCGCAGGTGTACATCAACGGTCAGTTTGTGGGCGGCTGCGACATCCTGCTACAGATGCACCAGAGCGGCGAGCTGGTCGGCGAACTGGCCAAAGTGGGCATCAAGTCGCTCCTCATCGACTCCGTGTCGTCGTCCGACGAAGCGGCCGGCGAAAAACAGGAGAAACGGTAACGGAACGGTGTGTTCGGTAGATTAGCGGGAGACCCTTTCGGCGACGTTTCGTGTACACGGGTTGGGCAGTGAACACAGACTCTAGATATCGCCTTATCAGAAACCTCGTGCCCCGACCTGCGGTCTGCCAGGGTGAAGTGAAAGCTCTTTTGTGCTCGGGTTGGCAGTTGCTGAGGGGCCGCGCATCCCGTTAACCAAAGCGAAGAGTTTCGGCCGTGCGATGTTTACAGCATCGTCTTGCGAAAAAGAGGCTTTCTAACCAAAGCGAAGAGTTTCGGCCGTGCGATGTTTACAGCATCGTCTTGCGAACAAGAGGCTTTCTGCTCTGGGACCAACGAGAGACAGTCGGTTGTGGCGCGAATCGAACATCAACCGCTAGAGAAGCCCGTTGTAGTTCCTCTTCCGGGGCTACGTGACTGCCGGTGTCGCGGTTATGGCGGCGTACCGCCCCCTCCTCCTTTTTTTTTTTTATCCCCTCCATCTTTTTTTTTTCTTCTCTTTCCCCCTTGTTCTCCCTCCTGCCGTCTGTTGTGTGCATTGCGTCTCGCGTTGATATATGATGTAAAGTAAAACGGCTAGTGTGTTTTGTAGTTTCTTCTTTTTTTTTTCGTCGAAGCTACTGGTTTCAAGCGCACAAGTTTTGTGATTTACCGGCTATTGGAGCTCCTTATTTTAGCTGCTATGCAATAAATTTTTTTTCTTTCCACCTGCCTCGTGTCTGAGCGTTACTTAGCCCCGTCTTGTAAGCTTTGCTTATCCGTCTTCCGCACCTACATAAAAAACTGCCGCTGCCGGTACATATTAATTAAAGAAACAAAAAGTACCGTAACCACTTGGCGCGTGCATGCAATTCCCGCGTGTGTGTCTATGTTAAGAAACAACGTTATTTGGCTGACATCAAGCTTGTTTTTGTAGGAAAGGCGCGACGAACCATTAGTTTGCTGCCAGCCGTAGTATTAACTACATGCTGCCGGCGATGGCTTCATCTCCGTTACCAAAGGTACCTTTGCTAGCATATACAGTAACTCCACGTTAGCCAACGTCGGTGAAGCACACAATAAGCTCTCCCTCTTACTTTTCCGTTTTGTTTTAATCAAATCTGCAACGCCAATCGACTCACAATGCGGAAGCTTCTCTTTACGCTCTCTCCGTTCTTCAGTCCACAAATAATGTTAGAAAAATGTACTGTCCCTTCAATTATATTTACATTATTTATGGTATATTAATAAGATATCGAGCATAGATGATGATAGCACGTCTTTCTATCAGTGATTCTATAAGGCAAAGCCACAGTAGCTTTCCAGCAGACTAGTACATGTTGCAGGAAAAACGTAACTTAATGCAATTCTTTCGAAAGTGTTATTGATTACGGTTACCAATTACTGCCCCACGAAAGTAAATGAGTAATCACCAGAAAGTGCGCCCTCTGTAGCCATTCACACGCTGCTTACATTCGCTTACAATTGCTTTTCAAAATTCTCTTCGGCCATCATGTTGTTTTCTTGTGAAGAAATCTGCGGCGACTCCGAAAACTAGCTTGGATGCGCCCGCTGGAAACTAATACTGAGTGCTTGGGTCTGCTGATCTGAATATAGGCATTCCTCAAGGCTGGCTAGACCATAAAGTTTATCGTCTAGACCACAGGCGTTATGTTTCATAGTTCCCGCCAAATTCAGATGCTCAAAGCTGTGTTGCCTGTTGCAGCTTATCTCGTCAATAAAGCAGCCACTTACAGTGAGCCTTACTGATTGAAAAAAGTAATCGATCAATTACAAAACTACCATCAAATTCCTTACAAATAATTATTTGCATGTAATTCGTTACGTACAAGTCACATTTTAGGTGAGTTTATGTCACAGTCGCACCTCGGAAGACAGCGTGAGCACCGCACGATCTCAAGGTTGTTGATCTGAAGAAGGATTTGCGGAAGATCAGGTAGTTACACGAACAGGAAAGGACGAGGTCAATTAAGGATTCGTACTACCCGCGGTAGTTGCTCAGCGGGTGTGGTGTTGTGCTGCTGAGCACGAAGTCGCGGGATCGAATCGCGGCCACGGCGGCCGCATTTCGACGGGGGCGAAAACACCCATGTACTTTTAAATTTAGGTGCACGTTAAAGGTGGTCCAAATCATTCCGGAGCCCTTCACTACGGCGTGCCTCACAATCAGATCGTGGTTCTGCCACGTAAAACCCCATAATTTAATTTTGAACGGTTCCTACTTGTTTGATCAATCAATCAATCGAAACTTTAGACACTCCGCCGTGATAGATCGTTGGCCATGACGCTGCTGACCGGAATGTAACGGGTCTGATCCCGGCCGCGGATTGATGATGATGATGATGATGATGCCTCAATCAATGACACAAACCCACTATGGGGAATAGGCCACGAATCGGGCGGCAATATAATTGAACCGTCCAAGGATTGTGCGCGCGTTCATCGTGGATATTGGGTCCTTCTCAACATGGCACAAACCCACAGGAGCGATTGGCTACACAAATGAGAAATTAAACGAGTATCTATATAAATAATAAAAAGAGAAGAACTGAAAAGGCTGGTACTTCTGACTTTATGAGAAAATATCGCGAACTTTTGAAAATGTAGTAATTAAAGGAGCACGTGACATTAAAGAACCCCATGTTAAAATTAATCCCGAGTCCCCCACTATACGGAGTGCCTCATCAGATCGTGGATTTGACACGCAGGACCTCGGAACTTAATCTTAATTGATTTCAGAACTTTAGTCTGGGCTGGTTGGGTCATACGTAAACGGCACGAAACAAAGACGAACACGCATACTCGTGTGTGTGTTTTTTTTTTCTTACACCATTCTCTTTTTTTTAATGGTTACTATACAAAAATTTTAAAACAATCGCCCGTTGCAGATATCGTAATTCTAGTCATCGAGTGGGATTACTCAGACGGGGACATTACTTGCACGAGAAATCGAAATACATAACATATAATTAAGCGAAATTCACTGCTTAATTTTCCAACTAATTACTTTACGGCACATATTACAATTTAAAAATTGTGGCCAGTGATTCCGCAAGGCGTATGCACTTGGAGCGAATTTACAGGATGACACCAGTTTTCGAATAGCAGTTCCCGAAATTCGCGACAAGATACGTCGGTTTCCCCAATTGCTTTTGCGCTTCAATGCGTAAACAACGTTGTCTTTAAAAAAGTAAGTGGAGCAACAGTGGACATTTCCGCAAGTTGGACGGTGCGCATATCCGGCTCGGAACCGGTGCCATCATTATTCGCTCTAAATGCATTTGCCTTGAAAGCTCACCTGCTCCAACTCGCAAAGTGCAGCATGTGGCGCAATTTAATTAATTAAGAAGTTAATTAGTGACTTTTTGTTAATTAGTTATCTACCCATTTCGACTCATCGCGCTAGCAACGTTCGCCGCTTCGAGTAATTCAGCTCAAGAACTACTATCGCGTTATTTGCCACAGGCGAGTTCTTCAAAAAAGTTATGCATGGCCTGGGAAGAAAAAAAAACGCCCCGTATATGTGCTGGTCTTAGTTCTTTCCTGTTTACGTATTTGATATTTACGTATTCATATTGGTAGTTAATCCTTCGTCGTGTGTAACAGTGAGGTTGAAGACTAATATGCAGAAAACAAAGATGATGATCAATAGCCTGGCAAAGCAACAAGAGTACAGCAGCGCCAGTCAGCCTCTAAAGACTGCGAAGGAATACGTTTACCGAGGTCAATTACTCACAGGGGACCCTGATCATGAGAAGGAAATTTACAGAAGAATAAAAATGGGTTGGAGTGCATACGGCAGACATAGTCAGATCCTGACTGGAAGCTTACCATTATCATTAATATTATATTATACCGTCACTTTTGGTCACCGCGGAGGTTTGTAAAAGCTTCTGTGGTGACGCGCGTAAGTGACTTCATAGTTTGAAAAACAACAAAGATTGTGTTACGTGGCGGGTCTGACCAAAAACCGATGATCAGGTGATGGGCTGGTGGTATGCGGAGAACGGATGACTGTTGGCGTCCGAGGTCCGGCCTCGTCAACGAATGGGATTGTGCCCAAGTATACTTGAACGGATTGCTTGCACCGATTGAGGCGTAGTAAGCATACGAAACGCGTGACCAATTCGTAAAGTGAATCCTCAAGAATATATAAGGCTCTCCGACGTTAGCTACGACCTCAGTTAGGATAATTGTACGTCGACGCCACTCCGGCCAGTCAACTTGGTTCATAACCACTTCCGTATGCTGCTTTTCCGACACGAGAAACAATGCAGAACCTCATTCATCTGAAAATCTGCCGAATCGTCTAAAGAGCCAGATGTCGGACAGTAATAGTATTGTAGGACATGCGCCAACAGCAGTCGCACTTCACGAAAAGCGCGATGAAATGTAATAAGGCCCCGTGGACTGAAAGAAAACTGCCCTGGACACAAACTGAAATGTCCTGGCGCCTCACGTGGTTGGAGCCAAGATGGATGAATGAATGGATGGATGATCGATGAATACGATGAGAATCCCCTCTGAAACAGTGTAGTGGCTGGTGCCACCAAGGTCGTTACTTCTACCTTTCGTTAGCGATCATTACTTTTACCGTTTACTTTCGCGTTTATTACAAAAAACTTAGCTCGGAAAGCTGCCCGAATATGCATGGGAACGAAGAAATTGTTTTTCTCTGCATCAACTGCACTGATTTCGATGCGGTTTATTGCAAAAAAAAATATGGTGACTGTATATAGGAAGCCAATTTTCCATTTATGCCATCATATATTTAGGGAAAAAATTCTTCAAGATTGCAAAATTTAAGAAAACTCAAGTATCAAATTTCTAACTCTAACTCTGTAACAAATAACATATATCACAATTGTGTGTAAACTGCACCTATTGGGACATTTGAAGCGGACAAAACAGGTGCATTATACACCGCCACTGCAAAACATATTAAAGATCCGTGTATACCATGCACTCTCAAAAGTTAACCAAATGCAAGAAATTTCATTCAAATTGGCCTAGTGGTGGTCTAAGAAAAGCATTTATACATTTTACATGTATCACAAAGTCCTAACTTCAGGTTGTTGGTACGGCTTCATTACGGGACAACAGCGCAAAAATAAACGAGAAAAGTCCTGTCCTGTCATTCTTTGTCTCGTTGTGCGTCTCCCTGTGTGGCTTCTATCGTCCCTTGTCTTTTGCTGCGCCGCAATTCTGGTGACTATTTTCATCAAGGATTCACTATAGGCAGTCCTGGCACCTTAGAGCTGAACCACGGAGCCCGTCTCTGCCAGTTAAGGCGTGCGTCTAATATCGGCTTACTTGATGGTGCTGTCTAACCGGTAGAGTCCACTCTTTTAACGTACATTTGGATTTAGGTGAAAGAACTTTACATAGTAAAAAACTGACCAGGATTCTTCAGCTATACGTCATCGCCATATCTCCAGTGCTGCTTGTGTAAGCCCCCCAAGAATCCGTGTTCATTTCTGCGCTTCAGTACCCATAGCGAGCAAGCGTTTCTGGAAGCACAAGGGTTCTAAGACGGGCTAGCTGGTTTGCGTTCGTTAGGGCGAGAAAGCGCAGACTACGGGACGAGTGAAAACAGACAGCGCTGGAAGACCTGCGCATCGGCGCATACAATGCATTTTTCGAGCCGCACTCTTGGAACCCCGCGGCTGCACTTTATTTCTCGCCTCTGCGGACCCGTGGCGGCGGTCCTAGGCCCAGTTAATGTCCTCGATGGAGAAGGCGAGCGCGAGTGCGAGCGCCGAGCATCCGACGCCCATGGCCATGAGCGTGACCGCGATGTTGATGGGATTGAAGCCCATGCGCGCGGAGACGCGGTCCTCGGGCCGGTCGGCTACGGCGTACATGACGATCATGAGCACGGCCACCAGGATGAAGTAGGTGGCGAAGCAGAACGCCGTCACCGAGGTGACCGCGATGATGCCTTTGTGCCGGATCACCTCGAGCCGCACCGCGCGAAGCCGCTCCCGGAACGCCACCTGGCGGGGGCAACGCGCGATGCGAGGTCGTTTCAGTTTTCATTTATGCCGTGGGTGTTATTCTGTATACACTGTCGAATTCCGCTATGTTGGTTCATCGTGAAGGTGCTCACAGCGAGCACATATTCACACGTGTACTTATCTTTATCGGGCAACCACGTTTCGCCGCTTAACAACTGTAATCGCACAACGAGGGACGCGCCTGCATGTATCCGACGTTTCTGGAAAGTTATCGACGCTTCTATCCGCGTGTCTGTTGTCGCCGAACCTTGTGTTATCAGATTTCATCGCGTGACACGAATGGAGTAGAACTTTGTGGAAGACACGCGGGTCCCATCAGTTAATCTGGAACATTCGACGACTGATCTATAAAAGCCGACGCGCTTGACCCGCTGATCAGTTTTTCCGACGATCGCCGACCGTGTTCGCCGCTATCGTTGTGCTATAAGTGTAGCCTGTTTTTGTGGGCACAGGTTCGCCCAATAAAAGCTAGTTTTGTATTCCACCGTATTGCTTCTTTCTTCACCATCACTACCACGTAGTGATGGTGAAGAAAGAAGCAATACGGTGGAATACAAAACTATAATACAAAACTAAACTAAACTACAATACTATAAGAAAATTAAGCGACAGGCGGGTATTCAGAGAGCGTTGCGCTGACGGAAAGAAAATAATAAGGCAGTGGAGAACGACTGATTATGACGCATCAGCTGTCATGTTTTAAGCACGTGCCCACGGTTAATTGCCTCAAAATCCGGCTAGATGTTCATGATTCGATAGCGCGACGGAAGGTACATTATACCGACAGACAGCGCTCTTTCACTCTCTGTGTGTCTCTTATATATGTCCTTCGTATATGTGTATGCGCTGTGAACACCACCGAAATAAACTGTTGCCGACTAACCCGAGCTTCGCCCGCCCTGTTATTGTATTGAGCCAATCAGGGCTCCTCCGGTTGGTACCACGAGGGCTCCATGAGTCAGTCGGAGATGGCGAATTTGACACACGTGCTACCCATGAGCGACAATATGCAATTTCGTTTTGACATACGTCGTCGCTTCGGCGTGTAAAATATGCTGGAAGTGACATTTATATGCCGATGAAAAACGGGAAAAACGATGCCAACTTTTTTTACACCCTTTGGTGCTTATCTTGTCCCTCCTACAGTAATCATCAGTCTTGCGTATGCACATCCTGTATTCCACGCACCGTGCTCGCTACCTAACTGTCATGGACGCTGTATACGTATACATATATGCATGCAATTAACGCCTCGCGCCTGCCGTTCCCGGGCCCTCAACAAGTCCACCGGGAGCGCACTGTGCAAGATAAGTGACGGTAGTCGGTGGGTGAGGGTGCTCGCGCTTGAACTCAGCAGTGTGCACTGAAAGTTCGCACCCTTTGGGCCTTATCTCGTCCGACAACGATAAACGTCTCAGTCTTGCTAGCGTTTCCTTTTTTGAAAACTTGCGCTCGCTAATTTCCAGTCGGTAACGCAATGGCACGTTGATAAAACTCATGCCGTTCGTGCCTGCAGTGATCGCTGTCTTGAGCAACGCCGTCGGCGTCGTACAGGAGGCTAACGTAGACATGCCATATAGTGATTTCAGGCCTACTAGACTTGAAATCCGTGATAACGATGCCGGTGACTGACGCAAATGTTTTGTAACGATTGGCGCTTTCGGGATTTCAGTAGATTTTGGGTTGCATTAGACTGTCCGTACACGAGCACTCTTACGTTTTAATTCTTACGCCAAGCGATCAGATATTGAGAAGCCTTTCGAACTCGCACTGGCAATTCAGAGACGCCGCATGCTCTTCGTTGAATAAAAACCGATACAGACAAAACAATTCACGACACGCACCTGTATACACACACCGCAGCTGATGATGCTCGCCGCATATTTGCGCAGCCTCTTGTTCGACGACCTCGTAAAAACTGACATCACGTAAGTTTCACGCAGAACGAGCTAAAACATCTCCAATACGTCTTGCATGCACGCGAAGTCAAGCAGCTATATAGGCGCCAGATCGCACGAGCCAGAGAGGAGCAAAGGCTCGCTGCGCGCCCTTTCCTCCTCGCCCAATGTAAAGGCCCATTGACCAAGGCCAAGCTGGCAAGACGCGCGTTCGCCTGTACCGTTGCTACGAGTCCATGTAACATTGTATACCTCTCTCGAAAATGGATCTCTTGACAAGCCAAGAAACACGAGGATAAAAAAAGCACACATACAAGGAGGATCTGGGGTTCGTATTCTCGATGGATCACTTTCGGGGATATCGCATCAAACGCGCGCGTTTATTGGCTAGGCCACTGACAACGTTCACAAAAGTTAATGTAGCTACATACCTGCCGAAAGTGATCCACCGAGAATTATCGAACGAAATTGTCATCCGGAAGAGATCATGCGCCCTAACAGCTATAGCATGCTGCGGGAATCCGATCCGCGGCTGTCGTTCGGTTTGCGGTGCCATGCGCAATATGCTGCGCCAGTATGACGTACGTATACCAGCGCACAATAAACGCACGATCGAATGCGAGCATGCGCTGAAGATGCTTACGACGGAACTGGTCGTCGACGCCAGGTCGTCATCCTCCTGCAAGTGTGTACGTAAAACACAAAGCGGCCACCGCATTTAGAAAGCCAGTATTAACATTTAATGCTTTGTACTTCCATAATTGTATTTACTAATCATGTATAGTATCCTTTTCATATTTTTTATACGTTTACTGTTTTACAATTACGATATGTACTGATGTCAACCCCGCCCTACCACGGCGCCTAGCTAGCAGTATTGTAAATAAAATAAAATTAAAATGAACATATATATTCGACATACATCGGTACGCTTCAAACACATTTTCTACAAGACGACGCGAGGCAAATCAAAGCACAATAATGTTCAACGTGTTGGTCACAAGTGCCCACTACAGACGTCAGTGAATAACGATTGGGATCGTAAATGTGCCGGCACATTCTGGGTTTTCGTCATGTGCGATAACGACATAAGCGAACGCTGTATGGGGAACGGTTATGTGCCGTGAAGTACTAAGTGCTAGGGAGGAAAAATAAAAGTAAAACCGAGTCAACTGTTTCCAGAAAACGGTTTTACATTCATCCCGAACGGGGCTCGGCGTTCTTTTCATGCATGGACGACAAACTTCCTCGTACTCTATACGACGGTTTGCTTCCTAGTAAAAAACGTACAAATAGTACCACGCAATCCGTTTATACTGCCCGGTGGCTGCGTCACGTGCGTGCGACTGCAGAAAAGAAAAGGAACCACTTACGTCAAAGAAACTGGGCGAAAGGACTCCTGGGCGGTTCTGCGATGACGTCGACTTTTTCGGCTTGCTGCCCAGGATGATCTGCATGTGTTGAGAATTAAAACGGGGCGCTATATCACTCCCGTCAATCGCACTCGCCAGAGAGTTGCACGCAAAACAGGGAACGTAGCAGATACTCCTTCCGCTTGCCAATTTCCATCGCGTCTTTTCATCCACGCGCTTGCGCAAAGACCCTTCTCTTGTACAGCTTCCACGTCGCACCAACAGCGTCGTTGCTCCTGTCGCATCTTGGCACGTGATCATGGGTCATATCGACGCAGCGCCATTCACAAGGCGGAGAGCCAGGTGCAGAGATCGCGTGACCAAGTCGGTCGCTTCGGTCCGTGCTGCGGTCGAGAGGCCACGGCCGGACTGGAGGCAAGCGCGCTTAGCTCGCTTCCAGTTGGGCCTTGTTTTGGCTCAGTCACTTCGCTCAGACACTCGTCGCTCGCTTTTGCAGCGCGACTGCAGTAGCAAATGTCCTTAACCAATCAGAGGCTTAGCAGGAGGCGTCGGAGTACGCGGGCAGTTACTTGACGCGTACATGCCTGGCATGAACTAAAACCCCTTAAACTTCGTAAAGTAGCGGCACGCTTAGAAGAATGCCGCCTCCTCCTCGCGCGCTCTGGCCGAGGCCGACGCCGCGTCGCTATTGGCCTAATAGCATCACGTGGGCCCTTGCGCCGTGCATCAGCGCCATTTCTGCTCGAGAAGCGTCTACGGAGTGGCGAGGAGCCATGGAGGAAGGAAACTGAGGAGAGGCCCTATCCCCTCCGCGCGCTAGGAGAAAAGTGTGGAGGAAGTGACGTAGTAGGTTCTCCTCTTTTTAGCTGACTTTTTATTTCTTTGTCGTAGCGGCCACGCCTTTCGGGCCACAATGGCAGCTCCGTTTTGGTTCTGTGCGCTCACACGTGTTGCTCTGTAGGTTTCGTACCGTGGCAAATGCGCCGAGCGGGCAGGTTTCCGTTGGTCTCCGTGTTTTGTTGCATTGCGTTATCTGGACCGTGCTCTCCTGGATATTGCTGTGGCCAGGTGGGACACGAGGAACTAAAGTTCGTGAAATGAACGCGCATGCAACGCTGTACGCAATGTACCGCGCCATGGCAATGGCAACGGACGAAGGAATATCCGCGGGAAATGTTGCCCTCTTTGGCGGAATCATGCTAACGTGCTAGCGATTGTTTAGTATTGATGCGGAGCGAGCGGGCCCGAGCAGCACGGTTGCGGGCAGCGCGGCGTGGTTTCGCGAAAAATGTAAACAAGAGAGGAGAGCTGGCCCGATAGGCGGAGCAACGCCATGAGCAACGCCAACTTCCGGCTTCACTTTAGCTTCACAAAGAGTGACGTCAGAGCCTTTCCTGGGTTTCCTTCCTGCGTGCGAGGAGCGCATGTTGGCGCCGTTGCTACGCTCGACCAGTGTAGGCGGCGCCACGGTCGAGGAGGGAGTGTGAAAGAGAGGAGAAACGAGGAGGAGTGAAGGCGTAGGAGGAGAGTGTCGCTACTTTAAGCAGTTTAAGGGGCTTTAACATGAACAGGTGAAAGGCACCATTCGCGAGACACGGCGACAGACAAGTCGCGCCGAGCGATGCGAAGATTGGTCGCCCTGAGTCGCTCTATGCCCGACCGTCACAGTCGGTCGCGCGACTTCTGTCAATCGCCGACATGAATGTCACTTCAGTTCCCGCGGAACTTAGGCCATTCCTGAGAAGCGGTCGGATTGGCTAATGCAGCTGGAGCAGTATAGACGATATAGACCCGTTCTTGCCAGGCCATGTTGCCGTGTTTCTGCAGCTAGGTTACACTAGCGTCGCCGTCTGTCCGCGCTGCACTACATTCTTTCTACCACGTTCTGCAATTACCTTTCCAGATTTTCAACGCAAGCGTCCACACGCGCAGCCATATCTCGGAGGCCATGTTTCTGCCAATTGTGTAAGTGGCCTCTAGTGGCCTTGCAAGGCTACGATAAACTCTTCATACGTCAGTGTTCCTCGAACTTACCCAGTACCTGACCCCCTTTTTAGTTGTACCAAACCTACCATGAGGCCCCCCTAACCCCCCCCCCCCACACACATAAACACACACACACCTGTATAAGCCTTCCCAAAATGAACCTTTTGGATGACATGTGTACATGTAAATTTTAATTTGTTTAAAGACATTAAACACAGTAGGGAGCTACCCAAACTACTTGGTAATATTTTTAACACTGACTCATTTAGTCATGTATTTTAATATGACTGATTCATTTCTTGACACAGTTATATCTGCTGAACCCCAATTTCACAGTTTTTCGGTCAGTAAGACAAAACTGCAGGCTGCGGTTGGGAAGCCGTGTTCGGTGAAGCTTTCTTTGTGGCGACCGGTTACCTCTACATAATAAACATTTCAGGGACGATATATATATATATATATATATATATATATATATATATATATATCGCCCCCGGTATATATATACCGGGTATTTCTGTGAGCACTTTCAAACATTTTTTGAAGTTGCCTGTGGCAGATAGCAAAATTCTTGTCCGTGAGTTGGTCTACTCGAAGAGGTGGACATTATTTGAAAAAAAAAATTGAAATACATGTTGACTAATTACCAAAATATAACTAATTGAGATTTTAAGTAATTACCTTATGACCCCTACTGCAAGTTAGAAATACCAGCCATGGAGTACGCAAGGCGGATTCATTTGGAACGAATTATCAGGATGACACCCGTTTCGAGATATTAATTCCCGAACTTTGCGGAGAAATGCACAGGTGTTCCAATTACTTTTGTGCTTCAATGCCAAAACGACGTTTTGTCAAGAAAATGTCGCCTATGCAAGTGCGTGCTGTTATCCGGTATGAATGGGCACGTGGGACTAGTGTGCCCGTCATTCATGAATGTCTACAGATCGTGTATGGTGAAGAAGTCATGTCTCGAGGGATTGCATTGCAGGGCACCGAGTTTTACCAGAGTGGTCTCTTCAAGCTGATTGCACGCTACAAGTGTCTCAATGTCGGTGGCGACTATGTGAAAAAATAGTGCAAGGTGTATAGTTCATGTGCCATGGTGTATTTTTTTTTAGAATAAAGTTTCCGTGGGAAAATAAATGTCGAAAGTTACTTTCGGAAAGTACATCGCAGACATACATACATACATACATACATACATACATACATACATACATACATACATACATACATACATACATACATACATACATACATACATACAGAGTAGAGCGAGTGGAGAGGGCGGAGCATGACGAAGACGTCAGTAAGAGCCACTACGAAACAAACAGCGCCTTGAAAGGTCCGGACACTTTGGAGGGCCCACTTCCCAAAATCTAACCCGCTGATATCCGCAGAAAGGGAAAAGGGGGCGGCGTTCGGGTAGGTTGCCTTGCGGAGACTATAGCGGCCTAACGTCACGCTGCACCTCCTAGTATTTTTCCTTCTTGCATGCCCCGCGTACTCTTTCTCTCGCTACACTCATGACTCCCACTGTGGATCAACCACTGCTTCGACAGATTTAGCTCCTGTGGTCTTAATATCACGAAGCCCCCGTGCAACGAACACGAAAGCTTCAAAGTACGACCCTGGTTGGTGTGCCCGTACATGCTACGGGAGCATGTTCAGGTAACGCCAACCCTGGTCGCTGGCTGGCGACAGCGCGCCATGCGGAATCAGCCGGCGTGTACCAACCACCTCAAGTTTCTTTTGCGGCGGCGCCGGCGGCGGAGATGCAGGTCCCGGGGGGCTCAGCACGCGCTGTAGTGCAGAGGCCGTCTGCGCACGAAGAAAGAAAAGAAAACGGCACAGGCACGTGAGTGAGGTGTCCCAAATTGCAAACTCTTTGCGAGTGTTCGGCCACTGCGCAGAAGTCGCCAAAGCTGGATACGGTGAGTATTCACTCTTTTGCAACCCTATCTTTCAATCTCAAGTTTGGTTTTCTTAAATAGCCGGAGGGGTGCAGCCGCATAAAAGCTGCTGCGCTGAGCAGCTCGTCGGAAGCGACTATCTCTTTCTTTGGCAGCAGTGGACAGCGTTGATATGGATTCACACAAACATGTAATAAAGAATAAAAGCCGAAAAATGATATGGGTACGCCTGCTTCACATGCGTTATAGTATACGTGTGCACGTAAATCTAGGTGTACGTATTTCTGCTTAGCATTAAATAGAAAAATAGCGACGTTGCATACTTACAACGGCAAAATGAGATCATTTCAATCACGTCAATCGATCACTTCAATCAATTAACAAAGCTACTCCCGAAAAGACGCTATCAAAATCCACGATATCACGGGCAGTAGTGCCAGAAGTTCAAGGTGGCGTCGCCACCGGTACTTTTTTTTTTTTTTCGTTCCCCTGCATCTCGTCCGGCTCACCGAGCCGCTGGCAAAGGATCACCTGCGTACGCGCATTTGTGTACGCCTTTGTGCACTGAAAGGTTAGCTTTTCTGTTAGGCTCAGCAGCGTAGGGTATAGCAAAATGTACACGCTGCCATTTTTTACCATGGAAGCGTCGTTGCTGTCCTTGGCTGCCCTCGAACCGCACAGTGCCTCCTTCGACAGGTTGTGCTCCTGCAAAGCAGAAGTGCAATGTGGCATAACCACCCGCGTACAAGAGGCGCTGCGCTTCGCATGTCGCACCATCGTCAAGTCTCGAAAGCTTCGCAATGCGAACACATCTCTCAAGCTATATATAGTAAGCACATTCGGGCTGTCGTATCCGTCGCTTTCGCTGTGACGGCAGTGACATGACCAGTCACACTAGTAGCCCTGCGGCAGCTGTGACTTCAAGACTTCTTTCTTCTCGCTTAAATTTCAAGTACACATCAAATAGAAGTCGAAAGCGTGGGATCTGTGGTCACTTTTTTCACAGTACAATTATTTCCAGGTGCCTGCTGGATCACGTCACTGCCTCACGCACCCATATTCGCAGAGGTACCTCAACTCTAAGTCAAGCCCAGTCCTCTAGATTAGATACATAGGTAGCTTTCATGCAATTATGTGCTTGCATCCTTAAGTGGGTGGGTGGATGGATGGATGGATGGATGGATGGATCCATCCATCCATCCATCCATCCATCCATCCATCCATCCATCCATCCATCCATCCATCCATCCATCCATCCATCCATCCATCCATCCATCCATCCATCCATCCATCCATCTATCTATCTCACTACTTATTTAAGGATGCGAGCACACACTTGCGTGAAATGAGAGCTCCCTAACGTCTCTCTGCTCATGGTAACGTTAACTGCTCGCGGTCGAGATAAACAAGAGGCGTTCAGGGTGTTGATGAAAGAAAGAAAGAAAGAAACAAACAAACAAACAAACAAACAAACAAACAAACAAACCATGAAACAGATGCAGTCGGTGTCGTTACAGACCAAGACAATGTTACAATATAGAGACAGTTACTTTAAAGACGAAAAAGAGTATAAAGCAGAGATAGGCAATATTCTATAGTCGGGTACAACTCAAGAAGGAAGGAGAAGTCCCGCCCAGATGATTGAAGAGCGGCAGCCGATTTCCTCCGCGACTAAAGAAATAGTCCCGCTGACGCGACTCGGCCCAGTTCGAAGCGCGGGCTGCCATGTTCTCCGCCGGCGGGGTGACCCGCCGTCCGGCTCATGACGTCAGTCTAGAGTGCGCGCCCATTGGAGGAGGATCGCGTGCATTCGCTTCTGAGGGGCAAATGCCGCTGTCTCCTAAGTTGCACCTGACTATAGACTGCGACATACTTAGCCGATTAGCTCAAGCAGGCTCGCCGACTACGAGTTGCAGCCCTGTTTCAAAGGGGACATCATCATCATCATCACCACCTAAATTGGGGGCACTGCCAAACTCCGCCATATTGTCGAGATCATCATCTCGTCACTTCTGATTGGCTCACGGGGCTGCTACAACCTCTCTCATTGGCTCAAACCACCACCATTGCGGCAGACATGACAGTGTCTAACATAGCCACCTTGGTCTGCCGGTGCGGTTATTAAGTGACGCGCCAATAAGCGGGGAAACCTTCGGTAGAACGAAAGTGAGGAAGCTGTTGGCGGATTCCCTCTGTCGTCTGCCTCTTCCACCACCAGCACAATGTTCCATGTACGACAAGCGCCGGCCCGAGCGCGCTTTACTCACCACCGGCGTCGCCACCATGTCGTTCGTCGGGCTCTTCGCCGATGGGGGCACCAGCGTTGTCGGGGGTGACAGGTGGGGCGCTGCACCGCCGGCAGCCGTCGCCGACTGCGAAACAAGCATCGATTCAGAGATCCGGGAGGACACGTGGTTTGTTTCAGGGCTAGACGGACACGGCTATTGTACGACATTTGCTGAAATGGTAGACGCGCAGGGAAAGGCGAGTGTATCGGGCGCTTCCATACGTGCAAAATTTAGTTTATTCACTGCTTAATAAATTGACACAAAGGAGAAGCAATGAGTTTATAGCTGTACAGTAGTTGATTACCTTTCTAGTGTATTGTGGATAGGCTACATATAGTGTCGTGTTGTTAACCTTAAAGGGACACTAAAGCGAAACAATAAATCAGCTTAGACAAGCAAACAATTGTTTGAGGACCCTGCAGGCAGTCACTTCAAAATAATAGTTTGAGTATTGGATGTGAAAATGAAAGTCGAAGTATCAGTATTTGAATTCCGCGCCGAAACCCCGACGCCGCTACATCAGTGTGACGTCAGGGATTCTAAACTATGTTATCGCATTTGGGCTGCGTTGGCTGAGTAAAGGTTCCTGAAACTTGCCATGTGCAATATTTGGTTCCTTTAGAACACAATGTAGTCAATCTGTAACAATATGTAATTAAGTAGGTCCTAGAAGATGTCATCAAAATCCATGACGTCACCGCGACCAGGTGCGGGAACATCAAGGAGGCGTCGCCACTTGTCTTTCGTTCTTGTTCTTTTTCTGGCTTACCAAGCGTCTTATCGTAGTAAGAGTGGCGTTTTTGGCATCGTAGAAAGGTAATTTACTGATACAGAAGGAATCATTTTTCTCTTTAGTGTCCCATTAAGAAGTAGTGGCAGATACACTGCTGTTAAACTTTGAAAATTTGTATACATATGCCAGCCAATAACGTTCGCTCATTCCCGCGACGTCACGGCAGATCCACAGAGGGCTGGCGCAGTGCGGTGTTGTGGGCGGATGTTTAAATGTATTTTTAGATTTTTTGCAGCATTATTCTGGCGCAGGCTAATGACAAAAAAGTGTGGTATATAGCTGCTGCTGTGTGTGCGTGAGTGCGTATGTGTGTGTGTCGGAGCTGGGGGGGGCACAGCGCTTTGTGCGTGGATGGAAGCTAGACACATTATAAAGGGAAACATTAAATTCAGCTGTATTATTAAATTACGCTTCCTGTATGTCAAACAGCCTCACTAATACAGTAGTCATGATCCAGACCAGAAAAGAAAAAGATAAATTTTCTGCAAGGCTTAAGCCTACCTAAAAGGCCGAGATAAAGACGCATTAAAACAAAACAACAAAAAAGTTTACAGTCACTTTAGCTTACACTAAAGAGGATGAAGGCGGAAGCCTGCGCACTCACGAGGCATTCATTGCATTATATCTGACATTCTCATTCGAATGCGTTGTTACTCCTTATTACTTTCTCGCACCAAATGCCGTGGGTTCGAGTGCCTCAATTAGCTCTACCTTAATTGACTGCGCATTAATTAACTTCGCCCTGATTAAGACCAAAGGTCGTGGGTTCGAGTACCTTAATTAACTTCGCCTTAACAAACACCAAAGGTAGTGGGTTCTGCTCTCGACCTTTATGATGTCAATTGGAATCCAACTTGAAGG
Source organism: Dermacentor albipictus (assembly GCF_038994185.2). Lineage (NCBI taxonomy): Eukaryota > Metazoa > Arthropoda > Arachnida > Ixodida > Ixodidae > Dermacentor > Dermacentor albipictus. The sequence goes on from NC_091827.1 coordinate 10,008,680, forward strand.
TCGGTTTCCAAGTGGGTTCGACTCCAACCAAACGTCAATCGATCGACTCCCACCAAAGGTCGTCGGCTCTGTTGCCTTAATTCTAGCTTAATTAAATGTGCCTTAATTAAGTTCACCTTAATGAACACCAAAGGTCGCGGGTTCGGCTCTCGATCTTCACGATGTTAATTGGAATCTTACTTGGAGAGGCCTGTTCGCCCATATCTCCATGTTGGGTCGTGATTTCGAGTGCCTCAACTAAATTCGCCTCAATTAACACCAAAGCTAGTGGATTCGACTCCGCCCAAAGATCGAAGGCTCAACTCCCTATGAATTTTGGTGCCAAGAATTTCGGTACATAACGCCGGACATCGGATTTTTCTACCCAAGGCTTTCGCCTTAAAAGAAGATAAAACTCTACTGGCAAAGCCACATTGAAGCTCCCGTTTCGTGACGCCACGTTCAAATGGAACCAAAAGCTCTGCCTAACAAGTTTTGAGAGTTTCAGTAAAAACGGCCCAAAAGCGAAAAATAGTTCGACATTTGTGACGTCACGCTGATGTACAGACGCTACCAGTAGTTCGGGCGAGAAATTCAATATATTGAAGCCTGCACCATTAACTGCGTTAGTAATTAACCGTTATTCACCAAATAAACACAACTGAGGTTCTCAGAAACTTACTTTATCATTTCAGATTGATTTAGTGCTGCCTCTTCAGTGTAACTTTAAGTTCCAACCTGACTTATTTCTCCTCATATTCCTCTTTCTATTCCCCTTTCCCCCACCCCCAGTGTAGGGTAGCGAACCGGATGCTGTTCTGGTTGACCTCCCTGCCTTTCCTATCCTTGTTTTCTCTCTCTCTCTGACTTATATCGAGCGAGAAGAACAGGAATAACCGAAAGGCTCTGGTTTTCGTCTTGTCCAACCAGATGAAGCCAACAGAGAACTAAGACAGGGAAAACATAGGGAAAATCACTTGTTCTTTTTAACTGAGACGTAGAAATAAATGAAGTAACTCATCTCACGATGACTGCCGACGTTAATGCGCAATTACCCTTTCAGCAACGCAGCGACACTCTTGTGTTTCCATCGTCGGTATGCGCGTCATGTATGAGCCGTGTACACACAGTCGGGCTCCTCTCTCTTGCTGCCTCCTCCCTCCCACCCACCTTGTGTGGCCTCCGAGATTGCACCGGTGGCGCGCCACTTCGCGCATGCGCACAGGATTGTTCTCCCGCAGCCTGCGGGTGTCAGTGGCGCAACTAGTGCGTGTGAACGCGGGTTCGAATTCACCCGGCACCGGAAAACGTTTCCTTTTTACTTAAGCGAAAAGTGGCGTTAAACAGGTTAGACAGTTATAGACACAAAGGGACCGAAGTAGGCTAAGAATGCCAATCGCGTTAATAAGGCGACTAAAAAGGGAAAAGACAACCCGCAGCCTGGTGGGAGCCGGACCCACATCTACCGCATCACACGTGCAACAATGCCCTATAAAGGGAGCTACGGCGACGGCTGTCGCCCTGTTGCACTTCCTTGTGTATTTGTGCGCGTGCATGGCGCTGGAAGTATCTTATATTGGTTCACCGTCCGTTGGCTTCATATGGCATGGCTTACGGCTACAGTATACATCACTCGCTTTCTGAGAGCCTCTTACTTCGGCAGTAGCAGCAGAGTGCGCCCCCTGGGAAGTCGTCTGAAAGAGGAAGACAAGAATAAGCAAGACTTTTCGGGACGGCATATGTTTCAGCGAGGTCTGAAGATTTTATGATGAGCCTTCTTTCGTTGCCATTTATGTGCTGCACGTTTGCCACGCCTATGTGTGCTGTGGAGCAGCCGAATGTGATAGGCACATGCATTCACGTGCGATTAGCTATCCACGAGACGACGTAATACTACATCACAACAGGAAACCGCAGCGCAACCCTAAATACGGGGGAACGGGCCAATGGCATTGCCCAGCATCACTCGCCGCGGTGACTCAATGGCGTTCTGCAGCTGAGCACGAGTTAGCGGGTTCGAATCCCGGCGCATTCCGATGCGGGCTAAATGCAAAATAATAAAAATTGCTCGTGTACCGTGCTTTGGGTGCATGTTAAAGAATTCTGGGTCGTCAAAATTAATTCGGAGCCCCCCACTACGGTGTTTTCCTCCTTACCGACTGTGAAGTTTCGGAACGTTAAACCCCGTGTTCGTTTGCACATTATCCACTTTGTAAGCCGTTTGTAGTGGGTTTTAGTGCAATATATTTGGTTAGTTTCTCTGAATTCACCTGATTATTCCGCAATTGCGCCAACTTTATTTATCTGAGGTTTCATTCCCGCTCAGGGGACTGGGCTCTTGCCGCAAGTGTCTCAAACGCACCGTGGGTGGTTAGCGATGCTGTGATAATTTCTTGTGGCACCCATGATCAAGGCAGGCCTTTAAAATTCCCCGTACATGTGATATGTGATATCTCCTGCACCACTGCAAAGTTGTATCCCATACGACTTGTATACAAGTCGTATGGTTATAGCTTTATTTAGACCATTCAATCCGGACGTGTTTTATTATTTTCTCTTATTTTTTTGCGTACTTTCCTTTTTTCCGACTCGGAAAGTGATTTTAGCAACATTTACAGCTTCACTGTAATACACGACCCATATCTGTCTTACACTACACGTCACTGCAATTAGAATCATGCCTGTAAGATTGACTATTACGGTGCAGTGCTAACTGCCTTGTCAGGTTGCAAGAATGGTACTTGCCCTATACGGCACTTAGTCATTCAACGAAGGAAGCAGAAGCGAGATGCTTTCTAGTTGAAAAAATAATTTGCCCCGAATAATGAATGCATGGCATAGCAATATCTCATCTAAGAATATGATGCGACTCACAAGTTCATATTCCCCGATCGCGGCTTTTATGTCACTTGGGTGCGGCTTGGCGTCCTTGGAAGCAACAAGACACAACAACATATCGCTTGAGTGTTTTCGCACATTTACGGTCGGAAAACGTCACATTGCATGGTGGAAACGACACAAGACACGTATATAATGCTGTACGGGACGTTGTTTACAATACATGTGCACAGTGAGAACCACTGTTAATTAAGGAGACACTAGAAGATATACGGTATCCCTTTAGACTCGTACAGAGTATTGGCGTTGACCGTGCTAGCAGGAAAACTTGAAGACAAACTTACGCCGATGACTCCAGTGCGACGCCACGGATTTCGTACCATTCTGGCATACTTTGCACCGTCATATTGCACAATAAAATGTGTGGGTTGTAAGAGGTGTATCACGAGATTCATGACAAAACTGGCTTCTCAAGTGTTGCGTACGTCTTTTCATGCATCGCAAGTCGTCACGCGCTAATCATTATAAAGTAGTACGACCTTACTTAGCCCTTACGAAGGTCTTTTTTTTTTAATCATGTAATTCTTTCCTATTACATGTGAGGACATGGAATCGTTCGTATGCAAATAGTGCTTAATGCACAACCATTACATCACCTGAAAAAAATGTAGCTAACCCATCTCTTGTAAAACCTCTCCCGCTTGGGCAGTACTGCTACGTACCTCTAGTGTAAATAAATAAATAAATAAATAAATAAATAAATAAATAAATAAATAAATAAATAAATAAATGACCGAGGCGTTATCTTTACTTACTTCAGAAGGCAATGTCATCGGTCTTTATCGATAAACATGTTTAACTAGCCCTGAACAAGTGGTGTCACAGTTTACGACACCACGGAGAGCTTGTTCGGAAATTTTGAAGGAGTACTGACATGACATTTCTTAGTTTTCAGAAGGGCAGCGGATTGGGCGAGTTGGTGTTGCATGGTAACAATAAAAATTCAAACAGCGCATAAACGACGGGACCAGAATGAGGGGGAGTTGTAAGTTCAGCGCCGTGTTTGTCTCCTCCTCATTCTGGTCCCGTCGTTTATGCGCTGTTTGAATTTTTATTCTTAGTTTTCATTTTTTGTTTTGAACGAATGGCCTCAACTTCCAAATACTAGGGAAAAAAATACTGGAGAGCCTCAGAGTGTCCTAGATACAGCTCACCGTAACAGCTTTTCTACGTCATCAGTTTCGTTTCTCAGAAGGTGGTGCGTGTCGTGACGTCATGGCACAAAGTGTGGTCACGTGATAGAGCAGGACCTCGTGACGTTCTAACACTCGCTCCGGGCTCGCTTGTGCAGTCGTGTGCTATGCTGCTTTTCAAGAAAATTCAAGAAAGTGTGGCAGCTAAGCGCGTTGTTGGGTGCTGTGTCGTGGTGACTCAGTGGATATGACGTCGTCCTGCTAAGCACGAGGACGTCATAGCCACTCAGTCAGCCAACAAATGCCAATAGCCAGTCGCCGTCGAGCTCGATACCCGATCGCGGCCGCCTCATTTCGATGGGGGCCGAAATGAAAAGAAAAAAAGGCGCACGCAGTTATGTGTGCTTAGATTTGGATTCACTTTAAGGGGAATATTTAGCCCGGGAGCTCCCGTCTAAATGCGCGGGGAACGGAGAAATTGTTCTTCTCGACAACAACAGGACAAACTTTAATTAGGTTTGTTGCACTTAAAACGCGAAGCTAAAATATAGTAATTGGAGGAAAGAAATTACACTTTATGTCATCAATGTTCAAAGAAAAATTCTTGAAAACTGCAAAATAGGGGGGGGGATGCAACTATCAATAAATCAAATGTTGGTTGAGACTTGTGGTTATTGGTATACGTAATCATGAAGGTTTTTCTGTGCATACCGCAACTGCTATACATGGATGCACAGGAATAACAAGTCACACGTAGCGTCCACATGTACTATAGTTGCGTACATTCGTGATAAATTACGGAATTTCACGTGCCTAAACCACGATCTGATTATGATGCACGCTGCATCAGGGGACTCTGGATTAGTTTTGACCACCTGGGGTTCTTTTAACATGCACATAAATCAAATAAGCGCTAGCTTTTTTTTCCTTGCATTCTGCCCCCAGCGAGATCCGGCTGCTTAGGCCACTTAGGCCGGCATCGAACTGCGTGTTCAATAGCGCAACGTCATAGCCACTGAGCTACTGCAGAGGGTGCAATAAATGAAAAAAAGAAACGGTATCAAAATTTTGTAAACCGCCCCCTATAATGCACTAAAAGCGTATACCGCTTTAGAAGCTCTTCAAGATGCAGTTTACAGAACTGCGATATCTGGTCTTGGTGCAATATGTTACAGATTCGTAAACTTCGCCCTTCCATTTTTTGGAGCTTACCGATTTTCAGAAAGTTTCGTAAAAAAAAAAATCGAAGCCGTAAGTAAAAGCTTTGTTTTCTACAGTTGCCAGCACGTGACTTTCTCTCTCGAACGCAACACATATTTTGTTTCAATCTCACGAAAACATTCCTGCCTTTTACCTTTGAATAGGCAAGTTGGCATTCGCCCCGCAATAAAGATTTCTCTCAAGTAACTCCAAGTGGGAAAAAAATAAGCCTGAGCCCTCCATTATACACGGCGTCTTTCATATTTCTGCATGGTGTTGCTTTGGTACGGTAAACCCCTTGAAACAATCAAACGATTGTGGTTTCGTACAATGCTAAGCGCACGAAGGAACAAACTGCGACTGTCGACAATGATAGAATATAGGAACACGTTCCCTGCGCCGGGGGTTTCAGTAAATAGGCTTCCTCTATTGTTCTGTCAAGGATTGCACGATAACATTTTCGCGCGCTTTGGCGCATGCGGCAACAAAAATGCGCGTCGGTCGCTCTCGTTGACCTTACACGAACGAGATGAAACGAGCATCGCGTCTCGCCGACGAAAAATTTACGTGGCTGCCGGCACGACGGCAACAACGACGACATCAGTGAGATTATAATGAGGTACACTGTGTGGCAGTACAGGAGTGGTGGCTTCAAACGTGCGAAGTTATACAGCGGCATCGATTCTTGGCTTTCGTTGCTGCCAACTATATGCTGCAAGTGACAAATGTCCGGCTCCTTCGCTGATAGAGATTCATGACGTAGTCTAGAGGCGACTTGAAACCTATATCGGTACACGGCGACTTCGATTCTAGACTTTTGCTGCTGACCATGCGTACAGTAAGGTTTTCGCCTGGCTCTTTCACCAACAGAAATACCTCTGTGGCTACCAAAAACAACTGAAACGTCAGTGAGCTTCATGACGTAGTCCGCTCGCATGTCAGGGGCCTTCCCATAGCACGAGGGAGGCGGGGGGGAATAGGAAACTTTTAATTGTGCTAGTCATGAAAAAATACTTTATAGGAGAGAGCAATTGGCGTCATCGTCAGACGGTCTTCGCAAGTAAGCCCCCTTCTGACGCCGTCCTCTCCGCGATTTTTGTCGTGGAATCATAGGAAATGCGCACATCGGGCGTTGAATCCTGGCAGCAGCACGCCCTGTGTATACCTGAACGTGGCTCCGTTCGTGGTATACAGTGTGCCGCTTGCGTCCAGAGCTCCCGTCACTTTGCCCAGCCCATGCCGCTCACTTTCAGCTGGCCGAATTTTGTGCATGCATGTTCTCGGCCTCGATGCCGTTGCTACGGTAACACTGGCCCCGGTGCGACCGCAGAATTAGCGGTGCATGCGCTATACAAGTTACAACTTCCGAGCGGCGCAGTATAGACAAGCAAGTGACGAACCAAGCGCAGCCACGCGGGATTATTGAAACGACGACTTATCACGTGCTTTAACGCCAAAGCGTTCTCTGCCGAGCTCCAGCAAAAATCTGTCCCGTGTACTTATGTCGCGCAATCATCATCACGAAAATTTCCTGGCCTTCCCACGATACACTGCTCGACGTGTCGCTAGTGTAACTGGTATTAGGATGAAATATTTAAACGTCTTGGCAAACGGTACCGAGAGATCACGATATCACAAATCTGCCAGAGACAACAGTTTAGCCAGGAACAACGAGCCTTTATTTCTTTCAATTATTCTATAATTTATATTCACAGAGCAAAAGCAGTTGAACAAGGACCGGCTTCCAGCTAGCGTGACACTCTTTCAGGGGCCAAGTGGAGGCAACTGCAGCTCACACACGGAGTTTGTACCACAATGGCAAACGCGTCACCACCCTAAACGGTGGGAACTGGTACAGCCCCTAGATTTGGAAACTAGGACGGGGAAACGGACGGGGAAGGACACGGGCGTGGTCTCGCGGGCGTGTCGGGAGGAGTTGCAGGAAAAGGCGCAACGAAAGGCGTCTTTCCACCGGATGCTCGCATTCAGCTCAGAGGTGACACTGGATAAGCGCGCTCGCTAAATGTGTGTGTGTACACCTGTGAACATTTTCTGTGGGCGCCACGATGCCGCCGCTGCTCTAACGACGCAGCTTTGCAACATTCGCCGTCTCGTAGGATATGACGCCCGGCAGCCTCCGGGGTGCTGTTTACGCTGCGCAGAAGCACAGGCCTCGCGTGCGTGCTTGGTCATAGCTACGCTCTTCTAGCGAAAGTGTAATTAACTTAAAAAACTGCGGACATTTATGGACCTGTATTTGTGAATGTGCAACAAAGCTGCCACTGCTTCGAATAACGTTTCGCTTTTGTGTTATGGCCAAGTCCTCTGAAAACTGGATGAACCAGTTTTTTATGACGAGGGTTCAATATTGCTACGTGACGCTTCCTCCTAGTTTCCTTGTCTTTCCTCCATGTCCGCATGGGCAGCTATAAATATGTTGCATAATTGACGCTGCATCTTGTAGAAGCTAGGCGAGCTCCCTTGCATAATCAGTAATGTGGAAAGTTGGGATAGTTGGTGAGTAATCATCATACCCTGCTGGTGAAGCAGCGCACTGACACGGACACAGTGAAGACACATAAGAAAAGACGGCATTCGCTGCATAAGTTGCACAGCTTGCATAAGTTGTTGCAGAGGTTATATTGCATTTTTGTTTTTTCTTTCAGCATTCAATGTACTTTATGTCGAAATTCAAGCAAATGACATGCATGATTTTTATATCAAAGATTCGCTAAAGGCGCACTACACTCACTTTTTCCGGGGGCTGCGCCATTGTGTTGGTAAGGCGACGTGACTGCAAGGAGGAGAAAACACACCGTGGAGCGACAGACACACCAAGGAACGTACACGCCGATATAAAAGAGCCTTCCGTGCTTAGTACGTTCATGAACGGAAAAAATTGGGGTCTGTCTGATCATACCTTATTAGTGCTACATATAGCAGGGATGACCAAAGTGCGAATTCTCACGGGTTCAAGTGCGGCTCGCGACCTCTCTGGTATCTGTAACCCCCCGCCCTCTCTCTCTCAATCTCTGCCTCTAAAGACTTGCTTCCTTTGCGTTCTATAGAAGAGACGCATACGTAGGCAGCCAAACTTCGAGGTGCTTCTTGCTTCAAGAATGGGGAAGCGCAATGCAGAGGCACAATGAGCAATCGCTGCATGAGTGGCATTCACTGTGACCACCAGCCTTGTCGGATGAAATAGCAATAAAATTACCTCGCCCCAAGTTTTTTTACCGCAGCTCTTGACTAAACAGATTATTTTTATGGCTATTTTTGTATAAGCCTGTCTGGTTACTCTTGCTATATAGCTTCAGTTAACTTGTCAACACTCTCATTTTAACAGTAAATCATCAATGTATTTCACGAAGGATACTGAAGTATTTTGCCAGAGTTAATTCAAGAGAAGTGTGTTAATGACATGACCTCAAAGGCACTGAGATCTGCAGTGCAAGTAAAATACTGCTGATTTAAGCAAATACAGCTGATGAAATAATTGCGCTGCCTGCCACAGGCTGATTTTAATAAATCTGTATCCAAGAATAAAGAACTAAATACCGATCACCTGATATCTCCGGCAAAACTAGGCAATCTGTCTTATTTATATTATTTTATGATCACTACAGCTGACCGAAGGCAGCAGCACTGTCGATTTTCCAAAGGCACAGAACGATTGTAGTGGGCACACCGGAAGCTGCTGCTGTTGCTATAATGGCGAACAAGCACCGAGTTCTTCGTAGAACACAGACGTTCCGCTGCACCTGGGAGCCACCGTTAGTGTGGCTTAACACTCTGTTTTTGCTAATATAGTAGTGAGGACAACGGAGTAAACGTACGTACCTCCGCTTGTGTTGGATCTTCTTGTTCACGCGCACTTTTTAGTCACGCGCTGCGTTCGCCTCCTCTTCCTTGTCCTTCCTTGGCGGTTACCACCGATCATCAACAGAACTACGCTGAAGAGCCATCCACAAACTTCGTCTCTGCCCGTTTCTCAATATGTTGTCTTATGCAAGGCTGCCTTGTCGGAGGACGAATAAACGCGTGACAAATCGGGCATTCTGAAATTCAAGTTCTCGCTCTGTGTTCAACTGGACACCTAGGCGCTCAGTACACTTTGTTGTTGTCGCAAATGCTATTGAATTAAAGATATGGAGCTCACTCTAAAGAATATCAACATCACTCTTGGAGGCTAGTACGGGAATACTCAACGTACGACTAACTATTCCACTGCACCACCACTTTGATCTGTGCGACGCTTACTGCGCTTACGGAGTGCGAAAAAAAAAAAAGAAAAAGAACATGACTGTGGAACCTGCATCGTTTCGACGGGCTTACTTCGCTGCAGTGTTTTTCACACTTAATTACAGAATACTCCAGCGAATTCGGGAAGCGAGAGCTAGCGAAAGTTATCAATTTAAAATGCGCGCGCTTTTTCAAATGTGTTATCTTACAACCGATAGACGCAGAGGGCTTCTTTTCTGCAGCTCGCAACAATGGGAGGCAATGTAAGGAAGCATCAACTCAAGCGCACGATCACAGGATTTGATCGGCGCGTCATACTACGTGCTACTACGCGCTTCTGATTAGGTAGTTACAAATGGGATGTTGAAGTGGTGCGACCGACATACGCCAAGAGGCCGTACTCTTTTCTGCCGATTGTGATTGCGATCCGACGCTGACACACCGTCAGCGGCGTCGCAACGTCCAAGCCACCGACTGTAGCGGCGAGCAACTGATCGCCTCGTCGGGAGAGGCGGTGTTTGTATTGTCTACAACCCATAATGTGGTCATTCTTTGCGAGAGACCCCGCCAAGGACTTTGGATACGAGATCGGTGAGCTTGTGCCCGGACTAGAAGAAAGATCGCTCTGGCAGCTACACAAGGGAAAGAAAAAGGTAACGGATATAGCTCGCTGGCTGTTACTGGTCACGTCAGGTCCATTCCGTGGCTGCGTCGTGGCACTTGTTAAAAGCCGTTATTCTCCGACGTAAGGGAGCCTGTTTGGCACTCCGCAAGCCTTCATTTAAAATTTTGTGTCGCTTCCCCATTTTGTAAGATATTTCTTCTTGTCACTGACATGACTGACGCCTTGCTCTTCAGGGAGGTGATCAAGATGTGTCCGTTTTCGTATTCGAAGCGAAAGCAGGCAATGAGAGCTTGGTGAGTGGACTCTTTCCATAATTTGTGGACTTTTTCCATGGTCAATGAGGCGCTACGTCGTAAAATTTCGTAGCCTTGGGCATAACTTTTCTGTGATTTTGTTCCCTAGCTGGACACTGCCAAGGCTTCTGTCAAAAGGCTCAAAACTCTAAGACACCCGAACGTCCTACAATACGTTGACAGTCTCGAGGTAACTGCTTCCCCTATGACGTTCTTTCATTCATATTTGAAGCCGTTTTTATTTGTAGCGATAGCAGCAGCAGTAGTAACCTGCATAATGACTAAATATTATGACACCTTTTTTCAGACTGAGAAAGTGATATACCTAGTTACTGAATATGTGGAGCCCCTTGTTACACATTTGGAGGTGCAAAAGAAAGACGAGGAAAAAAAACTAGGTGCCGCATGGGGTCTTTACCAGGTTACGGTAAGTGCAGTGACTCATCTTACTCCACATGATGCTATTGTTGCAGTGAGTAGTGCTTTGACAAACGCCTAACTCCGTTCCTCACTGTTCAGAAAGGACTCGGATTCTTGACAGGAGACTGTGGCCTCAGCCATAACAACATTTGCTCATCATCAGTTTTTGTCAATCGTGCTGGAGAGTGGAAGATTGGCGGCGTAGAGTACATGTGTCCTGTGACGGAGTCTCCACCAAGAAAAAACCTTTCCGCCTTGGATGTCTACACACCTCCTGAACTTAAGGATTCATCCGCATCCCACAGACGGTCAGGACCAAAGTGGTAAGACTGATGCGTCTTTTCACTATGGGTATCAAGTGAATTCATTGCAAAAGTTATACTTTGTTGAAGTGCTGTGACATTGCACGAAAATTCTGATCCCTGGAACTGTATAGGAAGTGCAGAATAGAATTCCCACAGGCTTACAAAGCAAAACAATATGAAACACGTGAAACGAACTGGCTTAGCACATTTGGATGGTGTCCATTGACGAATGTAAACACTCTGGTTAATGATGGACAGGTTCCGGACTGGACGGCAGACATCACTAGACTCAATATATTGTAAAGATTGTAAAGCCTGAATCAAAATCTATTGGCAATGTGTTTGTAAGTAACTGAGGTATCAGCAGGCAAACATTTTCAGATCAACACGAGGCTTGTTATTGAAGCTCTCAGTTTTATGCTGTGAGCATTCATTCTGTCCATTTCCACTAAGTATTTTCATTCTCCTTTGGAATAAGATGCCCAGCCAAATCCTTGAAACTGCATAGTAAGTGAAAAGGGTAATACACATGATATTGTAAAAGAAAAGAATATAAAACACATAATTAGGACTGACTGTGTACACTTGAATAAACAGTCATTTTTCTGTTTGCATGTCATATTACACTTACTGTTTCATGGCACCAAGCACTAAAAAGCTTGTTAATAGGTTATTTGAATGCAGGCAATAGTAGCGCTAGCAATATTGCTAGGAAAACATTTGAAGTGACGTGTGTGAAGCTGTCTTCCACATGTTTTATACAAATCAACTTGAGAACAGGAAATGGGATTGATGGTAAGCCAGAGTTGAAACTTTGAGTTCCTTGAACATAGCGTGACGACAGTACCTTTGTCTCTGGCTAGTGACATATGAAGCATATAAAGTATAAAAATCGTGGGCTTTGTAGCGTGCCTCAATGTAGAAGTGTCGCTGAAAGTGATCAGTCATGAGACCAGCCCCAGGTGTGTCATTTCAAAACTTTTTGATTTTATCGTATCATTTTCCTTAATCGAAAGGGCAAGAGATAGCTGGGGTCTTGGCTGCCTGATGTGGGAAGTTTTCAATGGACCTTTGTTGAAGCCTTCTTCTCTTGAATCTCCCGGAAAGGTTTGTGTCATTTCATTCTCATGTTGATTTCCTTCACAAGCACGTGATCTACATTTAATTAAACTTTGGAACTTGTTCACACTCAACAGCATGAGTTTCTTCTTTTATTTGCAAACAGATCCCAAAGTCACTCACGCCTGCTTTCAACCAGCTGACGAATTCGAACATTAATTCCCGCCCTAGTCCAGCAGATGTCCTCACGAGGTGTCGATCAGCTGGTGGGTTCTTCAAGAATAGTTTCGTTGACACCATGCTCTTCATTGAAGAGATTCAGGTTTGTTATAATTATGTTTTATTTATTCTTACAGGGTACTGTGGTGTCCAAAATAAAGTGTGTGAAAGGGATGAGCTTTTTTTTTATCCTTTTGACTTCAGATCAAGGACACTACAGAAAAGAACAGGTTCTTCACAGGTCTCACATCTGTCATGGATAACTTCCCTACCAATGTCTGCAAGTACAAGATCCTCCCACAACTTATCAATGCGTTTGAATTTGGTGATGCAGGCTCAGTCGTACTGTCACCTCTTTTTAAGGTGAGACATTCTTATAACTATGACTCTTCACTGAAAGTTATCGAGGATTATAGCAGGAAGGCATTCTTACTAAGCCAGTATCACCTAGGAAAATGAAGCATAGTGCAGCTGCAGTAGGAGGCATTTGTGCCAACTCACTGCAAAATCCAAGACAGTTCATGAAATGTTTGTTCATTTCATCATCGTCTAAATGTACTACAGCAGGGACTGAACACACAGTACGTGTTCAAGCAATATGCTCGCAGAAGCCCTTGTTCGTAATACATTGTAGTCACGAGTTGCTCACAGCACAAGAGCAACTGGTGGCTGCCATTTGGTGGTTCGTGTAACTATCATGGAAAATTTTTTTGTGTGCGTTTTTTCAGTATAGCAAGTATACAAATTTGAAACTGTTCGTTGCCCTTTGAGTACATTTGACCTGGATGAAATCTTTGTATTTGCAGATTGGAAAACTGCTGGATGCTGAAGAGTTCAAGAAAAAGATTGTTCCCTGTGTTGTCAAATTATTTTCCTCAAAGGACAGGGCAACAAGGGCCCGTCTCTTGCAACAGGCATGAGTTCCCTTTGATTTTTCTGATCTCCACTAGCCATTCTTTGTGGTGTGCATACTAATCAACCTCAGATAAGCTAGCCCTTGATCTGTAACATTGTCTTGAAAATTCTAGGTGGACCAGTTCGTTGACTACCTCAGCAATGACGTCTTGAACCAGGAGGTGTTTCCTCACGTTGTTCAAGGCTTCTCAGACACCAACCCGACGATACGTGAGCAGACAGTCAAGGCAATGGTGCACTTGGCACCGAAGCTGAATTACAACAACCTCAACGAGGAAGTGATGCAACATTTTGCACGACTTCAGTCCAAGGATGACCAGGTTGGCAGGCTACTGCTGCCTTGTCTTATCATGTGTAGCACACATGACCTATGACTTGACTATGCAAAGCTTTCAATATCTCTTTGCACATTGCAGTATCTTTAGGCTCTAACCATTGTGTAGGTCCACATTTAATCACTGGTTGTGGAACTTCAATTATGGTGAAAAAGTTGCTAGCTATTCTAGCTTGTAGTTGGCAGCACACAAGCAGGCGAGAATGAAGGCTGAAATGGACACAAGCATTTCAACCTCCTTTCTTGTCACTTTGCATGCTGTAGTCTTGGAACTCATAGATAGCGAATTAGCAGTGCTTTTTACATTGCAACTACAAGTGGCTGTGTAACAGATATAGGAAATGAGCCTGAAAAGAGTTTTAGAAGACGGATGTAACATTGCCTATAAATGTTCATAGGGGGTAAAGGTTAACGAAAGTTCAACTCACTTGTAACCTGTACTGGCAGCGTACAATAGATGTGTTCACTCGGCGCTTTTGTCTTTGCCTACAGTTTTTAACCTCCCATTGCTGGAATTCATGACCAGGTTTATTTTCATTTTCTCTCTCTTTTCTGGCTCTTCTGTCCCGCAAATTTTTGCAGGCAATAATATGTTTAATGTGCCAGTGTGGCCATATTTTGCTACCCATGCTGGCTAGGAGTTTAATCTGAGGCAGCGGCGTAGCAACAGGGGGGGCCGGGGGGCCGTGGGCCCCGGGTGCAAGGGGCCAGTGAGGGAGGGGAAGACCTAAGGGCCCCGGGTGCCACGTGACCTAGCTACGCCACTGATCTGAGGTGTGCCCTTATGGGCATGCTAACCTTCTGCTGCCTTGTGTTTGCAGGGTGGCATCCGAACAAACACCACTGTGTGCCTTGGAAAGATAGCTGGACATCTTCACCCTCAGGTATGGCAATCGCCTTTGCTCTCTCTGCAATGAATATGGAGTTCGGTCTGCTTACAATGATAACAATAAAATATTTTGATCAATATGACAGTATCATAGCATTCGAGCTTACTTCATGCATTTTCAATGTACTGAAAATGCCCACCGTTACGACTGGTTTTTAAACCTACCACAGTGGCTCTGGCATTCTGCTGCCGTAGCATGAAGGCACAGCTTCAATACCTGACCGTGGCGGCTGCATTGTAATATGGCGGGAATGCAAAAAAATATTGTGTGTGCTCAGATTTAGGTGCACATTACAGAGCCTCGGGTGGTCAAAATGATCCAGAGCCTTCCACTGTGACACCTCTTACGTTACCTTGTGTTGCTTTGTGCCTTTAAACCTCACAATTCAATCACCAGTTGTTATACCCACTTGCGTTATATGTGAATTGAAATGTATTATGTTAGCATCTGTAGTGGCTACCTTTGTATAGAATATGTTGATCTTGGGGAATAGAAGACAATAAGCACTTATTTATGTTCATCTTTGAAAGCTAAGAGCTAGTCACTGGAATTCAGACTCTTTTCATCTCTGCCGACAATATTTACACAAAATCAGGTGCGAAATTTCGGAAGACTTGTTTATCAAGACAGCCATAATTGACAAAAATAATTTTACGACCCTGAATGCAGGTGCTTTCACTTGTCACCGGCAGCGCACAGAGGCTGACAAAATAGTAGACTGACTCTATGCTTAGCTTTAATGATATCAAATAGAATTCGCAGAACTGTCAAAGCTGATCAACAAGGAGAAAATAAGGGATATTCAAAAATTACAACGTTAGAAAGACTGAGGAAGCAGTAAAAAATGGATGCAGCGTGAAATCAGTAAGAAGGAAACCGGACAGGCCACCATTGGAAGGAAACTTACCATAGGACAAACCAAGATGTGTGCACTGAAAGATAAGCATCGTAATGTCATCAGCAATCTTGAAGATATAGTAAAAGCAGTGGAGGAATTCTATACTGGCCTGTACAGTACCGAGAGCAGCCACAGTAGCTCCATTGAAGTAGTAATGAACAGGTTACAGAGGGTTCTTCTATAACTAGTAATGAAGTTAGAAGGGTCTTGCAAGACATGAAATTGGGAAAAGCAGCAGGGGAAGATGGAATAACAGTTGATTTAATCAAAGATGGAGGAGACATAATGCTTGAAAAACTGGCGGCCCTTTTTACATACTGTCTATCGTCTTCAAAGGTCCTAGAGAACTGGAAGAATGCCAACATTATACTAATCCACAAAAAGTGAGATGTATAATTAAAGAATGGAAAACTTATAAGCCCGTTAGTTTACTTGCAGTATTATATAATATATTCAACAAGGTAATCTAAATTAAAGTAAGGCCAGCACTGGACTTTAGTCAACCAAGGGAACAGGCTCGCTTCGGGAAGGGATACTCTACAATGGATCACATCCATGCCATCAATCAGGTTATCGAGAAATCTGCAGAGCACAATCAGCCTTTCTATATGGCTTTCATAGATTACGAAAAGGCATTTTATTAAGTAGAGATACCAGCAGACATAGAAGTATTACATAGTCAAGGAGTACAGGACGCTTACATAAATATCTTGGAAAATATCTACAGAGATTCCACAGGTGTGTTAATTCCCCACAAGAAAAGTAGGAAGATACCTATAAAGAAAGGGGTCAGACAAGGAGACACAATCTCTCCAATGCTATTCACTGCATGCTTGGAAGAAGTATTCAAGCTGTTAAACTGGGAAGGCTTAGGAGCAAAGATTAACGGCAAATATCTTGGCAACATTTGATTTGCAGACGACGTTGTCCTGTTCAGCAACGCTGGGCACGAGTTACAACCAATGACTGAGGACCTTAACAGAGAGAGCGTAAGAGTGGGGTTGAAGTTTAATATGCAGAAGACAAAGGTAATGATCAATAGCCGGGTAAAGTAACAAAAGTTCAGGATTGCCAGTCAGCCTCTAGAGTCTATGAAGAAGTACATTTGCCTAGGTCAATTACTCACATGGGACCCTGATAATGAGAAGGAAATTTATTACAGGAGAATAAAAATAGGTTGGAACGCATACGGCAGACATTGTCAGATCCTGGCTGGAAGCTTACCATCATCATAAAAAAAATAGGTGTACAATCAGTGCATTCTACCGGTGCTGACATATGGGGCAGAAACTCGGAGACTGATAAAGCAGCTCGAAAAAAAGTTAAGGACCACGCAAAACGCGATGGAATGAGGAATGTTAGGTGTAATGTTAAGATACAGGAAGAGAGTGGTGTGGATCAGAGAGCAAATGGGGATAGCTGGTATTCTAATTGAGAAAAAAATGGAGCTGGGCAGCTCACGTAATATGTAGGTTAGATAACCGGTGGACTATTAAAGGGACACTAAAGGCAAATATTAAGTTAAGCTAAAGCAATAGATTAGTGTTTGAGTATCTCTAATGCGTCAATATTATGAACAGAGCCTTAATAATCGAGAAATTGAAGTAAACGCAAGACATGATTAGAGACTCCTTTGGGACATTCAAGCACTTGCCCAATGACGAAAGTGCTCCTCAGTTAAATTCTGTCGCTAGTAGTCAGCCACTCATTGCGCAAAACATCCTCGTATTGTATTATAAGACGAAATAAAATGCTACTTGTCCAGTTCTATTTCATGTCTAGACAAAAGAACTTATTCAAATTACCCTTGACAACGTCGCGGGCGGTCAAACGGTTTCGGTTTTTCTTGACTGCGCACCGGCCAAGCTTTCGTGTTTCAGTAGTTATAGTATAGTGCTGCGCTGGTTTCGCTGGCTCGCGAAACTCGCAGAAACTGCAAGTAGCAGAGAATTCAACTTCCATGCGATGTCGCGAGACGCCCAGACGGTATACATTACTTGGACAAAAAGCAGCTGCAGTGGAGAATCTGCCGCTCCGACTTTATCTGTCTTGGCTCGGTACCGCCGTCTGTCCAATGGCGTTTCACTCACCGACTGCAGCAGAGGGCGACAATGGCATATGCAACGTCACCACTCCTGCGGTTGTGTGGCGGGAGATTTGAATTTCGAGAAAGGTGTTCTGGCGCTTCAGATGCAATTTTCTCATAAACAATGTCTTTTCTTGGCATAAAATGAGCGTTGCAAGGTATCTGGGATGGTATTTAAACAGGCCACTTCGACTTTGTATTAGCCCTTAGTGACCTTTTAAGGATACAGAATGAGTGCCAAGGGAAGCGCAGTCGAGGACAGCGGAAGACTAGATGGGGTGATGAAATTAAGAGATTCTCAGGCGCTAGTTGGAGTTGGTTGGCGCAGGAGAGGGTTAATTGGAGATCACAGGGAGAGGCCTTCGTCCTGCAGTGTGCATAAAAATAGGATGATGATGATAACAATGAGGAGGTATGAGATGCATACTAGGTAGCTCATTGACTTCTCTCTGCTTGCTCTGCAGCTGCTGGTTATCACTACCGTGTAGAGAGAGAAATGTCAAGGATGCATAAATTTGTTGCCACAGCTGCAAGTTCAATACACTGTAATGGAAAGGAATGAGAAACTACAAGTTTGTGCTATAGGTGAAGTGGTTGCTTGGCACTTGAGATAGTAGTATTATCACTTGTGAGAGCTCTGAATGAACAGGGAACTGGATACATACTCTAGTTTGTAACGATAACATATCACACTCATATACTTTTCTGTAAGTTCAATATGATTAAGTTGAATTGAATGTTTCTGCATTTGCATGTTATCTACATAGGTGCGACAGAGGGTGCTAATAGTGGCGTTCACGCGTGCCATGCGGGACCCATTCCACCCGTCGAGGATGGCTGCCATCTTGGCCCTGTCCGCCACCCAGGGCTACTTCACCCTCAAGGACTGTGCGACCAGGGTACTTCCAGCACTGTGTGCCCTCACGATGGACCCCGAAAAGACAGTCCGGGACCACGTAAGCCAGCACCCCACTTGACAGTGTTGGCCTTGTTCTGCATGTCGGTTCACATTAGTAAACCATGATCACTGGCCTAAATTTCAGCACGCTTCATGGCAGTGGCTTTACAGAGTTTTCCAGTGTTGTATGTCTTCCACCAACTACACTTTTTTTTAACTAGTTTTTTTTAATTTTATCACTCCATCTGAGTCTCTATAAACCTGACTGTATTTCCCAATTGAGTTATCTGTTAATTTGTTTGTTTTGTGGAGTGTAAAGACAGGTTTGGGCATAAGCAGAGCACTGCAAGACTGCAAGGCCACTGCTGTTTTATCACTGTTCCACTAAGCTGCTGTCAGCTGCAGTTTGTTCATTCATTCATTCATTCATTCTCAGGGTTATGAGACATCATACAGAAAAAATAAGTCTAAAAGTTATGCACATGTGACATGCTGTGTAAGCCCATTTAAAGGGACCCTGAAACAATTTTGACGATTTTCTACAAACGTACTGAGTCGTTAGAGGAAGTCCTTCTGATCATTAATTCACACATCTAAGTGCTCCGTGTAAAGCGTGTAATTTATTATAAGGCTTTAAAAATGCACATCGCTGCCGATCGCAGCACACTGCTCAGCGGAATTTCAAGCCGCCCCTACCCTTATGACCGAAATCACCCATACGACGTCAGTGGGGCGAGCTATCCGATTGGCTGACCAGGGCGCATGATCGATAAATTTTCCAACTTTATGGTAAACCAGTGATGTTCGTAATAGTTGGAATGTTAGTTAATTTGTTTTTATAATAAGAAAGTAACATAAAGAGAATGTACAAGAACAATTTTTCAGTACACTTAAGCACTTCCGGCACACAGCAACTGTCATCTGCTTGTGTTACAACATGCTCTGTCTTTGACGAGAGCTCCGCCGTCAGTGTCGGTTTGTGTTTTCGTGAGCGCTATGATTCGACTTTGTTGCGTTGTGGACTGCAAACGTAGCGACCGGCAATATGTCAAGCTGCGACATCGTGTCCCTCTGCAAGCTAGTAGACGAACAGACTGGCTGCAGCGCATCGGACTGCTGCTATCCGATCGGCGCCAGGATTTGTGCGATTGCGGCCGTCACTTTACACCAGAAGATTAATAACGCAATAGCGTTTCGCGAGTCCGGTATTAGGGTAAACGCAAGTGCAAGGGTACAGGGCCTGGCCATGTCCCTTTGCATGTGGTTTCAGGGGATGAACAGAAGCGCAAATGTGAATGGTCTGCACGGTGCAGCCACCTGGTGGCATAGAGCTCTACCACACACAATAGCAGTAACAAAATGTAATCTTGGCTGCTGGTGTAAATTTTTCGCAGGAGTATAATCGTTAACACGTCGTTTTTGTAAATGTTTAAAATGTTTTACACTTGGTTAGAGCAATATTAGCTCTTTCTTTGACTGGCTAAGCTCTGCGCCAGCGGGTGGCTGGACCGTGGAGACCGTTCAGGCAGCTCACGTACGTCTACGCTAAAGTTCCTTCATCAACTTGAGTTTCTGCCTCCATCATTCCGTTGAAACATTCAGGTAGTATGTGATTACTGGAATACCAGACACATTCGGCGCTACGACAGAATGCTCACGACGCACGCTGCCTCGATAGCTCGATCTCGCTTGGGGTCGACGGCCAAGCGGCTAGCGGAGAGGTTTCTCGCGGGCATGGGCGGGCTCCAAAATAACCGGAAATGGACGATGTGACGTCGCATCATGACGCAGGACCAGTGAAGGCGGAGCTTAGCCCCGATCGCCCGGCGAACGAGTTGAGGAGGAAAAGCATGGCTAGGGAGGAGGGTAACTTGTAATCGCTTGTAGCTCCATTAATACGTAACGCTTCACTTAAATTGTGGTGCGAATGTCCTATTTAAGCTGTACCCTACGCGTCTACAAAATTTGTCTGAACCGTTTCAGGGACCCTTTAAGCAAAGCTTGCTTTGATGCTTGAAAATAATGCTGTTATTGTTTAGCAACCAGTTGCATGTATAGAGCACATAACTAGGTTGGACATGCTTTCACCAAGAAACAACTCTCTCAACATGAACTTGTGGCACTCTGACACAGTGAATGTGTCAGGCAAAAACCAGGATCTATCTCACACACACTACACATCAAACCGAACTCGTTCTGCATGATGTCTTTGACCATATTTTCCGCATATAACCTGCACCCTCAATTACAACAGCCCAGAAAGGAAAAATCCGCACATGTAACCTGCAGAAATAACTGCGTACTACAACCCTCACACCATTGAAAAAACAGTCTCCATTCACAGATGCACTACTTGTCCATGCCATATCGTCGGCCAGCGGCCTTGTTACCCCCATCTTCGGCAATACTGATAATCTTCATTTTCTGCTGGGCCTGTAAAGGATGGCCATTGAGCGCAGCTCATCGTCACCACTAGTTCACTGGGGCCACGTGCACTATCGCTATCGCTATGTGCACATCGTTAACTGCTAAATGCAATATGGCAATCTGTAGAGAGGAGGAGGATGGGCGTCCATGAAGTAGGAGAGAAGGGCACTTCAACATGCAGGGGTGGGCAGCGGGTTGGGTTTCTAGGTCATAGAGAACGAAACTTTATATGGTGGAGAACCTTGCCTTCTGTGGCTTCACGGCAGCGTACGCCGCACTGCTGTCTCGTCACTTCATATTGATGCTGCCCTGCTTCAAGTTTACGAGCGAGTTTGCCGTCGTGTTTCAAACCATTCTTTGCTGCATGTCGACGCTGCTCCGCTTCACATTTCTGGGCAAAACATCCACTGCGGTTGTCAGTACTTATTGCCACCACTCAATACTGCTCCACTCTGTATTAACGAGCAAGCAAGCTGTGCTTATGTTTTAAACTACATGACAAGCTATACTAGTGCAGGAACGGTCTATGTCTTTCCATGCTACGATTTGTCGTGACGTCGAACGAACAAGCCCGAACATATACAATTCTATACCACACTTCGCTACATAGTGAAGGTGTTCCTGCTTTGCTCAGTGCTTCTTTGAAGCCGTATGTTTTTCCCATACTCTGTGCACGTTTTGGTCCCATTTTCAGTCCCACTTCAGTTGGTGTTGCAAGGCAGCAGCCAGCGCACACAAAGCAGTAGGGGTGGGGCGCAGTGAAGGCTTCACTTTAATGCCTAGAAGTGGCTGAACAAAGTGCATTTTTATTGCAGGTTTGCATACTACGCAGTCACAGATGTAAAATAACTGTAGATAGGTTGGCAATTTCAGTCTGCATTGGTCTTTGCAATGGAGGACTCATAGTAGCACTTAGTGGTGTAATTCAGCCTGCCTTTGTTTAAGTGGCGGTCACTGCTTCCTTTGGTATACATTCTACTGCTCTTATAGAGCTGTTGGATATATATATGTTATATGCATCATGTGTACTTAAGTCCACTTATTCTTAACATATTAGGTAAATAATCATTTACAATCAGTCTTTTTCTCTAATCCATGCTGCTGCTTTTGTAGGTGAACCATGATTGGCTCTCGAAAAATACATAATTTAACTGGCAGCTAACCTTACTTGAGCATGCATCAGGTAATAATAATTAATAGAGGTTAAGTCATAACAGTGAGGCAGAAAAAAAAGAGTTTATTCGAAGAAAGCCGACAGCTTATTCAAATGCATCAAGCTCTGGCTGGGGGCTTGGCAACATGACAGGCGATATAATTCCTTTTCCACAGGCATTCAGCGCAATCAAGGGTTTCCTGGGAAAACTAGAGAAGGTGTCCGAGGACCCCAGCCTTGCCGAGCAAATGGGTGAGTGCCGTCTGTCGCAAATAAGTTTGTTAAAGAATACATTGCATTGCATTGAATATATTGCATTCAGTGAAGCATGCTTTGTTCATGCGTTAAGGATAAGAAACATTTGCAAACGTTTTTGAAATTTTCTTTTATCATCAACAGAGGCAGATGTAAATGCAGCCAGCTCGAGCGTGCCATCAAGCCTGGCTGCCAGCTGGGCTGGTTGGGCAGTGACGTCGCTGACGTCCAAGTTTTACCGCTCAAAACCCACAGCAAACGCCCCTGCCCCTGGTACAACAGGCAGTGGTGAGTTTAAGCTCCAGTTAATAATCCAATAAGCACTTTCATGGCTACCAACAAATAATTCACTGTAATGCGATTAAAATGGCATTGGAGAGACACTAAGAATTCTACACATTTAAACTGTCCGTTCAGTTTTCCATCTTTATTTTTACAGAAAAAAAGTTCAGCAGAGAAAGTGAGCAAGAAACGTATTGAATTTCCTTTCTGGCATACTGTACATCCCCTCACTGAAGGATTGGCCTATTTTTGCCAGCCATGTACCAATTTAGCTTGACTTTACGTTTTCTCTTAGTGTCGCGATAAGTTTATAAGCTGATTCTGTATTTTTTTGTTCAGTTTACAGTATGCCATAATATTATACAGCATACTAATGCATTTGCTCACCAATAGTAAAACACTGCTAAAAAGGCAAAAGCCCTTTGTTGAAGTGGAGCACGCTTCTTCGTAGGGGCGGACAAAGGCCTTGATGCAAAAGGACGAGTGGTTTGGACTATTGCCTTCCCCTCTTTATTGCATTTTGTCCTGTGCCTTGTTCCCTCGTGACATCGTCTTCCTTCAGACAACAGCCATTCTGCTGGAATCAACTGCTATAGCATTTTGGAAGGAGGTATGCTCTGCAGGAAGCGTAAATGTTATTATAAAGCTTTGTTCTGCAAGCCACCCACAACCTTCAAGCTTTGTGTCGTTGTTGCAGTAAGAGAAAATATAAATATTCTGAATGTTTTCTGACAAGACTACAGGAAGACGACACTATGGGCACTGACTATCAAATCGTGGTTTATTTGGGGAACAAAAAGCGGAGAATAAGGAAGATAGCTAATGTCATGAAAAAAGCTATAGCTGTGAGTTATCAGGCTAAATGAGACAAGAGCTGTAGCCAGCTGGCAACTATCACAAGCTGCACCTAAAAACGCGAGCAAACTAATGGCACTTGTAAACAGAAAAACAACAAAAGAAATAATATCATGAACATTTAAATTATCTACAACGAAATCCATAATTTCACTCTGACGTACCAGTGCTGGTGCTCCGGCACGAAATACAATATAGGGCAGTGAAGAAAAGTCCACTCGTCGAAACGTTGGCTCCTGCTTTCACCTTGTTCTCGTTTTGCTCATCGTCTTGAATTTCCATCTCCTGCCTTCCCCGTGTTTTCCCTGAATACTATAGGGAAGTGTGGCCTTGATCTCTTCTTTTAGTAATGAACTTCTTATTGCAAAGTTAACAAAGCTGAATCTTTTAGCTAGAAGCTGATTTAGTGTTTATATTTAGTGTCCCTTTAACTAATGTCAACAATTTGCATTAACCTTACTTCCTATTGTCTTCTCTGCTACATTAGGAGAGGCGCAGTCCCAGCCGTCTTCAAATGCTACTTCACCCACCACAGAGAGCACCGCACTGCATGATCGCCGAGCATCAGAGGACGCTGGTGTCGACTCTGGCTCGGGGGGTGACGACAAGTGGGATGACCAAGACGACTGGGGAGATATGGAGGTTAGAGATGGCTTCTTATGTACGTTTAGTGAAATCTACACAGAGTAATATGTACAACATTTTACAAGGTAATGCCTATGCTACCATTATATGTAGGTAAAGCCCAACTTCAAACTTTGTTATAACTGAAACTACTCTCTCAGAAGCTTTTCTTTGTCAGAGATTCACTAAATTTACAACTGCCATGATAAGAAAACAGTGTATTCTGCACCTTGTTAATTATAACTGTGTCCTCATAAACTTGATAGTAGTATTGCAGATACTTCATTGGAGATTTGCTCAGCTTGCTTTCAGCTCAAGCTGTCAAATCTGTATTTGCACTGCTGTCTGCTTGCATTCTAGAATGTTCACCCAGGTTTGCCGAGTACTAGGTGAAAAAGTCATTAGGCTACAGTTTAGTCCTGAATCCTGCTTTTGAACCTGTGCCATCAGTCATAAATGGATACATAACGGTGCAAAATCATACTGCCCAGTTATTTCTTGTGTAGGAGGTGCTGTACTTCACCCTTTCCTGTTGGCATCTCCTTGCTCTACACTATTGTACTATCAGCTGCGAAAGTTTATGGCACACAAGATTTGTGAAAAAGCTAGATTCCCGTACAGCGTGGGCACATGACCTTGAATTGAAAGTTTCATTGCGTAGTAGCATTTGTGACCTATGCAGTGATCCACTGAAATTAGGAGCACGCTGACTTAACAGAGCAGCAAGTCATGTTTGCCATGGAGCTCATGTCCTCTATACTTTGGGGCCGGCTGTTTGTGCGCTGTTTGTGCTCATAATAGTTGCTACAGCACCTTTATTTAGTGAGTAGGCTGAAATGGAAGCTACCACTTCTTGCATTTTGCTTTCTCTGTTCCAATGAGGTTTAGGCCTCTGTCAAGCCCTCTGTGGGATTCTCGCCTCCACACCTCAGCATCAGTGTACTTCTTGCGCTGGATGTTGGAATGAAAGCGACTCTGAAGTCGTATAATATTGGCTGCCTGTGCTACTTTAAGAATGTGTGTTCTTGCAACATTGCAGGAAGACACTAAAGGCAACTTTGGGAAAAGTGGAGCATCGCCAAAGGAACGTGCCCCCTCGGGGCAAGACGGCTGGGACGATGGCGACTGGGAGAGCTTCGAAGAAGAGCCTACCCCTGTGAGCCTTTTGTCATTTCAATTAATGCTGTTCCGAAGCAAAGCTCACATATAGGGCTATGGCAGGGGCTTTCGGCAATAAATGCATTGTGTAATGTGCATGAACATGCTTTTTCATGCTGAACAGTAGAAAGAGTTAAGAAGGTGTCAACAGTGGGAGAACAAAGGAAGACCTTAACCTGGAGCCAGTGCTTCAACGAGGACGCTTGTCTGTGCACTTTGGGCCCTGACTGAAGACAAGTCCCCTTTTTGAAATGTTTGTTCTAGGCCCACTGTTTACCGCTGTTGTTGATATGTTGCATAGTGTGACGGGCTTACATTGATTTGGCATTAGTACATTCAACCTTTCTCCAGATTTGACCGTGGTGAAGAGCCACAAAATGTGCATGAACTTTTTGAACAGCTGAGTTAAACATTGTACACTAACCTAAACGAATTCTTGTGCATTATTCGGCAACTCACACAATCTTTGCTGTCATAAAACATATCAAACGAGAATTGAAACGGAATTGTAGACAAAATTTACGAGCTGGTAAACGTTCAGTCAAATCAGACAGTTGTGTGAAACTTATGTGGGTGTGATTTTGTGTTTGGTTTTTGTAGCGCGAAACCACGAAGGCTAACCAGAAAGACTTCATGCAAGAACTAGTGTTGCATCTGTCCTTGTCTGTCTCTTTGGTTTTGCACTGTATAGCCTTATGAAAATGTCACACCAGCAAGACCAGATCTCCACTGTGATCAAGTTTATTCAAATGTGCCAGCTTTCAGACTGGAATGAAATGCAGGTTGACTGGTATTATCTGTTTAATAACTCATTAGTACCCCTGTGGTTTTATTTATCGACTCACAATGTGAGAAAACATGTATTTCTGGCTTCAAAACACTCATCCCTGCGTGGCATCGAATGATAGTTCCTTGCTGTTTGTACTTTGTGCAGCCTTCTGAAGCGCCTTCAAGCAAGTCCAGTTCCGATCCCAAGCCTCTGGACGCAAGGCCAACTAGTTCCTATAACTGGGGCACAACTCGAGACGCGGAGGAGGATTTCTTTTGTAGTGCCGCTGGACTAGGAACCACAAAACAGGTGCTTGTCTGATGTGCTTCTTGGTTACTAATTAGGAGTTAGTGAGGAAAGCAATGTCACGTGTATTTTTACATGCCTTTGTGCAAGAAAGTGCTGTAGAAGACCAAGATTTTTCACCTTTGTTGATGAGAGTGTTGAAAAAGTATGAACTAACCATATTCAGTCATGCCATCTGTAGACTGTAAAATGTGGACAGTGACTTCGGCGAGTTAGTATTATTTATTGCGTGTTGCAAATTGGGTGTAAGGCAAGAATGACAAAACAAGCACTGCACTTTCAATCACTTTATATATAAGTGTTTCTCATAGCACTAAATAAAAGGAAAACTCTTAATCATCAGCTGGTTTGCATAAAAAACAAGTTTTAGAGATGGTATACTGACTGGCCATATGCAGGTCACAGCGTATGTATATTCTGCATGCTTACAATAGGCTAAACTTCAGGGTCAATGTTAATTTTTATATATCCTTTCCCCTCTCCCCACTAAGACTTTGAGTCATCCCGTATGAAAGGTCTACTCATTCATTTATATGCTACAGCATGAACAAACTGCCATGGGAGTTCCATGCTTACGGGTCCTCCTTGCCTTATGTTTTGAACTTTCCCTGCACCAATTTGTGCCCACAATGATGTAAAATGTACCATGTAAACAAGAGATGGTCATAATTTGTGATGCTTTTCCGAGCCATATGTTATGAATAAGAGAACTTGTACGTTATAGATCCTACAGAAGCAGCTTGTTAGAACAGATAGTTGGGTGAGTTGGTTTTGCACTAAAACTTGAATGTGCAAGGAGATAAAAAAAAAAAAAAGGGTACAGATGACGCACGGAAGCACTTCTGTGTGTTGTCTTCATCCCTGCTTGCATCATAGTCTGCTTCTGCATTCAGATAATACTATCTTGTCCTTAATGTTAGTAGCGCACAAGCATGTTCAGGAAACTTTAAAAGTGAGCATGCAAGGTGATGTCAAATGTATACACTTTGGGTACCTCGAACAAAGGGAAAGCTATTTAGCACCATTGTATTTCTTTTTCTCTCTTTTGTGTGATCTTTCTAGCCACCTAAACCTACGGCAGCCAGTTCGAAGCAAAGCCCAAGCTCTGAAAATGCATGGGAAAATGATGACTGGGACAAGTGGGGTACCAGCAAAGGTTAGCCTTTTGTGTTAGCCTCATTATTTGTCTTGCTACATTATTAGTCCAGCAGTGAGACCAAGCTTTTCAAAAATTTTGCAACTCTGTGCTTTCTTGCCTTGACTTGGTGTACAAATTAAATTGACAGTCTCTTCGCATAACATCATTGCCATTTTCAGGCATACAAGTCTGCCAGTCTTGCAACAAATATGTGCTTGCCACTGTAGATAGGATTAAGAGCTTGAAACTTGACCTTTTAATTGCTTTCACAACAATGTGTTATCTTTTCCTGGGTGAACTGAAGAGCTATCTTGCACCTACAGAATGGCTTGCACATGTACTTCAGTACAGCTTTCATCACAGTGAAGTCTCTGCAAATAAGAAGGCACTGCAACACCTGACCTTTTGACAACAGCTTTGCTGCTATGCTTTTTGCAAAGCGTCACTTAGCATCATGAGAATGTCGACTTGGTCTAATTTTGGCAGTGCAGATGTGTTTAATTTTAATCATACCATAAACA
This sequence comes from Dermacentor albipictus, assembly GCF_038994185.2. Taxonomy (NCBI): domain Eukaryota; kingdom Metazoa; phylum Arthropoda; class Arachnida; order Ixodida; family Ixodidae; genus Dermacentor; species Dermacentor albipictus. Next base: position 10,036,562 of record NC_091827.1, read on the forward strand.
TTTATTTCTTGTCTTTGAAGAATGTTCACTCCATCAGAATCAGTGCCCTGTTTATCTCAAGGTTGTGAACCTATGTATGATAAGGCACGTTCAGTGCTAGCATTACCTGTTCAAAACCTTTCACACTAGTTTATTTTAGCCAGCATTTCAAAGAAAATGGTTTTGGTGACTAAAGGATGTTAGCTATAGGAAAAATGAAAACCGCACCAACATAAAATGTGCTGTGCTGTTTATCTAGGTTCCATTATGCAGTGCCTACAGTAATTGTGACGTGCATTGTGTGTGCAAACCTCAGGAACTATTATTAGCAGTGCTCTTCTGTGTTGTCAGCATTTCTGTGCACTGTACATTGCTTTCTTCTACTCATATATAGCATGATTGAATGTTCCTCTAGGAGAAACATTGTTCAGTGATGCAACTAGCAGTCCTCACAAAACAGTGTGCAGGCTTCACAAATGTTGATAATACTGCATTTGCATGTTACTGTGAATGGTTCTGAGGTCTGCACCATTCAATATTTGAACTGTTGTCTGTGTATGCCAGGTAACATTCTTATTGCAGCAGCATTTTTTTCCCCCCCAAACTTGAGTCTTGCAAGTTCAAGTACTGGCAGTTTTCTGTGCCAGGCTCAATGAGGTGCTCATACAGCATGGAGCATCTCTGTGAACATTGAGATGAAAGGCCAACTGCAGTGAAATTTCACTTCGGCTAAATTTCTATACACTACTGAAGCAGTCTTGGCAAAGCTACAGTGGTGGTAACTGTAGAATTTTCTTATTAGCTGCCTTTCAATAGCACCTAAGCAGACATTGTGTGTACCCAGTGGTTAGCGGACATGACATAAATTCTAGCATGTCACCTCTGAGATTTTTCAGTGCGCCAAGGGCAGCCACAGGCGCCACCTAATCCCAGGACGTCATGCTAAAGAGCCATGCATTCTCAATCATTAATAACTTTCGGTCAGCGATGATTATGGCAGTTCTTTTTCTTTCTTTTCGGCTTCTGTATCAAAAGCATTTAATTTTCTAGCTTTTTGTGACACATCCACTCGTACTTAAAAAAACAGAATTTTGCACAGAGGCTGCTGTAATCTACACTATTTGAAATTAGGCTTCTTATGCGGCCCAAGATTCAGTTGCAGTTGGCCTTGTAACTTTGAGCTTCCTTTTACTGCCTTCCAGGCCCGACCCTTTCTGGCAAGGGTGACTCAAAGAGTGAGGAATCGCGGCAGCAAAGGGAAGCCAAACGTCAGCAGCGGCAGAAGGAACTGCAAGAGCGGAGAGCAGCCCGCCAAGCTGCAGGGCCCATGAAACTAGGTGTCAAAAAGGAATTCTAAGACGACTCAACACATGTGAATAAATGCTATGTTTCAGTATGTTTTAACCAAAGTCGCAGCATTCTTTTAAACAGCGGTAATCATAGGGGGACATCTGAGCAGCATTCCTCATTAGAAGCTCCCTTGCAAGTCACTTGTCATCTTACACTAATCTGAAACTAGGAGTTCATGAACTTCAGCTTCACTTTGTTAGAAAACCCCAGTTGTGTCTTCCCAATTCCCTAGATATGGCAGCCATAAAAGGACTCTTAAGAAAATACAGTAAAAAACTACAGCTGACATCTGTTGAATCAACCCTGTAGAAAGTTGAAGTTGAAATAAGTGTTTAATTTACCTGTGCACCTTTGTGGGGCTTTCGAACAGGGTCGAATGAAAGAATGTTAACTCTTTCAGCTTCTATTCAGCAGATGATGACTAATGTTTCCTGTACAGTCAAACGGGTATACTGGAGATGAAGTTGTGACTGATGTCACGTTCCTGCTCCTTCCAAAAAAGTTAACATAATCTGTGAGGTGACATATATATATTTTAAGACAATGCGGCTCTCAAAGAATCCGGAGTTAGTAATTAGCCACAGCCATTCATTGCTACAGTCAAGGGCATAACCAAGAGTGTTTTTTGAAAAGCTTAAAAGATGAAGTTTCCTTACAAATTGGAAAAGCAATCTCTTTTCCAATAGTAATGCTTTTTTATGCTTTTGGAATTCGTGAGTAGTCAGAGCAATGAAGTAAATCTTCACTGTTTCTTGCCAAATATCAGCGTATAATGACTATCATATATAAAGACTGTATTTTCATGTTGGATGCAATTTCTTTATGATGAGGTTCAACTGTACATGCAATTGCGCATGATTTGTATGGTAATATGTTTATTAAGGAAAACATTGTGCTTCAAAAAAAAGAAAGCTGATGCATCATTACCATTGTCATCAGTTGTCTTTCTTCTCATCACTGTGATTCATCTTCGCTTTTCTCACTCCTTGCTTCTTCGTATGCCGGGTTTGAAAAAGTCCCCGGTTCCTCCTTGTCACTGGCGCCATAATGAGGAAAAGCCTGGACAGAGAAGCGGACTCACATAGTATGTTGAACCAGCTATGACCTACAACCCCTAGTTATTCAAGTTACTCAAGCCCCCTGATGTCGTACTACTTAAAGCTGCTTCACTATGGTGCCATGACTTGCATTAATGCAGTATGCAGTACTTTTATTACGCGAGTCTTCTTTTCTGGGGAAGAAATGCTCAGTTTTTTCTACTCAAGTGTGGGTACAAAACATGAAAGAAGTACATATGGAAACACAACTGCTCAGTTCTGTCGTAAAGGTGAGCAGCCTCAGTTGGTGTGCCAAGTTCATGACATCAAGTCAGTGTTGATAGTGGTTGTTTTTTCTCAGTGCGATCATATAGCAAATAGGAGAGCAGCTTTTTCTGGTTGGCCCTTGCCCAAATCACTGAATCTAGGTATCTGGGTCGTATTTTATCCAGGGGTGCCATTAATGGTGCCACAATGCTGTCAATGCACACACATTGTGCATGAGTTTGCAGTAATGACATTGCCTGATGAAATTCTGCTTTGATGCCCGTGATGTTGATGATGCCTATGATGGTAAGTCTTGTAGCAAGTCTCATGCAAATGCTCTTGTACTGCCAGAGACATTCATCCATAGATGGTTTCTACTAGAAATGTTTTTATCATTTACGGTCTCAGTTACATGACGTTGTGAACTTCCATAATTTTAGATGCTTGAGATTAATGTAATGGAGATTATTTTGGGGGCCGTTTACCATACTTATCCTCTTGCATAACATGTCCAAGTTCTGTTTGAAATGTTCCAGTTTTGTACTGCAGATTCTGTTGCATTATCTTAGGCACAGTTCTGAGCTTGGTAATGCTTGGTTAATTCAACGTGGTCTGAAAAGTTTCTTCCACAAAGTCGCGCATTTTACAATCTCTGCATAATTGTACCATCAATGCTCCTTAGATGTCTTTCCAAGCACACCAAGTGGTGGTACGTTGCTTGCAGCTATTAGGCAGTTCATTGAAAGACACCCTCATTCAAATTTAAGGCATTTTAGGATTGCTCCTATGTTGCCCTCACCCATGAAACAAATTGTATCTGGTGCGTGTACTTGACTTTTTTTTCCCCCTGTTGCACTAGATGTTACACATGCCCTCTGCGGTGGGTCAGGGGCTGTGGCATTTGCTGATGAGCACGATGATCGCGGGTTCGATTCACAACAGCGGCTGCCACATTTTGATGGCGAAATGAGGAAATACTTGTGTGCCGTGCCTTGGGTTGAAGCAGAACCCCAGATGGTCAAAATTAACTTGTTGCCCTCCAATAAGGAGTCTCTGCAGCTTGGAAATGTTAAACCCTAGAACTTGAAACAAAAAGAAGAAAATCTTGTTGCATTGAAGAATTCAATGCAACAAAATTTTCTACTTTTTAACATTGCTGTCAGCAGGAGCAGTTAGTTACACTACTAAGACAAGGTAACTTATGTAGCGCAGTCATCCATTACCTCAAAGGGTCCTGCCAAGGGGTTCTCGAAGCTGGGCTCGTCCCCTGATGGCACCAGGGCATCATGGGGTGTGGTACCCAGTTCCAGCTCAATGCGCCCATCGTCAAAGCGAGCCATCGGCAGTAAAGGTCTTCCCCTGTAATAGAGTGTTTGTTTAAAGCAACACGACTATGTGAAAGACTGAGTGATCAGTTGTTGGGCGCTTTACCGCACGTCCGCAAACAGTTCACACTTGCGTCTTTACATTTTTTTTCAGATCTTTATGTTTCCCCCTTTCCAAAGCGAAGGGTAGTAAACGAGAAATTTATTCTTCGTAACCTCCTTTTATTGTCATTTTTTCCCTATCTCTCCAGTGAGAATAGTGGCTGTGTATGCCAAGACTTGAAATCTCTCTCCTGTAAAAGAGAGTCCGACCTATGATGAGATTCACTTTATAATTTCCCCGTTTATGCGAACACACAGATCTTATGATGGACTAGCTGCACTCCGATGAAATAAAAACACAAATATCCGATCGTGCCCATGTAAGCTGCTTCGTACGAGGGCCAGTGGCAATCGAGGAGAATCGGAGAGCCTGGCGGAAGGCCATAAGCGATAGCCCAGTAGAGAAGCGTTATACTGATCTATTGTAAAGAGGCATGAATAAGGGCCAACGCGCCGCGCTGTTCTCCTGTAAAGCTTGTTCCCCTTACATACTTTCGTGTCGCACGTAGAGACATGCTTCCGATGTATTCTGGCAGCTGCTATGCATGGCTGCTTAAGCCTATAGCGATGCAACTTGTGATTGAGAATTGCCGGTCTCCACGATCTTGCGATAAACATTATTGAATCAATCAACTGAGGCACGAGTGTCATTACTAGCCCTGACATATATTTGTGAACGAATCACGGCTAAGGCTCTGTGTTCCCATCTGGCTGTTGGTTCAGAGGAGCAACAGTAACAGTGCGACCGTGAGAGCAGCACAGCACTCTCTCAGTAGCCCCAAGTGCGCATCTAGTTGCTGACGTTTACGCGCATGCGGGTGCATGCATTGCAAATTACATATAACAAATGGTTTGCGTGATGCAGCCTTTCGGGCATCCATAAGTCACATAGAATTTGTCGCGCGCAGTTTGTATAAATCGTGCAATTAACCACGCACAACAGTTCTAAGCTACTAAAAAACAATCACCTACAGAACTGTGCACGCAAAGCGCAGCTATGAAAACAATTTTGTGTTTTGTGCGTCGAGTCGTTATTTCGCACTTACTGCTTTACTGAGGTAACACGTGCTTCTACAAGCTAGCAATCGGTGCTCTGTGGCTTTTTGTCTCTGGTGAAGAGTAGCGCGACTTCACGGATATACAAATTGCATTGCCATGAAGCCGCACTGGAAAGCAATATTTCCGTATAGCCCGTCCATCTCCACTTAACACTTGTTGAATTCTTGTGGTGGGTAATACGCGCAGAAACACGGTAAGTCATTAGCCCGTATCGCAGTCACCTAAAAAAGGTCTTGGGGTGTCTGAATCCGTAGCGCCGAATGATCAGGAAGACGGCGCCAACAAGCAGGAGCAGTGTGAACAGTACTCCAAACACTATACCAGCCACGGAGCCTCCTGAAAAATGAAGAAAGGGAGAGAGAAAAGAAAAAGAAACTGCAAAGTCACTGGTTGAAATACGGAGTCATGTCGATAGTTGACAATAAGAGTAAGCTTGTCTCGAGGCCAACGCTCATTTCCTTTTTCCAAAGCCTGTGAAACGCATAAATTATCTCATTATACAACGCATCAACCGACGTGAATGAAATTCATTGCGTTTAAGAGAGGAGGTCAAATTCTACCGAATTTAGGTAGCAGAATTTTGATCCAGTGCCTAAATTTGTTCATTCCTAATTTTCCAAAGATTAACGAGTTTGCAAGGAATAACGTTGATGCACAATGTTTACAAATCCGTAATTATGCAGCAAAACAGATATCACAATTCTGTAAGCAGGATCTGTTATGTTATCATATCATGTTAAGACATGATATAAGAGTTCACAGCTTACGTAGAACACTTACGATGCATATGAGGGTTTTACAAAAGACCTACTCACAAATCAGCTGCATAATTCAGAACGGTGTGTATACATCATGCTTGCTTTAGATGTCTAAATAGATGCAGCTTATACAACGTGCGATATCGTTTTTTATTGCCAAGTTATAGAGTTGCATTCGCGATGCCAACTAAATGCTTGCCCCAAAGCGGCCATGCCTAGATCCAGCTGATCTAGGTTCAGCTGCAGGTTCTCACATTACAGCGTGCGCTGCAGCATTGCCTAGGTAATTCTCAAACGTTGTGACGCCACCGCGCACAAGCCCAAAAAGTAAAAAAAAAAGAGGATGTCAAAAGAATTTTGCTGCGTACCGTTACGGCGTGTCATCACAGCAGAAGACAGAAATTTATAATTTCATCGTGCCCTGAAAGTAGCAGACGACACACAACCTAGAGCGACATGGATAAGAAACTTGTGCATAGGACGACTGCTTTATTCCAGGCGAGTAGACCATTGCTTTCTTTTATTACGAAAGCAATTATATGGACACTCCTGGCGCATTCCTCCTGTCGCCGTGATGTTCCGCATAACGTCCAAGGGCAATACCATCGTCCCTACGCACCGTATGCGGTGCACATGGCGCGCATACGGTGCACCGATCTGTGTGGGGACAGAGTCTAGGCACACAAAGGGCTGATAGCTTTGTGTGTGCTGTGTTCTCGCCGCTCAGTTGGCGTTGAAGTGACAGGCAGCTCGAAGGTCAATTCGCTCGCTCCTGATGCCGCACTTCCTCACTCCAGCGTTCTGACAGCGAGTTTCTGCGGTTGTTGAGGGCAATGTGTTCATGTTTGCTTGTGCGCGCGTGACACCATGCTTGTTAATTTAGTAAGTAATCAAACGTTTACAAGTTTATAAGGCCGATAAAATTACTCTCTTTACTTTGTATAGCTGTCTACTAATTTGCAATTGCAATCGATGCTTCACCTTTCGGGTGAGACTGCAACTTTGTTTGTTTTAAATATGTTGCTGGCATTTCAGATCGCGGAGTGCATCTTGTCTAGGTAGGCACTTTAATAAATTAGTGATGTACGCTTATGTTTCATTTGGTTTGGTTAGTTTAGTTTTGTACACCCAGAATTAGTGTTACGGATGTCTTAAGCAACAGGGATATTCTCGCTAATGTACTTTTGTCCGCAGGCACCGGTATACTCGGAACAATAACTAGCTTGGAAGGTCTGAAGTTGATCATGACAGCGAAAATGATATGCCGTGAGGCGACATATCATTTTGAGAGCATGTTTTAGTTTAGCGGCGTAAGCAGAAGATGACATTTTCTCATTCAGTGCAATAGTTGTCAGTTTATTTGGTAGCACAATATTTAAACGCAACTGCAACAGCATTCGTTCCACATGTGGAGCATTCGGCCTGGTCACAGCGCCGCTAGTTTGCTTTCCAACACTGTGCACACAGCCAAATTCCATTACAGTTGGTGCGTTTCATTTGCAAGTCTTGTATTTACACTAATACAGGTGGCACTACTCAAAAGGAAACTCTCACTAAATTTCGGAAACTTAGGGTAAGAAATGCAACAATTGGTCCGGTTGATTATTTACTTCTTACGTTTCACCAGGGGTTTGAGAATTTCTACGGGCGCTGGTTGTCTATTGTGTTCCCAAGTATGGGCCCTACCTCGAACATTGCATAGCTGCGAGCAAGAATAAGCGCCAGTCATCAGGCACAGACTACCTTATCACATGGATCAGCTAACTATAAAGAGAAAGGTGCATCCAGACTCACAAACAGAACTCTCATTTGATTTTTTATTTCAATATGCACTGACCATGCATCTGAAAGCTTTTTAGCCTCGTTCTATCGATGGACTATATGCACCGATAGAATGCACCGATACGCACCATATGCGCTGATATGGTGCACCATATCGGTGCACCTATGCGATATACTGCAACACGAGTCACAGTGCGGAATCGCCTGTGAAGGTAGAAAATGGTCAAGTATTGTACGTGTAGTGGCAAAGCAACGCCACGAACAAGTGCTTGCACCTTTCGGAGGCGCGCTACATAAAACACTTCCCTTTTCTAACCCCCGGCTCGCTTGAAAAGCTCTTCGTCCTTCAAAAAATACCGATGTGGCTCGCCAGGCAGGCCGGACATTTATACGCACAGCACAACGATTTCCGCGGTTTCAATGCTATAATCTAAATAAGGTTCAATATAATATAAGGTTCAATATAATATATAAGGTTCAATATAATCTAAATAAGGTAATCGGCAGCAAGGTCCCTTTTGGCTTCGGCAAAACACCTTGATTCTATGCCACAAACGAGAAACTTGAGCATAGCACCAAGCAAAAGAGCCGCCATGAACCTGAATGTTGTGGCACCACGACATTCAGCTTGTGCTGGCAACACAGATATTTGGGCTGTGTTGGCAGCACAAGTAACGGATTCCGGAGTCGCCAATACTTCGTGGTTAAATTTTCCCAATTTTCACGGTATTCAGCAACTTTTGTAACGAAATTTATGGCCAAAATGGCAAACATGCTGCCTACATTCTGTAGATTTTGACTTGTTCTTTTAAATTCAACAAATGCTACCAAACGCAGTGAAGCGGATGCCAAGGAAAACCATTTCTCAACTAGAAAACTAGTTCCCATGTATTTACATAGAAGCTCCTAAAATAACGTGCTAGCTTGGCCGTGCGCCTGCTGCCCCGGAAGCAACTTTAAACGGAGACTAAGGAACTATAGAAAGTCATTTCGAAGGGATATTCTTTCAAAGATCTATTTTGACTTTTTTGGCAGGAAATAGTTCATTATTATCGAACAAAATAGTCAAACTTCCCTTTCTTGAATTTTCGCGCCGAAACCTCGGCGCCCGCGTACGGCACTGTGACGCGTTCTCTGGGGACCATTCTGATGCAGGAAACTTTCTCGAAATTTGCTAGACCGAGTACAATTAGCAGTTGCTTATATTGTAGTCCAATTCAGTCCTCCTTTACCGACAAACATTTATCTAGACGCCAGTAGGCACTGTCAAAATCCCTGACATCATGGTAAGCCATTGCGGAAACTTCAGGACGGCGTCATTAAGCGCTTTTCATCTTTTTTTCTTTTTGCCACTTTTCTGGAATTATGAAGAAGCATAGTCCACCAATCCAGCTTAACTCAACAGTCTTTTTTAATCCCTTTGACTTAATAATCTAGTACACATAAATAAACACCCAAGAGTGTGGATGTGGAAACAGCCACCGTCGTAGCACAACAGATGATATTCAAAACTTGCAAGTGCGCCTCTCTACACACCTTCTTTGACTCAACTAACCTGGTGGACCTGGGGCTGTAATCATAATTAAAGTATCAAAATGCAGGTCATCTACGTCATTCCTGCCACCGTCCGTTTCCCCACTTAACAAGGTTTCGAAATGCGTGTCTCAGCTTTAACCGCGCTACTAGCAGGCACGCGGTCATCTTGGTTAGGGAAAGTTGGCTCTCTGGGAAAGTTGTTCATGCGTCCACTTTCATTTCCTTAGCTTATAACTTGTACACTTCAATTAAAACTACAAATGACATGCTCTGTACTTTTGCTGGCTTCATTATCTGTTGGCTTCATTGTGAACTTATTTATTGATGTATTTATTTAGTTATTTACTTACATCAGGAGGTATACATCTCGTGCAAAATTGTGTAATTCACACTCAAATCAAGCACACAAGGCATGGTAAAAATTGTCATTAGATACCATATTAACATTTGCATGCGGAAGAATATTCCAGTCTCTTGCGGACCAAGGCAAAAAGAAAAAAAAAAAAGAATAATGCGAGGTGTCGCCCCTAAAGCGAAAGAAGCTGCCGAGAGGTTGCCATGCATTTAACGTGAATATACGGACGTTACCTAACCTTGCGATGCGCCGCTTCCGCCAGCCAGCGAGGTGTTCCACTTTTCACTCCCGGTCAGGCTCGCACTGAGGACACTGTAATGCTCTGCATCCTCACCTGTGGGAAACAGTATGTATGATACTTATAGGTCTGGTGTGCCCTCTTGAAACCACCTTGAAGCGACACATACTACATTTGCTTATATAGCGACACGTTTGACTATTTAAATGCCCCCTCACCAGGGCCTGTTGAAAATTCAGATTATACATCGTAAAGTCCCCTCTAAAGAACCATTTTTTTTGGGGGGGGCAGATTCGTTCGCTAATAGTGGTGATAGAAGAAACTGAAATGTTGTGTTGCCATGCTGCCCAGAGGCAAACTTCACTGCCTACATAGACACCGTCTTCCTACCCTCTTCTGGTGAGCGACATCCCTTTGCTGTAGGGCACTGAGCTGTGCTCCGTATAAAGGGTTGCAGAAAATAATGCCTTTCCCTCTACCACAATCACTCTCCCTCCTTCCTTCCTTCTAACATACCGCAGTCAAGGGACCGCGCCGCACTAATATCACAAGCCCCCGCCTCCTTCATATTGTTTTTTTCTACTCCTGTTGTTCTTTATCCTCTTGTACGGTGCACCTTTGATGGCACTTGTGTGACGTTGTCGCTCTGTCGGGAAGCAAGGTTTCCTTGAAAGTGACTCTGGGCAGGCCTGCCATTAGAATTTCTAGCAGTTTTCGTGGTGTGCATCGATGCAAAACCTTGCAGGCATGGTCGTCAGTGCGTGAGGTGCACAGCACACTCGTCTGTTTGCAGTACCCAAACCTGGCGAGAGTTCTTTCAGCGGTAGGCTTCTATACACTTTGAAATAAAAATTTAACGACCTCTTATCATAAATAAATATCCTCGCCTGTTATCCTCTCAAAGATGTCCGTGGCAAGGCTGTGAGCTTTTCCAGGGGCTATCGGCATCCCGTTGTTCTTGGTGCCGAGATCGACGGTGATGACCTGAATGAGGTTGGTGTAGGTACGGTGGATGTAGGCTTGCACATGTCCGCCATACTTCGGCTGCAACGAAATCGCCTTGTCATTAAAGTGCATGTGACGATTTCGCCTGGCACAAATCGCAGTCTCTCCGCAAGTTGCAGTATGTGAGCCCGGCTATTCTACATGTGCCAAATGTTGATGGCAGAGCGACATTACATGTAGTACAACACGGTTATGTATATCACACACACAGTCACACACACACTCTCTTTTGTTGAGATGCAACGTGACGCACGTGAACGATAGTGTAAGATTAGGCAACTATCAGTCATGCTTTTTCATTTCAGAGTCTGCGGACCAGCTGAAACCAGCACGTGCGCTCTAGCTCGTGCTACGTGACGTGCTGTACGCGCCATACGCCTGAAAAAGTTAACTGACATTGGCACGAAAGAAGCATACATGCGGTAGCGCCTTATGGAGGAGCATCAAGATGTACTGTGCTGGGTGGCCGAGGTTCGACACCACTGTCGAACACTTCAATGGTTAGGCGATGTGAGAGAGGAACCCGCCTACCTACCACAATGTGCCCTGGGATGGTCGACCAAAGAACACTTCACGTTAAAACCAAAGACAGGGGTGGCACTGCCACCGGGAGCATATATGGTGGCAGCCCCTGTGGTCTACAACATCCAGTCAATAACGAAACTGCTAATTATGTGCATAACAGCTATTCCTGTGAAGGAAACGCATCTGGCGTTCTGGGAAGCTATCAGACGTCGCTCACATGGGCACCAGACATGTCCAAATCTCGCGCTCGCAGGACATGGTTGGCTCAGGAACCACAAGGATACATTGGCAGGATGCATGCATGGTGCATGAACAAAATGAGGAGGAGAAACACCGGTAAGAAGTTCGTGCTTGTGTCCAGTCGTTTCTTGTACGTGGCGTGCTTGTGCACTTCGAGTCCCTTGCGGTGGGTCACCAGCAACATCATTTCTCGGAAACAATAGGTTTAGACTGGTGAAGTACTTTTTTCTAAATGTTTTTGTCCTTGCTCCAGCGAAAAAAAAAAAAAAAACGCTCATTGCTGATCTATGAAAAATGAACTAGAACAACAGGAAATGCTGTTAACGTTGATCAAGTCGGAAGAAACTGGTGCGAGAACTTACATGGGGCGTTGCTACTTGCCTTGTGTTTTTGCACAGCTTTTGCCTTTACGGTTTGGGCGGCTTTCTATGGCATTCTAGAAATGTAATTAACCAATACAGCTTGCACAGCCCCGACAGAAGACTTAAAAGCCTGAGGTCGGAAAAGGCATGCTATACAAAGACACCTGTAATGCAAGAGCACTGTCATTTCATCTCTACAAGCCTGAGGATCTCTTGCCGTACACACACAGTTGTCCTTTATATCGATTACTCGAGATTGCACTTCAAGATCTAGCGTATGAGCTGGGTGTACCTTACGAGAACCTTTCTTAACCACTCGCTGAGCTCACCTTGATGATGTCGTTGAAGAGGAGCTGGACAACATTGTCAAAGACGAAGCCCGGACCGGGATGTATAAGCAACGCAGAAGCTGCACGGACGCAGTTCAAAAGTTACATACACGGATGGGTAAAGCTGGAAAAGGTATACTCCCAAAGCGAGGGAGGGAGATAAAAGAAAATGCAGGAAACAACTAGTTCGCACTTGTCATGACACTTGCAATACAATGAGTGAAGTAGCTGAATTGATGGCGAATACATAGGCGATAAGGAATACGTATTGCATTTTCTTGCCTACACCTGAAACTGCAATTCAAGGTGTTTGTTATAATGTGCTGTCAAAAAAAAAAAAAAGAAAAAGGAATACCAGGAGAACCCTGGTAAGTATTATCGCTAATCAATAATAAATTTCAACATGTCCAGCACGCATTTCTTGATATTTGTCCGGTGCCCCATGGCTATTTCTGTGGACATTTTTGCAACCAGAACGCAACCTATAAATTAAATACAAGTTGCGCCCACAAAAACGCACTACATCTTCCTCTCAGTGCCTCAAAATAATTTACTGTTCCCGAATGACGCCCATAATGAAAGAAGTTCGCCTTTGCGTGGTGACGTTGCGGTGACGTGTGGTGACGTCGTGCATCTTGTAGGGCTGTCATCGACTCCAGGTTACACACCTTCACTCTCCCCTCTACTTTTTTGCCAGAATATAAATAGCGACAGCCGCTTTATCCTCTATCTCGTCCACATATGTGCCACACATTCCGTTAAACATATTAGAGACGCGCAACATCTAGTATTCGCTGGAACACACATGGCATACCACAGATGGGACAGCAGTTTCCTATCATAACGATGGAGTCCTGGCAAGGCAAATCCTCGGCGCAACGGGGCGCGTGCTGTATGCAGATTCGCTCCAGGGGCTGCGGGGAAAAGAATGACCGCATGTACACTCTATTGAAAACCGTATCAACAAGACCTCCAGATAAACAGATAAGATAATCTATAATTTTGAGAGGAACTATGGCCCCGTACTAAGGTTTCCTGGATTTATCTATACAAACGCTAAGCACTTTTCAACTGCGGGCTTTGAAATTAGACACTCAGAAAAGAAGAGAGAGACAAACATAAACCATTATTTTTTTTTAGAATATAAAAGTATGTTAGAAAGATAAAGATAAACACTAAATCATTCCAGATTGATAAAATATTCGTTGAAAACTTAATTTTCTTTAATTTCATGGAAAAATAGGTTCATTATTAGAATAGAAAATGAAGATCAAAGTTTCATTTCTTTTTATTCCGCCCATAATCCTCAGCATCGTTAAGTCGCTGTGAGCTGAAGTATTTTAAAGTATTTGTTTGTATTTTCCCCATTTTGGCTCAATAAAAGCACTTGAAACTTGTCAATTTCAGTTTGTTTCTTCAAGAATGCAATACAGTATCTCTGTGCCGGTAAAACTTTTACTAGGCCTGAGCAGATGCCATCAAAATTTGTGACGCCACTTCGAGCTGGTGCGCAAACTTCAAGGCAGGGTCACCACCCGTCTTTCGTTTTCGCACCTTTTTGGCTTACCAAGCCTCTCCACAAATTAAGAGCAGCTTTTCGGTATTGTAGAGGGGTAATATACAAATACAGCTAAATTTCTTTTCTCTTTAAAGTCCCCTTAACTACAAAGTCAGGAGCCCATTGAGCGTGCTTATAAATAAAAAATAAATATTCTAAGTGGTTTGTATGTCTTGCCAGAAAGACTGAAATGCGTGCCACACGCTAATGTGAGCGTCGTTACAACTGTATATGACAGAAAGTCGCGAGGGGGCCAGGCGTTGAAACTGAAATGCGTTTGAGAAGGAACTGAGAAGAAAAAAAAGAAGGAAAAAAAAGATGGAGGCAAGAAAATGCACATGCCGAATCCAGTGCTGCCTTGACACGAATTTGCACCCGCCGCAGGCTCAGTCACGTTTTGCTGCTGAGCATACGAGCTTGTGGGTTCGATTCCCAGTTGCAGTGTGTGTATTGCAATGGAGACCTCACCTCGGGCTGGTCGTTGCCGCACGAGCAGCCCTGCGGGTCTTCGCATTCCGGTGAGCCGCTAGTCAGAACGCCACTGAACATAGCTTTTCCTTCGTCACTGCCGAGTAGCGAGTTCATCTCGGGGCCTCCATATATCTGCACGTTTTGAAATGGAAACACGAACGAGGCGTGGACAATCATCATCGTCATCACTTTTGTTCACCTTACCCCTTATTCCCAGTGCAGCATTCGGCAGGCAAGAGCAAGCTCTGGTCAAGCTTTCTGCATTTATATAACGACTTCCTCTTTCTCTAGACATCTTGGAGGCATATACACACAACAGGCTTCACACAAGGCTTCATGAACTAGTGTATACACTAACTGACTATAAGAAGTGAAATAGAACAGACATAAAAAGAGAGAGAGAACATGCAGTGGAGTGCCTTATAAGGTTTTTACTGTTCACACTCGGCAGACCCCTCGATCGCACTCTCAGTAGATGACGTTTCCCATCGGGAATGCTTTCTTTATTGCGTGACGTCAATCCCAGCGCAACACCTCATTAGAGCGACTGCGCATCCAGTTAATGACTTAGCCAATCTCGTAATGCGCATCCAAAGTGATATTCCCGAAAGTGAACCATACTGAATAGCAGTTTCAATTGAGTTCCCGTTTACTACTACTACTACTGCTGCTACTACTACTACTACTACTACTGGTCGCCAGTAGTTTTCAGTAGTAGTAGTAGTAGTAGTAGTAGTAGTAGTAGTAGTAGTAGTAGTAGTAGTAGTAGTAGTAGTAGTAGTAGTAGTAGTAGTAGTAGCAGCAGCAGTAGTAGTAGTAGTAGTAGTAGTCAGCAGCAGCGACAATATATAGTAGTAAGAATAGCATAAAAGTAGGTAGTAGTAGTAGTACCGGCCGTCATATAGAGCCAGCAGCAGCAGCAGTAGATATAGACAGTACCAGTAGCAGCAACAGTATATATTAGTAGTAATAGTTTATATTAGTAATAACAGTAGGAAGTACTAGTAGTAGTATAGTAGTACGCAACAGTAGTAAGCATTTTATTATGAAATGGAGAAAAGCAAGTTCCTGCTGGCAACATTGTAATCTAGCTAGGCCACTGACTCCTGAACGGCGCCCCGCAGAAGTGGATGGGGGAATAGGCAAGATGATCGATATGCAGTACACATACTAAAGAGAAGGCTGTATACACTTTATTTATTTATATCGCATACCATGAAGTGCCTAGGCATTGTAGAGGGAGACGGGGTACATGCGTACAACAATAACGAGACTACTCATAATAAATTTACATATAATCAGGGTGCCTACCAAATTGACATTTTCAAATTGCCCGAGTTTTCCAGCTTTTCCCTGAGTGCCCTTGCAAAACTTTCTGAATGAGACGGAGCTTTGTTATATGACAAGACAGGGTGACACCCTGTTGCCCGATGCTGTCACCCTCTGTAAGCATGTTGAAACAAAAAATGATTCAATCCAGTTCAAACAATAAAGTGTAATGTTTATTTCATTCAAAAAGAAAACAGAAGCAAGGTGTTAGTAAAATACACAACAAATAAAAAATATTTGAAAAAAAAATGGCAAACCAAATTCCAAATCAAGTCAAACATTTTCAAATACCAATGAAAAGGAGATGCACACAGAAGCAAATATTTTCCAATATGAGCTATTTCTATCAACTGAAAGCAAGCTGATTGGTATAAGGCCTGAACTTTGTCACAACTAAGATTCTCTCTCAGCAGCTGGAAAATCAACCTCAACTGTCCAGACATACTCTCAGCTGGTACACAACACCTCAGTGTTGGGTTGCACTGCTTTAAGGTTTATTTTGGTTAGGATGAGGGACACCTGCATCTCGGCGTCAGCCAACACTTTTTTTTTTAGTTCAAGCTTTTTCAAAGAGGCAGCGGCACCATTCCTTTCCCGTTGATTCCTCAATGGAAAGATCCTTTCTGCTCTTGTCCTCCTTCCACCATGTGTTCACCCCACGGACCATTTGAAGCACCCTCTTGGTCAGTAGTACAGTCAACGACCGATTTTTCGGACTCCCTAAGCGCCGCGAAAACGTCCGAAAAATTGGGCAGCCCGGAAAAATGAACGCATGTCTAACTGCCCTACAAGGGCCCCTCACCAGGCCCCATAGCAAATTTTGGTCATACGCTGCAAGTTGTTACATGCCCTCTAGGGAGCGCTCTGCCGCAAAAATTTTTAAAATCGGCTCAATAATAGCCGAGATAGAAATATTTCAGTGCCGCGAACCCATGATTTCATCAGGCGGGCTCCACCTAGTCTAGGTGGTGTTGGCTCCACTGCCAAACAAGACGCTCTCTCCACTCGACCCATCTAGCCTCCGCAAGCGAAATTCCTTCCCTGCGTTCTCCCATACCGGACCTCGAGGATCGTGTGACGCATACGTCACAGGCCCTGCCTTGATTTTTTTTCTTTCTCCTCGCTTTCTTTTCGGCGCTACGCACTTCCGCTGACAGCGTCCCGCGCGAGCTGTTGTCTCGAAAGAGAGTTTAGTTGTCTCGTTCGCGCAGCGCACGATTTTGCGTGCTGTGCACAAGTGACACATGACTAGCGGTATAATTCAGTGCTACACGAATATTGAGGCAGAACAAGCGGATCGCAGAGCATGATCACGCGCTGCAGCAACACGGTAGAAAATGGCACAGTTTCGCTACCAGCAGACGTGACTGCACGACCGTGGAAACAAGCAGACGAAGCGGAAGTACATCTCTCCTGCCTAAGTGCGAAGTAAAACAAAAAAACACGCAGACATTCCGTTTGTGTTTTATTAATTCTCTAAATTTCAATTCGTCAATTCAAGCAACAGATCAAACAAATAACAGATGTCGCCTTGAATAATTCTCGAATTCACCCGTCACCACGAGCGACGTCACACTGCGGACCCGAGTACGTAGGCGCAAGGACGCGATTACGTCACCGTCCGGCTTGGAGCGCAGCGGCCGCGAGAAGGAAAAACGGCGTTCGGATTGAAATTTCATACTTTTCCGCGGCGCGTAGCGATGTAATTCTTTGCAAACACGATCGTTGGCACGCATTGTATGCTCTGCGCTTGTCTGCTCAATATTGCCACGTAGTAGTGCAACCTGGTGAGGGGCCCTTTAAGGGCTCAAATCGCCACAGGCACGTCCGAAAAAGCTCTGGAGGCCTGCCAGTAAACTTATTAGACATATCAGTGCTCATAGTGCGACAGAAGACGCGGATGCACGCATGTATAATTAAGATATACATACCGTGCCCCGTGACAATTGCCCCTTCCCACGATTGTTAAGCTTCACCGCCGAACATTTCTGTATTGAGGCGAAGCTCACTTTCGAGAACCGGCCTTATTCAACACGTCGTGTTTTCCGTGCTTCGAAGCCAACCTGGAGGATTAAAACGGCGGTGTCGGTGCCATTGTTGATAGCGGCGAATTCTTTCAATGAAAAACACGGCACCGCACGACAAGACGTTTAATAGCTCACGTAGAAGCAGTGGATTTGATTAATGCCGTTTCGTACCTGCAGTCACGGCAGAAAGTACGAAATATTGGTCGGCGAAGTGTCCTTGCATTCCAAATTTCAGACGTTCTCATACACTGACTCTATGGGGTACGTGATGGTGCCGCGAAGCCGTGCGAATTATCGGGCATGTCAGAAAAAATCTGGAAACTACTCGAGCCGACGACACGGCGTCAAATACGATTTCTTGCGATTCCTACTGGAGCCAGCATTAGCGCTACTTTCGTTCACTTTCAATAAAATTACAGCTAATTTTCCCTGATAGAAGCACAAATTCTTTGAGTTTTTCATGAGCATTCCCAGACTATTCAAATTCCCTGAGAATTCCCAGTTGTC
Organism: Dermacentor albipictus; assembly: GCF_038994185.2. Lineage (NCBI taxonomy): Eukaryota > Metazoa > Arthropoda > Arachnida > Ixodida > Ixodidae > Dermacentor > Dermacentor albipictus. The sequence goes on from NC_091827.1 coordinate 10,054,703, forward strand.
CCCGTGGGTATGACACCCTGATAATACTAGCGACATTTGCGCTCAACATGTTTACCAAAACAACAATATTGCCAAAAGAGATAGAGAAAAATATCATTGTCTAGTCAAGATACAGCTGAACAAGACTTGAAGTTATGTGGTATTGTCGCAATTCAAATAGTGCACACACGGTTTTGAAGAAAAGTGCACTCTTCGACTGTCACGGTATCAGCGGAAGGTGGTTCCAATCACTGGTTGTATGTGGAATAAATGAGTACAAAAACCTGCTCGTGCGACGAAAAATGCCGCTTATTATATGATGGTGATCAACTCGATATGACTGACAAGTAGGTGTTAGGACAAGCTCACTGCGAATGATGCAGTGACGATGCACTTTCTGAAAAAGGCATAAGCTAAAAACCTTTTTGTGCAGCGATAGCAAGGGTACGCACAAGCTGCTTTTCATGGATGTTAATTACACTTTACGTATGATCGTAGCTGGAAAGAATGAAGCGCGTGGAATTACTCTGAACCATTTCAACGAAGTTAACGAGCGTAGCATTGCTAAGGTGCCGCATGGCAGCAGCGTCTTCCAACTTGGGACGTACGACTGTTCTGTAAAACAGTAATTTTAGTGATGCAGGGGACGTGCTAAAAAACTTTCCGGAAGTACCCCAACATGCAGTTCGCGTCTAAGTTTAAGGCGTTCACCTTATTTCGCGTGTTTCAGACATGTATTGGTGGCACAGCCCCGCAAGCCGTCATTGTCATCAGCGAGCCCCCCCCCCCCCCCCCCAAAAAAAAAAAAGTAATAAAGGCAATCGGTACAGGGCCAAGGGAAACCCAGTGCGCCAAAAAGAGTTGCAAAATTTTGCGTCGAGGTGCTCACCCGGTCGCCGATCTGGACCTCGCGCACCTTGGGCCTGAGGCCGTCCATGTCGACGCGGAACCGCTCGTCCTCGAAGATCACGAAGTCGCCGGGGCAGGGCACGAGCTCGGAGTCCGGCACCGCGGGCGGCCTGGGCGCCGTGTCAGGCCGGTTCTCGACGGCTTCGGGCAGCAGCTGCGACGACTGGCGCAGCGCCCAGTGATCCGGGTTGTACCAGTGCACGCGCTCCTGGGCCGCGAACTGGGCCTCCCCTGGCGTCGAGGCGTGCGAAAAGGGCACGGCGACCACGGGCCCGCCGAAAAAGAAGTAAATTTATTCGCAATACAGACGCACAAGTTGAAATTGACGAGCGCAACGTAAATAAGTTAAAGCGGTGAGGCGGGCCAGTTGGCTGCTGGATCGCGCATTCATGTTTGCAGCGCGGATATGAAAAACACCTACACAGAAGGAAACAACTAGACCGGACGAGCGCTGGACATCGACTGTAGTTGATGTCCAGCCAATCCTACACATGACGAGGCACGTACATGAGCAGAATGTTAAGACAGAGGCCATATGAAGGTAAAGGTGGGTACGCGACAACGCAATACCGTGTGTCCCAGCTAACGTTAGCCAAACTGTATAACGCAAAAAAAAAAAGAAATTAAAGAATATGATGCAAGATATGTTTATGAATTATATGGTGTTCAGTCGTTAGACATGTGACTACCTAAGATCGTAGGTCTTCAGATCCTATCTTGCAACGTACTTTTTTACATTTCTTTCTTCTTCTTTTTTTTTTTCTGTGCCAAGGGAATCGGCCCGGTGCTTTTCTCCGTTTCATTTTTTCCTGTCTTAGACTAATCCATATTCTATTTCAGTTTCAGTGCTTGTTTTACGATTCTTGTACAATTATATTTTTTTGTTTGTTTACTAACATTGATGGTACTTCTTGCTATGCCAACCACGCTGCAGCTGTCTTATTGTGCTGCAGATAAACGTAGGGATCGGGGACACCGTCAATATCTGTCGAGCTTTCCTCACGAATCCTGCTCTTCTGAGCGTAAAATAAAGTTAATTATTTCGTTCCTTTTTGCACAGTCGCCGCACTGTTGAATGCTGCATACCGATGACACGCACACGTTCCCTCGCGTACCACGAGACGTTGCTGTCCTTGCGCATGGCGCGGCATGGCACCGTTACACTAACACCCTATATAGTTACACGGGCAGCTTAACCGCGGTTAAACTTAACCGTTGTCAACTCGCTCAACCGTGGTTAACGCGAAAGGTAGTCCACCAGAGTCACACGGGCAATCCCGATCACGGTTCATGGTCTAATGACGCGTCACGTGATCTCTTGCGTACAGGCTTCATTTTGAATAATTTTTTCTTCGACATTTCATTACAGTGGTATAAAGGTGTTATTTTTCAGCAAAACAATTGTCATATTTGAGAGTTTTAACGTGTAAGACTGCGTTTTACACGTGTAGGTTAATTATTTTCGATACTCCTGCTCTCAGTTGTGAGCATGCCTCGCGGGCATACAACTATATAAAAAGTCAGAATTGAGGGTCACAAATGGGTAAACATAAACTAAAATTAAGTCCTCTGAACGAAAAGGTAAAACAAATTCTTAATGAACAAACGAATGTTTCAACTAACAAACATTGGTTGCATAATTAAAGGGAGCACAACTTTACGCGAATGCACACACGCGGTATGAGCCCCGCACTCACCCACGCAGTCTCCGTCCGTCTCGACGCTCTCGAAGCTGAGCGCGGCGCCTTCCTCAAGCACCAGTTGCCCCGTCTTCGGGAATACCTGCATTGCGTGCAACGGCAACGCTTGGTGACGTATAGGCGCGATCTGTTTTAACAGGAACAGATTTAAAAAGAGAAAGAGAGAGAGATCTCAACTGTGCTGGATAAGCTCGATTATTACCCGAAAAGGTGGAACCTCACTTGCGCGCTGTATGGTATCGCGTGTAGTTAGACAATTAATAAAGCTTTCTATCTGACGATTATTTGCCTCGTGGAACATGTTGCAATACGCGGAACTAAAGCCATGGACGGCTGAAGATTTAATTAGACGGGGGCCATACCTTTAACTACAGCACTCATGATGTAAAACAGTTAACGTAATCTGATACCACAAGCGTGTCACGCACTGAAACAAAAAATCGGTAACGACGATAACTCGGTGAAAGCAATCATCAGCAAAGTGTAAGACACACAGGTGACAATATCCATAAAAACACGGGGAAGGCGGGAGATGGAAATTCAAGACGATGAGCAAAACGAGAACAAGGTGAAAGCAGGAGCCAACGTTTCGACGAGCCTTCAGGAAGACAAGTCCCCTTGTCGAAACGTTGGCTCCTGCTTTCACCTTGTTCTCGTTTTGCTCAATATCCATAAAAAGTAGAATACGTCAGCCTACAGACAAAGAACTTTTTAAAGGCTGCACGCCCTGTAGCCTGGTATATGACCTTCCTCCTCTATAGCAAAGTTAATGCACTGGCGCTTGAGAAAAGAAAACAAATAAACGAACACTCTAGAGACGCGTCGAGCTTTTGAGTGCTGCCCTTAGGTTTTCTCCACTTTGTTTTGTTTTGCGTGATAAAAACGACACACATATGGACTTCAGACAAGATGACACGAACCAGTTCAAACTTTTATATAATTTGCTGTCGCAAATAAAACTCCAACTAATTGCACATCTCCAAGGCACATATGACACGCAACAGGCTTCAGACAAAATAGACAGCTTTAGTATAGCGTACGCTATTCCATTGCGGACGCTAAAAAATAGCGGGTCGTCACTGCGCATGCGCAAAACGCTAAACGAAATAGCGGGTATAGCGGGCGTACGGAGCTTGCGGGAAACATGGCGGCGGTCCCGGCTGCCCGCTTCGAATTGAATTTGGCGTTGCTTTTGTAAAATGCACTTCGTTCGTAGCAAATGACTGTGTGAACGGCTTTCGCTTAGTCTCAGGCCGCTTCGACGACAGAGTATTATGGATAACCTCGTGGTGTTTTCGAGATCGCTTCTCGTTTTGAACGAGTCGAAGCCTAACAAAACAAAACGTTTGAGATGTCAGCGCCACCTGTCGCTAAAGGCGCAAAATAGCAGTAACGACGGCATATGGCCTCTGAGATCCGAAGATATCGCCGGTCAACTAAAACTGTAGAAAACGTGCGCTGCTTAGCGTACGCTAATTATAGCGTATAGCGTACGCTATAGTTGCGGACGCTAAATTAAAACTGTCTAATGATAAACGAACCAGTGAGAACACTACATACTATAACTCGCCATCGAAAGTAAAAAAAAAAGTAAAAAAAAGGAGTAACGCGCTGGCATTACGTTAACGTCCATGTTGGCGCCGCTTGAGAGCGGGACTGAGAAAAAAAAAACTGCTATAGCACCGGACCCGATTTCAACATGTCTCTTTTTGTCTGCATTAATGGTTACACGTAGCCCGCCACGGTGGCTGGTGGATGACGTTCGCTGATGAGCATGAGGCCGCGGGTGCGACTCCCGGCCACAACGGCAGCATTTCTATGGGAACGGAATGCGAAAACTCTCGGGTACCGTGCTTTGGGTGTAGGTCAAAGAACCCCAGCTAGTCAAAATTAGTCCAGAGCCCTCTACTAAGGCATCCCTCACAAATGCAGTTTCGGGACCTTAAAACACACAGTTTGACAAACTTCTGCGGTTGTTAGCGCGCGCACTGACCAGCGCCCCGAGCTGCACCGCCGATCCGACGTAGATGGCCAGTCCCTGGGCGTGTCCCAACGAGGCCCTCTGTCCGGCACAGGGCGGCTTCCCTGCCTGCCAGTTGCGGCCCGTCTCCCAGCGGGTATCCGGCAGCCAGCGCTTCACGGCACCCTCGCCGCAAACTGCATTCACCATTTCATATTGTTTGTTTGTATATTTTTATGCACACTTTATATACTTTGTTTTGTTATTTGCGTCTTTTGCTGCATAATTTTTCAAAAGTTGTAAACTGATTGTTTGTTGTTGCTGTAATCGCCAATGCGGGGGGGCCTGCGGCTTTGTCAAGCTGTCAAAATTACAGCTTTTTCCACACGCCCCGTCGTATCATTACACTGTACTGATGCGAACATAAACGTCATTGTCCTATGAACGTTACATGAATGTGCCCGCGAACATGACCGAGTTGGCGTAACGGTTCTATTCCAAATCGTTTACGTTCCGCGCTTCGTCAATGGTCCGAATGGCACTCCGCGTACGTTGTCACCAAGGTCTGCTAGTCGTGAGTATAGCGGATGGGAAGAGAGGAATAGAATCGACCGAAAGGAAACGCTGCGTTATGCCTATAATCCATCTCACAGGTCGTTTACAGCACTGCTGAAGCTACACGACTCCTTAGCCCTAATTCCTCTCGAGATGCGTTTATGCGCGCAGCGTCGTCTGCTCAGCGGCTGCTGAAATCGCTATTACGTGCGTGCGAAAACGTCCTAACGTGTAACGCATCACTGTAACGAATGATTTACCAAGCAAAAACAATATTTTATAATCCTGTCATTTAATGAGACAGTTATGCCCCGAACTATATTTCAATGCTCAGTGATAATGCCTATGTACACTTCGTGCCTTCGGCCGCGCTGCAAAAGACATTTAAGTTGGAGTATCGTTTATAATAATAATAATAATAATAATAATAATAATAATAATAATAATAATAATATAATTGTTGTTGTTCCATATACCTCACAGGCGCCAGAAGGAGTATAGCGTAAGCGGGGCGGTACAGATAATTGTGGAGCAAAAACTTTTTTTACATAAATATGAACACAACGATAATCAAATAATAAACAAAGAACGCGAAATAAATAAAGATGAAAATAAAGGAAGGTAAACTAGCAGTTGTTAGCTTTCCAGTATACAGTAAAGCAAACAATCTTAGCACAAATGCTTACATAAATACACAACAATGAAGTTAAGAACAACAAAACTAAAACAGATACGTTCGTGTTCCTGCAATGACGAAAGGTGAGACATTTCAGTTAGGTCTGAATTACAAACGGACGGACGGACGGACGGACGGACGGACAGACAGACAGACAGACAGACAGACAGACAGACAGACAGACAGACAGACAGACAGACAGACAGACAGACAGACAGACTTCTGACGATGCTACATAAACGACACGTGTCACATGTGTACATCGACAATGACGGCCCTATAGATACATCTGGGGGGAGAAAAGGAGGGAAAGTCCGGAAGTATTCGACAGGCAACAAACTATATGGTGCACATGGAAGGAACGCATTATACGAACAACAAAGGAAAAAGTCAAAGTTGACTGAACAACGTGTGAAGAACCCTCTGCGGTGACTCATTGCCAGCATTTGCGGTGTTCCGCTGCTGAGCACGAAGACGCGGGTTCGGCTTCCGGTCACGGTGGCTGCAACCTGACCGCGGCAACACGCTAAAACGTCCCTGCACTGGAATATTAGTGCATGTTAAAACGCCACATACGTAATCAACGCTATTCCGAAGCCCTCCGTGTATAATACACGGCGTGTTTCATAGCCGACAGTGCAGCTTTACGACGTGAAAGCCCTGCAAATATTAATCTTGAGAAGTATCTGGCTTCCAGCAATATTCCCGGAACGTGAAATGCCGTGCCAACGTCAGCAGTCGTCACTTGTGCCTGAGCTGAACGGCGTCAAAACAATGTACAGAGTCCGAAGCGCCGCGCTGCTGCGTGTGCGGTGGATGCCTGTCATATACTTTGTACATGCCTTGAGGCAAAGACAGTCCTGTAGAAAATGTAGTTAGGGATAAGAAGTTAAAAAACTCGCCCACTTGGCTAGTATGGGCGATATCTCGTGGGCAATATATTTTATGAGTCGTAGTTGCAATATCTACATGAAGTGGGCCTCCATAATTCAATTCCCACATTATGTCGCGAGGCATCTCAGGCGAACTAAAAAAAAATGGCTGTGGCTTAGGTAAGGTTAAGCCCAGGATGCGAAGCATACTAGCCTTTATTTTAGTTGTTGAACCACTGTTTAGCCTGGTGAACTGCTGTTGCTTGGCTATATTTGGTTCGGCTAGACGAAGAAACAACTCATGCATTACTTCTTCGCCTTCAAGAGTGGAACGCGACAGCGTTCCCGTCGACCCGCCAAGGGGTGTAAGACAATGGGCTACAGGGCAGCGACTACGCGCCCCGCATTGGACGCGGTGAGCGTCGAGCAAAGCAGCGTTCGGCGCGGCAACGAAATGTGCGCCTGAGCAAGAGACGCACGCCTTAGAAACAGCGCGTTTCTAAGGCAACACCGCATTCACTAGAGGCGCTTTTGTACCGCTTTGAAGCGTTGTACTCGTGGCTCAGTGGTAGCGTCTCCGTCCCACACTCCGGAGACCCTGGTTCGATTCCCACCCAGCCCGTCTTGCAAGAGTTGAGCCAAAGCCACTTCTCCTCTGTCGTGACGTCACGGTGTCACGTGATTTCATGGTCACCGCCCCGCCTGAGGAGCTGGGTTGAGCCCTCGTAATATGCTTCGCATAAAAAAAAAAGCCTTCGTACATGTATATTTACGAATCTGAGTAACTCATATGTCAAAGAAAACGAAGCTGCATAAGCGAGTTCTTCCTCACGTTAGCCCTTCGTCGGATGTGCCTTCTGGATGGTTCATCATCGACGCCCAGGTATTAACGGCTACGCTTCTAGGCTCTCGCGTTGGCTGCGTTTCTGGACCACGCCATTAGGTTTCACAGCCGCAGCCGTACAAATTCCTAGCTGACCTCCAACGATGAGCCGGTAAAACGCGACGCGAGAAACAAAAATTATGGATGACTGGCCAAAAACAACGCGAAAAGATGTTGTCGTCTGTTCGAGTCTACTCACGGTATACCTTTTATTTTATAATGACGTTTCAAAGCGAACATTCGGCGCTCCTGCGCAGGTTGCGTCGTCGGCCGTTCTTTGAAATTCGACACCGAGCACGCCGCCACACGTCGTGGCCGCACGAAAACGGTTGAGGGAGTTTAACAAAACATCTGACCGCGTCACCTCGCACTTACCTGACAGGGAAAGCAGCGCGATGCAAAAGAGTACAGGTAGCATGGCAGTGAACGTGCTGACGATGTATCCCTGACGCGAGCTTGCGACTGGCCCGCAGCAGTGCGATCTCGAATGAATGAGCCTCCGAATGTCGGGAGCTGGCAGAGCGTGGTACGAGAGGAACCCCGAGGGCCGTCGAAGGGGTCGAGACGCCGAGAGACTTGTGCTCGGCTCGGGCGCTCCACCCCCGGAGCGGGGATCGAATTCTGCCCGCGAGTCGGTCGGACGCCCACCGCGGCAACGCGAAAGCTTCCTCGCTGGGCCAGTGGCGACGGAACGCCACGGAAACGCCCGCAGGTCTCGCTCTGCCGCGCTTGTATACGTCACCGTTGGCCACTCGCAAGCGTACAAAAGCGCATATCTGCATTTTTGCGTGGTGAGAATGACGTGATGCAGGGATATATATAAGTGCGACGCATATTTGTAGGCAGGAGGAGGACGAGGAATAAACGTTTATTTTCGAGAGAGTATTCCGGAGTAGGCACCGTTCTACTCTAAATGGGAGGTCTCCTCATTCCAGGAACCCCCTGGCACTAATTTCTTCTTTCTTTCTTTCTTTGTGTCTGTCTGTCTGTCTGTCTGTCTGTCTGTCTGTCTGTCTGTCTGTCTGTCTGTCTGTCTGTCTGTCTGTCTGTCTGTCTGTCTGTCTGTCCGTCCGTCCGTCCGTCCGTCCGTCTGTCCGTCTTGGTGCTCTCATGGTCGCCTCGTTCACTTGGTATGTACCACAATTGGCATAATATGACAAAGTACCGGACAAACATAAATGTTAGGTCATGACATGTGTGTCTTGTAGGTCACGAAACAGCCGCCTACGGCTCCCCGCACACTGCTTCCCATAACATCGATTCCCACAGGGCGTAGGGTCTGCCGGCGTTTTTTCTCTCTCGCGAGATTTTGTGTATCTGTATTGCACCTGTAGTGTTCGTGACATTTTTAATGAGTTGTTTTATAATGCGCTTTTATCTCTTGTGACATTTTGTACATCGTACTGCACCTAATGGACGCGACAATAATAATGCGTCGTTTTATAATGCCTTTTTTGCCTCTATGAGGATGTGTGATATGGTTCCAAGTTACTCATGTGAAAGGAAGTAGCCGGAGACACCTATTGTTACCGACCGAGAACTGTTTAATCACATCAATAAAATAAAAAAAGAGAGAGAGAGCGAACATTTATCATGCACACTTCTTTATCTAGGACTGCCCAGGCCTAAAGAAGAATACTATACTAAAGGGACACTAAAGCGAAACAATAAATTAGTTTAGACTAATGAAGCACTGTTTGAGAACCCTGCAGGCAGTCATTAAAAAAATAGTTGATTATTTGATGAGAAAATGAAGGTCCAAGTATCAGTATTTGAATTTCGCGCCAAAACCCCAGCGCCTGTACGTCAGCGAAACGTCAGGGATTCCAAAGTATGTTTTCGCATTTCGGACGCGTTGGCTGAGTAAAGGTTCCCGAAACTTGCCATGCCTAATATTTGGTTCCTTTAGAACACAATGTAGCCAATCTGTACCACTATATATAATTAGTTGGCCCTAGAAGATGCCATCAAAATCCGAGACGTCACAGCCCCCGGTGCGGGAACATAAGCAGGCATCGCCACCCATATTTCGTTCTTGCGCTTTTTCTGGCTTACCAAAGGTCTTATCGTCGTAAGAGTGGCGTTTTTGGTGTTGTAGAACGGTAATTTACTGATGGAGAAGAAATCATTTTTCACTTTAGTGTCCCTTTAACGTGCTGTTTCCGATCGTAAATAAAAGGCTGAGCAAATCGTTACTAAATACTACCCAAGGAGCCGTATCTTTGTAACGATCAATGATCCATCAGAACAATGAGATGGATCGTCAGAAAAAAAGAAAAAAGAAAACTAAAACCCCTCCGCTGAGCCAACGCGATGGGACGTATACCCGAAGTATGTCATCTTTTTTACGTGTTATTATCGGGGCATTAACGTTTTCTTTAACTTACTGCAATCGGTCTACTACCCTCTTTTGTCTTTCTTTATTGTGTGGCTTGGTACAAGAGCATATTGTTGCTGCTATATTGTATGGTTTGTGATACGTATACCTAGTTCTGTCTATATTCATCCACTCTTGCTTGGGCCTCCTGGACTACAGTTGAAATAATAATAATAACAACAACAATAACAACAACAACAACAACAACAACAACAACAACAACAACAACAACAACAACAATAATAATAATAATAATAATAATAATAATAATAATAAACGTCCATAGGCGTTGCTCCTGGTTGCATTTGTACAATACTATTAGCGTAAATGAAACAAACTTAAACTTTTTCGTTCCAAGATAACGTTCGAGGCCGTATTTTGTAATGAAAGATGATACGTCGTAACAACGAACTGAATCGTTACAAAAAACTGCCGCAGGAGCCACACCTTGTAACGGTCCATCTCATATTAGTCCCGACCCGCCGTGGTTGCTCAGTGGCTATGATGTTAGGCTGCTGAGCACGAGGTCGCGGGATCGAATCCCGGCCACGGCGGCCACATTTCGATGGAGGCGAAAACACCCGTCTACTTAGATTTAAGTGCACGTTAAGAACCCCAGGTGGTCGAAATTTCCGGAGTCTTCCACTACGGAGTGCCTCATAATCAGAAACTGGTTTTAGCACGTAAAACCCCATAATTGATTATTGTAATCATCGATGTAACGGATAGTGATGATAAAGGTCCAGCATGGTCGAAAGAGATGGATGCTGGAAGGCAATCCAGGCTTACGCCGGACTCTGCTCCTCGCCCACAGCGCCAAGAGGATGGTAGCGTGTGTTAATAAGAACGCATCCCGCAACAGATCTTCAGACTTGCGCGCCACCCTTCGGTAGCAGTCGGGACTAAGATGAATGACCAATCTTGCGCACTGAAGGCCGGGAATCGAACTTCGTGTCCAGCGTCAGACAGTCAGTGATCCACCGCGGCGGATGCTTGAAGAGCCTGTGCCCACTGTTGGAGCGATTCAATTTTCAGTTCATTTCTCATTCACATACAGAGTAAAACATTTTAAGGAGGTCCCAGTGTCAGAGCCGAAGAGAGACTTCCCGTAAGCATTAACAAACATAAACGTAAAATCTAACATCAGCACGTACTCTGGAGACCATGGCCTCCAAGACTGGGCCACGCGTGGCGCACCGCCCGATCTCCGAGGCCATATGAAGATAAGTTAGCTCTGTATGGAAGGAGTACTGATGCGTAGTACTTAGCACACGTCGACACGTAGTATGCGTTCGAAATGTGAATTTTTCTTTTGTCACTCAAGTATTTTTATTCGAGTTTCTCGTTCTTGCAAAATAGTGAGGCAAACGCCTAGTCAAGCTGCAACTCCGAAACTTCTTGTGCCTGTCCCAGCAATCCTTGATGATGAAACAAAGTTGAAAGTTGATTGACTCGCGGGTCATCTAATTTGTCGTAGCGCAGGCTGAACGACATGGACACAGAAGGCACGCGAGAGAACACACAATGCGATGCTATCCTCGTTGATTCGTGGGGTTTAACGTTCCAGAAGCTCTGGGGTTTTGAAGGACTCCGTAGTTGAGGGCTCTGGAATAACTTAGACCACTGTTTCACTAACGTGCAACTAAATGTGGCCGCAGCGAACGGCATTCGAACCCGCAACCCGTAACCCCGTACTCGGCAGAAAGTCGACAGTTGGCACCAAGACTGTTAGAAAGTTCGTAGAGTGCTTCTTTGTGCATGCTCTCCGATAAGAAGGAGGCGTGCGTCTGCTGAGGCGCGAGTTCTTCGATAAAATGCCGAACGTTTCTTGAAAGTTGGCGCGCAACAAACATGACGCTTTGCACTCGTCACGAAAGTTTACTGATGGTCGACGACACCGAGGCATGGTCGCCGAAACGCACAAACAAGATCGATAAGATCACTCGCGCTGGCGCCGACACATGCATAGTACATCAGCTAACTCGTGACACCAACTTCACAAGAAATTTCCCTACGCCATCACTGCCATAAAGGATGCCGGTATTACAAAAAAAGAGAAAAACTCTCATCCATCGGAAAGAGTAAACGCGACGATACAAAGAAAACCCATACGAATTTCTTAAAAAGTAAGCTTCGCATTTGAACAAAAGGCTTATCCTGGCCCGGGTACTCGAACCCATGGAGGCAGTATTCCCAGGGCGGGCGGGTGGTCGCGCTCTGAGACATCTGAGCTAACCAGCATATATGCTAGCAGGTAGCCGCGCGGGACCCAAGGTCACCGACTATAGAGTGCTATATAGTCTTTAGCGGACAGAGCAAAATATATGAGGCGAAGAGCATTTTAACACTTCTTGCACTTTCTTTTTAACCGTGACAAGCCGCCACAATCATCGATATGCATAAACAGGGATGTGACCTAAAAACATCACAATATGATAATGATTACACGGGCACACTCTTTGCGTCTCGCTCTCTGTATCTCTCTCTCCCTGCTAGCATCATATGCTGACGTCATGGCGCCGACAGGGCAAGTGCGCACGCGCACTGAATATCGGTTGGCACACATTATGCAGCCTTTGTAGCATAGTCGTCTCGTCTTTCCTGATCAATGTTGTTGAGGCAAAAAAAAAAAAGGGAGACTGGGACATGGACGCGCACGTCGGTGTCTGTCCCAGTTCTCCCCATTTTCCTCTTGCGCTCCATTTCAAGCCTCGATTAGTTTGCTGGTCCAGCAGCGAGGGATGACAACATGCCACAGTCTGGGGTCGCCAGCGAGAATAACTAAGGTCGTCGCTGAAACGTTTCGCACGACGATGATACGGTTTTATTATATAATGGGGATAGGCTCACACGGCTTCCTATAGGGTAGGGGGGTCGGGGATCGAATCACGTGATGTCGTTCGTCACAAATAAGCCGACTACGTTAAAATGCGACATCACACTCATGACTCGTATAAGCCCGCCCATGTATCTTAGATTAACGTTTCCTTTCGTGCTCTGTCAACATCCATGCTCCACTCAGTGCGGGCACAGCTCTCCTTGTGGGTCTGTGACCGACACGCAGGGCCGTCCTGGCGACGCGCAGCTCCAACCGAAGCCGGCTCTTCGGTTTCCCAAGCACGCAGCACGATAGTGTCGATAGTGAGTGAAATGTTCGGAGAGAGGAGCCGATAGCGTTCGCCCGCGCAAAGTCTGCCGGCGCGCCGGCGAGGCGGTATGCGTTTCGAGCTTTTCAAACCGACGACGCCCAGAAAAAGTCGCGGCGGTGTGCCAGTCACCCAATACTTGTGAGCAGAGCTCGCTGGACCATCAATGCGAGTCAAGCTGCCCGCACGAGCAGTAGTCGTTTGAAGGAAATGTCAACGGAGCGGCAGCTTCTGACGACAAAGATCGTCGCCACCGCTGAAAAATAAGGTGAGTGTTAACAGTTTTAGCTATGTGTATTGCAGTCTTTTGAAACAACTCCCGCCTAAACTTTGATATGCGGAACTTCTGTGGAGCGTGGAGGTGTCCGGTCTCGGGTTTGTGCATTACTTGAGCGCTCGCATTCATTTCTACAGGATACACGACCCAACGAGACCCTAAACTACCGACGATATAGCGTGTTTCGCGTATTGATATTTTCTTTATTTCTTTATTTTTCTATCACTTCCGTTTTTTTTTCTATCGCTTGTCATATCTTGCTCATGAAGCAACGTACCAAAATTTTTAGACATATCAAGATGGCGATACAGGTCACTAGCTAGGATGCGACCTCTCCAGTTATCATTAAACTTTCGCTCTGAAGTATATCGTCACGGGGAGATATGTACAGAAATGCATATGCAGGACCCAGTAGAGTCCATGTTGGGCAGCAGTCTGGTCTGCGCAGACCAGAAATACACACAGAGCAGCAGCTGCACTCTTGTTGTAAATCTATATATGTAGAGCCTTGCAGTTAGTGGCGCGTACATTCCGACTCTCGGGGATTGGCCAAGAACCCGGTAGTTCGGAATAAAATAAGGAGACAAACTTGGTGAATTTGAGGTTAGAATCATAAGAGATAGATTGGAAAGAATGATTTTATGATCATAAAGTTGTCACCGGGAGTAGAAACGCCCTCTCCTTCGTGATGCAAGTGACGACAAAGCGGCGAGCCCACCCACCCTGGATTCTTGAAGACATAGCGTGCAACCTCACATTTCCTCAGCAACTCTCTAAACAATCGTTTTGAGGAGGCTCGGTTATTGGTTGTGGGACATTTGGAATCAACACACATGAAAGAAACAGATTTACAGCTCGATCAGCATGGATTCCGATAGCTGTGCTGCTGCATTGTGGCTACACCCACATTTACAACATCATTACCAACACCAACACGCAACTTGCTCGTGGCACTATACCACTTTGAGGAAATCCATAGTAAAGATGGGGTCCGATAGATGGAAACACACTGTGGGATACAACACGACGTCACTCCACTAACCCATTAAAGATAACACGTCAAGTGTAACAGTGCCGCTTTTGATAAAGATAGGTTAACCTATTGAACTGTCGGCTAGCCTGCCTGAGACACTTTACCCTTGTTTATCTATCTAACTTTTACCTCTCAGAGGAAGCTTATACACGTGGAACACGGCTATTCTCTTCCTATCAGCTATTTCCTGCCTGCAATAAATGTATTCCGCGATTATTCTTAATGAATGTGCAATTTGTCAAGCTTCAGGCTGAAGTTTGCGTTGACCTTAACCTACGTAGAAGCGACTTCCGTGCGCCATTTGACTGTCGTCTCTGCATGGACACATTCAACCATAGCGAACGTTGAGGAACGTGTCCAGCGACAGAATCACTTAAAATTTTTCTCTCATACCAGCGAAAGCTGCAACAATCAAATTTAAGACGACCCACGCGACAACATCGACGACAGCAGAGCTCGCAGCGCTCTTTACTGCCCTTCATCACATTGGTGATGAAGCGCCACACCAGTGGACGGCATTCTGCGATTCGAAGGCGGCACTGCAGTCTCTATTCGTGCGGTCCGCGTCGTAAAGGTGACAGTATACTGTCACCTTTACGACGCGGACCGCACGAACAACTAATATTTCATATCACAGAGACATTACACCATATAAGTGATGCAGGCCATGAAATAACCTTCCAGTGGCTTCCAAGTCACTGCGGGATTATCGGCAATGAACGGGCGCATCAAGCTGCCCGCTCAGTGAGGAGCACCACGTCCCAATTCCACTTTCTTGAACTGACGCAGCACGGAAGCTCCGCCTACTTGCTCGGCAGTGCACCGCGTCGCAATGGAATGAGCCGCATTGAAGAAATACGCGACTGTACTCACTTGATCCAACATTAAGTCTTCGAGCGCCATCACAGCTTCGCCGTGGAGACGCCACGCTTCTATATCGACTGTGGTTGGGCGTTGCCTTTACCGAAGCCTATGCATTCCGCATAGGGATGACCGACACCGCAACCTGTGACCACTGCGGCCATGAAGAATCGATTGAACATATTTTGTGCACGTGCCCGCCGTACAGTCCACAGAGGGAATGCCTTCGCCACGAACTTGACTAGCTGGACGACCAACCGCTATCGGAAAAAAGAATTTTACGCCATCGAAAGGACCTACCGTCACAGAAGAAGGCCGTGCAAGCATTATTGCGCTTTTTGCGATATACCGGCCTTAGTGAACGTCTTTAACTGGAACGCCTCTTGTGTGTGTGTGACTCCGTGCGTGCGTGTTCTTTTAACGTTTTCCTCTCTGCCTTCTTTCGAACCCCTATTTCCCATCCCCAGTGTATAGCAAACCGGAGACTGATATTTGGTTAACCTCCCTGCCTTTCCTCTTTATCTCTATCTCTCTTCGTTGGAAACATGCTAACACGGACAGGAAGAACAATCAGAGAAAAGCTGAGAACTCGTTGAGTACAGCTACAAGCCGCAACTTGTTCAATATGCTTGTGGCACACTCACACTTGTGGTGAGAGGTCCAAGTTGAGGGCAGACACTTGTACCGACAACGTCAAGTCGGGATTCAGGAAGCTTTTGTAAAACTCAGAACATTCGATCTTGAGTTCCCCACCATGTCTACCCCGGTGGTATACGTGGCACTCAGATATTTGGATATACTAGTCGTCAATACACACTCACTGCGAGAGCGGATAGCGACTTGACGTCATTGTTTTACGCGCAGCCCGGTCGGCCGGAGCCGGTTACGATAGTAAAGAGCAGACGGCATTTCCCGTAGTAATTTAGCATCGTCTGCTCCGCGACCATATTTTTGCCGAGAGAAGTCCAGAGGTATCGTAGATAATAGCGCAGACGAGAAGCAAAAAGTAAACACAGAACACAGTGGTTGGGCTCTGGCGGGAGAAGTCGGGGTCACAGTCAGGCTAGACTCGCCGGCTTCGGGATAAGGGTAGCTGCGTGGAACGGCTGCGTGGCGAGAGCTGTGCGGTTCGTCTGCTGGTGCGCACAGTCGCGCGAACTCGCGCTCCAGACGGACGCTACCCCGGATTGTCGTCGCGTGTAATTTCCTTCCCAGGCAGGGATGTCGGCCGTGATGGGTCGACCTTGTCCTACAGAAATTTTGTAACAATAGATTGGTCACGTTGTAACACTGAGTGGAAGTGAAAGTGAACCATTGCGCCGCTTTTGTTTCAAGCATCAACAAGGATAGAGGAAGAAAAAAAAAAGGTAAGAGAGCCATTGTCTCCTTTCCTATCCACCTCTTCTTATCAGAGCTCACGTCTGGCTCGCATGTTTCGGTACAGAAATTTGCAGTTGCAGAAGAGGGCCTCGCACTGCGGCGGCTCCATAGTCGCTGCCTCTTGCGAGAGCATTCTTAAAGTACAAGTTCCACTTCTATCAGCGCATCATTGCGTGAACTGCTTCACAGGAAGCACTGCTATCGTTGCTATCATTGGCGCCAGGCCGGTCGTAACCGCCGTAACACGCCTTCCGCGGTGCCTTCTGCGCAAGAGAATCGTGACGGAGACGCCGAGTTTCAGTTGCTGCATTGCATGCGTCACGGGGAGCCTTTTATCAGACCAAGAAATCTCTAGCCGCCGAAATTAGGGGCAGGCTCGTACAACTACCGCATGCAGTGTATTCACGCATATATGCAATGAGGACACACGATCGTTACTCTGTCTCTTTCTAGAGGCTGACAAAAGCGCAGCATACATATACAACGCGTAGCTCGAGTATTCGTGCACTCGACATTGACGCGGCTATCTGAGGATAGCTTGTGCTTCCGTTAATGCCAGAGATAACATAGCGGGACAGTGATAATGAAGAGGAAGAGACACAAGAAAATACTTGAGTGATTGTTCAGAAGCACTCGATAACTGGGAGTACACCGTTTATATGCCTGCAGGCATACATAGGGTGCGAAGGAAAAAAAAAAAGAAATTTCGAGAACTTCGAGCATCAGGCTCAGAGTTTCCTGCGAAAATTACTGGCGCTACATTCTGAGAGAGGCAGAAAAAATATCAACTAAAGAAAACGTAGGGAGGCTAACTAGAAAAGGAAAAAAAAAAGTCCGGTTTGTCACATTGCACGGGGTAATAAGGATTTAAAGAGATAGAAAGGGCGAAAGGAGAGTGGCAAAACGTAATTCGGCCTAAAATATTACGAGGCGACACTATCACAACTTATCTAGCAGGCCTGTTATTCGCACGAGGCGAACTACAGCGCTCTGACTTCCTCTAGCGCTTAAGTCCGTTGTGACTCTATAGATGCATCCTATACGGGGCTACAGACTGTCCCCAAGCAATGTTCGTGATCTATTCTACGTCCTTTTCCTTTCTTTAAAATTGCGCGCCAGGTAATTTCGGGTTACGAATGACATGTATACGTTATCGGCGTGACATATATAACGCTCTTCACAGGAAAGCAGCGAGACAGATGACGATTATTGCTTTGGGAAAAGATAAGCCCAGAAAGGTGTAACATGTTTTTCAAAGTGATAGTGTACAAACTTTAAAAAAATTGTCACATCATGGCGGGAAAATATTGTTCCTCAAAAAATAATCGCTATCTATCTTGCCTGGCTTTCCTTTGTTTAACACTACAGCCGCTCGCTACATTTCCCTGTCAGGAACTCTATATGCCAATGTGGTACGCGCACGCGCGATTCGTTATCTGAAAACACCAGGCGCGTATAGGGTTAAAGAAATCATGACACACAAGATAGGTGCCGAATATTGTTTGGAGACAAGATAAGCACGAAAAGGTGCGAACATGCCAGCGTGGGAATAACAGCTAGAGCAACACACACATATAAACCAAGTATTCCCCTGTCTTACCCACTGATATACTCTAACTTTCTGTTTGCCCTTCTCTTCCTCTTCTTTCATTTGCGGCGTTCTTCGTAGCAGTTACAATATATATGTATATACTGCGGCTATGGAGTCGGCAGCGAACATTGAAGAAGAAAAAGAAAAAGGAAGAACCGGCGAGGCATGTTTTGCACCAGTAGTTTCTTAAGACTTCCATGAGCTCGTACTTGGCGTCGATAGGTGTGACGTTTCTAAAATAGTTGTCGAATGGAACAGACTACATCGCCCTTCTGCTAAGTTTTTGTCTCGCGGTCGAACGCAGGTACTTAGTGCATTTCACGCCGCCGTCTGTTTCAGGGCAAGCCACACCACGGTGCTCGCGTCACCGGGAGCTGCCAGGGCCGCGGCGTGACTGTAGCTAGACTTCGCCACGCCTTCCTCCTAAGCCTAATGTGCGGAACTCCCACGCACGGAATGGACTTCACGACGTCGTCGCACAGCCGCCGCCGCCGCCAGTTTGGGGCTTCCGACTTCGCCATGGAGGCGTTCGCCTTCATCTACATCTTCGCGCAGTACACGTCGATTAGCGTGTACAAACTGCTGCTGACGATCTCGGAGTGCGTCTACCGCGGCGACCCCAGCTGGCCAGACGTCGTCGTCGCCAACTCGACGACGAATGGCTCCGCGCAGCTCCTGGGCGAATGCGTCGATGCGGTGATGAACGCCACTGGCGGGACGGAGCACCCACGCGTGCGGGACTTGGTCTTCAGCCTTCCGCTCGTCGAACTGGCCTGCTCTCTGCTCGTCTGCTTGATGGTGGGCGGCTGGAGCGACGCCCACGGCCGGAAGCTGCACTTCATACTCGCCATGACGGGGGCCCTGATCAAGGACCTGTCCGCGCTGGTCTTCGTGCTCGGCACGATGCCCGGACGCAACGCCATCTACGGAGTGACTATTGTGTCGGGTGAGCGACTTTCTTATACTACAACGAGCGCCTTTGTTATGATGACCGCATATATTTCCTTCTCTTTCGGTCTGCTTCCTCAGAACATTAGCGAAACGTATCGCGCACGTTACCATGTGGCCGCCCACTGGTCTCAAACCAATGTAATGGTATCAGCTTACGTTACTTTGAAACCATAAGGTTCATTCATTCATTCATTCATTCATTCTTTCGTTCGTTCGTTTGATAAATCGACTGATATCAGCCACCCTTTATGTCTTTCGCCCTTACTGTTCGGCCTTGGACTCCGACCCGCAGGGCTCCTGGGGAGCCTCAACCTGTTCGCGGCCGGCGCCCTGTGTCACGTGAGCGACAACTCTGACCACAGGAGCCGCACGTTCCGCATCGGGGCGCTCACGTTCGCGCTGTACGTGGGCAGCGCGGCATCTGTGTTCGTCGAGAGGCTCTGGAAGCCGCTCGTCGCCTCCGACTCGTTCGTACGCATCGCCGTGTCCGTGGTGGGCGCGCAGCTCGTGCTCGACATGGTGTGCCTGGTGGGCGTGGCCATGGTGGTGCGCGAGTCGCTGCGCGTCATTCCCGGGTACCACGGGAACCCCCTGTGGAACTTCGTGGGCATGCGCCAGGTCAAGGACGTCGCCATGTTTGCGGCACGCAGGAGGCCCAGCAGGGCCAGACGCTTCATACTCGTACTCGGCGCCGTGTTCCTGCTGGAACGTTTCGTGTACTGCGGTGAGTTGGCTTTTCCATACGGCGAAGGTTGGCACATACATCGTTATAAGAATAGTCCATCTCTGGTGCTATATAACGATTTAAAGTAATGGCGGTTTTCTCTGCCTACTTCCTCCCGCTTCGTGCCCGAGTGTCTCGCCTCTGCGACACGCTGTGGCCCCATATATGCGCAACACTGAAGAAAGGATGGCCTTGGGCTCAATTGTTGCCCACGCTCATATGTTAAAAGCGCAGAAAGACGACTTGAAAGCAGTGAATTAGGTTTTAATTTATCTTACTTCGGTAATGGGCAGCGTGTGCAGCAGACCTGCGCTGATATATGCGGACGACGCAGTCCTACTAGCGAACAATGCAGGGGGATTGCAGTGACCTGCGATACGTGTGGCAATGAAGCGACAGATATGTAGGCCTAAACTTTAGCAAAGAGAACTCGGGCCGGGATTCTGATTGTTAATGTCTCGAGTGATCAAGAAGAATTATTTGTGGAGCTACTTGGTCTCGCATTGCTGATGAGCAAAATTTGCCCAACAAAAAGAAAACACACACAGAAAGATTTTGTTTTCCCTTCCTGCGTGCGTTGCCTTTTGTTGCACTAATTTTCCTAATCAGCAAGTAATCCATCAAGACACGAGTAATGCCGCGGTATTATTACAACAGCGAGTCGCACACAAAGTAAAGCAACGTAAATACCTGAGCGTATAAATAAACGAAGGGGAGACCTGTTCAAACATCCACTAAAGTAATCTGAGGCAAAAGGTAAGTGGAATGTAGCTATGAAACATATATCACTTTGAGGACACAATAAAAAATTAGCAGTTTCACCCCAAAGGCGAAACTAGGGCACGATAGCAATGGCAAAATATTATACGACGTAAGGTTCATAGTTTCATCAGCCACATAAATGGCCGTAAATATTCGCTTACTAACAAATTACGAATAAAGATGTCATGCACACACAAAGGCAAACATCAATATATCTCAGTCGATGACCAACCGACACTCGTTGTGACAACGCTGGCGTGTGAAGAGCGCCGGCACATTTTCGAAACTTGGAATTACGCGATTACAACATGACAGCGCGCACAAACCACCCTGCCATCGCGGCTCGCCCATAGTGTTTGCACCCGCAGCATATAACGTCCAAGATGAGGTGCGCGGGTCGCCGTATAGCCACGGCCTGGCTAAGGAGTAGATGTGCGCTCTTCTCCCCATCTCGTGACCTCCAGCATTAGGCGCTGGAGTCGCCAAATTCGAAGTCATGAAAAAGAAGGTTAGAGTAGCACAAACGATAAATCGGATGCAACGGCTGAAAACAAAAAAAGGAATACCATGGAAATTTTGTACGATATAGTACAAATGGCAGTGCCTCGCTATTTGGGGTCCGAGCTGGCTGCCTATAAAGACAAAAAACATACTGGAGCAAATATTCGGAACAGGATGAGGAATGTGTCTACTGCAGCAAAACATTTGGTACAACTGAGCACATACTACAAGAATGCAAAGGTATTCGCCAAGCTAGACCAGTACGTAGGAAACGTCCATCTTCCATAAAGGCTGCGATTCAAATCGAATGCAAGCAATAATTAGTAGGCAGTCGATATTAACCAAACTACATTTAGAGTATAGGTAGAAAACATGCAGGGAAGAGATTAATAGAACCAGGAGTTGTTACAGGCATAGATGACTGTACAATATAAAGAGGTGGTCTAACGGAGAGAGAAAGGTTAAAGGAAAGATAGGCAATATGCTCCATTTCGCATTATTTCGAATGGGTTGCCAATAAACATCATCATAATGAAAGGGCAATATTGTAGTACACCCAGGCACGTACCCAGGGGGGGGCCCGGGGGGGCCCGGGCCCCCCCCCGAAATCAAGTGGCATACCCCCCCCCCCCCCTCCCCGCCCACGCCACCACTCCTCACACATTCCTAAAGCGCCGCCAGATCAATGTTGAGACTTGGCAGCTGTTCATCGGTCAGCATTATGCTGCCTTTTTCACTACTTTTAGATGGCGGTAGTTATCGGCATCTCTTGTAATGTGAAGGACAGTTTTCTCATAGATTCCGCACCCGCGCGATTAACTCGAGATGCGTTCAATTGTCACCATCTATTCAACCGTCACGCGCATAGCTGTTGCTTTTGTTAGTTCAAACTTCTTTGTTTAGGCTGGTCCTGGGACCAGGAGAGGGACGCGGCTGTTACTCAGCTGCTCTGTACTCTCATGGAACGAGTTGCGGCCGGAGAAAACGCTAATTGCGTTTAACTTATCCCTTTGCTCCAATATTTCCTTGAGTTACGGCTCGCCGCGACGCTGGCAGATGCCCGGAACCATATACACTTGATATGGGTTAGATAAGGTGGGAAATAAAATAATGTGAAAGAGCGTCCATCATGAAACCCTGCAATAACCCTTAAACCCATAAGTAAGATGACTGTCACCCGTTACCTCGTCTGTTTTTCCCTAATTGTATAGCACTTTTCGTGCAAAATTGGCGACTGGAAACAAAAATCGCAAGGAGTTGAGAAATTAAGCGATCTACTAAGGGAGAGAGCCAAGGTAACAACCAAACTGCAAGCAAAAGCAAATAATAAATAAGTTAACCGTTTTTTATGAGAATATTTATGGATCAACATCTTTTTATTTAAAAGGAAGTAGAGAAAACGCCGCCGGAAGTGGAGAACAATTACTTGTTTGGAACCGCCACACGTAGCCACTTCTCTGCTGTGCTTATGTGGGTGTTTTTCTAACCTTTCGCGGTGAGCGCAGTACGTCTAGAATCGCAGGGTCCTGCGCACCACGCGGTTGTATGGGACTGGCGGCCGCACAGCGTTACGCAATTCGCGGAGCTGTCAAAACTGATCAACAGGGCGAAACAAATAACTATTCGAAAATATAACATGAGAAAGACTGAAGAAGCCGTAAAAAATGAACGCAGCCTGAAATCAGTAAAAAAGAAACCTGGCATAGGACAAACAATGATGTATGCACTAAAAGATAAGAAGGATAATATCATCAGCAATCTCGAAGATATAGAAAAAGCAGCGGAAAAATTCTAAGCTGACCTGTATACAGCACCCAGAGGAGTCACGATAGCTCACTTAGAAACAGTAATGAACAGGATACAGAAACTCTCCTATAACTAGCGATGAGGTCAGAAGGGCCCTGCAAGACATGAAACGATGAAGAGCGGGAGGAGAAAGTGGAATAACAGTCGATTTAATCAAAGGTGGAGGAGACATAATGCTTGGAAAACTGGCGGCTCTTTATACGAAGTGTCTATCGACTGCAAGGGTCCCAGAAAACTGGAAGAATGCAGATATTATACTAATCCACAAAAAAAGGAGACGTTAAAGAATTGAACAATTATGGGACCATTAGCTTGCTCCCAGTATTATATAAAATATTAACCAAAATAATCTCCAATAGAATAAGGGCAACACTGGATTTTGTCAACCAAGGGAACAGGCTGGCTTCAGGAAGAGATACTTTACACTGGATCACATCCATGTCATCAATCAGGTTATCGCGAAATCTGCAGAGTGCAATAAGCCTCGCTATGTGGCTTATATAGATTACGAAAAGGCATTTGATTAAGTAGAGATACCAGCAATCGTAGAGGCACTAGGTAATCAAGGAGTACAGAACGCTTACGTAAAAAGCTTGGAAAATATTGCTACATGCGTGTGGTATTTGTTTGCTTGAACGAGGCGCGTAGGCGCCATAACTCCAGAAAAGAGGAGGAAGAACGAACTGGGCTCGCGCTGTGAATCTAACCGGTCAACGCTGCAACGTTTTTGTAAATATAATCTGTAAATAGTTTCTCGTCTTACTGACTCGTCCTTCGCGAAAGAATATCTACAGAGGTTCTACAGCTACCTTAGTTCTACAAAAGAAAAGCAGGGAGATACCTATAGAGAAAGGGGTCAGACAGGGAGACACAATTTCTCCAAAGTTATTCATTGCGCGCTTAGAAGAATTCAAGCTATTAAACTGGGAAGGCTTAGGAGTAAAGATCGACGGCAAATATCTCAGCAACCTTCGGTTTGCCGATGATATTGTTCTATTCAACAACAATGCAGAGGAGTTACAACAAATGATTGGAGACCTTAACAGAGAGAGTGTAAGAGTGGGGTTGAATATTAATATGCAGAAGACGAAGATAGTGATAAATAGCCGGGCAAAGGAACAAGAGATCAGGATCGCCAGTCGGCCACTAGAGACTGTGAAAGAGTATGTTTACCTATAGGTCAATTAATCACAGGGAACCCTGATCATAGGAAGGAAATTCACAGAAGAATAAAAATAGGTTGGATCGCGTACGGCAGACATTGCCAGCTCCTGACTGGAAGCTTTCCATTATTATTGAAAAGTAAGGTGTGCAATCAGTGCATTTTGCCAGTGCTGACATATGGGGCAGAGACTTGAGAGCAAGTTAAGGACCGCGCAAAGAGCGATCGAACGAAGATTGCTAGGCATAACGTTAAGAGAGAAAGAGAGTGGTTTGGATCAGAGAGCGAACGGGTATAGACGATCTTCTAATTGATATAAAGAGGAAAAAACTGTAGCTGGGCAGGTCATCTAATGCGCCGGTTAGATAACCGTTGGACCTTAGGGTTACAGAATGGGTACCAAGAGAAGGGAAACGCAATCGAGGACGACAAAACACTAGGTGGAGCGATGAAATTAGGAAATTCGCGGGCGCTAGTTGGAATCGGTTGGCGCAGGACAGGGGTAATTGGAGATCGCAGGGAGAGGCCTTCGTCCTGCAGTGGACATAAAACAGGCTGATGATGATGATGATGATGACGATGACGACGACAATGATGATGATGGAGGTGGTGGGCCCCCCCCGAAAAAAAAATCCTGGGTACGTGCCTGTACACCTCACAGTAGCACGAAGCTACAAACGAAATCAATACGGGTTTCTCAGAAAGAAGGCTTCCTAGTTGAATAATTCGTCTTGGTCCACGTTGCGAACCCGTGACCAAAGCCTTTCCATGGATGGTCGCTATAGCATCTAAGCTAAACAAGAGGCTTGCAGATCGCAGGGCGAGGGTGAATCAACTCGATACGCGCGGCACTAAATATAGCAGATCAGTTCGGAAATGTGCAAGGTGGGGAAAACTAGATGAAAGGAAAAGGCTGTCATCCGCCTAGGCTAGATCGAAGCTATAGAACACGAGGCAAGGAGGGCTTTTAATAGAAAACATTCTTTGCCTCTTTCCAGCTACCTTAATTGCGTATGTGGTCTGACTGACTTCTCTGGGACTTCTTGGATAAAGAAGAAAGTATCACAGTTTCACCATAGGGGCAAAGCAATGAATGCGATAGCAACATGTTAGAATGTTACACGAAGTGTAAGACTCGTAGCTGTATAGTGGAAGCACGAATTGATATAAACGTAAGCTGACTAAGTAAAAAAAACGAGCTGTTGTGCTAGGGGTCCCCTCTTTGAATCCTTCCATCGGACACTTTCACTTACGTTTATTAAACCCCCCCTCTCGACTCACCCTCGCAAGCTTCCACTCGCACCTACAGCGTGCGGCACACCGATGTTATCGCACATCGACTTTATACGGAACCTCAGGACGACGCCGACAACGGCGGAAATTCGCCTGTGTCCATAATCGCAATAAAAGATCGACGTCCACCTGAACGTGCAGTTACTCAAGTGATATTGCGCAACAAAAAACGACACGGACGTAAGATAAGACATACCAAGCGCTTGGTGTGTCTTACGTCCGTGTCGTTTTTTGTTGCGCGATATCACTTGAGTAATACATTACCAACTTGCCCGGAATGCTGCTCTCATTAAGAAAGTACAGTATTCGAAGAAGCTACAACCGCGTTCGCACGCGCGATTTCTCCGCTTGCCGACTTCCGCAGCTATATCCTCTGTTTCGAAGCGATATATACGAACGTCGGTCGACGCTGCAGGCGAGCAGGCGGTGTGGGCCGAGTATCTGTTCCGGCACTTCAGCTGGACACACCAGGCGTCGCTGATGCTGGGCCTGCAGTTCGTGTGCGAGGCCATGATCACGATGCTCGCCGTGTGGCTGGCGCGCAGCCTGGGCTTCCGGGACTCGTCGCTGGCCATCGCTGGCGCCGTCTCCTTCATGGGCGCGTCGGCCATCAAGGCGATCGCGCTCACCGGCGGAATGCACGGCATCGGTACGTGTTCCACTCGCGATACTTACTATATTTGCACTAGTTCGCGAGGCTTTTTGTCTGAAGCCGCTTGTGTGTCACATGTCTAATTACAAAAAAAAAATTAATTACTTGTCATAGCAAGTTATCTTGGTTTTCGAATTGGTTGTCGAATTCTCTTGCCTGAAGCCTACTGTTTGTCATATGTTTAGTTGCGCAAAATGTTACTTGAGGTAGCAAGCCATTACTACTCTTTTCGCTGGTTCAGGTGTTTTTTCTAACGTCTCTTGTATGTCATGTGTCTATTCTGATGTGAAAGGCACGTATACACATATGCTATGTGTGTCGTCGTCTACGAGCCTTCCAGCTCAGAATTTACTAAGCCAACACGCCCAGTTTTCCATCTTAATGTAATATGTGTTTAGATACGCAAAAATTTACTTCATTAACGTTTGCACTGGTTTGTGTCCCCTTAATTATCTGAAGCCTCTTGTGTGTCATATGTCTGGTTACGTTATGAAAGAAGAAAGCAATAGAGGAGGAAAAAGACGCAAAAGCATGCCCCAAAAGCTCGGAGGCAACAGCCACTATTCACCCAGTGTATGATGCCGCAGTCTATGTCAGAGTATATTGCTGCAGCAAACAAAGTGCTTCACCAACGCACGCTGTATTCGCCCATGGGTTGCGCAAGTTCGTCACCACGTGCACCATATACAAACGACGATTTATAGCAAGTGCGCGTACAACCATCAGTGGCACCTTGTGCAAAAGACCTGCTGCGCTTGCTATGCCGCAAGTCCTTCCAGACGCAGTTTTATGCGGCCAGCTCTTGATCTTTATCTGACGCCTATCGAGACGTGTTCTCTGGTCGCCGTCTGCGTATGCAGACCGCCTACAGACACGTTGCCAGCAGCGGTCGCTCAGTGGATGCGTGGGCACCCTGCTGCTGAGTATATAGGAGGTAGCGATTTGGATACCGGGCAGCGGCGGTCGCATTTCGGGTGGGGCGAATTGACAAAACGCTCGCGTACAGTGGGTACAGAAAGGCAGGGATAACATCCAGAACAGAAAATCCTGTATGCTACCCTACACCGTGCGTTAAGTGCACGCTAAAGAACAATAGCTGGTGAACTTAGTTTCGGGAAGTTCCGGTGAAAGATCCCAGAACCCCACACTACGGCGTTTCTCATGGCCACCGTGTTCCATTGTGATACTAAAGCCCTCGACGTTTATTTGCCCACAAACATTATTATAGCTCCATAGTAAAACATCGGTAAATTTCTATAGACTGGTCAAATAAAGTTTTGTTACGCTGTAGCGCCGGCCCACCCCATTCTCGTGTTTACATGAGCCCAACAAAGCGACTCGACAAGCCTCTGTCAGGTTCACGCAAATGCCCTATAATTGTGCCGCACAGATTGAATTCTCCGCTTTCTGCAGTGATTATATATATATATATATATATATATATATATATATATATATATATATATATATATATATATATATATATATATATACTTTAATGATAAGCTGGATGCCTGGGGAGCAGCATGCCAGTAGATGGGCCAGGCATCCAGCTTCTATCCAGGTGTCCGCGATAATTAAAGGGATACTAAAGTGAAAGATGATTTCTTCTTCATCAGTAAATTACCATTCTACAATACCAAAAACACCACTCTTACAACAATACGACGTTTTGTAAGCCAGAAAAAGCGCAAGAACGAAATACGGGTGGCGACGCCTGCTTAAGTTCCCGCACCTGGGGGCTGTGACGTCTTGGATTTTGATGGCATCTTCTAGGGCCTACAAATTATATATAGCGGTACAGATTGGCTACATTGTGTTTTAAAGGAACCAAATATTAAACATGGCAAGTTTCGGGAACTTTTATTCAGCCAACGCGGCCCTAATGCGAAAACATACTTTGGAATCCCTGACGTCACGCTGACGTACCGGCGCTGGGGTTTCGGCGCGAAATTCAAATACTGATACTTGGACCTTCATTTTCTCATCTAATAATCAAACTATCTTTTTTTGAAATGACTGCCTGCAGGGTTCTCAAACAATGCTTCATTAGTCTAAACTGATTTATTGTTTCGCTTTAGTGTCCCTTTAACGTATACACACAGCTATCACATAAGCAGATAAACGGATAAACAGCGCACAGGAGCTTCTCTTTGTGTGGCCAGAAAGAGAAATACAAACTTAATTGATAAGCTGAAGATTTTACCCTACTTGATTGCCTGGTGCTGGGTGATAATTATGGCATACACATTGATCCTATAAATATGCAAGCAGCCCATACAGTGACACACAATAAGAATATTCACGGAGTTTCGTTGAGGCATGTGGACACCAGAAACATCAACATCGCGTTTGTGGCGCGTAATGCGCGGGTGGCGCTTCGCCACGGGTCGAGAACGTGCCGCAGCTTTAACCTCGCGTCGCGATGGAAGTGCGGTGTCCGCATTCGAAGACCTTCAGTCGCAGTGGCGCTGGCTCTGTGCGAACCCGGGCGCACGCATATCTTCACAGACTCCAGGTCGACGGCGATGGCCTTTCTCGCCGGCTCGGTCTCGGCCGAGGCTGCAGCAGTGCTGAGGACCCGCAAGACAGGCACGGCCCGTCACGTCATCACTTGGTTCCCGGCTCACATGGGCCGGAACGTCTCCCCTGGCTCGATCAACCCGAATGAGCTGGCCCACGACCAGGCGCGAGGTCTCATCAACCGCGCCGGTCCGAGGGGCCCAGCTTCGCAGGGGATCGACCGAACCACGGACCCGCTGCTAACTTTCCACGAGATAACTGCTCACTACCAGCTGGGACGCAGACAGTTTCCGGCTCCTCACCCGAAGCTAGGCAGGCCCGAAGCGTCGGTGCTGAGAATGCTGCAGACGGGCTCCTTTCCGTCTCGCTCAAGGCTGAGCCACTACACTCCGGGCGTGGATCCCCGCTGCCCAGATTGCGGCGAGGAACGATCCACTTTGAACCACATGCTGTGGCAATGTTCTGTGTTGCGCCACTCGCCTTTCAACAGGCAAGAAGATTGGGATGAAGCCGTCAAGAGCGACAAGCTTCAAGTCCAACTTTGGGCTGTCCAAAGGGCCTGCGCCAGGGCTGAAGATCACGGTCTTCCGCCCCCGGCGCGGGTGCGGCCCGCGACTACGACAACGTAGTCCCTTCGGACCAATTAAAGTTTCTTGTCTGTCTGTCTGTCTGTCGTCAAGTAGCCACAGCAAGCACATATTACATGCTGCTATCAGGAGCGTTACAGGCAGAGCGCGTTGGCGTGTTCGTCCGTTGAATTTCGCAGTCGTAGTAGTTCGTGTCGGCCGCGTTGAGTCCATTGCGCCGAAGGCATGCTTCATCGTACCTATTAAAGCCTCGCGGCACATACAAAAATGACAAGACGAATAGATCTTTACGGAGCGGGGTTCGTACTGAAACAAGAATCCAACACACCACTTTCTTTTATTCCAGCTGTTATCGTTGGCTCGCTGTCCCCCCTTATCGGCGTCGCAGTGTTGGCTTTGCTGACGAAGCTGGTTCAACCTGAGGAATTCGGTGAGTACGTCGTACAACTGCGCTTGGCGAACGGGACAGATAATGTGCTGCGGTGAAGACGCTCCCCATCCCGTGCTACAAACGAATGTGCGACGTTAGGTTGCGACGGGAAGACGCAATTTCGGGAAGACGCAGAGATGCCAGTTCTTGAGCGAAGTGGCGCTGAAGCAAGCACAGTGTAGGCCCAGATAACTTCTGCTGCTCAATAACTTCAATATATTTACTAACGAACGCCTACCGTTTCGGCAGCCTATATGCAAATTCGTCGTTTTCCTTTCAGATTACTTAACCAAGCTCACCATGTCTACATCCCTCTAAACATGCTCGTAGGGGTGGGCATAAATAATGGTATAAATAATTAAACATTATTTCATTATCATGCGGACTTCAGAAAAAAAAAGACTTTATGGTTCCCTTTCTTCAGAAGTGAGAAAATATTCGACATTCTATTTGGCATTGGAGAAAACGTTATCTTTTTTTCGAATAGTATAGTATTCTATTCGATTTGGAAGTTTCGCAATTGGAACGCAGCTATTTCTTCCCTATTTCTTTCGTACTTTCCTTGCGTTCTTTTGGCCGGTAGCTTTCCCTAACTTCGGATGCCCTATTTCTAAAACTCCCAAATGTCTTGGTTAGTTTCCGCCATTTCTGTAATATTGTTTCCTTTTTTTCTTTTCGATACCTTGCCCGCGATTTCCTTTGTTCTCGAGAAGCCTCCCCGCAGACCGCGTCCCTGAGCCCTCGCGCGTGCGTGCAGGCTCCCTGTTCGCCAACGTGGCCGTGCTCGGCATCGTGGCGCCCCTGGCGGCCAGCGCGGCCTACTGGGAAGTGTTCGCGGCCACGAAAGCCATGGTCAGCGAGTTCATCTACCTGCTCTCCATATTCGTCGGCACCGTGCTCTGCCTGCTGCTAATGTGAGTATGGGACCACTTCGTTGGGGTCATTTTCCTTTCTTTCTAAACGTGTCTGTCCGTTCTCAATATTGAACGATTCGCACTCGAAAACACTAATTGCACTGTGGCGTGGGGAATCGAACCAGCGCTTATCAGGGTTCAAGTCGGGCGCTGTAACCATTGCTGCAGGTAAAGTAAACAATAAACCAAACTAACGTAAACAATACCGCCAAACAGAGGTCGCATCAATGCGCACCTAGTCAGGTCGCAGAAAGGCACTTGAAATGGCAGGTGCGCTACGAGAACACGCTGTTCTTCTTGTCCTTGTATCAAATAGCTGCTGCACTTACTGGCAATGCTGCAGCGCCATAAACAGGAATTCAGCGTACTCAGTGGCTATGGTGTTAGGCTGCTGAGCACGAGGTCGCGGGATCAAATCGCGGCCACGGCGGCCGCATTTAGATGGGGGCGAAATGCGAAAACACCCGTGTACTTAGGTTTAGGTGCACGGTAAAGAACCCCAGGTGGTCGAAATTTCCGGAGCCCTCCACTACGGCGTGCCTCATAATTAGAAAGTGGTTTTGGCACGTAAATCCCCATATTTAATTAAAGGAATTCAGCGTAGTGTTCCAACGTGGCCCCAGCTTTGCATCACCCTAACTAATGCTCTACTGTAAACATGTGCGCAACTGTAGGTCTGCGGTGAATATCGACCGCGACAGTAGGGCAACCTTTCCTGGGATATCTGCTTAGTGCTTTTGCGGGTCACGACCAGTGACGTCATCGACAACGTTCGTTTCTGTGGACAAAACGTTGAGCGTCAGGTATTCAAATAGCCAAGTATAACCCTTATCGTGGTAGTGCGCACAATGTGGAAACCATAGTTCTACGACAGCGGCCAATTAAGAGTACCGCATATTCGGTTTGGTCTAGTAAAGCATCGTTTCATGACTCTATTTACAATTATAGAAAACTCACCGAGGTACGCTACACAAACAGGGCAGAGGCAAAATAACGAATACAACAAGCACGGCCCTCGTATAGTATTTGTTTCTTTGCCTCCGTCCCGTTCACATAGCGCGATATTACAAGTTTCCTACTCATAACCAATTCACACAAGCTCACGCATTCTTAATTTCTATTTTCGTTCATTTGGGAGAAAATAAACGTTGCAAATTATCGAAGCAAATGGAGACAAAACTTGCAATTTTTGTCAAAATCTCGTGCCGATCGAAGTCTCAGCGTCGGCACGTCAGTCTTGCGTCACTGATTTTATTATATTTTATTTTCTCGCATTTGGGCCGTTCTGGCGCAGGTGAAGATGTCAAAGCTTGCTAGGTTGTCTGTTTGTTAATTTACAATGTTTGTTACCTTACAATGCAACTTCTTCGCGGATGAACCATTTAACAGATTCCAGTAGACACTGTCGAAATCCACGACGTCACAGTGAGCTTCACGGACGCCGTAGTGGAACCCTGGACTAGTCTTCACCCCACGGGGCTCTTTACCGTGCGCCCGAATCTCGGTGCACGAGCACATTTAACGCGACAGCGTTAAGGAGCCCGTGTGGCGAAAAATCCGGCATCCGCGTCCAGTGTCGGACGTCATTTCGAAAAAAAAAAAAATATTTTCGAGCCACACATACCCAGGGCGTTTATGTGACGCAAGGAATTCACTGAAGTAATTGAATTTCTCAAGCTCATACGTACAAAATCGTAAACTACGACTTGCACACAACCTACAGACATGATATCTCTCGGATTGTAATTTGAATATACGAGAAAACACAATGCTGCTACGCAAGAACTCAAACAACCCCCTTTTCCAGCGTTTCTACAATGCACTTCCAGCTGGCGCTCGCAGTGGAACGCCTCGCGTTGGGCGCTCACGGGAAGACTACAAATGAAGCTGTGCAGAGTGACATGGGCTGGACGAGTTTTGATGTGAGGGAAGTTCACAGTAAAATTTATTATGAAGAACGACTGAGGAATATGGAAGAAAGTATATGGGCTGGGATAGTGTTGAGGTATCTGTACAGGAAAAACATTGATTCACGGTGGAGGAAACGAACTAGGAAGCTTACCAGCAAGTATGCGGCCTTCAGGGTGAGCAACACAACAACAAAGAACGTCAAGCGCAAAGTCAGGGAGTCTGAAATAATTTCATAGGTGGCGGCAACGGAAAAGAGACCTGCCATGAGTAACTACGTAAGAGGAAAAAACGAAATCAGGAAAGAAACAACTTGTGATAACTCAAAGGAAAGCTCATTACTTTTCGAAGCGAGATCGGGATGCCTCAGAACACGCACCTATAAAGCGAGAAATAAGAAGGAGGAAGAAGCATTTGCTTGTGCGGTAATTAAAGCTAACGAAACGATGGAGCATGTTTTATTAAAATGTGAAGACATCTGCCCAGCGGTCGATTTAGGCACCACTGGCCTCCTTGAA
This sequence comes from Dermacentor albipictus, assembly GCF_038994185.2. Classification (NCBI taxonomy): domain Eukaryota; kingdom Metazoa; phylum Arthropoda; class Arachnida; order Ixodida; family Ixodidae; genus Dermacentor; species Dermacentor albipictus. The sequence continues at coordinate 10,087,633 of NC_091827.1, forward strand.
GCCCTTGGGTTCAGCGGAAGCAGGGGAAAAGTAAACACGTCCGCAATAGAGATTAGTAAGAGGCGATTGGAAGGTTGGTGGAAGAAAAGTAGGGAAACGACAAAAAACGGAGACGTACAAAAACAAAGTTCACAATAGGGGGTCAGAAAAGTTGGTTATGGGAATTTATCGTGGGGTTTCTTTTTTTCTTTCTCGTCTTTTTTTTTCCTTTTTTAACCTAGGTAGGGCATTAGGAAATATAATTGCAAGAGCTTGGTGACGCAACCCACCGCCCCGTTCCAAAAGGGACACTCATAACATAACATAACATAACATCCGTCCGTCCGTCCGTCCGTCCGTCCGTCCGTCCGTCCGTCCGTCCGTCCGTCCGTCCGTCCGTCCGTCCGTCCGTCCATCCGTCCATCCATCCATCCATCCATAGAGTTTCTCACTACATTACCTAGAGGGATATCTGGCGCTGCTGCGCTGTGGTATGTATGGGAATGCCGGTATAGTGTGGATTCGGATTGGCATCGTTTTCGTAGAGGCAGGACACCTTGAAGACGCGCTTGGCAAGTACCGTTCCGTCTGTCACAATGATTCATTTTCTACTAGAAGAGCATGTGAAAAGCTGTTTTAGCTTTATTATTCGCGAAAACATGTTTTGTTTAACTATGAGAACTTGTTATTGTGTGTACGACTACACGTTACATAAAAAGTATCAGCGGGCCGCTAAAGTTGGAGGACAGACGACAAGGTTCGCGCTCGCTTTGAAACAGTTGGTCGTCTGTTCTTGCTTTTCTTCCCTTGGTCATGCATCGTGGGTGAGTAAAGATGTAATATGCGTGAATGGAAACATTCTATGAAGATTTTACTTTGAGAACGCGTTATTTGCGTAGCCATATCCACGTTTTAGACGAAGCCTCTTACAACACCAGCCAACACGAGCCTCGCAGACACATATACCGTCATTCCCATGACGGCACGGTGCCCCCTTAAGAAAGTCCCATAGACGGTGGCGCCAGATTACCCTCTAGGTGTTATAGTGAGAAACTCTATGCATCCATCCATCCATCCATCCATCGCGGGCCATGCAAGAGGCCGCGTTTCGACCAGAAAGCCCGCCTTCGTGCCACAGAGTTTCATACAATAAAAATTGTATGAAACTTTACTTCGTGCATAGCGTTCGCCGCGAGCGTTTACCGGTAAACATTAAGACGCTGCAGTTGCCGGGAAGCGTGAGAAGCCGTCAGGGATCTTTGAGTGCTATCACTTTCCACTCTTAAAGGCGAAGCCTCCAAATTTTTGCATTTCGTGGCATCCGGGAATCGAATCTACGAACTCGAGCTCATCGGAACGCCGGTCATAATGCTACTTATACGTGTGTTTCAAAGTTCAAACACGCGCACCATGCGATAGTCGCGACAGGAAGCCGCCATGGATACAACAGAGTCGAAGAAAGCTTGAAATAAGTTGTTGCGCATCAGAAAAAGCACTTGAAGTTGCCAAAAGTATGGGGACGCTTGTCTAAACAGCAGCTTAAGTTCTGGAGACACTCCGGCCTGTTTGCCTACTTATCTTTGTCAGGAGGCCCCTTCCCCCTTCTTTCCTTTGACTTCTTTCCTCTAAGTCACTACATATAGTGCTCTGTGGGATGTTTACAGGACGTTCCGTGCTTGGGCCTTCTAAAGAAACCTTGCCATTGTGAACGCAATGTCTTTCGGCCAAAGGACGACTTGTGACAGTGTGTGAGTCGATGCTGCGCAGCAGTGCTTCGTTTCGAGCAAAAGCACTCGTTCACAGTCGACATTTATCGCAACCGCGAAATAGCCCTCATGGGTCATGCAAAAACCGCTAGCACACAGAGGCTCTGGTCAACTCCGCATAAATAGAATCACGCTTTCTTGCATCCTTTCTTTTCTTTTTCAATTTGTAAATTGGGCAATATCTGCAGCCAAACCAAATTAGCTCTGTCGTAGCGCTAACAGTGTGTCGTAGCCCTAACGTTTAACTCTACCCCAACACTGACTCTGTCAAGAGATCCTAACTTTGCTCCGCCTTAACTCTGTCCGTAGCAAGAACTTTGCCCCAATCCTATAAAGTTCTGACAGAACCAATCTCAGACGAATGTCGACGTTATGATGTGGTTAGAACTGAATCAACGTAGCGGCACACCGTATCGTCACCGCAGAAACGCGTCAGGTACGGATAATGCATGTATACGCATGATGGGCACCCTTTCTCGCACTTCCCTGTGGGCACACTGCCCCATCTAGCGGCGCCGCCGCGACATCTGCGCGTGGCGCGTGTGCGACTATATACGCGCATTCAGAAAATATTGCCAGCGTATATCTATCATTTCTTTTCCTTTTGTCTATCCTTAAATACATTCTCTTTTGTCATCGAAGAGCGGCGCTTACCCGGTGACCCAAGTCAGCGTCGAAGAAGTCGATTGATGAGCGGCACATACTCAGAGCCACATACCCAGCGACACAAGTTGGCGTGAAAGCGGTTCACTGATGAGCAGCACGTACCCAGTGTTGTATCCGCCGCCATGCCCTGCCCGGCTAGCCCTAGCAACGGCACACAAAAGCCGTTTATTAGTCCGCGATGGGTATTTATACAGATGTATGTGGCATTTGATCCTGCTCAGGCACGTGCCTAGAGCCATCTAGTTCGCACAAAACAGTTACTGAATGCTACAAGTGCCACATGCCCTGTTACCCAAGTTGGTCCGACAATTGTTTTCAAACCCGGTTCCCTAAGCACAGCAGCCCAATAATGCTCTACCCATTAGACCGTGGACTACCCAGTGACCCAAGTGGGCAGGAAAACGATTAGAGGCTTAGTCGAAGTGGAAGTTTGGGTGAGTTGGTTGTGCATTGCTAGATGTTCTTTGCGCTAGAACACGCGGGCAAAGAAATGGGGTAGAGGACGCGTTTCGGGTGTCATGTACCCTCTCACTTCATCCGCGCCTCCTAGCGCAGACAATTTTGCAATAGAGAGGCAGACACGGGAAAGTGCGTGAACTATCCTAAGAATGCTAATCCCATGAATACCTCCCAAGACCCCAACTTTGCCCCAACACTGACTGTAACCCCAAAATTTCGCCCCAAACCTGAATGTCCTAACCACTAGTTTGCAACAACCATAACTCTGTCATAATCCCGAACTTTGACCCAACCCTAAATGTGTCCCAGACCTTAACCCCACGACTTCGCAGCAACCCTGACTGTCTTAATTTTGGCGCAACCCTGTATATCTGAATTTTATTGCGTACTGCGTAGAATACACACCGTAATGTGAGAGAAAAAAAGGGAAAGAGAGAGACACGAGACGAAAGAGCGCAGTTTAACCAAGTGTATTATTTTTCGGAGCGCCATGAAGCCAATATAAAGGCACGTTACTATTGCATCAGCTGAAGAAGCATCTGAACCTGAACCAACTAGCCTGCCAAAAGATACTTCTTGAAACTATACATCTGTTCTAGCGCCAAACTTCGCCCTGAAAACCTGTCTGTCATGACCTCCTAACTTTGCACCGACCCCAACTCTGTCCTAATCCCCTGACTTCGCACAGAACCTAACTGCCCCAACTTTGCCCCAACCCTAATGATATTCTGACCCTATTACTATGTCCCAACGTCCGCCCTCCTAACCTCCCAATTTTGCCCACCCTTAATTCTGTACTAAACGCCTAACTTTGCCTCAGCCATTACTCTACCTCAGCTACTCTTTAGAACGAAGTGGCCACTCGTTCCCTGTCAAAAAAAGAACCTTCCACGCCTAAATCGCCTGCACAGCTCTCAATGCTGGCAGCGACCGACTGGTCAACGCTGGAACTGTTGAGAAATGGAGTTCTGGCCAAGCGGTCGTTTCTTGCTCCTTTTTGGAGAGAAATGTAAATGTGGGCTCGTGCTCGAAAGTTTCTCGGCTGGAAGAGCGTCCTGCTGATCAGCGAACTACGAGATATTAAAGCAAATAGCTTTCTCTGACTCTTTTCTTCGTTCTCGTTGTCGGCAGTCGGATTTTCTCCACTGACAGAATGAGAAGGAGGTGTAGCGCCGTAGAGAGGCAGGAAAGCGAGCTACTTAGTTCAAAAGGAGTCGTGTTTGAGCAAGGTTGTGGCAGTCTGCTGCACATTGCTTTTTGTCGCAAAAGAATATGATACAGAATGGACACACATAGCAATCACAGGAGCGTACTGTGATAATCTAGCTTAATACCTGTTGTTGCTAGTTTGTTTATATCCCCGCAGAAAATGGGATGGTAGGCTCCGTTAAAGCCGCCTATGAGAAAACAAGACATAGTTAAAAAATTGGAACAACACATTTCGCCATAAGCATTCCACTAAAACATATTATTCCTACATAAAAAAAGGCACATTAAAAAACAGACAAGAGAAGTGTCCCATAATCACTCGCTTTAGGTAAAAGAAAGTTAACGTAAACTGTGCAATAAAAACACGTACAGTTATACGCGCAATACACGGTAGTCATTTTAGCTAGTCATGACACCAACACTCAACTCAATATACTATGGAGTTCACAAATACCTACAAATCAAAATAAATTAATAGCTTGCTGTGGACAATAAAATACGTGCTGTAAACGCACGCCTCTGCTTGAGCTTAATAATTCTGTTCTGCGTCTGTTCAACCTTGTAACTTTACGTTCATCACGCAGGTACGTCCGCCGAAACCTGCTCCTCGGAGGCCTGGGAAACTTGATTATTCAGGAAGAAAAAGTGCCGCTTCTAAGCCCTAGGCAGCGGGACTTCGGAGCCGCCATCCTGTGAGGACGCAGCACTGGACAAGACGCGTCCACGCCGTGCATTCTGAGAACAGCGCTTGCTACATGTGTGTGTGTGTGCGCGCGCCTGCACTGTGACCGCAACGATGGGAACAGCGGTTCAGGCTCCTGCAGCTGGCAGATAAAGCTATTAGGAGCCCAAATACTCGGAAGACACACCGCTTAGTCAAGACGTGCCCCCATCGTGTCTTCTGAGCACTGTTGCTTGCCACGCGAACGTGCAGACCACGTGGGTGCTTGTGCGCTTGCTTGTGCGTATCTGTGAGCGGGACGCTGTCAGCGGTGGTTACGGCTGCTGCTAACGAAAACGAAAGACAGGAGAAAACAAATTATGTGCATTGACCACCATATTCTGGGCCGGTATTCACGGACGGTCACTTCTGGGGGACACTTTCACTTTCGCGATATTTCAGATGACTACAGAGTCGAACGCATCGGATCGAAAGCATTCTTGGTACAATGCCAAGTAAGCAGGCTGCACGCCGACGCAACCTGCGCCAGTCGTGCGAAATATCGCGAAAGTGAAAGTATTCCCCGAAAGTGATCTTCTGAGAATACAGGCCTTGAAACGTGGACTCCACTCGACACTCCACCTCAACTGGACTCGACACGATAATGATGCTGATGCTTACGAATGAATTCACCTTTGAAGCGAGACTATACGGCATATGTACCACCACTCTCAAGCAAATTATTTGGGTCCTCGTGCAACTGTAATGTCATTATGCATGTTTTATTCCCACTTCTTGTCTTTAAAAAGCGCATTATTACACTATCCCGTAGTCACGTACCAATTTTTATTCGACGTCATTGCGAGTATTCTCCATTTATGCGCCACCAGTCCTCCAAACGTATCTTGCTTGTGTTCTCCGCTTCAATGTTTACCTTCTCATTACATGTCTTTAAATTTAACACTATGAAATCATGAAGACTGACCGCATTTTATCTACAGTTTGAAATGTGCACTTTTGATATTCTAACGAGATATGCGTCACTGTCTACGCCGAATTTTTGCATGCTACACACGACAATGATGATGATCGTTAATGGGATTCTTTATGAAGCGGGATAGCGACAAAAAATCGCCAAGCCTGTGTGAGCTGCGTATAAGTGTTATCGTATCGTAACCTAGCATTCTACCTATCTGTATACTTTATCTCGTAATATTACCATCGTCTGGCGACGATACCGTCCCAATCTCTTCCCTGCTCTTTTCCACCAACACTAGAATCGTCTCCTTGCTGGTCTTCGCCTGTAAATCGTTAAGCCTCCCATAAGCTTTGAACCTCGGCAAACCTAAAAGGCGCACAGGTCATCTTGACAGCGCCGACTCTCGACTGGAGTGGTTACTACGCTCTAATGACGCCCCCCCTCCCCCCATTCCAGAGCAAACGTTTTGCAACCCAATACTTTCGGTGTCCAATCGAGTGCTTTGGGGTGAAAGTGTTTTTCTAAACCAACTCATCCTCGCGCGAAGTACCGAGAAACGTTACTGAAGTGTAATGCCCACCTCGGCCGACGTGTAGCTTATTTTGTTATAGCGCAAGCTTGACAAGGACAATAGAAGGCACATCTGACACACACAGCGCTGTGTGTGTCAGATGTGCCTTCTATTGTCCTTGTCAAGCTTGCGCTATAACAAAATGAGATATGCCGTAGCAACAAGCACCTATTGCTATCCTCATCGACGACGTGTAGCGTTGTGTTCGACTCGACCCGTAAGGAACGTCCATCTTCCAGACGCGCTGGGATTCAAAGCGGATGGAAGCATTAACTGGTCAGGTAAGTAAGAAACGTTTAGAGTATTGGTGTAAAATAAAGCAGGGAAAAGAAGGTAGTACTGGAGTCGTTACAGGCACAGGGATATATCGAGGTTTTAATGAATGGAGAAAAGATCAAAGAGAGATAGGCAAAATGCTGTACTGCTATACATGTATTTACTGACTGACTCAAGCAGGTCAGGTGACTGTCGCTGCGCCGTTTCGAAAGGGAATGCTAATAGAAATTATCATCATCATAACGATACCACGAAAGAGCTTCAAGTCCACGGCCGTTTGAACACGGGGATTTAAAGGCACTGTCAAGTCTGCTTTGGGAACGAGTTTTGTCTGAATAAAGAACATTAAAGAAAACAGCCGTTTCTGTCCGAGCACAGATTCGCGTTCACTATGGTTAGCTTTCTTTTCCCATTTGCAAATTCGAACTCCACGACAAAGTATGCTGTATATTCGACTTCCCGACCGCAACTTCTCGAACGAAGTATCAAGGTATCACGCTGGTAAAAAAAATAAAAAGACATAAAGAGACCTCCCAAGATATGAATTGCAAGACGCGCTTGCACTGTGTAGAACTGAGCATAACGTAATAACACACCGCGACACAAAGCCTACTTTTCTACCTGCTCATTTTTCACACGCGTAAAAACAATTTCTTTCTCTTACTCTCTGAAAGACGGTCAGCTACCTTCCATTAAAATTTCTCAATCGCACATGCCACCATTAACGCCCCCCCTCACTTCAACTACCCAGCCTGCTTTGTTGACGACAGCTCAAACAGCTGATTCCAACCACTTATCGTGCATCAACACTTGCAGTGAGCATATTCAAGGGTGAAATATACACTGAAATCGTTCTCCTGCACCATCACGTCACAAAACATGTTTTCGCGTCAGCTCATTCCTTATCCCGCTTAGAATACCTGTCTCTCTCCCTCTCTCTGTGCGCAGAATACCCCTCACTTCAAAAAGAACCCGCCAATCAAACGCGGTAGCAAGGACAACTTTGTCCAATTAAAAAAAAACACAGAGAGAAAGAGAGAGCTCACCCAGAAAACGAAAAAGAAAAGACACGCGTGCAACTTTTGGCCGCCTATTTCGTGTGCTAACAAACTTCACGGCCGGGTGACATACTCTATTGTGTGTGCCAACAAAGTGACAACTATTTCAGCAATATCCTGAAATCGCTGTACCAGCGCAGGAACAATGAGCCTCTCATCTCGAGAGATGCAGTCTTATCGTCGTGAATCAAACAAAGCATTCCACGCGCGCCGTGCCTGATCAGAACGTTGAGGAAAACGCGGGAAGTCGCACGCAAGAGGAAATGCCTCGCTGAAAATAAATATTCACGAAGTAGCTGCCATTCTCTGCAGCCGGCCACGCAAAGCGTCGAAATTATATGCATGGTACTGAAAAGATAACATAGACACTCTTCAAGGCCGTTGAATTGGCTCGCTCGCATAGCTGGGCGCCCAAAATATGGCGGCAATGCGCATCACTTAAACGGCGGCCACGTGTTAAATGCACGTTTTTTATTTGCCAAGCAGTTTCGTGCGCTCCACGAGAATGTTTCATGAATAAAATCGCAATAGCAGCAAACACGCATGGCGGATAGACAATGTGTTGAATGGTAAATATCTTAAGGAGGAGGCGTCACTGAAATGTTCCCTTGCCGTTTATGAAAAGGGTCTGTTCTTTCTGATACGATTCCAAACTGAGAACAAAAACAGTCCTGCAATACAGCTACGGCGAAGAGCTGATACGTAAGAAACACAGCCATTCGCTATGCGCTAATTATTGCACGATTGCTGCGCGCCCACTATACTCTCGCGCTCGGAAGTGGAAACTGCAGCGAGCATTAGCCAATCAGAAAAGCGACAGTGCGATTGCATTCGTCACTTTCCTCACTACGCGTCTCCCTGACGTCCACGGCAGCAGTACCCCGTTGTCTTGTAAGAACAGGAACCGCCACTGCGACGCTGAAGGTCAGTGAACTGCACCTACTTCATAATCGCGAGGGGCCGAGTTTGTTTGTGGCAGATGCAGCCTTGATTTATTTTTTACGTGATTGTGCAGTTACTATCTTTATTAAGCTCCGGTTTAGCGAACGTTCACAAACACTTCCAATGTGGGGATTAGCACCCGTAAAACCAAGACAGCCCTGCAAGCCGGCATCTTTCCATCAGGCCACTTGTTGCAGAAAAGATAACTTTAACGAGCGTTCTTCTTCTTCTTCTACTTCTTCTTCTTCTTATTCTTCTTCTCATTATTATTATTATTATTATTATTATTATTATTATTATTATTATGTTACCACACACGGCAGACTCTCTCTAAACAGCGCGCCAAAGTCCACATATACACAGGCTATACCCTGAAATGAGGATCGGGTGCACAAGTATTTAAAAACGACATCATACTGTATAAAGGCAGCTGTAGTATGCGAATGTATAGCGTGTAGCCACCGCCATATGTAACCCGACCCTTTTGTAAGAACAGTCTTGCGTCTCCAGAGGAAGGTGCGGGATATTTCTGGCAAGAGTGCGTTGAATGTGGGAGCTTTTATTGTGTAAGGTCGCTATGTGGGCCAGTTCCATTTGTAGAGACTACGTAGAGCGTTAGGGCTCATTCACACCGGCGACTTGAGGAGGTCGCGCGACCATTTGCGACTCGCAATCAAAATGCGACCGAAGGCGACGGATGTTCACACCGGCAAGCCCGGTTGAGCGCGACCCGCAAGTCGCAATCCCGGTGATTATCGTTCTCAGCGAGAACTCTCGGAATCTACGCGGAATTTGAACGCGACGCCGGAGGAGGCCGGATGTAGACACACGAAAGATCACTTCCGGTGCGCCGCTGATTGGTTTATCAGTTTTGCGACCACGGTCGCGCGACTGAAAAATCGCGCAGAGAGCGACTGGCCCAAAATGGTCGCTTTTCAAGAAAGGCGACCGTTTGCGACCATTTGCGACTGGTCGCTTTGCGACCAACTTGGTCGCGCGACCACTGTCAGTCGCCGGTGTGAATGTGCCCTTACGGATGAGCACGCCAGAACTAAATTATATACAAACGGCACTAACAGTAGCCCCGTATATGTATCATTTTCTAGGCTATATTGATGGTTTGCCTAACTGCGTGTCCTCCCGAGTAAGGCTTTTCGCCGATGATTGCGCTGTTTACCGTGAAATTTCTACTGACACTGACCACGAAGCATTGCAATCAGACCTCAACGCATTGAATACATTGTTTTCAAACTGGCAAACGACCCCAAGCTATACTAAAACTAAGTGCATGTCATTTACACGCTCCTCGTCTCGTATTGCAAACGTCATACTCTCTCGGTAATAATATTGTTGAGCTTACTACCACGTATAAGTACGTAGGAATCAATCCGTATAAATAGCTTAATGCGTGCTTCTTTCGTAGTATTCTGTTTGCTCTCTTACAGCCCGTTTTTGTTACGCGTCTTCATCGTTCAGATTGAGTTTTACGGCGGCGGTACATAGTAACATAGAGGGCGCTTCAGAAAATGTGGTTTATATTTCTTAAAAAGTGACAAGATTGCGGCGTCAGACTTGGAGTAGCAGGACCGCTCTTCAATCAAGACCCGGAACGATAGAGCTCAACTGAGCGAAGTTTACTTATGTTATTGTGATAAATTCGTGGTAGAACCTCCCCAAAGCACACAACGCTTTTTGAGTCGTAATTTCATCCATTCAGTTAACCACACCGCTACACCCCCAAGAGTGTCATGATGACAACCTTTATGGCATAGCCGCGGTAGCTAGCTTCTCTATATCCTCTTATCTTCCTCTTCTATCTCTTCGATTTGAGTCTATAAATAGCCACGAAACCTTACGGGACACGAGCTTCACGACAAATGTGACTTTTCGCTACGGTAATAGCGTGGCGCTTCTAATATGATGAATCAATGTCAACGTCGCAAAAACTACTACAGATAGAAACTTTGAATTGCGAGGTTATATGCCACGACGCGAAAATTCCGGCTTTTCTCGATTTCCGTGTCCCGCAAGCTTCTTGGCCTGCCATACATCATCATCTGCGGTTAGCTTACTAACCCGCAATAAGACGTATATAGCTCGCTCTCTCCAATAAAGCAGGTATCTACGATGCGGGCCATAAATACACCGATGGCAGTCGAGGAAGGGGGAGGGGGGGAGGAGGGGGAGTGAATGAATGCGTTCAAAAATCCCGTTCTCCCTGGTTTGGTTTAAGAGGAAGCTTTAGCTCGGCTGCTCCTATGTAAATACATGTAAAAGGAGAATTCGTTTTTCTCGACAACAACTGCACCAAAGTTGACGAGGTTTGTTGCATTTAAAAGAAAAACTTAAAATCTAGTGACTGTTGGTTTCGAATTCTTGATTTAGGTTGTCAATTTTTTACTAAAAATTGGCGAAGATCGCAAATTCTCAGAAAACGAAACTATCAAGTTTACAACTCCGTAATTCAGCAACCAAAAACGATATCACAATTCTGTGAAATGCACCTCATAGTAAATCTAAAGCGGACAAATTGATATGTTACACATGAATGACAACAATGTATTCCTGTGTAAATACAGCTTTTGCAGAACCCTTGTACACGACGTAACGAGTTCACGTAAGATACAAATTGACACATAGAATTTGTCCGCTTTGAATGAGCTAATGGGTGCAGCTTACAGAACCGCCATATCTGTTCTTGACGGAGAGCTACTAATTTGTAAACTTCGTGCTTCTTTCTTTTTTCAAACTTTCGAAACTTCTTTCAACAAAATTCAGGCGTTAAATTGCAATTGCGCTACCAACAATCATTGGAATTTAAATTAATATCTCAAACGCAACAAATTTCACTAAAATCGGTCCGGGGGTTATCTCAGAAAAGCGTTTCCGCGTTTTGCACGTATTCTGAATGGGCCGCGTCGGAGTTGGGGCCCCTTGTTACGACACCCAACCGGTGCCACCAGTGTTACGAACTTGTACCGCTGCACCACGATGACGGCTTTGTGGTCCCGTAGAGCTCGTCACCCGTTTCGTGACAGAGCGTTGGTAGCGAAGACTCCGAGCCTGGCGTCGATGAGAATAACAAAAGGGACTTTATACATTATATACAGGTTATCATACAGGACATGAACGGGTCGGCACTGGGGCCGAGTGCTCACAACAAACGCGACTGTTCTCGCACGACGACGTCCGGCGAAAACGCGTGACACATCTCACCCCAGTCGGGAGCGACACTCTCTCCCGGTGGGGTCGGCGGATCCTGTTTTTCAGGCAGCGCGTTGCTGCTTTTATAATCCCCGAGGCCCATTGTCACTCAAACGGCCCAATACAAAGTCAGCACACGACGGTCGTCCGAGGGGTCCAACCAGCGACCGCGCTGGCCACCCGGTTCAAAGTTCGCGCGCGCGGTGACCTCCAGGCAAGGGAGGTGCGGCGCCGGGCTGTCGGGCACACGCGGACACGTCAAAACACGCTGCTCGCCGAGGCTTCTCCCGCACGACGGCGCAGCATCTTGTCTTGTGAAGGGAGAATTATGGCGCTCGCAGGATAGATTCCGCATCTTGCAGATTCGGAATCCGGGCTTGTGGTAATGGCACAACAGCATCCCCGCCCTCAGATAAGGCGCCGGGAAGACGAGCTGCCTCCACGTGGCTCGGATGCCAGGCGCGCACGTTCGTCAGGCTCGTCCAAGTTCACGTCCAGTGTCGGGACGCCAGGTAACTTCACGTGCCCAGGTCCGACTCGCCAGGACAGGAGCTCTGCTCACCGCGTCGTCGCCAAGGCACCTTGACCAGCTCCGCTCGGGTCGTTCCTAAGACCTTGCTTCTCGCCACTGGTCCCGCTTGGTCGTTCTGCAGCTTGCAAAACCGACCGGCAAAAGGCAACACCCAACACGAACAAGTGCCCTCTGTCTCCCGTCAAACACCAGACAAGGTCATAATTCAAATCAACCTAACTAAATTGCTATCCCTCTTTTTGCTCCCGCTGCAACAAGAGGCAGGTGTACGATCTAGTACACAAGGCTCAAACAACCAGTTTTCAAATTAACAACACAACAAAATAGAAACAATTATTAATCAGCGATAATAATTACAAATGGAATGGTCCCCTTGAAATCACTTGGACCGAAAACATACTTCTGAGGAAGCAAATGAGGTCATTCATTTTTCCCGGCGATATTTTCGCGGAATCCGAAGCTGCTTATAATTGCGACCCTGCTTATCCGTGTAGCGGCGGTACAATAAGCCAGATTCCTTGCCAAATGAAACCCTCTTTTTTTTCACTCCCCGTTTGACGCTCTTCCTCAGATCGGCTAATGAACAGTCTTCCTGTTGCTCGCGAATCAGACTTTCTCTTTCAACTGCAGCCTGCTCCTGCCGGCTGGCGGAAACCGGAGCGAGTGTGGAGCCCGCGTCGCCTAATTGCGGCGTCGCGTCTATATCGCGGCTAGCACTGCACGCGTCACTCCCACTCACCTCCAGGACCCGCTCGCCTAGGCCAGCCTCCGAGCTCTGCCTCTCCCGCGACTGCTCGCCACTCAAGTTACCCTGATCGGTCCCTGTACCGCACCGCTGTTCGCTCACCGACGCTAAGTCAAGTTCCCTCGACAGCGGGCGCGCTTTGGATCGCGTGGGGGCCATGTACGCCACGTCGGCAAAGAATGATTTGCCGTGATCCCTCAGCAGCTGCTCCGAGCTATTTGAGAAGAGGTAGGAAAATTGCTCAGGGAGGGCGGCTGACACCGCGGCTTCGGTGTTAAGTTTCCCAAACTCTCCTTCAATGATAACCGTTGCGATCGGTAAACAGACACTCTCCTTCTCGGCCACTTGCCGTATCCTAACGCACTCTCCCGTAAAATCACTCGAGGAGACGAAAGACGGGTGAACAACGTCCATAGTTGCTGCAGAGTCCCGCAGTGCTCGGCACTTCTTGCCGTTTACCTTAATTTCCTGCACATAGGGCTCCAATAGACGTATGTTCTTGTGAGTTTCCTGTATCGTTGCAAAAGCAATTCTCTCTGGGCAGCTTGCAGCGATGTGCCCTTGCTTTTTGCAATTGTAGCAGGTTAACGGTTTCCGTTTTTCAAAAGAACGCGTCATTTCGTTTCGCTGTTTCGGACCATCGTCATCATTCTGAGATGCATTCTGTCCTTCCCTTACAGTTTCTTTGGTAAGGGATTCGTCGTCCCGAAACTCGCGACGCGTGATTTGCTTCCGTTCGTCGGGCTTCCCGGAAAACCAATCTCTCCTATCAGCTTTTTCTACGCGCACTGCCTTGCTGTGCAAGCTGCGGCGGGTGTAATACTCTTCCGCTAACTCTGCTGCCTTGTTTAGCTTAACCTCTTTTAGCCTATCTTGCAGCCAGAGCCGGACATCCTCATCAATGCAACGGTAGAACTGCTCCAACGCGATGCATTCGACAATGTTGTCGCGGTCGTCGTAAACCTCTTCGCCCTTCAGCCATTCCACCAGGTCGGCTTTTAGACGAAACGCGAAGTCAACATTCGACTCCTTACCCTTTTTTGCATACCGGAACCTCTGCCGGAAAGCTTCGGGCGACAATTTGTACTTCCGCAGTAGCGCTTCCTTCACATCACTGTAGCTCTCAAACGCCTCTTTCGATAAGCAAGTTATTACGTCTGATGCCTCCCCAGGAAGCAAGGCTAACAGATTCTGTGCCCAAAGGGATCGCTCAATGCTATTCCGTTCGCAGACGTGCTCAAATTTCACGAGGTATTTGGCCATATCCTCTCCGACGACAAAGGGTGGAAGTTGATCGCGTATTCTTGGAACATTAGAAGTGAGACTAGGCGCCGGCGAGTTATTTCGGATCTCCAACTCTTTCATTTTAAGCTCGTGCTCACGTCGCTCCCTCTCTCTCCTTTCCTCCTTTTCCTCCTCGCGAAGTTCCTTTTCTCTCCTTTCCTGCTTTTCCTCCTCGCGGCGTTCCTTTTCTCTCCTTTCCTGCTCGCAACGTTCCTTCTCCTCCCTTTCCCGTCGTTCATTTTCCTTCCTTTCCTGCTCGCAACGTTCCTTCTCCTCCCTTTCCCGACGTTCATTGATATCCGCCCAGGCCTCTGCGGCTTCCTCAGCCGTTACGTCCCCAGTCCTCATGACCTCAAGGATCGCATTCTTTCTTTTGGTTGAGCCCAACTCAATGCCCAACTCCTCACAAATTTCGAGAAGTTCCTTCACCTTGTACTTCTCCATCGTTCACACTGTCCTCCTGCTGTTTACCCTTTTTGAATATACCTGCCGTACGCTACTATAACACTACTAGTAAGACATATGCAAGTATTTCACACACTGCCCTGTTTACCCCCTCAGCATCCCCTGGTTTTCAAAACACTCTTACTAGGCTTGAAACACACAAGGTTATCACAATGCAACACCAAATCCTTCCCTAAGCTACTATAACCTGTGTCAGAGAAAGTCTGGTGTTTGAGGTAAACTTCAGGCACTCACCGCGCCGAGGTAGCTGATGCCGGTCAATCCCGTAGCTGCCATCCAGTGTTACGGACATCCTACCGGTGCCAGCAGTGTTACGAACTTGCACCGCTGCACCACGAATACGGCTTTGTGGTCCCGTAGAGCTCGTCACCCGTTTCGTGACAGAGCGTTGGTAGCGAAGACTCCGAGCCTGGCGTCGATGAGAATAACAAAAGGGACTTTATACATTATATACAGGTTATCATACAGGACATGAACGGGTCGGCACTGGGGCCGAGTGCTCACAACAAACGCGACTGTTCTCGCACGACGACGTCCGGCGAAAACGCGTGACACATCTCACCCCAGTCGGGAGCGACACTCTCTCCCGGTGGGGTCGGCGGATCCTGTTTTTCAGGCAGCGCGTTGCTGCTTTTATAATCCCCGAGGCCCATTGTCACTCAAACGGCCCAATACAAAGTCAGCACACGACGGTCGTCCGAGGGGTCCAACCAGCGACCGCGCTGGCCACCCGGTTCAAAGTTCGCGCGCGCGGTGACCTCCAGGCAAGGGAGGTGCGGCGCCGGGCTGTCGGGCACACGCGGACACGTCAAAACACGCTGCTCGCCGAGGCTTCTCCCGCACGACGGCGCAGCATCTTGTCTTGTGAAGGGAGAATTATGGCGCTCGCAGGATAGATTCCGCATCTTGCAGATTCGGAATCCGGGCTTGTGGTAATGGCACAACACCCTGCGCGCTGTTCGGTTAGCGCAGGGTGGACGCGGCCGCGCACACAAACCGTTAAAAAATAATAATTAAATTACGGCGTTTTACGTGCCAAAACAACTTTCTGATTATGAGGAACACCGTAGTGGAGGACTCCGGAAATTTCGACCACCTGGGGTTCCTTAACGGGCACCTAAATCTAAGCATCGCGGGCGTTTTCGCATTTCACCCCCATCGAAATGCGGCCGCCCTGGCCGGGATTCGATCCCGCGACCTCGTGCTCAGCAGCCCAACACCACAGCGCACACAAACCGCGACGCGGACAGGTCGGCCCGTGTGTGTGCGTGTATCTGCGCAGGAAGTTTACCGCGACAATCCATTGAGAAAACGAGCTCGACGCGTCGAGCGCGTGCCGGCGGCGATTAGACGGCAGACCGCAAGCGACGAGTGTGTGTGCAGTCGCGGCCCCGTTTCCTGCCTTCGGCGCACACTCGGCGAGAACCGAACGCAGTAAGTAAAACGGGGCACAATGACCCTGCGAGCGAGGGGGCCTCCAGCGGGAACGTTTATCGACTTCGACGCTCTCCGCCGAAAGACACACACCGACCGATTCCGGGAGCACAGCTCGCAGAGACGTCGTCGAGACGCGTACAGGTAACCGAGGAAGGACCGGATCAACACTCTTATAGGTGGCCCATGGTTGCAGGTAACCACTTCACTTAGTGCAGCTGCATAGAGTTCAGGTGTTCATTTGTGTGTGCGCGTGAAAGTTATTAATTTTGTACCGTAACCCGTGCCGTAGCTGCATTGTAGAAGACAGATGTATCGGCTAACAATCTTCCATAAAACCTAACACAACCTCCCCCCCCCCACTCCTAACTATTCGGCAGCTCTAATTTAACCAGACAATCATACATTTACCCGTTTTGATCATAAATATAAGGTATAACATCAGTACTTTCCCGCACAGACTCCCTTCAATATTCCTTCCAGTATTCGGGCATTAAAGAAGTGGATCAAGATATTTAAATATGTCGCTGAAACTACTAACGACACAACATCTGTCAAATCACTTTAAGCCATAAATATCTGAATTCGATCTTGGCGAGACTGAGTTGGAGTGAGCCCGGATGAGTCGCATTTTTGGAAGGACTGGAGTCTAACCGTGTGGGCCCACAGTCAAGGGGTACAGCTTGTGGGTCTGAGTGAATTCCGTTAATTTTGCCGACATATGTACATCAGCTAGCAGCATTGTATTCTAGCCGTCTTCCAATTTCTTGCCACCATCAGTGTCTACTTCAGTGATGTATCATCCTTCTATTTCGTTTCTTCCGAGCAGAACACCTACGGTGTTCACTCGTTACAGGTACGACCGAACCGAACGCCGTAGCTCTTTAAAATCGCATCTTGCACAATGTATTTGATTTTTTTTACGCTGGACAACTTGGCTAAAGTTAGCCGGAACACTCTACAAACTGGATTTCTTATAAATCTGTATTTACTAAGTAGTGCATAGACCACCCAGCTTAAGATGTTCACATGTGAACGTTTTGGTCTTCACCCCACAAAGCTCAAATTGTAATGTTTGATACGCTCGGTTCAATACCTTGAAATGCTGATATTTATGGACGGAAAATTTAACGCAGAAAGCCCTAGTAGCGTTTATGACGCGCTGCAGCGAAGTTTCAATGTTGGATAACTCAGCGTTCAGTTGTGGATAGCTCACGAATTATACTAAATACCTTCAATTGCGGTAGCATTTTTGTTGCATGTACGAATGTGTTCTGCATTGCCGTAAATAAAGGTTATCAAGTGTAATTTTTTTCGATGTAGAATGTTGTTTGTACTTTCTGGCCCGTTAATTGAGATCAATAACCTTCCGGACGGCTTGTTCGCATAAAAGTGTACGAGAGAGCACTCAATAAAGCTGGCAGCTCCATAGGCCCGCAGCCTCTGCAAACAAATTCGCGGCCATTCACCGCGATTGTAGCCACTATTATATGTTCCGTGCAGGACGAAATGCTATTTCATGCAGCGACCTCACACTAGCACCCCTGTACTACGACAGTTGCCTCCATCTGTAGGCCTGCAAATTTGCTAATCCAGCTCAAAAATTAATTAAACTATGGGGTTTTACGTGCCAAAACCAAGATCTCATTATGAGGTACGCCGTAGTGGGGGACTCCGGAAATTTTGACCACCTCGGGTTCTTTAACATGACCATAAGTCTGACGACACGGGTATTTTCGCATTTAGCCCAATTTAAATGCGGCCGCCGCTGCCGGGATTCGATCCCGCGACCTAGTGCTCAGCAGCCCAACACATAGCCACAAAGCAACCACGGTGGGTGCTAATCGAACTGCACCACCTATCTCGATCTGCCGCCTTTGAATGCGTTTCTCTTCTTTTGGCGCACATTTTGTTACTCTGATAGACCACCGGTTGGCTGCTCTACGCCTTACATGAGCTGATCAACTTCAGTTCTTTCTCTTGACATTTAAAGAGACGCTAAAGAAAAAAAGAAACTTTAGCTGTATTAGTAAATCACCCTCTTAGAAAACAAACAAACACACACACACACACACACACACACACACACACACACACACACACACACACACACACACACACACACACACACACACACACACACACACACACACACACACACACACACACACACACACACACACACACACACACACACAAAAGCCACTCTACCGTCAAACAAGGCCTGATAAGCAAGAAGATGCGCCCTACCATCAGGGAGCCAGAAAAGCCACCCTACCCTCAGACGAGGCCCGATAAGCTAGAAAAGACGCTAAAACAAAAGACGAGCGACGACGTACGCTGGGTCCATTTGATTCCACCCAGCACTAGAGAACTAGTTCCCGCCAGTTCAGTGCCAATCCTTGCTCGTGCGAAACCAGGGCATCTCCCGCACGAACGCTGCACCGCCTCTAACGGGGGCAGGGGAACGCTGTGAACCCGTCCTGCAAGAGGCCTGCCGAGTGAAATGAATGGCGACCTGCAGACGCTGCCATTTTGAAATGGTAAAACGAAATAGCGAAGTGGTGGCGCTTCGTGAAATATAGTTCGAAAAGAGCAGGCGAATTGAATGGACTCGCTATCGCGACGTTCGCCGTGACGTCATGGGTTTTGACGCCGTCTGCTAGAGCAGACGGCGTCAACGTTGTAAACAACGTTGTATTATTCTCAAGGAGGCAAATGCTGAACCTGGCAAGTTTCATGAACGTCGCACCACAACTACCCAAGCACGAAAAAGAAAAGAAAGAAAAAGAAAAAAAAGAAAAGTTCGAAATTCGTGACGTCACACTGACGTGTAGTTAGGGCTTGTCGTTTCCGTATATACGTATATGGATCGGCATGGAACACAGTACACTTTAGCATTTATGTTTTGCACGTTCTACTAAGACTTCTTGCATTACACGATGTTTATTTTTATTTTTTCGTATAGAGTATATTATTTGTAGTGCACTCAGGGAATCAGTAAATATTACGGATCTGGTAATTTTTTATGTTTTATGTATTTTACTGTCAACAGTATGGCATAAACTTCAAAACCGGTCCAGTCTCTCGCTCGTGGCTTTTCCATTTCACGTCAATCCCACGGATAACAATCTGCGTGGCGACGTGACACGACCGGTGCGCAGGTTTCACCGCTGTCTTGCAACACGCCTGCACGCCCAACTGCCGGTCCCAGCCGGGCCGAATCCAAGGGGGCCGCAGTCCACGGGAGGAGTGGCCGGCGGTGGCGCGCGCTCGGAGCAGACGACACGCCCGAGCACGATGGCCGGCCACTATCGACGCCTCGAGGCGGCTATCGCAGACGCGCTGTTGGCACCCGGCTGCCGGCCATTCAAGACGGCAGGCGTCAGGCACGAACGGAACGTCAAGTTCTACACAGGTGAGCGCAGCTCTGCGCAGGTGCGCAGGGCGCTGCCGGCGTGTGTATAGGCTTGCGCGCCGAGAGCGCCACCGTGCGAAATGCATTCAAACCGGCGCGCTCGTTGAATCGCTCGTTTGGCCGGCGGAACATCTGAAGTCAGCTCTTGCAGGGCACGTTGAGATCTTGACGTACTATCGGCGTCAAATGAAAGTTGAACATCGGAGCGCGTGGCCCAAGCATAAATGAAGATATAGTGCGCGCCGTCCAGTCATCACCATTGACAAGCGCGCACATCCGATTTGGCCGCACTGTGCGATCCCCCTCTAGTGAGATAATCTCGCTTCTGCCCTGGTTCTTACATTTGAAAGGGAGGATATAAAAATAAAAACGAAGCTAAAATATTGCAGTTTACGGCGAGTCTTGTCGCACAGATCGCCGAAGCCACAAGTGCTGTCAGCGCGAATAGCGGTGCGCGTGGTGCATTTTGCCCCGTCATCGCCCGCACCGCGCACCGTCATCGCAAGGTAGATTCGCCCGCGCGGTGCGGGCGATGACGGTGCAAACTGCACCACGCGCACTGCTATTCGCGCTGACAGCACTTGTAGCTTCGGCGATCTGTGCGACAAGACTCGCCGTAAACTGCAAAATTTTAGCTTCGTTTTTATTTTTTATATCCTCCCTTTCAAACGTAAGAACCAGGACAGAAGCGAAATTATCTCACTAGAGGGGGATCGCGTAGTGCGGCCAAATCGGATGTGCGCGCCTGTCAATGGTGAATGACTGGACGGCGCACACTATATCTTCACTCATGCTTGGGCCACGCGCTCCGATGTTCAACTTTCATTTGACGCCGATAGTACGCGCACAGCTCTTTCCTTCCCTTCTTTTTTTTTAAATTTTAGATTCCATCATTCTCATTGGAGAGCACTCCTTGGTGAAAGGTAACAAGCTGGCCTGCGTCTAATTAACTTCCCTGCCTTTTTCGTATTTATTTCCGAGGCTGTGTTGTTGTTATGATGATTAATTAAAATTCCGGGGTTTTACGTATCAAAGCCACAACAGGATTACGAGGCACACCATAGTGGGGGACTCGGTATTAATTGTGAGCACCTGATGTTCTTATAACTTGCATCCGGTGCACGGTGAATGGGCGTTCTTGCATTTCAGCCCCCATCGAAATGCGACCGCCGCGGCCGGGATTCGACCCTGCGCCCTCGGGCTTAGCAACATAAGGCGAAAACCACTACGCCACAACGGCGGGCGTTGTCGATGACGATGATGCTGTTGTTGCATGCAGTTGTTGTTAGCTGTAAACATTCCGGAAATGTGGCTACCGAACCGCCTGCTATCCCAAAAACCCAACTCTAGAGGATGAGACCTTAACGCTCCGAGCTCTAGAAAGCTAAGTGGGAGAAAGCTGTAAACCAAACGCTCCACCCTGGCTGCTAAAGAAGTATACACAGCGTATGCACAGTATGCACACAACGCATCTAAAAGCAACAAAAAAATGCGCATAATAAATAATTCGATCAGTGTAGATTGTAGCAAGACGCGGTTCCAACGGAAACAGTCAGAAATACATATGTTTCAGTAATGAAAAATGTTTCACTGCCTGACTAGGCACATTTGTCATGGACAAGTAACTTAGTAACGCTTTGTGCCACTGTGGTATACAACTGTACAAAGTACTGACAGTAACTGGAGTGACACCTGTTTGTGGCAAATACAACTGCTTTTGCAATAACTTTTTATTAACAAAACGCCATGCCATTCTGTGCATTTCCGTGAGAAGTGCACCGTGCTATTGTCTATGCTTTTTGTAATGATCTAATCTTTACTTTTTCTGTTACTTTTGGATAGCCGGCTCTATGTATCCGCGATCGCCCTGTAGAGTGCAAAAAGCGAGCTCGGGGTCACGTGGTCAGCCAAACGAGTTCTCCAGAAATCTGAAAAGTGCAAGGAGTTTTCATAAAAGCGAAACTCATCCACCTGTCTTTTGGGAGAACGCTACAAAATGAAAGTCCATTCGGGTTCCTCTGAAAGCAAACTTCGCATTATGGGCGTGCGACCAGTTATATATTACAATGCCTATTGGCTTCGATTCTCTTTAAAAATTTATTTGTAAGCGAATTTTTAAAAATATCAATCCAGGATATAAAGTCAGACGCATGCACAGCTGTATGGAAGTGGTTTAAGCATGTTCTTCCCGTCAGCTTTCGTGAAAAAGTTTTCGCTCATTTCAAGAGTGCTTATTTGATTTCGACCGCTGTGTCGACCGATGTCCACTGCAGGTCCTGCAGTGGACATAAGAATAGGATTATGATGATGACACAATGATTGTTTTGAAAATTGTAATCCTCTACCCATGTATGTATGTATGTATGTATGTATGTATGTATGTATGTATGTATGTATGTATGTATGTATGTATGTATGTATGTATGTATGTATGTATGTATGCATGCATGCATGCATGTATGTATGTATGTATGTATGTATGTATGTATGTATGTATGTATGCATGTACGTACGTACGTATGTATGTATGTAGATGGATGATGATGGAGCTCATGACTGTCATCGTACAATTCAGTTTAGTTCAGCCTATCCAACATATTTAGATAATGGTCGGGACACATATAAAACGGAAAAATAATAAATTACTTGCAAGTGTCTGTGCCTGCGGTTCCACCTATAGCTGTTCCTCTTGTTTCCTCCCTGTGATGCGAAAAACCAACAACAAATGGAACAGGCTGGAGCCCATGGGTGTACTCCAACTTTCTGTCGCCGAACGAACTACACGACTCTGGATACCATAGCCTATCTCGCAAGCCCTTCGGGGAGACACCAGCCAAGGCTCCACAAGCGGGTAAGCGCATTGTGCTATATGCATGGGTAAACGGGCGCAAGCAGCCCAGTTGTCTTTATGGGTACACTAAATGCGGCGAGTAAATTACTGGACTGATACAGATAAGAACGTATTCCTGGAGTTGAGAATACGTCGCTCGCCGGCAGCACAAGCCTGACTAGCCAAAAAGAACGCGAGAACGAAAGACGCGTGACGACGTTACGGAATTGCTGCACTAGCTCCTCGTCAGACAGTTTTCTCAGCGCCATGGCGGAGTTAGACGAACGTTTGCCAGTAAAGATGTTTCCCCTGATGCATTCGGAGGGGTAATCGAAAACTCAGCCTGCCATCCATTGCTTAGTTGCGTAACCGGGTGGGCTGGTAGGTGTGGAAATATACTGCGCGTAAAGGCGCTTCTGTCACGCTGTTAAACGTTCGTGCTTTACACAGTGTGCTGTCCAATGTTCTTGCATAAAATGGCGCTTAGATCAAAGAATACCCGCATAAAAGGCGAACATGATGCATCATCGGTGACGTCATAAATCCTCGCCCCCGCACATGACCTCCTAAAATTAATGTCTCGGTTGTCATTATGAATTACGCGACGCGAACGGCGCGAAACACTCGGGCGCAGTCAGCAATTTGTGTCATCTTATTTTACAGCGGAGCTGTCTTAGGCTAGTTTCCAGCGTTTTTCGTGATGTGCGTAGGCAAAAACGATGGCGGCGTCTGTAGAGCTAAGATAGCACAAGGCGAAATCGTATCAGCGTATGTGTCCCAGCTGCGCTTGAGGCCAGGTGTGTTAAAACCAGTGATGGATGATGGTTGATGCGTATACGCAGGGTGTCTACCAAGTTGACATTTCCGAATTCCCTGAGTTTTCCAGGTTTTCCCTGAGTGCCTTTGCACATTTCCCTGAGTGATGCAGAACTATGTTTTATGTCAAGACGGGCTGAAACCATATCGCCTGATGCTGTCACTCTCGAGTAAGCACATGAAAAAAATTGAAAAACGACTTAATCCAATTTGAACACTAACGAGTAGTGTTTATGTTATTCAAAAAGAGAATAGAACGCAGGGGTTAGTAAAATGCAGAGCAAATAAAGTGTCTTCGAAAAAAATTGCAAATGAAGTCGGACATTCCCAAATACAAATAAAAGGGAGATGCACATAGAAGCAAATATATTCGAATATGAGCTATTTCTATCAACTGATAGCAAGCTCAGTGGTATGAGGCTCTAACTCTGTCACAATTGAGATTCTCTCTCAACCGCTCCTAAGTAAACCTCAACTGTCCTGACATACTCTGAGCCCGTGCACGACGCCCGAGTGTTGCGTTTCACTGCTTTAAGGAGTTTATTTTGGTTTGGATGAGGGACACCTGCATCTCGGCATCAGCAAAAACTTTGTTTTTTGAGCTCAAGCTCCTTCAAAACGGTGGCAGCAAGCTTCCTTTTCCGTTTATTCCTCAATGCGTACATCATTTCTGTTCTTGTCCTCCTTTTGCCACTCGTTCGCCCCAAGGACCATTTGAAGCATCTTGGTCAGTTGCACAGTCCACGGCCGATTTTTAGAACTCCCTAGGGGTCGCGAAAACGTTCGAAAAATCGGCCAGTTGGAAAAAAAATAAATGCGTGTCATTTACTGCCCTTAGAACTCAAACCGCCACAGGCACGTTCGAAAACGTTCTGAAGGCCGGTCGGTACACATATTAGGCATATCGGCGCTCGTACTGTGACAGGAAATACCGGGTGCACGTGTGTATAATTAAGGAATACATACTGTTTTCCGTGGCAATAGCCCCTTCCCACGCTTGTTATGCTTCACTGCAATACTTTTGCGTATGCTTCACCATGTAACATTTCTGTGGAGAGGCGAAGCTGACTTTCGGGAACCGGCATTATGCAACGCATCGTGTTTTCTAAGTTTCTAAGCCAATCGCGAGGACCACAAATGCGGAGTCCGCGCCATTGCTGACAGCAGCTAATCTTTCAATAAAAAAACTTGGCACCCAACGGCAAGAAGCTTCATAGCGAACGTCGAAGCAGCTAGGCCTAACGTTGCCGCAGTGGTGGCAACGGCTGCCAGCGGATCTGCGTGCGAGAGTGCCAGTTCGAGGTGGCGAAGTAATCAAAACGGCAGCGGTGGTGCCTTTGATTATTGCCGTTTCGGACATGCGGTCATGGCAAAACGTCCGGAAAATCGGACGGCGAAGAGTTCTTGCGTCCGAAATTTCACACGTCCTGATACGTTGACTCTATGGGGTACGTGGCGGTGCCGCGAAGCCGTCCAAATTATCGGGAATCCGGAAAGTCGGTCGTTGACTGCACACTGGCAACTCCTCTAGCCGACGACCGGGCGTCAAAGACGATTCATTACGTCTCCTGTCTGTTGCTCGAGCCAGCATTACCGCGACTTTCGACCCTTTCAATAAAATTGCCGCTGATTTTCCCTGATAGAGACCCAAATTCCCTGAGTTTTCCCTGACTTTTTCCAGACTACTCAAAATCCCTGAGAATTCCCGGTTTTCCCGGTTTTCCCGGTTGGTAGACACCCTGATACGTAAACAACGACAGCGCAGCCATTGCTCCCTATGCCTTCCCGACGTGGTATCTGCCGACGCATACGCAGTACAGACTGCGGACGGAATCGTTGTCGCCACCGTAGACGTTCATCCGGGAACGCCAAAGTATGATCGACGCATTTGGGTGGGTCCTCCCGGTGGACCCCAATCCCATCGTCACTGTGTGTGAGCTTAACGTCGATATGTATCGCCCCGACGAAAAGTGGTTCTTGGCGTTTTTCTCGGAAAGGTTCCGCCTTCAATGTTGCACCAAGACCAATGCCTCCACGAAGCGTCATCGGTCGTGCATAGACCTAGCGTTCGCTATAAGAACATCTCCAGTGTCATCATATGGCGTCTATGACAGCGACCATAAAGCCGTAATTACTGTGGTCACGAGATACACTTAAATACAAATAAACATAACAACGTGCGTATCTGTGTTATATTTTGATTTATTTTATTTATAGTTAAATACAGCGCCGCTGGTCATCCAGCTTCACAGAGTGGAATGGCTGTAAATTATTTTCTAGAGACGTGTTGTTGTTGTCGTTGTTGTGCTCATACTGGTGCATACAAAGTAAAGGCAGAACGCGTACGTGCACGCGAAATTTTGTCGTCGTACCAGGCTTCCCGGTCAGCCGCAGCTGTTAACCGCTGACGGAACATAGTTGCTTCGCGACAAAAACACTCCCACTGAACTGCAAAAACCCTTCGATTACCATAACAGCTATCACAGGAAGTAAGACGATGAGAAAAATAAGCGCGCGTTTCTGGCGCACCCGCCCCCTTCCCTCTTGATAAGAGAGTCGACGAGACCAGACTAGCTGCAGGCAGTTTTTTCGTACCGCCGATAACGCGAGTACTATGACAGCCCGCGGGCCTGCAAGAAAGAGAAACCAAGAGGGGGAAAAAAAGAAAGAAAGAAAGAACATCTCCAGAGTGAATGGAGACCACGCAAGCTGACCAGCAGCGGAGCGACAGCTGATAAGTTCGCCACCAAAGCACGAGCGAGCGTTACGAGCGCGCTGCTCAAAACAATGAGCCGGAAATGCAGGACCAAAGTCCGGTGGTCTGCGAGGGCAAAGGTTTCGAATGGACAACGAACTCACAGTGTTTGGCCGCCAGGCGTTTCCGAACAGTCAACTTCTGGATGCGCATACGTTTGCGTGTGTTCAGAAATACGAGGGAAAAAACACAGGAGAGGAAAGGGGAAGCAGACGACACGCAGGACTTTGTGCCGTCTGCTCCGCATGTCCATGTTGTGTTGCGTAAGTGGCGCGTGCGTAAGCCGTACAGCGGGACGCGAATGAATGAGTGACGTGACTGGAGCGAGCGATAAGAATCTCGACACGGTCAGAGACGCAAACAGGAGAAAACACATGCAAGGACCACTAAACAAACTTCCGGTGAAGATAAAAACGCAGAACATTTACTAAATCTTTAGCCATTGCTATGAGATGACGCAGAAGTTGCCGTTTGTTTTAACTACCAAAAACATACTCCTCTGTGTAACCCCCTCCCCCTATTTTCAAGGAGCGTGTAGATAAATTATAAACTACCATTTTTTTTTTTTTTGTAGAGATGAGTTTTGAGATTTTGTAGATTATTTCTACACTGCTCAGTCGCTACGAGGATAACGCGTGTGCATAAACCCTACATAATATCAGGCGAGTAATATGCTGCGCTGCCAAGCCTATCATGCGGGTCCGGAGACCTCACCTGAATACCAAGTAAAACATCCACAGCCTTCAGCGCGGATGAAATACGTTTCAGCTGAATTAAGGTAATGCTTAAACCAACTAGCTCAGCTGAGAATCATCGCACACTCTCTTATAGCCCATGTGTCGTGTTTGGACGTCAAACCCAATCGACTAATCATGACAGGCGGCGCAAATAGAATGGACTACAAGAAAATTGGCAGTTTAGCCTTAGGAGCCAAGCATTGACAGTGATATTAAACTCCTTGGAAAGTGTTCTATAACTACACAGCTGCGACATCTTGGTGCGATGCAGAACGCAAGGCAACTTCTTCTGGGTAGAATGAACATCGTTCTAGTATCTGCCAGGCGTCTCACAATGCTGACATGCGCTGCCACCGAGCCGATTGAGCAGAGCGTGGATTATGCGTTTCACTTCGCTTCGCCTAGTTTGCAGTCAAGCGCACTCTGCGTACCTCTCTGAAAACCGCCGTGCTGAAAGCCTCCTAACGCTGCATCCTCATTGTGCCAGTGTTGATGATGATGATGGCTACTGGCATCCCATTTGAATAGGGGTGGCGAGGAACAGTCGCCTATTATAGTGCATGTGAGCTACTTAAACAACAATTCGATTCGCCTTGCACTTCGTGAACTATATAGTTCCCGCCAGTTCAGTTACAGTTCTTGCTCGTTAAAAACCGGCATGGCACCTCGTGCACAAGCTCTGCACTGCTTGTCTGACGAGTGCAGGGAATTCTGTGAACGTGGCCCGCACGAAGACTGCGCTGTATGAAACGAATGGCTACGTGCACATGCCGCCATGTTGTTGAGCTGGTTAAGCGAACAGGTGAGTGCAGCACCTTGAGACATAGTTCAGATAACGCAGGCGAATCGAATGCACCTTACGCGCTGCCGTACCGTATAGTCTAACATTCTGTCTCTGCTTTATCTCGTAGAGCCTATACATAGGCGCCCATGCCAAGCGTCGCCCAGAGAGAGACCAAAGAGGGATTGGCTGCAATCAATGCGCGCAGGCCTTGTTACTCGGCACGCGTTGGCACACTCTGAGGTGTGCTTAGAGAAAAGAGTTCCTTCCTTATCCACCGCGTACACAACCTACACATGTTTGCCGCTGATACGTTTGTGAGCGCCTTCGATAATCTTTCGCCCCGCCGCATCGTATCCGCCTTTTCCTCCTCCGCACGAACCGCTCCACTGCGCATCGAAGCACGAAATGGAACATGGGCGAACGCGATAAGCGGCTGCGTATGGAAAATAGGAAAAGAACAGCCTGGCCTAGCCTGCGGTCAGGGGCCCGTAGTCGTATGCTGAGGACGCGTAGTTGGGACGCACATCGCCACACTTTATAGCTACAGCGCGGCCACCGAGATTGTCAGTTCGATGAAAGGTCACGGAGGCAGTGGCGAAGGCCCCTATGCCCTATTTGCTACTAAAAGCAGACGTCACCCTGCAGGTTCAATTGTAAACGTTGGTTACACAGAGGCAGTTTTAAAGTGTTTGATCACGAACGTTCTTCGAACAGCTTCATTAATCTAGAGAAGATAAGGTAAAGGTAAATGTCCCGTCGCCGTGCTGCCAGCATACGACGTTCCTCAATCCGCCTTGCGTTCCTTCCCTGCCTTCTGCCACACCGGAGCCGAGACACCGCGTCACGCATGCGTCACAAGCCCCGCTTCCTTTCCATTTCTCCTCTTCCTTGTGGCGCATTTCTATAGTGGCTTGACATGTGGCAGTTTCGAGCGTTCTACGTTGGGTGATTTACTGAAGTCACGTGCCGTAAGCGGTGACGTCGAAGGCAGTGCGTCTGGCCAGGTGTCATTTGGCGTAGAGGCGTTTGTGCGTGCGGAGGGACTTTCATTTGAAATTTGAGACGTTCTCGCGTCGTGCTTGATACTTTGTAGACACGATCATCAGCGCGTGATCTACGAATTGCGCGTCTGTTTGCAATACCAAAATGTAGTGAGTAGTTGCGCCACACATCAACCCAATTCAATGCGCCTGACCAACAGGCCCACACCGCCACCCTGGTGAGAAGTCTTTTAAAAGGAGGTCGCCATGCTACCGTGTCAGGCTAAAGTTATACGTTCTGCAATAATGATAACAGTCATGAATTATGATACTACTGCCGTACCACTGGACGGGCACTTGCTATGTTATTTAGCAACACTGCATTCAGTTGAATCACATTTTCCAAATATAAAGTGAACGGCTATTCGCACTGTTGAATGATAGTAACCACCGTTTATATATCCTTGTAACCGCCGCGTAGATTTTGATTATTTGGTTATCTCACGCTAGGTAGAAATAAAGCATAAAGAAAACTGATTGGGATGTCACACGGCACGTAGCAGCTACAAGAGTCGCCAAGCACCACGGCAGGGCTTACTGACATTCATAGGACTGATCAAAGTATGAAAAGCGGCTGTATCATGCTGCAATTTGAAGGCGAGCGCTGCTTTTTTTTTTTCTTTCTGCATGATATATTAATGATATGAACATCCCTTGTGACATGGGCGGTTAGCGCCTGCAAGTTCGTCCCCCCTTTTTTTTCCCCAAGCAGCGACGCCATCTGTCACTGATAACGTGAAATACACACGGGGCAGAGAGCGGGAGATTACAAACGTTCCGCTTTTAACTCGACAGATGGCGAACTAATCGCTGTCGGTTCAAAATGAGCCGTGAAATGCACAGTTGTTGTAGTTAATGGAGAGCTTCAGATTAGGGGGACGTAAGCGTTTGGGGCCCCAAACGCTTGCGTCCCCCTAATCTAAAACTCTAATATTTTTCAGTAGTGCATTTTCCCGCGCTGTCGAACGCGTTAACTGGAATTACGCTAGTGCACTTCGCTGCGCATTTCGAGTCCGTATTTCTCTAAACCAGTGCAAGGCATAGGCGAAATTTCTCCCAAATTAGTAGGATTTCAGTACTGACTAATTCTGCAACGTGTATCCTAAACTCTGTAATGTAAAGATTATTAGTCAGAAAGTGGTGATCAGTTAGTTATTGCACTGGCGATTACGATGCAAAATTCTGATGTCCGCCGTTGTGTGAAGCTTATAGTAAAAAAAAGTCGCAGTATCGCCCGAAAAGCGAAGCATCGATTACGATAGCAAATTTGTAGACAGCTAAACGAAGTAAGCATATTAGTTTTATTGGTCGTATAACCTCGCAAACATTCGCTTACTAACTACATTATCAAGCACGGTGTCACGCGCGCACAGGCAAGCATGACCACATCTCGTTCGATGACCGCGGAAACTCGCTGTCAAAACGCTGCAGCACGGCCGCTGCTGGAGTAAGAATGGCAGCAGCAGCGAGCGAATTGACTTTCGGGTTGTCTCGCCGCAACGCGAACATTATATCAACGTCGAAAGCAAAGCGTATACGAAGCTACCGGCCCTCCGCGGCGTACTTTGTCCACATCGCAGATCGCTTTGAAGATGAGGCCCACGCGGGCGAGCACTTGATCCACGTCGCAGAGGGCTTGCAAGATACGGCTTCCGCGCGGTAAGCAGCAGCTGCCGGAGTAGGACAGCCCCCTCGCCTCAGCCCCCCCCCCCCCTCTCGTGCCTCGCGCGCGACAGAAGACGGCGCGCGTTCCGCCTTCCTGCCTCGCGCGTGCGATTGAGTCGCAATCGTCGGCTGACTCTCTCAAGCTTTCACTCGCACACGGAGTGCGGCGATGATGCTATTGTGTTCGGACTTTATATGGAACATCACGGCGACGGCGACGGCAGAAACGCGCTTGGAGTATCCATATAACTGCTATCGCAATAAAATTTGCGTCTTATCTCGAACCACTTATTATTCTCGATAACCAGAATGAGTCGACCGGGGAAACACGCAGTGCGCGTGGATGCACGCCGGATTCCATCCCACGATAAAACACGCCAGACAGGAGAAGCTACTGGGGGACGAACCATTCATCCTGCGAAAATAAAGCGACCTGAAGTCAGCGCAAGAGTTGCTATATATACATATAGACTCTCCTAAAATTACAAATATACGCTGACTTTCCGACAGGGTACCGCACTGCCATATCTGACCGTTAGCAGTGTGACAAACATCCCGAGTGCTGCAATAGATGGTGTCCTAAACCCGACGCGCTTACGTGTTTCCGGCTTCCGAAATCGCTTCTGCCGCATTCAACCAGCAAAAGCATAGCCATGTTGTGCTGCCCCTTCAAGATGTTCAAACAGTACCAACTCGCACAAATGTCGATCCTCCTAAAAGCATAGCCTTTAAGATCAGCGTTTTCACTCCACAATGCGCCACCCTATGCGTATACATCGTGCTTTCTTTTGACAGGAAAGACGCAAAAGCGAAAGACGGGTTGCGACACGGCTTTCAAATTCCCGCACAAATCTCGCCGTGACGTCATGGGATCCGACGGCGCCGTAGCTCAGGCCTAATGTTTTTTTTATCGGGGAAGATGCAACCTATACATTGCATTCCAAAGGAAGCGACGAATGAACTTGGCAAGCTTCAGGAATACTTACCTAGTCGCACCGACCCAATTACGCAAATATAATTTGCAATCCATGACGTCACACTGACGTATCGGCGTGGGGTTTCGGCGCGAAATTCAAAAACGAAAATTTTATTTCTTTATTTTGCTAATCAAGTATTACTGCGAGATTAACCAAAATAAAAGTTCTTAAGGAACAGTTTATCAGTCTAGACTGATAAATGTGTTTCTCCTTAGTGTCACTTTAAATAACCCCCACCTAACGCGAGCACTTTCCGAGCAGGCGACCGAGCGAGCCGGGGCGAGTGTCAAAACGTCATTATATTGCGCCACGTCACAGCATTCTACGTCACGTCACGTCCATCTCACGGCAAACGAAATCTAGACAAGCTTGTAGAAAAACTGCCAGCACCCTAAACAGTAAATTGTTTAGGGCTCTCCGAAGCTTGCCCGTCGCGAATGTCACGCCAGCTCTCCTCTTATGACCCAGCGCGTAGTCAGGGGCTGGTTATTGTGCCATTCGAGCATGTGAAAGGGAAGCTGCCGAAATGACGACACGGGCAATCTACGAAAATCAAACAAGGCGCCAGCGCAGTGACTTTGTCGCTGCTGTATCGTGCAGTACGCAGCTCCCTGGGAGGAATATTGAGGAAAGCTGCAGAACGTTCGCGGCCATACGCGAAAGATAAAAGTTCACCGCGTACATAAACTTATCTTGTTCGCTACTTAAAGCTATTAGGCAACCTTCCCATGCGTGCTGACCCACTGTCGACGCCATGCGCATACTGTCGACGCCACCACGAAGGAAAGCCAGGAGAGCATGGCCTTCGGGATCGGACGGCGCCCCATGGATCGCGGAGGCCGTGATTAGCATATCGCCGCACAAAGCGCTGACATGGTATATAACAGCGATTCAAGTTGAATTGTCGTTTCCTTGAACAAGACGTCATTTACATAGTGTGTCATAGTCTTTGATCGAAAGTTCATTTCCCCGAGCAAACAAACGCCGCCGCGGTAACTTCAAAGCTCGTTACGAGCGTCATCCGGGTGTAATTAGACCGCGTGCAATGACGAACCGCCACTGAATCGCGGCTAATGAGTGCGGCTTTATCAGCCCGGTGTAGAAACACTTAAGAGATTAGACAGGAAGTACTGATAGATATACATGTATAATATTGCCCCACCCTAAACACCACCGTTTGTTCCCCACAATGAGCAGACGCCGGCCACGGCTAACTTCTGTCGGCTAACTTCCGTCGAGAAACTGCCAACGAACATTCCAGCGCCAAGCAGAACTCCGAGCCTTGCTCTGAACAATGAACGCAGCACAGTAACACTTCGCCGAGAGCGAGGCGCGGATGTGATTAGAGGCGAATCGGCGACGCGCCGATTAGATACAAAAACTGCAGCAGCAAGCGGGCGAGCGTTGGCCTCCATAGATTCCAGCCAATCGAGGCACAAGGGGCGCGGCGTGTGCCTTGTGGTGTTACACCTAGCGACAAAGCGCCCACGCATCTGCCACGAGCGGAGCAGACGGTGCACGGTCTTCCCGTGGCAAACGCAGCATTCGCACGTGCATGGTATAATGCACGCGCGCTTCCCGCGTTTGTACCCTCGTCTCGAGCGACCAAGTGGAGACAACGCGAGTGATTGACCTGCACGTGTGTCCTACCAGCGGTGGTACACATCACGGCCACATGTCGGCTGCGGAAGCTGCGCGGAGCTTCAAGGAGCAAAGAAGCCTGGGTAACTTGGTTTATCTAGTACTACAGTATAGTCAGCCGTTTAGGGCACAGGATATCCCGAAACAGCGCAGACGAAAAAAGGAAAAAGGATACGACGCTGGCGATATATATATATATATATATATATATATATATATATGACACGCCTTTTATGCTCTCTACTGTCTGTCGGTCGCGGCCTCGTATGCGTCGTTTCAGAACGTTGGCTTTGAACCAAACAGCTCGATTTAGTACTCTTTAGGTGCAAGACTTGCCTTTACCCTATATCCATATCATATATCCGCCATCCGTCTCGAAAACGTGCATAGATGCTGGTTTTATCCCTAAAGGTGTCCTTCGCGCGCCAAGGTCAGGCGTCTAGACCAGCGTGCAACAGCCGGCACCATTCCAATGATTACGAGCTGTGTGGTCTCGCGTGTACGACACAGCAAGGTGGTGGCATGCATGAAGCGAAGTAAACTTCGATGCGATTTCTTCATTCACGAGAGCTCAATATACCATGTGTAATGCCTCGCATTAATGTATAAAATACCTATGTAAGAGGTATAGCAGACGACGCTCTGATACGGAGGGACACGCGGTGCACGGATCGATGCATTCTTATGGTTACGATCTTGGTTAGCGGAGGCCTCTTGTAGCGAGTGTTTCAAGACATTACTTCCAGCTAGGCTGCTGGCTCGTTCGCGCACAAATTTCGTACAAAAGTGGCACCGGCCGGTGTATGTTGCTCAGTACCACGACTGGGCGGATTATTTGAGTGTTCGGTAATATTTGCGCCGTCTGCTGCGGCACCGGACGAAAAATGTACGATTCCGCAAAAGCCGTAGAAGAAACGGAACTGTGGCGACAAATCGGTGCGCAGATTTTCTTTCACGTCTATGTTGTTGTTTTTTTTTTCGGTTTATTCCGGGTCACATGCACGCGGCGTCACATGGTCACATCTGTGGAGTAGCCATGGCCAAACGCCTTGTTAAACGTAGCTTAGAATAACTTCTTATTGGGCGAGTTGGTGCATGTTAGCAAACAGTTTTATAACTGCGCAAACAAACGACCACAGAGAGAGAGAGAGAGAGAGAGAGAGCACACAAGGACAGGCGCACGAGGCTGCGCCGCGCCTCTCCTTGTGTGCTCTCTCTCTCTCTCTCTCTGTGGTCGTTTGTTCGCGAAGTTATAAAACTATTTGCCTTGTTAAACAGGGCGATAAATTTGTCCACCATATCGAAAGGCGAACGCTGGAAACATAAGCACCCAGTCTTCAGTAGCGTGGCTATGGTGGCAGCCACCATATATCGTGGCGACTCACGTCAACGACAGACATGACGTCAAGCTGCATGATGAGTGACAAAATGGCCCACGTTTTGTTACGAAAACAGCCGGCATAAAGCCGTGCCTTAGAGTGGTTATTCAAAATTAAGTGTCCCACGGCGTTTCTATTACTACCGAATATTCAAAATGCACCTACGGGAACTAATACTGCATTCCTTCACACAATTAATGGACTCGTACTGCCGGGCCCAACAGTTTACTGGACACGGATTCCATCAAAAGTGTGAATTCCTGCTCTGTTAAGGTATGGCGCGCCAAATTTAAGGGATCACCGTTTAGAAATATATATGCTACAGATTGAAAATTTGAGAGTGTGTACCCAGAATTCGCTGGAAGCTTTTTGTGACCAGCTGCACGTATCAGTCGAAGCAACGCGTTGACGGGGTGCGGTTTCCGCGATTAAGTTCCTCGGCCAACATGTGGCAGCAGCAGGTATACAAATCATTCGAGGCGTGCGACGTTGTTCGCACATGCTGTATCTGAGGCTGTGTGACGCAAGCGGAAATGCCCTATATTCTCGAAATAATAATTGCATCTGTCGGTTTCGTGTGCTCCGATTGGATGTCATGCATGCACGCAGGTGTTCACTGCGGTCCCTGCAATAATATATCGAACTCACGTGCAAGCCACGCGATTCCGCGTATACGCTAAGTGCGCCCGTAAAACGTGTTGCAGTTTACGGAATACCGGGTTACCTGACACGTTTACGAGAACAGCTGCGTCGGTAATGCCATCTTGTAGCGCAAGATATAAACAGAAAAGACTGCTATTATTGCAGTCGTAAACAACACTGTTCGGAACCTTTCGGCGTAGAGTGTCAACAAAGGCGTAATCCTCAACATGCAGTCCGTCCTTTCATTTTCCTTCGACGATAAACGCCCGTGTAACAGACATTTCTAATGATTTGTCATTGCACAAAGCGTCACAAGATGTCTCTACCAGCCCTACTGTTATACGTTTATATGGACAAGCTAAAGGTCCCGTTTCACACAGAGGAGGCTACAATGCTAGAGAGGCCTCCCACTGTTAGCATCCCCGACCAAAAAGGTAGCGCGTACGATATAAAGATATTAGGTTACGCGTCGTGTATTTAGAAGTAAATTAAGTCTCTTCCTTCTACGTCGTAACGCATTACGTATTTATTACATGAAAGGCGTAATAGATCTAAACCTAGTCACCACCGCGCGCGCGGAGCATCACGTTTCTGCGTCCACCAGCCACAGCGTTACGCCACATCGCATCACTTGCGCCGCGAGCTAAATATGGCGGCTACTATAAGCAGAAATATGCGCAAGTATTGTGTGGTTTAACATAAACCTCCGCCCAGCCACAATTCTTTTCTCTTAATGTCAATTAGAATATCGACTATCCCCGTTTGCTCTCTGATCCACACCGCTCTCTTCCCGTCTCTTACCGTTAAATGGCTAACATTCTTCGTTCCATCGCTCTTTGTGCGATCCTTAACTTGTTCCCGAGCTTCTTCATCAGTCTCCAAGTTTCTGC
Source organism: Dermacentor albipictus (assembly GCF_038994185.2). Taxonomy (NCBI): domain Eukaryota; kingdom Metazoa; phylum Arthropoda; class Arachnida; order Ixodida; family Ixodidae; genus Dermacentor; species Dermacentor albipictus. The sequence goes on from NC_091827.1 coordinate 10,123,437, forward strand.
TCCATATGTTAGCAACGGCAGAATGCAGTGATTGTACACCTTTCTTTTTAATGGTAGTGGTAAGCTTCCAGTCAGGGTCTGGCAATGTCTGCCGTATGCACTCCGGCCCATTCTTATTCTTCGGTAAATTTCCTTCTCATGACCAGGAATTTCCTGTGAGTAACTGACCTAGGTAAACGCACTCCTTCACAGACTCTATAGAGGCTGACTGGCGATCTTGAACTCTTGTTCCCTTGCCAGGCTATACGACGCAGTTATTTTGTAGGTCACCAGAAAGATAGCCTACCAAACATTAGTGCAACCCCAGCTCAAATTCGCGGCTTCTATATGGTCACCTCATCAGGCATATCTAATCCATCTCGTCGAGTCGATCTAAAACCGCGCTGCACGTTTCATTGCCAGAGATTATAGCCCATTTTCGAGCGTAACTAACATCAAGTTGTCGTTGTCGCTTTCATCTTTGGAATCACGCAGGAATATAGCATTACTTTGTCTTCTGCACAAAATCATGCATAATGTACGCCCACCTACCTTACCACTCGTTCGTCCCTCCCGCACATCTAGACGTCTGCATAATCATCTCAGTTTCCAACGCATCTTCGGTCACACCAATGCATTCAACTGCTCAGCTTTGCCACGTGCGATTGCGCTGTGGAATGGTCTTCCTGATAACGTCGCTGATATGAACGACTCATTAACCTTCAGACAAAAAAATCAGTGCAATATTTGGCTATTGCATAGCTAAAAACAAGTATCTGTTTTAGTTTTGTTGCTCTTAACTTCATTGCTGTGTATTTATGTAAGCATTTGTTCCAAGATTGCTTTATTGTATACTGAAAAGCTAACAACTGTTAGTTTGCCTTCCTCTCTATCTTTATTTATTTCGCGTTCTTTGTTTATTATTTGATTCTCTTTCTGTTCATATTTATGTAACAAGAAACGTTTTTACTCCACAATTGTTATCTGTACCGCACCCCCTCACGCCATACTCCTTCTGGAGTCTGTGAGGTATATAACATGAAACGTTGCAAATCAAGAACCGCGCTGCAAAGTGCACGGCATGAGAAAATCTATCGATGCACGGCTTGCGTAGCTTCCGCAGCGTTACCTGCTATGCACGAAACAAGGTACAGCACCATCACAGGCACCGTTGCTCGTCCGTTCGAGCTGTCGCATCGTACGTGTGACGGAAATGCAACGGATAGCGACCGCACTGGTCCCGAGGCTATAGGGTAGGTGGTGTTCGGCACCGTCGGCCAGTGCACAAGAAACGCACAAGCAAGGTTTTCCTCCGACGTATCTCCGCTGAGCAGCAACCTTCCTATAAGCATCAGACATGTGTTGTTTGCCTAGAATAGTTTGAGCGGTGATAACAGCCCCAAGGAAGACAATACCTTCAGGATTGCAGCAATCCTTGCTGCATTTCACTCGATGCCCACTCGTCAGCCGTGCGCTTCCTTTTTTTTGTTAAGTTGGATACGACGGTAACAATTGATGTTTACGCGTCTCATGGAGTGGTGTACGAGTCCAGCGGATCTCTAGTTCATTCTCTGTCGTGCTTTTGTCACTACACAAATCTCGATTCAACGAAATTTTACAAAATTTTCGGTTAAATAAAAGTGCTTCTGATTCTATGTGCTATGACTTCAATCCTTCCGATTCCCCGACACACATTCATAAAGCCTACAACGTGTCTAAAACCTCGAAGCAACGAAGAGCACAAGGTTGGAGGTACGCTCAAAAACTACGCTGTCTGCGATAAATGAGCACACAAGTATCTCTCCCTCTTGTCTTCTTCGTTTTTTTTTTCTCTCTCTCTTATGAATAAACATTATGCTATTCACATGAGCCTTTTTGGTGTTTTCGATTTAACGATATAGCTATCGGGTCCATGCCCGGATCCAAAGGGAGACCCTTCGATGTCCTGACCCTCCCACTTAACATTTACGTGCGTAGTGCCAGCGTCCGGCATATGACAAACTCATGAAGTTCTTCCAAATTGGTTTCTTTTTTTTTTCTCTCTCTCTCTGGGGGAACAATAAAGGTTTAATTACCATTGAAGACAACCCACCAGCACGTAAACAAGCTCATCATCAATCGCCATCTCAAAGGTTAAAACAACACACGCACTGCGCCCGAGTGTCGTGTGTTGCTTTCTCACTGAGGTTTTAGTTCTGCGGTTTTACGTGCCAAAACCACGATCTTACTATGAAGTATGTCGTAATAGAGGACTCCGGATTAAATTTGACCATCTGGGGTTCTTTAATGTGCACCTAATGCACGGTACACGGGCGTTCTTGCCATTTCGCCCTCATCGCAATTCGGCCACCGCGGCCGGAATTTTATCCCGCGACATGTGCTTAGTAGCGCAATACCATAGCCAATAAGCCACCACGGCGAGTGATTTTCAGTTTATCATTGTAAGTAGAGGGGCCAATATGTTTACGCACAGAAAAACATTGGGCTCTCAATGCACACGTTAACCCAAAAATTCAATTTGAAATCGCTGCCTCCAAGCCCCTCGCAGCGATGGCGACCACCAATTTGGCTTGAGTGACGTCAAGGAGTGAGAGGCTACCTCTGTGTCGTCTGCTACGACACATTCCGAAACCACGTATGCGCCATGCTGTGGACTCGTTGCTCTGCACGCTCTGGCACCCAATGGTGCATCGAGGACGTCGCCGTTGCATTGTGCCCTTAATTTCACTCGCGCGGTAAGAATAGCACGAACTCGCGAACGCCTGCAGAAGCTATCTCGGCATGACCGCCGAGGCGCACATACGAAAGCGAAAGCATATTTACATGCCTCGAACATCAACCACGCAGAGCACACTTCTTTTCGTCACCCGTTAGTGCTTACAGGCTGCTGCATAGTTCATAGTTCAAGTTTATTGTTTATTTTTATTGCATGTACAAGAAACGGGCTTACATATTATATACAGCATCAGGAGGTCCCAGAGTGAGAAACTGCCAGGGGGACCTCCTATCATTAGTGGGTGCATAAGAGTATTAGAGCAGCAAGTAGAGGGCGAACAAACAAACAAAACAAAAGTTCAACTGCAACGTTTAAGAAAAAAATGAAACAGTCTTTCGACCGTACCCAATGCGCTCAAATTTTGGCCGGCTCGCTGAGATGCGTACAGTTTAACATGCAATGAATAATGCAAGCTCGAGGTGAGGGCGGAAAAGCTCGGGCTGTAATCGGATATGCTTTCGAGCACCCGAACCGAAGGAGCCAATAAAGAAAAAAACGTTCGAAAAGAATGCCGCCGCTTGTCGGCTGAATTGTTCCCGCCAGCAAAACAAGCTGCGTTAGAGTGCATGTATATATAGATAGTCTCGTCTACTGGCCACACGTTATCGCAACGTTCATAAACATGTCCCCGTGTTGCTATGTACGCGCTCTTCCACAGGTAAACCAGACGGCGGGCGTGAGCGGGAATGCACTTAGGTACTTCTGCAGTGATAAGGTTGCGTGCCTTGGATGAGTACAGTACGAAAAATTGTTAGCTGTAACGGCAATGCATCTTTAGGCACATTTGACGAGTTTGCAACATATTTAACTGCATCGCGCAAGCACCGACTGCAGACACCGGCAGTAGAGTAAGCGCAGGCGCACACATCACTCTCCCAGTGTTGCATATGCCACAATGTTTCCTTCCAGACGACACATATTCCTTCCGAAGCAGACGTTTCGCGACGTTGCTATCTGTGGCGATCGACGCTCGCACTGGAGAGTGCTTCGTGCGCCTACGCTTACTGTACCGCCAGTCTCGCAGATTACCACCCTAGTAAGGCGTTGATGTAGCGTGTGGTCGACGTCCGTGAGACATGGTCGAAAATGCGGGAGGCTGTACTTCTCGAAACTGCAGCAAGATGCAGGGTTTCTATAGCGAAATGTATAGCGAAAAGAAATGGGCATGGGCAGGACATGTAATGAGGAGGGAAGATAACCGATGGTCATTAAGGGTTACGGACTGGATTCCAAGGGAAGGGAAGCGTAGCAGGGGGCGACAGAAAGTTAGGTGGGCGGATGAGATTAAGAAGTTTGCAGGGACGGCATGGCCACAATTAGTACATGACCGGGGTTGTTGGAGAAATATGGGAGAGGCCTTTGCCCTGCAGTGGGCGTAACCAGGCTGATGATGATGATGACAATTCAGCAAAACGACATGTTCCCGTGACGTTATCATAAAAAGGTAATTAATGAAATTCTGCCAATTTCATTGGTAACTATCGCATTAATTTGTTGTCTACCACTGCTGTGAAGCTTGCACAGAAAAATTTCATTTTACCATGAATCCTGCTATCTTTTTTTTTTTCTAAATCAGAGATTGCCTTTGCTAAAACACACACTATACTTCGTTTTAGAGTTACCAGAATTTTAATTGCCTGTGGCATGCAGTGCAATTCTCATTTAGCTCGCAATTACTCTAAGAGCCAGACATTATTCGCACAAAAACTCAAAATCCATCACTAACAAGTTACCAAATTTTCACTAATCAACTTTTAAGGTAATTTCTTTGTGACAATTGTCGAAATTTGTGAATTGATTTGTAGCCAGTGAATCTTCAAAGCATATCCGCTTGAAGCTAATTCTGAGGATGACACCAGTCTTGCGATACACGTCTCTAAGTGTGCCAGAAAATGCACTGGAATGTTCCAGTTATGCATTTTGTTAAAAAAGTTAGTGGCAATACAATGCATTCTACCTTCAACTTTACTGGCGGTTATATCAAGACTGGTCCTTGTTACAAAATTTGTTCCAAGCAATTCACCTGGACTCATCACATGGGCTGCTCTAACGACTATAATGCTATGTGCAGCTGGGCTTAGTTGGTCCGCCTTGGCAAAAAACAAAGTGCTAACTTAAAGTAAAGTAGAAGGATATGGGACCAACATTAACTAGTGTGCTATCAAATGAATCACTTATTTGCTTCGACTGTATTGTAATCAAGCATTTCTTAACTCTTCATTGAAACACCATGTTGGGAATCATGCTCGTGCGGTGCATCGAATTGCTAATGTTAGGTTGAGAACTCCGCACCCACAAACCTCGTGCATGCTTTGAAAGCAAGAGCTGTAGCTATTGCATGAAGGTGTGACATTCTGAAATGACAATACATGTGACCAAGCCTTGAACTAGAATGATGAATAGCTTATTTCTGGCAATAAAATTTTCACTTATTTTTGCTTTTACAGGGTCAAGGAGAGAGGAAGTTGCTGGCATCAGGCAACGGTTCCCATCTAAGATACCGGTAAGTTGTACACTACCATTTATTATTAGTAGTATGTTTACCACATTTTTTGAAGATGATGACAATGCTAAATACTAACAAATAACCTAATGAACAAAATGTTATCCGTCCTTCTGGTGCAGCCAAAGGGACAGAGATGGATAACATTTTGTTAACCGACAGTGTCATAAAGCTCCACTTGTCCACTTTGTTCATTTCATGGTCCTCACCGCTGCCCCTTAGAGTTTTTTTACGAGTGGATGCATGTGCGTTATTTTCTCTCTTCTCTTGTCTTTTGATTTCTTCTTATATTTTAAAGTGGCAGTAATATATATGCTAAACCTTTTGCTTGGCTAACCTCCCATCCTATCATTAAGATTTCTGTCACCAGCAGGCATGTATTTTCATTACTGGTTGATATTAGTTTTCTTTATAGTACATTCTTGGAATATACACATTCTGTGCACAGTGGGTGGGCTATGAAGGGCGAATAAGGTAAGATAACAGTGCGGGTTCAAAAGATTAGTGTCCTAGGCTAGCACCAACATTCTGAGCAATTTACCTCAGACGACCCAAATGCAAAACATATTTTTTTGTTCACTATGCAAAAACGAAATTCTAAAATGTTTCAGACCAGTATCTACGTGTAACAAACAAGCACTTATAACGAATGTTGGTTACAATGAAGGCTTTCTTGTGTTGCACGCTACACAACGTTTGGCTGTAACAACTGGCATCAACAACATAATCAGCATAACCTCGATGTAGCTTAGTATCAAGAAACTAAGCACAAGAATATTCTTGCGAAAATTGGCAAGACTGCAGAGTGCATTTCTTTGCCCACTGCAGTTTCGAAACCCATTCGAGTCGTCTGAAGAGACTATTTGTAAACCATGGCATGGTATTCTGTGCAGGTGATTGTGGAACGCTATGGCAAAGAAAGGAACCTTCCACTTCTAGACAAGACAAAGTTCCTGGTTCCTGAGGAGCTTACCATGTCCCAGTTCGTGTCCATCGTGAGGTAAGCTCCACTGCACAATGTCAACACTGTACAAATGTTCAGTTGCAGTTCAGTACAGCTCAGTTGCAGACATACTGCATTGTTCAAGAGTTCCCAGATTTCTAGTGTGTACCTGTGATGGTAGCTCAGAAGATGACAAATGTGCTTCTGAATGCTAGGTCAAGGGTTTTGAATTCAGCTACGAAACCTGAATTCCAATAGGGAGGGGGTTAAATGGAAGAACAGCTGCGTAGCAAAAGTTTTGGAGCATGGTCTATGATGGAGCATAATTCCAGGACTAGAGGTATTTAAATAAAAAGAATAAGTTCAGGGGTTTCAAGTGCCAAAGCCACAACCTGATCATGAGCCATGTCATAATGGCAAAAACTGAGTTAACTCTGATCACCTCAGGTACTTCAATGCGTGGCACACAAGCGTTCTTGCATTTTGTCCGTATCAAAGTGCAGCCGCTGCAGACAAGAATCAAACCCGTGACCTCGTGCTTAGCAGCACACGCCGTAGCCACTAAGACACTACGGCAGTTTGGACTGCAGGTGATAAATACATTGCAGGGCTGTTCTTCATAAACCAGGTGTACCATGGAGACCTTAAAACACCCAAATGAAACCAATGCACACGAAACAAGGCCTGCTGATGAACTGTGTGGAGTGGGGTGAGAGAACTTTTGTGCACTGGTGTAACACGTAAAACTAACAGCCAGCTCCACACACATGCATGCACGCGCACACAGCAACTTAGGAACAAATACTACATAATGTGTTCAGAAATGCAATAAATATGGCTAGTCGGTGCACATTCATAGTTGTATTGCACCACTTTTAGCAGAGAAGAAAGGAAGGGACAACACAAATGAAGGTACGATAGCATATACTCATCACCGTCAGCAGCAGCAACTTATTTTTATGTCCACTGCAGGACGAGGGCCTCTCCTTACGATCTCCAATTACTTCTGTCCTGCGCCAACCGATTCCAACTAGCGCCTGTGAATTTCCTAATTTCATCGCCCCACCTAGTCTTCTGCCGTCCTTGACTGCACTTCCCTTAGTTTGGCACCCATTCTGTAACCATAGTGGTCCAATGGTTATCTAGCCTGCGCATTACATGACCTGCCTAGCTCCATTTTTTTCTCTTAATGTCGATTAGAATATCGTCTATGCCCGTTTGCTCTCTAATCGGAACTGCTCTCTTTCTGTTTCTTAATGTTATGCCTAGCATTCTTCGTTCCATCGCTCTTTGCGCAGCCTTTAACTTCTTCTCAAGCTTCTCTGTCAGTCTCCAAGTCTCTGCCCAACATGTCAGCACCGGTAAAATGCGCTGATTATACATCTTCCTTTTCAATGATAATGGCAGGCTTCCAGTCAGGAGCTGACAATGCCTGCCTCATGCGCTCCAACCAATTTTTATTCTTCTGTGAATTTCCTTCTCATGATCAGGGTTCCCTGTGCTTAATTGACCTAGGTAAACATACTCCTTCACAGACTCAAGAGGCTGACTGACAATTCTGAACTCTTGTTCCCTTGCACGGATTTTGATCATTATCTTTCTCTTCTGCATATTAACCTTCAGCCCTACTCTTACACTCTCTGTTAAGGTCCTCAATCATTTGTTGTAACTCGTCTGTAGTGTTGCTGAATAGAAGAATGTCATCTGCAAACCAAAGGTAGCATGTACTACTGACTGTTTTATGCATGACCATGAACATGTTTTATATGTGGTGATAATTGAGTGTGTCAGAAGCTTCGTGAGCATTTGAACATCTGGCAAGTGCTTATGATAACAAGTCAAAGCACATGTAAGCTTTCTGTTGATCAACAGGCAGGCAACTCTGCTTATGTTTTAGATACTGCATTGGCGATGTCACACGTGCTGCAGGCTGATACTGTTGCTGGCTACTGCAAGTATAGCTAGAAGTGACTCAAGCATGAGTCTGAGATAGATGGTTAACAGTGCCGAAACTAGAAACTCCCATGTTCACAGAGCATTTTAGCCGAGTTTTAGTGGCCTGCTACGGTGAGACACTAAGCACGGATGCAGAGATGCAAATGTGGAATGTTTACCAATGACATAAAAGAGCGGGTTAGTTGGTAATCCATATTGAAGTGACTACTGCGGAGGAACGGACCAATAAAACAGACAACCACAAGTGCTTGTGCCTGTCAGTCCTTCGTCTGTTTCTGCACTGTACCAGTTGCTCTATCAGCAACGAGTGGGCCAGCGGTGCAAGAGCCATGCTAGCCTGCTCAGAGGAGCACAGCAACACCTGTCAAAGATTAGTTCGCTTCATTATGCATTCGCTACTGAACCTCAACTGCTCTTGTAGCTCAGAACAAAAAGAAATCTAAATTCTGCAGTATGCAAGCACTTGTTTCCTTTAACCTTACCTCTGCGACAATGTTTAAGTGCAAAAATGAATAAATTGCAAGAACAAACATGTTAAATCCAGTTGCATGTGTCAGTGGCTCCGCATCACTGTGGATAAGTGGACTTCAAAGCAAACGCAGCCTTCAAATACAGCTTAACGAAATGAGTATTGTTTGGTATGTTGTATCTTCTACTTAGCTTCTTTTACATTTGGAAATGTAAAGGTGGGAAAGAGCATAATACTAATATAAAGTAATGCAAACACTTGTTCACTAGTTTCACTCTTCACTGCTGTTCAATACAGCCAGGTGCTGCAGGTCAACCCACTGAACACATTCTGCTCCGCTGCTGCTAAGGACAGGTTAGTGTAGTGAGCTTAACGAGCTCAGCTAATTTTTTTTAAAATCACCGCTTTATATAGGCCTGATTTTGTAGTTGTTTTCTATCGATGTAAGAGAAAATGCCTAGTACAGCACAATTTAAGTCCAGTTCATACAGCACATTTTCTAAAGCTGTCCAATTTTGAGCAAACCATGCATATGCTACTAGAATTTCTTTTATCTTGGACTCTGTACTATTTCACAAGAAAGCATGTGTCACTAGAAACAAAAATTGTTTTCTTCCCCCAGAAACAGACTGCAAATCAGTGCCTGCCAATCATTCTACCTGCTCGTCAACAACAGAAGTATGGCCAACCTGTCCAAGACCCTGGCTGATGTTTACGCAGAGTTCCATGACGAAGATGGCTTCCTATACATCACATATGCCTCCCAAGAAATGTTTGGCCTTTAGAAGAAGGACCACGGATTATTATATGCATTTCTTGCCCATACTCATCGTTCAAGTCACTTAAACTTATTTACAGACTCACCAACATTATCAACCTGCTCCATGCTACTTTGCAAAATTTGGCAACAGGCACACTTTGCATAGTACGACTATCTGCACCTGTTTGAACCTTTGCCAGCGGAGCCAAGCAAGGAGACACTTCACATTTCCTGCTTGCAGAATCTCACATTCAGATAACAAGTACAACAGCCATTTTGCCTTGTGAATGTTTCACCACAGCCCTTCATCACCCTGTGTTTTACTTGATGCATGCATACAGCAAATAAAGAGATCTTATAATCTTTGCCTTGCTAACTTTTTTTTAAATGTATGCTGCCACTTAGTAAATTCAACAAAGTCCAACACTTACCACACACAGTGAGTTATTGCACAAAAGTGTAATGAGCCCACAAAGAAATGTGCTGGGCTCTCATTTCATCATCTCTCAATTTTGCACAACAATTAGTGTCCGCATTCTCTGCAGTTCAATGGGGAACTCTAAAAGCACATGCACTTGAACAAATATTTCTGTTCTTTTCATATAGGCAAACCGGCAGAGCCAACCATACGTGTTCAATAGCAGATTAAAGGGGCACTGATAAGGTATTTTCGCCTAGTCATTCTTTTGCATTGCGTGAAGAGGTTATACCTCTAAACCCTATAAAAAATAGTGGCAAGCTTCACAGCACCGTAGATAATTCAACACGATAGCTTTCCTACAGCCAGTTTCGTTTTCCAGGAGGATACTGTATCATGACATGATAACGTTTTGGCACTTCATCCGGCTGGCTCGGTCGTCTCGAATGCCACTATTCGTTGTGAGGGCTGATGTAGCAGCACAGTGAACAACCGAGCAAGTCAGAGAGAGGGTCAAAGCATAGCAATGTCCTGCTCCCACATACTGTGCCATACCATCTCGACACAGTATTCTCCTCGAAATGAAACCAAAACTGGCTGCAAAACTGCCATCATTTTAAGTTAATAACAGTGTCCCAAAAGTGGTAGCTATTTTTGGGGCTTATTTAGATGTCTAGGACATTCACTTATTGCAAGAAATGAATAGTTAAAAATATCATGTCAGTACCCCTTTAAGAGTACCTGTCTAGTCAAAATTGCCTTGTGGAGCATATGAAATTGTTGCCAAAAGTGGCATAGTGTACTGGAAATTCTAGACCCTTGGCAACTCAAAAATCGGTTTAGCACACATTCTCTCGCCGCCTTGCTTTGGCAACAGTGCTTGCAGAAACAGTCACAAACTTTGAGGGATTGTTCAACACTGAAAGCAGACACCAAAACAGTGGAGTGCGTTGCCTGCTGTGAATCTGCCATTGGAATTTGACGTAACTACACAGTTAGCTTTTATAGAACTCCAGATAACGGAAGCATGTAACTTTAACTGCTTACAAAAGCTGCACTTGTTGCACCATGCTAGTCAGACATGGCAGTATCTTTGACTGAAAATCTGGAAAGGCTACCCGTCTTCAAGGGTCCCACAGCAGCCTATCCCGACACATTGTAAAGGAATGTGCAAAGCCAACAGCACCCCATCACTTTATCAAACTGCAGCAAATTGTGGAGTATCGTGATGCAGGAAACGTGCTACACCTTTACTGACACTTTCGCTGACACCTGTTGGAATGCCAACCCACATGTTAGCTAAGACAGCTGCTGCGGTAGCTCAATGGTAGAGCTTTGCACGCATAATCCAAGAGATGTAGGTTTGGCTCCCACATGCCGCAAGCTGTCTTTCCATTCACTTTCACTTCTCTTGTAGAGGGGAAGAGAGTTGGGAACTATTGAGAGAAGCCGATGAATTCCGGCAGCATGGAGAGCGCGACACAGTGACCGACACTCTTTGGCCAAGGCTGTTATTGCATACCTGCTTGTAAGTAAACCCTCTTACAGTTTTGGTGAAAGGCACGGGGTAATGTCCCAGTTTCCAAACCTGGAACTACGAAACCGTACATTACCTCCAGCCTCAGCGATGCCAGAAGAAACCACCACACAAGGCTCTCAGACTCAAGCCACCCTCTGTCCCGGTGTGCTGCCTCAGCGTCACCCATCGATATTCAGCAGGACGGATGGCCAAGACATGGAGGACAGGTTGGCAACTTACCAGAGGGTGAGCGCAGTCAACAAATTGGAGGATGCGACTAGGCTGACCAATGTAATATTTTACTTGACCAGCGTCGCGAGTCTCTGGTTCCGAAATGAAGCTGAGATTAATAACTGAGCATCGTTCAAGACAACTTTGTCAGAAATCTTCAGTAGCCCCGCGGTACGTAAGCTCCATGCAGAACAGTGAACGTGCTCAACAACCCGGTGAGTACTTCACCAGTTATATTGAAGACGTCGTCGACTTGGACAAGAGTCTAAACCCGTCTATACACGAGTTAGATAAGATCAAGCACATCCTCAAAGGAAGAGCCGATGACGCATTTCAAATGTTACTGGCCAAAGACCCAAAAGCCGTCGCAGATGTTGTCAGCTTGTGCCAGAGTTTCGACGAATTTCGCAAGCAACGCACCCAAACTCGATGCTCTCTGGAACATAACGACTCGATCGCACCATGACTCTGGGCAACCAGAATGTACTGCTGATTCAGATCAAGCAATTCCTTCGTGAGGTCGACCATCAGCTCTCCATTTTATCGAGCACATCCAAGCCAGCACAGGCATACTATCTGGCCACGTAGTACAAGTGATACAGGAAGACATCACTGACGCTTTGCCGTTCACTCATCCATCACCTCTGGAGTATGCACCCCTGTCATATTATTAGTAAGTCGTCACTGTCAGGTCACCCCATCAACCAACCTATTCTTCCACCTTGGCACTCGTTCAGCCACCACCAGTTCTGTTAAGCCGACCAGTCCCCATGTTTTCAAATCCATGGCGCACTGCAGACAATCGCCCTATATGCTATTCTTGCGGTTATGCAGGACATGTGGCACGCTTCTGTTGCCGTCGTCTGTCTTTTCAAACTGATGCCATGTGCCCATGTGCATACGATCCTAGACGCTTTAACGGCACACATTGGCTACAACAATACTCTTCGCCCGAATGCCTGCCCTCAGCTAGCCGCCGATCCCCATCTCCCTGACATCGCTCTTTGTCACCTATACGCCGTCAACCCTGCCCTTCTGAAGAGGAAAACTAGATGCCCCAGTTCCCGAGGCACGAACTGCATTGTGGTAAAAAATTAATGTCCTTGAATTTCTCCAGCAAACCACATCAAAGTTTTTGTGGATGGCTTTCGTACCCTTGCCCTTGTTGACACTGGTGCTGCTATTTCAGTGATAGATACAAAAATTTGCCACTTGCTCAGGAAGGTTACCATGACGTCAAAGGGATTGTCTCTTCGTACCACCAGTGCGCACCATATTCAGCTGTCAGCCTCCTCTACAGCCCACGTCGTCATTCAAGACGTGTATCTCATTGAGTTTTTTGTACTACTGGCCTGTTCGCATGATCTCATCCCCGGTTGGGATTTTCTCTCTCACCATCATGCTGTTATTAACTTTGCTCATGCTGAGGTGGCATTCTGTGTGTTGTGTTCCGCGTCGTCTGAACCTATGTTGGCAAAGTTGTTTGTCACCGACGATACGAACCTACCACCCAGTAGCACTACAGCCCTTGACCCAGTGTCCTGTGCTGGTGTTGGTGATTCCATAGTCCTATTTACACCCTCCAAGACCGTTCAACACCACAGGAATCTTGCATTGCCATTTGCCATTCTCGACATGCCCAACAATGCTACATTCTTGTTTGTTACGAATCTGTTGCCAGTTCCCTCAACCTTACTTAGTGGAGAGTGTATAGGCACAATTCAGGCAGCAAATGTATCCTCCATCTTTTGCCTTGACGAAGCGGACAACTTGCAACTTTGTGCCATGACACCTTCTACTGGTACACCTGATCACCCGCCTTTAAATATGTGTGGCTCCACCACCGACGACGAACTTGCAGAGGCGCACCGCAAAAACTTCTTGCACTTCTACACCAGTTTCGTGGCTCGTTTGATTGGCAGAAGACATCATTAGGCCAAATGCACATTGTTCTCCATCCGACTGGCTCCCAAGTGCCTCTGCGACAGTGCCCTTACCGTGTATCTCCTGCTGGGCGTCGTGTGATCTCCGAACAAGTCGAAGACATGCTTCAGCGCGGCATCATACAGCTGTCCTGCATTTCGTGGTCATCGCCTGCTGTTCTTGTCATGAAAAAAGACGGCTCGATCCCCTTCTGCATCGACTGCTCTATGTCTTGTTCTCTCTCTCCTTGTAAACTGCAAGACAACAATTTTCACCTAAGCTCATGCAAGCATATGCATTTCTAGTGATCAATTGGCGTCAGCAATAACCAACTATCATGTGTACCAAGGTTGCTAATGAAACATTATTGGAGGTGTTTATACAAAGTATGACATCTGCTACTACGCATATGCAGAACAAGTGACTTTACATTATGCCCTCTTATTTTTAAGAATTTAAGATACGGCTCAAACAAGTGTAGCAGTTCAGCCTAAGCACACACTAAATGCGCATAATACATTGCAGTCCACTCATTTTGTTCAGCCATTCTCAATGTTTGAGCACTATGCCTGTAAATAGTTCTACAATTTCAGAGTCAGAAAGGACCGCTGTGTTATGATACTAGTGGATCAGTATTAGCACACTATACCATGCATGCCAGCCAACATGCCAGTGCGCTTCAGCATGTCTGCCTGACATAGTGCAACAAATGTACAATTCTATTTCCGTTGTTCCACAGGCCATGAGTAGGTTCCACTGCAAGTGTATCTTATGTGCCAGTAGACTTGCCTGGTTTTAAAATACATAGATCCATATGCAAAACCGCATATACAATTTCCACGGCCGAATATAGTCAATAAACACCACAATCACCTCGGGTAAACTGCACTCTTAACGATTGCATACAGTACTAATGGCAGCATAACAAAGTACAAGTGTGTGGAGAATGCATTTTAAGGAAGATAAAACAGAATGCAGAAAGGTTGTTTCTTGTCTCTACACAGACACAACATTGCATAATTGCTCATCGATGCTCAAGAGAGCAGTAAAAAAATAGTTTATTTCATAAATAGAATTGTGATTCAGTATGGTAGCTATGAATATGACTAATAGAGTGGGTCCTTAGTAAATGCAACTTTTTTACAGAGAATTTAGAAATCTGAATTATTAATGCACCAAAAATTAAAGATCCTCTTGGTAAAATGGTTATTCAAATGTTTATAAAATGGGTACAGGGACCACTCAGCTTTTTTTGAGAGCATGACTAAATGTAGTAGGCTTTGTTTTCAAATAAAGCAAACAGTACAGAGAGAGAGAAGAGGCTAAGACTTGGACGGAATTGGAAGTTTAAAAGGCGACAAAGGGGAATTCAAAATGTTCTATTGAATGTATATTTCCAGTAACCAAAGTTCTAAAAGACTTGTTTTGCCTAAATCATGGCTGCAAAAACTATACCATTGTCACACCGCACACACATACACATAACTAAATTGTGGTGCTTTCAAAAGTTACCATTTGGAATTGTAACTGAACTGTGGTTAGCCTACCAAAGAGCTTGTGGGCCCTGGAGCCATGTTTTGATTAGGAGGCCCACTATTTCTGCTAACCGTAAAGGCTTAAGTTTCCCCCTGGAATGCTTTCTTGCTAACTTCTACGGACAACTGGGAGTCCCATGCAGAAAGTTGGTCGATGGGATCACAACTACGGAACTTCCTTCTTCATGCTACCTCGGGGAAAGATGCGGCTGCTTACGCAGGGATTGGTGGGCTCAGTGGTTTCTAGTATTCTGCATGAGTTAAACAAGACAACAGTGCAAAATAAATTTAGCATCAAAATTATTACTCTTCTTTAACATCAATTAATGCACCTAGGAGAAAATCATTATGGGAGTACATGCTATGGGAACTCTGCCATCATCATCATCGGAGCCAACGGCATCGTCAGAAGTCCGGCATCAGAACCAGCTCTCAAAGAAGTGGAGGACAAAGTGACTTGGGAGCACGAGAGGTGTTTCAAGGTACAACTGGGCACTCTTAGGTGTGGCCAGCCAGGACTGGGGCCTGCTGGTGTGGACTGCATTGTTCCGACATTGGCGCCCCACATTGGGCACCAAATGTGAGCTCAAGGCCATGGCTCCAGAACCAGTGGCCAGCTGAGGCTCTCAGAAACGACACAGAGTGTGGGAGACATGCAAAGGACAACCTTTACTGACCGGAGTGCAGACCAACTGAGCCCAAAACGCAGCTGCCTGATCGCCGCTCTTTGTGTCAGGCTCACTGCACACGGGCCGGGTGCATGAGCCCCGCTCCAATGATGATAGATGGCAGCCCTGCTGTACCGCTATGCGGCCACTGTCCTCATAATACAAAAAAACTTTACAGCTAGTTTAAAAGGTACTCCAAGCGCAGCGCTATTTTATACATGAAGCAAGAAACTATTCGCTTTGCCATAACCATAGTTGGAATTCATGCGGTGTCGCAAATAACTCAGCCATGAGATAATTGGCTTAATGCAGCAGTTGATGGTGATATAATAACCTTGTCACTAAAAGCTGTTAAATTGACCCTTCCAATTGTGCGCTTCTTTCTGAAATGCAGGAGGACTCTCTCACCTGTAATCCTGTCAAGTGTTCAATGATCTGATTTTACGGCATGATCACGGTGTATATGTGTATACATCAGATGTGTCTGGCACCATGAGACCACCACATCGAGTACTGGTGACATGAATAGACTTCTCTTTCACACTCAAAGCCACACTGCACTTTGTGCATGTTTTGAGTTGTAACACTAAAAGGTAATGTAATAATTATTAATAATTCTATATTATTGAACAAGTAATTGAGTCTCCGTAGCATAATTTCTGAGTTGGTAACTATCCATTCTTGGTACAAAAAACATGATGAAAATTTTGTGGTATACTCCTAAAAAAACTAAGTGCTCTCTCACCAGTATAAACAATGACAAACAACCTGATCATCATTGTTTTGATGGC
The DNA here is from genome assembly GCF_038994185.2 of Dermacentor albipictus. Taxonomy (NCBI): domain Eukaryota; kingdom Metazoa; phylum Arthropoda; class Arachnida; order Ixodida; family Ixodidae; genus Dermacentor; species Dermacentor albipictus. Next base: position 10,139,908 of record NC_091827.1, read on the forward strand.
AAATTCACATTGGATATTGTAAATTTCACAAAGGGAAATGCCATTTTCTTTATTGACAAACAGCACAACACAAAACTCCATCTCTTGATGCTGACAGCACTTAAACATTGCAATTTGGAAAAGTAGAGTTTATTTATAACTAAATTAAAAAGCTAGAGGCTCCCCGCCAATAAATGCAAGCATAGCTCATTTTCAAACACAGTACAAATCCCATGTGGACAAGGTTATAAAAAACATCACATTTACCTTTAAGCCACAGACGACACTCAAGCAGCAGTTTTGATAGTGTGACAACATATTAGCTCACATTGGGTCATTCATAGCCGCCTCTGAAATTCAGAAAATGTTGATCAGCTGATGCAGGTAACATAAACAGCTACTTAAATTATAACAGCAAAATAATAGCACACTAGCTATTAACAGCCTTAGGTTGCACTGGCTTATGTAAGGAAAAAGTTTAAATGTGACAGCTCACTATACACAAACAAAAAATACCTTGTCTTAGCCTTGTTTCTTGTCTCAAATTTATTGTCATTGCTTTCTCTTTATAGCCAGATTAACCATACATTACTTCCAGCTCACATTACATGAAATGTATGAATAACTCCATCCAAGGTGTTCCTCTTGCAGCAAGAAAGGTAGAATGTCACATGAACAGTGGTAGCTTACACAGAATTTCAAATGCGACCTCCAAGTGAAGACAGGCGCTCTTAAAGAAAAAAAAATATTCATATGCTCAGAAAAACAAAAATAAAAAGAAAGCAGACTATATTGACTACACACTATGTGACAACACTGCAGGTGACACAGCTCTTTTGACAGTCACATAGGATAGTGGAGCGCAGAAGCCATTCACTAAAAACAGAATAAAGGCGAACTGACTGTTAAAGTATCTTACTTAAAGAATTAAAAAAAAATTATACTCATTCAACCAAACAATATTTGTAAAAGTATGTTGAAGTTCACCAGAATTGTGGATAGGCTTTTTTACATTTCACACAGGAACACTGAAATGAGTCACTCGGTAGTAATGTCTGAACCTTGAAATTGCGAGTTTCATTTAGCAAAAGAGGTCTCAGCTGCAGGCGGTAGTTACCTTCGGCGACTTAGTATTATTGGCATTGCCTTCCTGCCTAAGAGTGGAGTGGACAAATTTTTTATGAGCTAAATGTGGGTCCATTAGCAGTTTTTTTTTTTCCGATATTGGAGGTCAACGAATGGTATTGAGGCGACTTTCATGCGATATTCTTGTGGTTTCTATTTTTAGTCTGTAGTCGCAGCCTGCGAGTGTTATTTATGCGATCATGTTTTTATTTCAGTGTCATGTATGAGTGACGGCGAAAAAACACAGCAGCAAGGCTGTCAATGGCTGAACTAATTTTTTATTGGACGAACCTGCGCCCACAAAAGCAAGTTGCACTCAAAGCACAAACACAGCTAGGAGACGCTGGCACACGCGCTGGCACAACGATGGCGGCTAACAATGGCGGCGGTTGTGGAAATATATGACTAACGGGTCAAGCGCCGTCTGCTTTTATACATCACTCGTCAAAATTCTAGTGTAATCGCTGGTGCCTGTGTGGTTTCCAGAAACTACTACACAACTCGTGTCGCGCATGCAATGTGATAATGCAAGGTTCGGCGAGGACATACACAACAGATAGAATGAACGATAGCATTCACGTAAGTTCCAAATCATGCAGGCGTGTCATGGGCTGAGCGATAAACATTTGTTAGCCGGTGAACAGCGGTCACCGGAGAAAGATGAACGATCACACGCGCCAATAGTATTGCAACCGGATATCGAGTCGGTAACTCAGCTCCCGTCGTGATAACAAGCCTATAAAAATCTTGCAATCTGAAACAGCCTCCGTCACTAACTGCATCAACGCGACAAGGCGACAATCTGAAATATAAACTGACGTTCATGCCGTCCGAATTGCGCAACAAGGTTCCCAGCAAAGCAGCAACCAATGAATCATATACTAAGATCACTTACTGAACCAAAATAAAGCTGGGCTGTTGCTGTCGTTCTTGCAAACACGATCCGAAGTTTTCCACTCGAAAACTCGAATCACTTTAAGCAGAGTACTTTAAACGCCGCCACCACCATCCACCGCTTCCGAAAGTTTCAAAATCGGCAAAAAAAGGCGCGAAGCCGCATCGTTGCATGTGGCGTCACCTTCACTGCTTGCGCTGCGCTTGACTAAACTAAAGCTAATATTTCCTCATGCTTACATGTTTTCACCTTAAAACAGCTTTAATACACAGCTATGTTTTTTTAACAGCTGATATATTATTTTTTTACTCGCCTCTTCATGTACATTTTAAATTGCGCGCCCCTTTGCGGGCTCGAAGTCGCAGCATGCTATCGATGAGGCGCCAGATTTGAACCGGCGAAGGTGCGCCCTTCAAAACGTGCGTAGAAAAATTGCGAAGAATCGGTTTCCGCGCGCTCCATTTGTGGTGCTGTTTGCGCTACAAGGCGTGTTATATGCCCTATCAACGCAATTATCCCCTGTGAACACTACTATCCCTTCACCTTTTCCGAAGCATGCCGGCAACTTCGGTCCTCACAAAACTGACCAGTACATTCGTTCCTGCATTGAGTGACAACGCCGGAAAATAACTTGTCACACGCCTGGCCCATTACAACATTTGCCATGTCCAGCTGGCCCGTTTGATAGAATCAGCATAGACGTGCATGGGCCACTTCGTTCCATCCCTGCGGGCAATCGGTGGATTACTGTGGCCGTTGACCATCTCATTCGATATGCCGAAACAGCCGCTCTTTCAGCAGCTTCAGCTCGTGATGTTGCCTTGTTCATCTTGCGGAGCTTCGTTCTTCGCCAGGGCGCACCACATTAGCAAGTCATCCAAGAGCTTCTCAGTGAGTGCAATTCTATTCATTGCACCACTACAAGCTATCCTCCGCAGCCTAATGGCTTGACGGAGCACTTTAGCTGAACACTCGGCGATATGCTATGTACACAGCTTCCGACTATTCTAACTAGGACTTGGTGCTTCCTTTCGTGACATATGCCTGTAACACAGCCACACAAGCCACTACTAGATTTTCTCCTTTTTCTGCTACACGGACGTGAGCCCTCTACTACACTGGATACTATATTTCCATAGTGCCTGGATGCAACCAGATACCGCCAGGCTTCAGAATTTGCTCAATGTGCCGAAGAGTGCCGCCAACTAGCACGCTCATTTTCATCTGTGACACAAGGTCTCCAATATAAACACCTTGACCTGACTAAACCTGCCCCTACCTTCCCTGCTGGCTCATTCATGTGGCTTTCAATTCCATGCCAGACCACTAGTATCTCCTGCAAGTTTGCAGCGATATATCATGGTCCTTACCGCATCGTTCAATGCACGTCGCTGGTGAAATGCATCGTCAAGCCTGTAACAGCTCCCATGGACAGATGCTGCCGCGATAGTGAAACAGTGCAGGTGAGCCGTTTAAAGCCCTACTACGACCCTCTTGTGCTAAAATCACCTTGAGGCACCAGGATGGCTCCTCTTTGTTGCCGGGTACAATGTAGTGGGCAAGAGAGTCTGGAACTATTGAGAGAAGACGACGAAGTTCGACTGTCCATAGAGTGCGAGATAATGACCAACACTCTTGGGCCAAGGCTGTTGCATAGCCCTGCTTGTAAATCAACCCAGCACCTCCACTAATTGTAAAGAGAGTTTATTCAGGTCGTAGAGCAGCAGTGACAAATGCAGCACCAGCAGGTAGGGTGCAGCCAGAGAGCAAACAGGGTACGAGCCATGCGATGGCAACGGGGCTTTTCAGCATGCCAATCTTCTTCTTCCCACCCCTTGCACTTTTATTACTCCATTTCACTTAAACGTAATTAATTTCCCCTATGCTTCATCTTGTTTGTTTCATATGGTCTTAAATAACAAAAGATTGAGCCCCTCAGTTCCCCTTATTCTGCTCGCTCAAGCTAAAGCTGAAGTAATTTTTATTTCCTGTCTAGGTAATAAATCCTCAAAACACCTGATATTGCAATATCAGACAGACTAAAGCAATGAAGTGCAAAACAGAAATTTGATGTATGAAAATGGCAAAGTTTAATTAAATATAGTGTTACAGGGTAGGAGTACTGAAGACAATTCACACACACATTGTGCAAGGAGTTGCACTTTGAATGCCTCACATGCAATCACCCGGAGGCAGCCTACTCTGGCTGGTTGATCCTTCGGGCACCTTCATTGAGCACGTCCTGAACTGCCTTGGCAAAGCTGACCTGTGCGCGGATGGTGTTTATGTATTGACTGTAGGAGAGTGTGCCGTCCTGTGGATTGCTGGGGTCGGGCTTTGTTGCCACAACGGGTACAGGCAGGTACTGGTGACTGTCTCGCAGCTGCAGTGCACATTCCTGGATTGTACGCTGGAACAGAAAATAGGAAGTCGTGCATAAATCAAATTGCAGAGTTGAACATTTTAAAATGCACAACAGGTGATGAAGGTTGCCATGGTGGCGGGCTCCTTTGGATTGGTTTTTAACACCTGGGGTTTCTTCTAATGTGACTGCAATGCACGGGGGCTTTTACCATCCGGCCCACAGCAATGCAGCCGATGAGTTCAGAAATCAAACCAGTGACCTCACACTCAGCAGCAGAATGCCATAGGCTAAGCCACCACGGCAGGTAAGAAGTCGTACATATTTACAATTAATCAATGGTCTCTAGCAGTGTTGTCACAGAATTACTTTTCAATCTTGGCAGCAACTTGGTGCAAGGAAGCAGATGAGCACACTTTGCAAATTAGGAATGCAACAAACTACGAGATGAACTGGCTCATGAAGTGACATGTCCTAAAGTAACACAGTGGCTATAAAAAACACTTTATAGAAAATGTCCACAATGAGTTAGACTACCTGAAGTTTTTTATGTGTACCAAAAGCACAGTAGATATGAGCATTCCCGCATTTTACCTCCATCAAAATGCAACTGGTGATCAAAACCCACAACCTCGTTCATGGCAACTTAACATTGTGGCTTTTGAACCACCATGATAGGCAAAATATGACATGTGTCATACAATATAGTACAAGCTATGTCGAGATTTCCAATGCTTTCTTTTTTTATGTTTGAAAGCGTCACCCAAAACATGGAACGCAAATTCATTTGACATCCTTTCAGAGGTTTTAAAGGTCCCTTGAACCATCCTGAGCTCGAAAATTTCTTATGCTGAGACAGCTGTATACCAGTCTGCAATGAACATACAGCTGCAAGAATTTTTAGAAGTGATGCTGAATAGCAAAGTTACAAGCCTTTGAAGAATGTCCACCTGTCCGCCACTGCTTCTCACTCACTTTCACTACCCTCCCACAGGCATGCCTTCTTGGAGCTGTGTATTGTCATCCACTCCATGCAGTGCAATGAATGCTAGAAGTTACATCAGCCAGCCAAAAGGTTTCTTCCCTTGTCTGCTGCTGATGGCCCTTTCTGCGACACCGACTGAATGGAAGCTTCGAGGGAGAATCTGAGGCGCACAATGGGCAAGCCCCCATCCTTTCTCAGAAACTGGCTCTCATCACATCGGTGCTCTCATACCTCACTGACCAACTAGTCAACAGCTTTTAGCCTGGTGAAGTCAAGCGCATAACCCTGCTGGCAGCATGACGAGCAAATACAGACCAGGGAAGCAGGGAGAGGAGCACAAGATTGTTTTCCGAGTTTCTGGCTCTTCTGCAGCACGTACAACTGCCATGTTTGCCAAAAATCATTGTGATAACAACGGCTACAAAATGCACAGGTTTACTTAAAATGAGTTAGAAATAATAAATTTAATATAGGGGACCTTTACCAATATTCCATCAGTGTCGCTTATTAGAAATGGTACCTAAAGAACTGAAAGCTGACAAAAGAATGTCTGCTGCCTTCTGAACATGATGCTCTTTATATAAAGTGCAGCAACTTTAATAGATGGTCATACGACACACCAATAGCACATGCACACAAGGTTTCTTTCTTCATTTCAGGACAATTTGCCACAACGCATATGGGAAATAAAATAAAATAAAATACCAGCTTGTAACTTTGCATCATGTAGGAACCTCTGCAATGTATCTTATTGTTCATCAATGACTCTTATTGCTCATCATGCGATGAATGTAGCATTCAGGTAACTCATTGGCTTCATTCCAGCCTTTCTTAAGGTCCTAAGTCTGATTGATTGTATTAAAAGACAAAGCCAGAGCAGGTATTGAGCATCTGACATTGCCACAGGAGCCAAGCACTAGGGAGCTGTCCTTTTATTGACTTTTTTCGATACCCAAGCCCAGGCAACAGATGGTGTAAGGGCAACTCCAGCGTGAAGCCTCCGAAGAGATACCTCCTGCAATCAGCTAAGGTTATGGGGAAGGAAGCAGATTCACCAGAGAATTGAAGAGCACATGTCCTGTTGGAGTTAGGATAAAAAACTGGGCATGTTGGTTAAGTGTATCCCGAGGTGAAAGGCACATAGACGACACACATACAAGAGATACACACACAAGGTGCCTTGTGTGTGTCGTCTACGTGCCTTTTACCTCGGGGTACACTAAACCAACATGGCCAGTTGGAGGTTGGATTTCAGTGCTTGGTGGAACATCAAGATTACAGGCAACTCGCGAACTGTGTGGCCGCTGCAGCTTGTTCGCCTTCACTACCTTAGCCATCAGCGTTCTCTCCCCCTTGGCACATACTCTCAACAACCGAGATTTTCTGTCAGTCCTCTTTTATTCTATCGTGTTACGAAGGACGGCTGCCATGATAGCTTCATTAGCAAACCAATGGCCACTTCATGCAAAAGATGCAGGTTTGGCTCCCATCTGCAGCAAGCTAACTTTTTGTCCACTTTCACCGTTTACCTTATCATTTCTACATTTCAATTAAACATAATTAGCTTTCCCTACGCTTTCTCTGGCTATATTGTTTGCTTTTTCGCATGGTTGTCACTCTAATTTCAGTCCCCAATGAGGTAAAGTCATCAGAGAAAACTGATTTTGCCAAAGCTGGTGCTCCAAGATTCCAATTGGCAAAGGTTTTGGCTGTATTAATAACTTGAAGGCAATTAACGGCTCAATGATCACAACCAGAGCCGTCAGTGAATGCCCACCGATAGCAAAGGGAAGTCTTTTGTTGCCCTTAGACATAGAACGCAATGCGATAGCTGTTGTTAAATATTGAGCTCAGTACATACAAGATTCAGCTCGATCTGGTTGCAAATCGAGAAGAAATCTTCCACAGCCTTGTCCAGTCTTGGAGGCGTCGACTCGTCTGATGTGTTCGCTCGCCTGCCGGGCAAAAAAATACGAAAAATAAAGCATGCACATTAGGTTCAGATCAGCTGTCAATGCATTCCAAATGCCACTCGTTGGAAATGCATACTTACACTCCGTTGTCCACTGCAGCTGTATGATATATGTTTGTAGCTGCCACCCTCACGAGATTCTGAAATAAGACAACAGACAAATAAATAAATAAATAAATCATCATTTTTGTATTTCCCTTTCAATTGCAGGAGGCAGGACTAAAAGCTGTGAGAATGGCTTGACAAAGGACCCTGAGCCTTCGTTTCGGCAGACACAGCAGATGGCATAGCACATATAACATATGTTCCAGGCGTTTCACAGGTACACTGCAAGTTCTTATACACGCTTGAAAATAGGTACCTATTAAACGGCCCATTTCACGGGAAACGACGTATCAGTTAAACAGGCGCGATAATAAAAAAAAAAAGAAAAGAAAAACGTGGTGTCGTTGTTACAAAACGGGTCAAAATATTTTTGATGCAACTTCTTTAATAATGTTGTAAGTGTGTTGTACGAAGTGTGCTTGAAAGAGCTCAAGGGGTTAGTAATTACCATGGCTTTTATTTCTTTTGGGTGCCATACTTATTTATATGACATTATGTTACGTTGCTGCAAATGAAACGCATGTATTATGTTAAATGGACCCACCACTAGCCGCGATGGCTATCGGGTTTAACAATAATTTGTGTACGTGTAGTGAATTTTTGGGCGGAAGAAAGAATATTCAGTTTGGCAAGTTGCGATAAGACTGTCATTCTGCTTGACAGATGACCTCAACATACAGACCTTGTTATCTGTAACATACATCTTATTAGCAGTAACATACATTTTGTTCGCAGAACATACATCTTGTTAATAACCGAGTAGCGGACAGTCGACGGTGATCGCTTACCGAGAGTGCGTCTTTCAGAGACCAAACTAGAGCTTTCACTTTGGCCACATTGTCAAACTTGACTTCGGTTGTCTGGCCTTGCGATGAGTGGCCTGCCTGTTGCTGGCTTAGATGTTGAGGCGGCATAGACGGATTGGGAGGTCCACCAGGAGGGACGGAGGCACCGGCAGGTAAGCCCTGCAAGGGAGCAGCCATTTTGACAACAAATGAGTGCGTGAAAATAATCGCCGACCCAAAATTCCCGTCAGAGATTTTCAGCCGCTATGCGCTAGCCGCGTTACGTATATCTGCCGCGTACGCTTTATTCAGCGTTCTCGCTTTATCTTTCAATAGACTGCTAAATAGACGTATTGTTTTTATGAATGCGTTATACAAATTAATCGCTCATCAAGCTCACGGTTTGTTTGTTTTTTGTTATTTTATTGAGCGCGACAGACGGCGCGATGTTAGTTATCGCCATTGCCAACAAGGAGAAGCGTTTGCGCCGGCATGTTCATTTTACAAGATAAGTTTGCTTTAATTTGCAGTCAGTAAGAGCAGCCAGAGCATCTGCGAACACACGCCGACACGCTACTAATCTAGCGTCATCGGCGGGGTCCGCAAAGCTTAAAGCTTATGATGGCTACTCAAAAGACACCGTCGTACGTTGGCTCGGTGAGACTAATATTTGAAGCAGGTAAGTGGTTCTCGCTTACGTTGTTGGCGCAGCTGAGAGGGTTTCGTTTCACAGCGTGTCCTGTGTGCAACATTTCAGGTACCAAGTTGGAAGCTAAGCCGCAGACTGTTGCCACAGCAGCCACGTACTTTCACCGGTTCTTCCAGGAGTGTTCGCAAGACGATTATGATTTCTATGTACGTGCCGCGGCTCTTCTTCTAATCGATGAAGTTTCCGAATAGCTGCTCACTGTGTCTTGTTGGCTTTTGTCTCTGCTAGCTAGTGGCCGCGACAGCGATGTACTTGGCCGGCAAAGTCGAAGAGGACTACCTCAAAATACGAGATGTGGTGAACGTCTTCCACAAGTAAGTGCTCAAACCAGATTCGTGCTAAATAACTGTACCGAAGCAACATTGAGGCTATGAAAGACGTCGTAGTGGAGGACTGCAATACTTAAGTAAGGTACTTTGACGTGCATGCAAAATCTCAGTATAAAGTGAAATTAAAATAGTGCAACAAAAGGCACAGGTAAGACTCGTAAATCTGCATACGTGAGTCCAAGTATACGAGTGCTTTGTTGCCATCTCAAAAATTGTGTAATGCAGCGACGAAGCTTTACAGCGAGCGTAAGTGTTCCACTGGTGATGATTTAGCCCAGCTTACATTCAAGCCACTTATTATTGTAATATAGGTTTAAAAGCTGTCCTGCACGACATTAATAGCACTGCCAGAGCGCTTTAATCCGACGAGTCGAATATGCTACAAGTAGTAGTCAAAGGGTTGGGCAGGCTATCTGATGTGTAAAACATGTAGCCTGTGCTCTAGTAACATAGCAATGTGCAACAATGTTCCATCAGTATTTTCTAAGTGGTTCACAGACACCAACTCGCACATGTTGCTGAAATCGGTTGACTGCGCTTCATGCTTTAACGAAGTGCACCATAAGTTTATGCTGAGTGAGGTTTTTCCAATGAAGACATATCAAGCTTTGTGGAATGCTGCATGTCTAAGGGATCTGGTAAATAGGAGCAGCTTGCCTCGACTCCCATGTAACAAACCCTTCTCATACCTAGACCACCCTGTGTCATGTGCTGAATACAAACCTCTGCTGAATGAGATCAGCAAATGTTTGATCTCCCCTTATATTTCATTCATGCGAATCAAGTGCCTCTTGCACGGCAGACAGTTTGGCATCATCTGGCAAATCGTCGATATGGCAGTGGCCATGGACCAAATGGTGATGACTCGCCTGCTGGACATTTCCAACAAAGCATCCGTTTACGTATGTCTGCAAGCTCTAAAGCAGGAATACAAGTAGGGAATGGTGCTGTGCATGAGGAAGACTAGATGACCTTTTTGAACACGGACTGATTATGTGCCTCAACCAAGCCATCAATGCTGGGGAGCGAGCAGCTCGAAACCGAGACAGGTCCATCCTCTTGTTCAGTCAGTATGCAGAGTTTTGATGCTTATGCCCCTGACTTTGAAGTACTGTCCAAAACATGCCCCCCTAAACATAGATGCTTGCACTGACGGATATGTGCAACTCGGATCTGCAGCCAATTGCCGGTTTCAAGCGAATATATTGCTGAAAATGTGAGGGCACCAGGTCTGCCAGCAGTTAATTTTACAAGAATGAGATTGCAATGCAGAATGAGTGCATCCTCACAGATGGTGTGAACAATGAGTTTGTTGCTCAATTCACGAAAGTGTACTTAGAGGTGTGAAAGTGAACAGTGACCAACCTGGAGACTATGAACGTATGATTATGGACAGCATATTCCCTACATCCTTGTTGCAGTATCTGGCACGAAGCAAGCCTGCACGCTTATATTTAATTTCGTACTGAAGTTATGCCACATGGCAACCCAAATGAATAAAAAGGATGTAGACATCACATTGACTGCTCTTTACATCACATCATTAGTAAGGTAAAAGAAAGTAAAAGTGTACCTTACCTTGCACTTTATTCAGTACACATCTGGAGCAGTAATCCTAGCCACGACAAGATGACACAGTTGGTATTCACTGAAGACTTCAATATTGATCTAGGAAAACTGGCACTTACCGACCTAAATGGAAGACTTCTTCAGTGTGTACTTCGTCGGCTGTCACCCCAGCCAATCACCATTCCCCATGTTGACAACTGGTGGTGCAATTGGCCTTGTGTTTGCCATAGGTATTGAGACTTCGAAAATTTCTTGTTGCCTCTTGTATTTCTTAACAGGCATGCCACTTTTCACTATTGTGCAAAGCACCCCATCAAGAACAAGACTAGGCAAGAGAAGGCATGAGGCACAAACCCATTAGTGTTCGAAAGCTATGGACAGTAGCTTTTTATCTGGGGTCTTCTTTGAGTTTTGTGTTTATTCTCCCAAATCTTAGAATAAAGTTGGATTCTTATCCCCTGTAGTCACATCGCAATGCCCATGCAGCCATTAAAATGGGGCTATTCACTCACATCAGTGATTATGAACTGACATTTTTGATGACTCTTATCATGAAAAAAAAATATCTATCTAGGTTCAGTGTATAGATATGAGTGAAACGGAGGCTGGCGCCTGCATTGAAGCACATCCTTCAGTTTGGACAAACGCTGCATTTGCATTATCAACATTGTGTTTACATAACATTTAAATTCACAATTGTGTAAACATCAAGGAAAGCTTTGCTGCAAGGCAAACCCCAATAAAATAAATTTGTTATAAATGGGTAGTATATACTACTGAAACAATTATGGCAAAGCTGCAGGATGGGTAATTTTCAAATTTTTTTGCTAGCAGCCTTTAAATATAGCACCTAAGCAGAAGATGCAAGCACCTGGTTGTTAATGGATATATGATGCAAGTCTTAGCATGTAGCCTCCCGATTTTTACAGCGTGCTGTGGGCAGCTCCTAATCTCATCTTAATCCTAGTTTACCTTTAGGAACCTTTTGGGACATATCCGCTCATACTTGAAGCATAAAACTTAGCACAAGGGCCTGCTATATCTACTCTTCGAAATGGCTTTTTACGCAGCCCAAGATTTTGTTGCAGTTGGCCTTTGACACTTCGTACATGAACGTGACATCTGGTGATCTTAATATACAGTGTGTTGCATGCTGTGTCGCATGTTTATGAAATGTTAACTTTTTTTCCCTGGGTCATACACAACGATACTTTTTCTCTTTTAGGGCTCTTCACAGCTTAATTTCTATTTGAGATTAGCATTTTGATGATTTGTATAGCAAGTAGTCATGATGCTATTTGGCAGCGATGCCATTTTGCCATTAAAAGCTATAAATTATCACCCATGTGAGGTGGAAGGAGATTAAATAAAATAGTGATGTTGGTAAGTTTGCTGTCGTAGGGTTGATACAACCTGTACTGAATGACAGTAGCTGGGAATCGCGGGGACAGGTCCTCATCCTGCAGTGAACTTAATTTGATTGATGGTGATTTTTGTTTCAATAAATTTTTGCAGGAGCGCCTATCCAAAGTCTGAGCCTCTGCCGCTGGCGGAAGAGTACTGGTGCCTACGTGATGCCATTGTCCAGTGTGAGCTGCTTATGCTGCGGGTCTTGCAGTTTAAAGTATCCGTCGACCATCCGCACCGGGTGAGTCCATCTCATTGTTACGCAGTCCTAGCAAAACACGGTATCAGCAAGAAGACTGCACAAGTTGCACGAAGAAATTGTTTCCCACGTGAATTCTAAAAGAAATTCCTGAAAAATAAATTTTGAGATGTCTGCACAACTTTCAGCTGCCAATATCTATTATTTTGCCTTATGGCTGCCTTGTGCACCTTGGCATGGCGAGGGGATGAAGTCTGTACAGCAGGTCTTAATCTAGTTAAAGGTTTTAGATAAAATGGTCTTGGTTGACAAAATAATTTCTGTAATGTAAACAAGGTGTAGACAAAGTGCCACACCAGGAAGAATTACCTTCCACCTAGGTGTAACAGCTCTTGTATATTTGATCGTTCCATTTAATTTCCCATTTTTTCTTTATTATACACTGCATTGTATGGCCGATCTCAACAATAACGGTGGTGCAGTGGCATGTGAGCCAACGACAAAGAGTGGCCCCAGAATGCTACGGATCCTGCCGTTTTAGTGTCCTAAAGCAACAAAGCTCTCATTCAGCAGCAAGACATTTCTTCCACAATAAACTTTTATCAATTGCGAAGTTTTCACTTTGAGAAGAGTAAATTGGTTTATTTTGTCAGGCTCTGGTGTATATTGCAGATAGCACAAAATTGCTCAACCCATCAGCACATGCATATGCGCTCCACTGAAACGATGTGTGTTTGCAGTACCTGCTTCACTACCTTCGGTCATTGGGTGACTGGCTCGGTCCACTGACCTGTGGCGGAGGCGGAGGAGCCCGCAGCGGTGCCCTGTGTCAGATCCCCCTAGCACAAGTGGCATGGTCACTGCTGTGTGACATGTATATGCAGCCAACCTGCCTACGGCATCCTCCACAGGAGCTGGCAGTGGCTGTCCTCCAGGTGGCGCTGCTCGCCTATGACGTGCGAGTGCCACATGGGGAGGACAGTGTCCTTAGCTGGTACGAAACACTCTGCGAAAACTTGTCTCGAGAGAAGCTTGCCGACCTCATCATGGACGTCATTCAGGTTTATGAGGCTGAAGGACAGTAATAAACATCACCATTGTCATCTAGACTGACTTGGAGCGCTAGTTCATTGTCAGCCACAGTCCTGGACCAAAGCCTGGCTGCAATGAAATTTCATATTGCATAAAATACATTCTTTGTAATAGTATAGATATAAAGCAGCCTCTGTGCAAAATGTGTTGCTTGAAATACAAGTGAATGCATTCCAAAAAGCTAGCAAAAGTTATAATTTTGATAGCAAAACTAAAAAAAAAAAGTCACAGTTTCGCTCAGAAGGCAAAGCACCGATTGTGATAGCAAATTAGTAAATAGCTATACAAAGTAAAGATGGTAGTTTTATGGATCGTATTGTAAACATAGAGTAGAAGCTCATTCATACATTTTGGGAAAAAAACGCGAGAAAAAATTTACTACTAACTAAAAAAATTTGTCAAACTCGACTATTGTTCAGATCTACGTAATGCGAAGCATCACGCAGATCGTTGTGGCATGAGACACCGATGCATAAAGCTGGTGGTGTTATGGCATCCCGAGACACGTTTTGTTTTCTTATTGTAGGGTGTTTTAAGAGTGCGACGGGAAACCAAAATCGAACTGGTGGGCAACGCCAGATGCCGCCAAAGTGAAATGTGATGCCCATATCGCACTGCCTGCAGCAGGGACAGGGAACGGCAGCGTGTTTGGATTATCGGCTACTAAAGGCGTGCAGTATGCTACCAATGGTACTATGCACCACACACTGTAAAACAGGTGAAGATGCTTATCACAATAGGTTTGGTGGCAATAGCTATGAATATGGCGTGCAATGACCCGGTCGAAGATTTGCTGGTACCGGAATAAGAAACTCCGCTCACCATCGTTTTCATGTGAGACGGGCGGCTATATACTGTTCTGTTCTTGATCGAGCGTGCTTTTTCTTGTTCACTTGGGATCTAACAGTTGTAAAACGTATACAGTCGCACTCTGCAGCAGGAAACAGCAGCGAGTTTCAGTTATCGCCTATTAAAATCATGTGCTATGCTTCTGACAGCACCACATGGTGTGAAAAAGATAAGCAAAGATGCATATCGTGATTCGCAGTGATAGCTGTAAATGCCGCGTAGGATGACCCTGGAGAAGATTGGCTAGTACCGAAATGAGAAATTAAGTGCGCGCCGGCATTTTCACGTGAGACTGGGCGAGTATTGCGCTGAAGCTGCCGTCACAGGCAAAATACTGTTCTCGATCAGCGCACACCTTGCGCATTTTCTTGTTTACATGAGATCTAGTGGCTGGAAAACATATCGTATGATATCAGTTTGCCGACATACTGAACGTTGGTGCCAAAAAATTGTTTTCCAGGAATGTATTAACCGGTAAAAATTGAGCATAACTGTTGGGTCATTCTTTTGTGTTTTAGTTTGCGAACGTCGCCGCTGGTGAAAAGTACGTACTGAAAACGTATCAACGAGGTTCTACTGTAATGTGTAAGCGCGACTGAATGAGGACGTAGAAAGAAACAGACACGTCTGTTTCTTTCTACGTTCCCGTTTAGTTGCGCTTACACATTCTCTCATGGATTCAAACCAACGTGTTAACTAAATTAACAAGCACAGTGTCACGTGCACACAGGTAAACAGAACACATCTCTATGAGCGTGGGAACTCACTGTCAAAATACTGGATGCGGAATCGCGGCATCAGCAGCGATCGAATTGACTTTTGTGAATCTCTCGCTTCAACATGAATGAAATGTTGAAAGCACAGCGCATACGAAGCTGCCGGTACTACGCGCAATCTGCGACATTACAGATTGCTTTGAAGATGAGACCCACGTGGGGGTGTACTTTGGCCATGTCGCAGATCGCTTTCAATATACGGCGGCCGCAGGGCTGTGCGGTAAGAGGCAGCCACCGGAGAAGGGCACTCCTCCACGCTCCTCTCCCTCGCCTTACACCTGCGCCTCTCATGTGACAGGAGAGAGTGAGCTTCCGGCCGGCTCGCTTTCCTCGCTCGCACACACGAGAGTGAATCGCATTTGTGAGCTCACTCTCGCATGCTTTCACTCGCACATACAGCATACTGTGCACGACGACGACGATTTTATTGCCCTTGGACTTTATACAGAACCTCAGGGCAACGGTGACAGTGAAATGCACCTGGAGTGTCCATATAATTGCTATCGGAAAAAAAAAAGGCAGCCATTATCGCATGTCAGAAACAATCCAGATCCCTTAACAATGAGAGCTAGAGCTCGCATTGGCACCCACGTGTCTAAGTGCAAACAGTGAAATGGGTTTGTATGTGTTTCTGGGAACTGCATCGTATCTGTCTACCATCAGGGGATTGTGTCATCTGGTGAGGGGCTATCTAAAGGCTGCTAATCCAAAAGTAAGGCTATTACACGACCTGCAACATTGCCAAAATTAGTTGAGTTGTTACATGAAATTTTCTTTCAGTTGTCTTTTGAGGGCACTGTGACATCCTAAACCAAAAGCCCCTGTTTTGTGCTCTAAATGGACTCGTGCAGTGCTAACAAACTTCAGTGTGTCAGGATCGCAAAAATTCTCTCGATTGCTCACCGGATATATGGATCGGCAGCCATCACATGATACTGAGTTGATGTCAGTGGCACCTTGGTCATGTGATTTTATGCACATCTTGGATTAAATATGGCCAAAGCTTATTAGTAACACAACAGCAAGGATAAGCAAGGAGATTGCTTCAGGTCATTGCAGCCAGTATGCAAGCATGTGCCCTGCCTAGGCCAAGTTTAACCGGTCAGTGCACGGTGACGATTGCCGGTGGCACAAACAAGTATGGTGTTATTGACTTGGTTTCACATTCTGTCCATTCTGTGTCAGTTTATAAAATTCAGTTATCAAATTGCATTTTCTATACTCTACCCGTTATAGCCAACACGCGTTCCTGTATACCGAGCTGGCTTTACCTATGCCGGCACCTAGCTGCACGTTCCGACAGCCTGGGCTGCTTTGCTGGTGGTTCTCAGTGATAGCTCATCACAGAGGCCGGCATCTGGCTGCACATTGTCACAGGCGATGGGGTCATATGACCCCTCCTGTGCTCCAACACAGGCTGTGTTGCTGGCTCTTCATGGACATTTGTTACAGACCAAGCCCTTGTGGCCAACCTACCGCCACCACTGGCGAACCGTTATGGATACCAAGTCACTTCAAGCGTTTGCTTGGCTGACTTGGTTGTATGTGTCTGGAAGGGGAACTGTAAACATAAGGATAAGGATGAGACAAACACCAGAGTGCATAGTGACGACAGGCCTAGTGACACTGCAGTGTTAACCAGGCTTCAGCCAAAACCTCTTGGCATCTCGCAGGGTCTGGCTGATTTCAACAATCTTGTGCACTCTCACCAATAATGCTTTGCCTGTGTTCTTTAAGTTTAATCTAGCTTTGAGAATGGCCTGAAACTTCACGACTTCAAATGACTTTTTGGTAATGAAGGAGAAGAAAGGGGGTTAACCGAGGGGCCCGATTATTATTTGTCATATCATAAGAAGCAAACAAACAAAGACGCCAAGGACAATACAGGGGAAATTACTTGTACTTGCTAATTGAATTAAAGAAAACAAGATCAATGGAATTGAAAGTGGATGAAAAAACAACTTGCCGCAGGTGGGTATGATCCCACGTCTTCGCATTATGCGTGCGATGCTCTACCAATTGAGCTACCGTGGTGCTGTTTTCCCATCCAATTTCTGGGGTATTTATGCGTTACTACTATGACTCACTCTGGGAGTGTTAGCCAGTGCCACCACTTGCAGACATTGTTGGCAGACGTGGAACATCCGCCGCTGCGAGACGCTGTGAGACGAGAAGTGAGACGAGCACTTTGTCGCATGGGGAGTCGGTGCTGGCGAGGAAGCGCTACGGTAGTTTGAGTGTGCAGATGAAATTTGCTGATGTGTTGCGATAGAGAGGCACTGAAAGTGGCATGAAATTTTGAACAATAACGGATGTGTGCCTGGATCAACACTTGCTAACACCTGATGCTTCCAGCCAAACTCTCCATGGTCATGCGTGTTCCAAGGAGCACATGTGCCTTTACATTCTAGCATGCCAGTGCCCGATCAGGTCAGATGCTACACACAAATGCCTCGAGATGAGCTTCGAATTTGCTTATGTAAATCTGCAGCACGTCCTGCTGAAAGGTATCTCCTCCACACACTAAGCTGTTTGTTACAGTGCTGCTGTTGGCATGGGAAGTTTCAGCACTTGTTGCTGACAGCTGGTTGGCTTTAAAGTAAACCCTAAAGACTGTCTATATGAAGGCTAGTGCTTTGCCAGGATATGAGCACCTGCACCCATTGATGCTGCTTATTGAAACTGTCGCAGCTGCTGATAAATGCAAAGTTCAAGGGGCATCTTGCAGCATGAATATTCTGACAACAAAAGCAAAGTGTGACTATGATGACAGAAAAGGAGGGTAGTTTGAAGTACCACAAGTATATATGAGTGTTTTGACTTAGTAGAGCTCGTGTGGTTGATACTGAAAGAATTGTTCCGCAGCATATACAAAATTAGAATAGGCAACCTTAAAGGAGTACTGATGGAAAATTTTGCTCTCATTCTTATTTCATTATAGGATAGCCGTATATCCAGTTATTATGCTATGGAGCCTCAATTCCTCAAGAGTGCAGGAAATAAATAATGTTTTAAAGCAATCAGTTCAAAACGTGCACCAAGTAGAGCGCAGCTTGAGACGCAGAAAAGGAAAGTAGTCATGTTGCCAAAACTTTATCTATTGGTCTTGTGGTGTGAGGCACTGAAAGCCTGAATGCCAGAAGTCAAGTCCATTCAGCACTCGAAGGGAGAACAGGGAAAAGTGGATTCCTTTGATTTTTGAAAAAAGGTGCACAGTTGGAAAGGCCACTTTGGCAGCTTTCAGTGACACATTCATTGTATGCACTTAACCACTGCACTAGGCTGACTGGCATGATCTCGAGTTGTTTGCGACAGCATGTAACCGGCCACCTCCGCTTTCAGTGACTGGAATAGTCTCCTTTTTCATGTCCAAAGCTGTGCTGCACTCATGGGTTTTGAGCAGGCCACATAAAAGGTGCTTTATTTGTGGTGCTCTCAAGGAATTGATGCTTTGTACTGTAATTACGGAATCAGTAGCTACAAAAAAAGAAAAGGAACAAGAAACAGCAGCTCAAAAAATTTTCATGTCAGTACTCCTTTAAACCCTTCTACTTCTTTGTAGAACTATAGACAACACACTTTCGAATCAGCACAAGATATAGCTCTGCAATTTTTCAGTCTGCAAGTTTGCCGTTCTGAAGTGAAGCATCTACTCTTGAGAGCAGCCCAGCTGAACGAGAGTGCTGTGACCATTGCAGCTGTGCTTTCTGCGAGTGCTTCAGTGCTACATGGGATGCCCATGCTAAGCAGCACCCATCTCAAAGATCATGTGGCTCTCACGTCAAAATATTTCTTTTGAGCACAAAGCCAATGTCACTGAGTTGATTGAAAGCTACAAGTCTTTTCGCTTTTGAGTGAACACATTGAAACGCATCAGTGCAAGTTCTTGGGCCAGTTTGTGCATGATGAACTTGAAAAAAGGGGGTACTAACGAAACACAAAGCACGCGCACACAAGGAAAAGGCAAAGGGATGCCAGCGTCCGTCCATGTCTAACGTCTTTTCCTTGTGTGCGCGTCCTTTGTGTTTCGCTGGTACCCCCTCTTTTTAAGGTACATTGCAACGGTTACAGTCGAGGGGCACCAGTGTTTCTTTTGATGCACGTGTTTACACAGGTACTTCACAACACATTTATGTCATTTGCAATGTGTGTAGACTGCTCATTTGATGGCATTCACTTGCAACAAGTGTATACAATTTATTCATCGCACGACGAATCTTGCGACATATGCTAGGAAACATGCCTTTTTACCGTCACACATGGTGTTTCAGTGCTAGCAGTGCCAGGCAAAGCATGTGCAAAGTGGTGCACATTGCTCTGCCTTTTCATTGTCGCACGTAGTATTCCAGTGCATGCAAATGAGGCTTGGTCAGTCATTGTGGTGGGTGGATTGAGCCATCGGATGTAAGGCCCCTACATAGGGCTACATAGGGCTAATTTGGGCTATTGCTGTTACAGGGGAACAGTGATGAAAGTAATGATGATGATGCATGCGCACAAAGAAATGCAATGCAGTTGCAGGAATTCGACGAAGATGGAAGTCGGGTATGGAAGGACGCCTCAGCTGTGGCGGAATCTTTAGCTGCTTCAGGGCGATTTTCTTCATAAGAGTTGTGTACATTACTTTTCATTCATTTCTTTTCAAAAATGTCTATTGAATTTAGTAATAACTTAATTTCTTTCCTAATACCATACGGATCTTGCCAATCCCTGGCACTGTGCATACGCCATTAGTAGAGGAAAACAAAGCGCAGATGTTTGCTCTGTCATGGGGAATTTTTATTTGTTTTGGGGTGATTTTCTTAGGTTCTTCTTAGGTCAGTTTTCATTCATTTCTTTCTGAATTTCAGCGAGCGCTGAAACTAGATTGATAGCCAGTGGCACAGTTCCAACGGATTGCTCTCAAATTGGAGAAGAATCTGCCATAGCACTTGCAATTGCAAGTACTTCAGCCAAAATTATAGTCAGCGACTCTAAGGTTGCGGTGATGAACTTTGCCAGAGGCAGAATTTCTCCCGAGGCGAACAGAATCCTGCAGACCTGCAGAGATAGCAGGAAAATTGAAATAATCTGGGCACCTGCGTACGCCTCCCTCGCTGGGAATGAGGCAGCCCACGAATTAGCTCGAGGACTCACATTCCGAGCTGGTGGGCTAGCCGAAGGCTTCACGGGGCGAGACCGCTTAGTGTGCTACAGAGAGATCACACAACACTATAGACTAGGGCGGGTTAAATATCCTCCGGCTGATGCATCCTTAAACAAGAGCCAGGCCTCCACTTGGCGTCGCCTGCAAACCAACTCGTTTCCAAGCCCGGTGTCGTGCAGCCTCTACTACCCGGGTCAGTACTCTAGCCAGTGTAAGCTATGTAAAGCCAGGGCTAATCTTAATCACATTCTGTGGGAATGCCCACAGGCTCCCTCTGAGGGAATAACGTCTTTAGAACAATGGGAGACCTTATTACTCAGCTCCGATCCGGAGATTCAACTGAAGACCGTCCAACTGGCCGAAATCGCCGCTAGGGTCCAAGGACTCCTGGCCGTCGTCTAGGTGGGAAGACTTAAAGCCTTCCCTACATCTGTTGGACAAATAAAGTTTTACAATCCAATTCAGATTTTAGTAATAACTTCCAATTCCTTCCTAATACCATTCCAACCTTGGTCATTCCCCTGAAGTTCGGTATGCGCCATCGAAGAAGCAGCACTAAAGGGCCGTTTATAGTCCGACGTAACGCACGCGCGCGCGCGCGCGCGCGCACGCTACGTCACGTCGGCGAAAACGACACCTCTATAGTCGGGCGCACCGGCGCAGCTAACGTAACCGGCGGTGTTCAACGCGCCCCGACGGGCCCGGCGCCGATTTGGCTCCGGAGCCATTCGCGCGTCGAAGTCGGCGGAACTCTCGCACCACAATGCATTGCGCGCGAAGAAAAAGGCGCCAACACAACTCCGCAGACGGCTTTTGCGGACGGCGCGCGACTTGGGGAACCTTCTGCGCATGCTCTGAAGATAGCAGCCTACGGAGCGCGCGTTGAAGTATAGAGGGGATGGCATCTCGGCTGGCGCAGCGCAACCAACGCAGCGTGGCTGACCGCGAACGACGCTCGCCCGCGCGCCGATAACGTCGGACTATAAACGGGCCTTAAACGGAACAACGCCGTGCACGTCTTACGCCTCTCTTTATATAAGATTTCTGCTCTGTTACGATGAACCAGAAATCTCCACTCAGAAGTGCTGTTGCCGCCATTCCCTTTCGTTGTGCCGGATTCCACTGTCACGTTGCTCGCAAGTCTTTGCCCCTGGGCATCATGTTGTTGACTTCCCAGAAAGTTTAGTTGCATAGTGGCTGAGCTCGTCACATTTTTGAAGGGTAACGTCGTGGGGAAGCGAGGTAGGGGGAATGATTAATCGGACCGAGTTGTATTAACGCGATAACGTTTAGGAGCTCTTGTTGCAGAAAAATTGGCGTCGGATATCGATTCAGCGAAAAAGACTTTCGAGCCACCCATACACAGGTTCTCCATCTGACGCAAGGAATTTACTGAACTAATTGAATTTGTCAAGCTAAAATATGTGGAAAAATCGTAAAGTATGACTTACACGCAACCTACAGACATGATAGCTCTCGGGTTGTAATTTGACAATCTGAGAAAACGTCATTCTGTTAGGCGAAAACTCTAAGAAACCCCTCTCCCATCGTTTCTACCATTCACAAACAGCCGCGGCGTCCGCCATTCGCGCGCGCCGGCTTGCGGGTGTCTCGGGGGCCACGCAGCGGCGCGCCCGGTTCCTTGCAATACCTCCAGCTGGCGCTCGCCTCCGTCGCATCGCGGCCCACGCAAGAGGCCGCGTTTCTACCAGAAAGGCCGCATTCGCGCATAGCGTTCGGCCAGCGTTTCCCGGTAAACATTACGGTTACATACGCTCCAGTTGCCGGGAAGCGTGAGAAGCAGTCGGGGATCTTTGAATGCTATCGGCGAAGGGGAAATGCGTTATATCGGCGCGTATACGCTTAGAAATAGTGCAAGTTTAAAATTTCATCGCACGCGAGTATTGCAGATTAAACATAGATTAGGCATTGCGCGTCTAACTCGGTTATCTCGCTGCAGCTTGGCAATGCTTTCTTACCACACATTCGTGCGCATGAATATTTTTCACGATTCCCTGTATATTCACAGTGATTACAAACCTCTCGTAGTGGCGCACAGATATCCGTCACAGGAAGTTTACGGTGGACTCCAGTATAAAACACTTTTCTCTTAAAACATGAAGGAAAAAGGAACACCCGGCATATAGTGACATAATTTACCAAGGGATCAAACGTACTTGGAATGCTGAGCTCGGTCCATCAACTTTAACTGTTGAGCAAATAAACCGAATTGCGAAGTGTTGCTTCTCATTTTTCATATAATATCATGATCATGTAAAGTTAACAATGGAGTCAATGAAAACATCGGGGAAATTAGCTGGGCTTGAAATTGAAATGCAGAAAAGGGAAAATTGACAAAAAGAACTAGTCTCCAGTGGGAGCTGAACCCACAACTTCCGCCACTTCCAATTCTGCTACAGTGACGGCTGTCAAACAGTCCCCAAAATGGGGTATTTGTGTTTACTAGTTCTATCCCTGGGAGTGTTAACTAGCGCCACTCAGAGTCATGCCATGTAGGCGGATGTGGAACATCCGTCCACCATTGCTTTTATATACAGTAGAACCCCATTGATACGTTCCCTTTACGTACGTTTTCCCACGTCAACGTCGCAATCGAGAACACAAAAAATACCCATTAGAGTTAGCTCATTTTTACCGGTTCATACGTTTCCGGAAAATGCGATTTTTGGCACGAACATTCAGTACGTCACCAAACTGTGATCGGATAATACGTTTTCCGGCCGCTAGATCCCATGTAAACAGGCCTCGCAAAGATACTTTGCAATTGACATACTATATACAAGATATTCGGGCAACATGTATTTGAGATACAGATACAAGGTACTACTGTAATTATTGTATCCGATACGATACTATCCATTTGTATCAAGATACTTCGATACATTCGCAAACTTTATATATATCTATGTAATGTAGCAGCAAAAAAATGTTTGCTTAGAAATTTCTTAACTATGACCTACCTTGTTTCATTTCAATAAAATGCCTGTTATTCTGTGTGTCAAAATTATTGTCCTTGTTACTCACAGTAACATTTTCGTTCCGAAACAAATTATTGAGGTTGCTTTAGCCACTTAACATGAATGCTCTTTATACGCTGCGCTCTATGAGGTTCTTGCTCATTGCATTTGTAATTGATGGGAGTCGTTGCTCTGCGTGCCGACCAGCTAGCGGATTGCCACCTAATTACAAGAACGTCAATAAGAAGCCCCAGCACGATGGAGCAAATACTGCCGTGGAATTCTACATTGTCTGTAAACGTATAACCGTTTACGCAATACCGGATAACCGGAAAGGCATACAGCAGCAATAGCGCTGGTAGCGACCCTTTTTTGCGACGCATTATGCATACAGACAGCACAAAAAGCTGCAATGAGCTTTTATATTCTGCTTATCTGCTGGCGTAAAGCGTTCGTTAGCGACACATTCACGTTGCACGTTTTGGTGTGAGCACGCAGTACGGTGGCTACGAGCAAGCGTCGTGGCATCAACGCATCTGAAAGCAAAAAATCAAGAATGCAAAAGGTCGGCTGTGCGCAGACGTTCGCGCTTGTTTTTGTCGAGACGGCGCGAGCGCCGCCACGTGTCTCTGCTCCACCAATAGGTACGCGCAGACCTCACTGGAAGGCTCTGAAGGAAAGATCAGAATATCGCTGCCTTTAATTCTATTCAGGTGGCCTAGTGGCAGCAGTATGAGCTTGAGAATCGAAGTTCAGCCAACGTTTACAGTTTCACAGGGTGTTGTTGCGATAGCTTGTACCTTAAGATACACGTTACATTCTTTCATGTATCGGAAATGCAGACACTGATACACCTCTTGCCAGACATATCGGGATACAAATACAAGATACCCAAAGAGTATCTATGATACATGTATCTTCGGTACTGCCCAGCACTGCATGTAAACAAGAAAATCGATCGAGAGCAATATATAGCTGCCTGCGGCAGTAGCTTCACTGCAATACTCGTCCTCCCGTCTAACATGACAACGCTAGCGCGCACTCAGTTTCTCACTTCGGTACCAGCAAATCTTCTCCGGGGTCGTCGCACGCGGCATTCAAAGCTGTCGCTGTCAATCCTATTGCGATAAGCATCTTCGCCTATCTGTTTCGCAGTGCGTGGTGCGTAGTGCCATTGGTAGCGTACTGCACGCTTTTAGTAGGCGATAAGCCAAACACGCCGCCGTTCATTGCTGCAGACTGCGATCGCATACGTTTTCCGGCCGCTAGAACCCATGTGAAGGAGAAACGGCCTGAGGCGCGCGCGATCGAGAACGGTATATAGCCGCCCGTTTTACTTGAAAACGACGACGCGCACAGTTTCTTATTCCGGTATACCAGCAAATCTCCGCCCGGGTCGTCGCGCGCCGCATTTACAGCTACCGCCGCCAAACCTACTGCGATAAGCATATTCGCCTATCTGTTTTACTGCGCGTGTAGCGTAGTGCCATTAGTATACTACACGCTTTTAGTAGGCGATAATCCAAACGCGTCGCCGTTCCCTGCAGCAGTCAATGCGACGTGGGCATCACCGTTTCACTTCGGCGGCATCCGACGTCTCCTACCAGCAAGCTCGATTTCGTTTCGGTTTCCCGTCATATTCTTCTAACATCACACAATAAGAAAACAACAAAACGCGTCTCGGGCCTCCGGAGCTTCACCAGTTCGATGCGCGTCAGCGTTTTATGCCACATCGATCCGCATGATGCTTCGCATTACGTATTACATGTGAACAATAATTGAGTGTCAATTTTTTAAATTGGATCGTACGTTATTCCGGTTAGTACCTTTTCACGTGTTCTCTTTTTTTTTTTTCAAAACGTAAGTACGAGGTTCTACTGTATATACATCGATAGAAAGAAGGTGGAAGGATAATCGGGGAGCGCGATGCGATGTCTAGCTCGGTTAGCGAGCGCTGGCCACCGGGTAAAAATCGGGTGCAGGCGACTCTGCCCGTTGTCTTTCTCTCGGTATTCTTGAAGTCGAGATTTCGAGGCATCCGGAGTCCGTCGTAGAAGGTTTTCGAGGTAAAAGGCGAAAAATATCTGTGGTGATTTAGCGGTAAATGCGAGAAAAATTTGTTAGCATTACGTCGCACTGACTTAATGCTAACGTCGGTGCCGCTGACGTGCTGCCGACGAGAGACTGAGGCAGCAGCTGCGGCCACCAAGTTTGGCAAGCGCGCACAGCAACTAAGCCCAGCGGGGGTGAGACAGAGATACGGACCGTGTGCGCCGGCTTCCGAGAGCAAGACGGCGGCATCCGAATGCGCGCGTCCCGCGAATGCCTCGCCGACGACCCTTCTCGCGTCGCGCCGAATCTGCTCCGTCGAAGCGCGCTGATGACGTGGCGTCGCCTCAATGCCCTCTCCCCTCACGCAACACCTGGCGCGCTATCGCTGCAGCGGGTGTTCCGATCCAACCGCTCTGCTCCGTCAAGGTGCGCTCGTGAAGTCGCAGCCAATGGGAATTTAGGTGCCGCTTCGCTGCTGCAGAAATCGGCTTTTTCGCTCAATGGGTCATTTGGCGCTTTCGCATCAATAACATCTTTCCACAACTTTCGGCCATATCGCCGATTCCTTTGTGAGACAGCGCGAATGATGGAATGACGGCGCATCAGAAGGACCTAGTGGTGTGCAAATATCCACCAGGCAATTCTGACACAGCGCGATCGCCCACTGGACGCGTCACTGGACTCGACCTGTTGGCAAATGGATTTAGTGAACATATAGCACCAGCACACGAAGGCAAAAAGGAGAGGTCGCTCGCGCTTTTTTTTTTCTGCTTCTCTTCACCTGGAGACACGGTCCGGCTTCTTCGTTTTAGCTAATTTCGCCACAATGGTATCTCTTCGTACCACTCATCGACTCTTGAGTTCTTGTACATAGAAAGCGGAATGGGTTGAACCGAATTGTAAAGCCCGCTGACGGTCCGCACCGTAACACGCTGCTGACACGTAGTAAACGGTTCGCCTGTGTTGTCGCAGTAGCACCTATATTCCGACGCGCGGTAGCCCTTCACGCCTGGGACTCGGTTTTGGAACGCATTAACGTCCCTTCTGACGCACTGGTAAAAGTTTACCCCACCGCAACCCATCCCGCGAAGCTCGCCAAGCGCGGCGAACGAGCGCTTTCTAGCTTCTATTTCGGCGCCGGGGTCCTGTTAATCGGCTAGCGAGCGTGTCTCCTTCCGTGCCCGCTGATGACTACGGGCTCGACCCCGTCCGTGCCGGGTGTCCGTTTTCGCGTGGGTGTTGTCAAGGGGAAAGGTGATGGGATGGGAGTCTTTTCTCAGAAGCCCGATAAGGCAACAGATGGCGCGAGTCTCGCAGCGCTTCGAAGCACCCGAAGGGGGGGAGCTGATTCCGGTGCGGTTCACCGCTCTTCGCCGCCGCCGTTGCTACAGGTTGACCCCTCTCCCTCTTACACCCGCTGCCGGAGCCCTTTGGAAGTCTGTCCTTCCTCCCGCATTTGAACTGACACCACACCGCCACCTCCGCGAACATGAAAAACCACGAAGAACAAACTCTTCTTCCCAGCACGTCTGCAGTGGCGGCCTCTCGCGTGTCTCAAAGGCAGCCGTCGCGTGCGCGGCTCTCGGATTCCGGATCGGCGATCAGTCATGACCGCGGGGGTAGCAGGGGGTTGTAACCGCAGGGGATGCTAGAGGGCGGGAGCGTCGCCACCGCCGCCGCCGTCTGCTGCTTCGAGTGCACGAAGCAGACGATGATCACGACAACTCGCTGAAGAGGAAAAAAAAAAAGAATAAAAAAAGACAGGACACATTACTCCCCTGTCTTCCACGCTTTTGATTTTTGCATCACTTTTCCGTCTTGTTCCGCGGACGTCGTCGCGGCAGACGGTGTCTGTCCTCTGGGCCTCTTGCAAGTAGAGTAACGGACTAAAAAAATATGAAATGGCGGAAAAGTGAAGGACACAGGCAGTATTGTTTTACGTTCTTGGTTCCGTAGGAAGTTGAGAAGGGTGGAGTTCGGAAAGAGGCCAGAAGTGCGGTGCTGCCACGTGTCGTCAAAAGAAAAAGCAGAAAAACAATAAGGGATCTCTTCCGGGAAAACCACCGAGGCCGAGCTTCTATGTGGAACTCACAAGCATGGTTTTGTTTTGGCTGCATTGGGCTAAAACTTGCCCTTCACAGAGGGCTGCCCTGGAAGGAAAGGCCTGCATTGCGAAGTGACTTTATTGTGCGTATTTGCGCTGACGTGACTTACCGAACTGCAGTGACTATTCGAGCGCTTAGGCGACCAAATTTTAAATAGTGCTAACTTGAACTTGTCACGTCACAGTTGCCACAAATCGTTCCAGCTGCGCAACTTACTGCTAATCATCATAGTCGTCATCGTCATCACCAACATTGTATTTATGTCCACTGCAGGACGAAGGTCTCTCCCAGCAATCCTCAATTACCCCTGTCTTGCACCAGCTGACCTCATCTTATGCCATGCAAATTTCCTCATTTCGTCGCGCCACCTACTTCTCTGTCGTCTTCGCTGCGCCTTCCTTTTCTTGGCACCCATTCTGTAACTCATTCGGCTATCTACCCTACGTATTACATAGTCTGCCCGGCTCCATTTATTTTCTCTTAATGTCGACTAGAATATCGGCTACCCCCCGTTTGCTCTCGATCTGCTCCACGCCGCCCTCGTCCTGTCGCTTAAGTTACGCCTAACATTTTTCGTGCCATCGCTCGTTGCGGGGTTGCTGAAGGTACTTTGTTAACTGCCAAGTGTCTGCCCCTTTTGTTAAAGCGTTATCGCCGTAAAGCGGGAGAATGCAGTGATTTCACATTTTTAAACCCAATAGGCGTGAAGTTTGGACGTCCACGAATGGTTAAGTCAGCGCGGAAGGTGCGCGTACACAGTACGCTGATAGTGGCTAAGGTTTTGGATGTCGATCACTGATACCTCCACCTCTACCACCTATGCAGGACTCTGGAAATAAAGGGGAAAAAAAGCCAAGCTCCCGGAACAAATGGTGTCACGTGTAGATAGCTGAAAAGAGTGCGTCTCGTGAGGCGGTTTAATTCGCTTTATTTCTTGATTGGCGATTAACCGAACGCTGTAGCACTCGCATTATAACTTTTTATAAGACGTGCGTGGTGGACTGTAATCTAGAAGCCAAACATTTCGACATAATAACCTGTCTATTAGGACTAATTCTGAAGTGGATAAGGTCTCCAAACACAACTAGGATTGATTACACCCATCTTTCCGCGCCAACTCGGCGCCAAGAAGTATAGCCTTAACCCCTTGAGATACCACGTACATTATGATGCGCATTAAGTTTAATATTTCTGAAGATTAACTTGGATGTGAATATGTAAAATATCCATCCCAGATGTGGAGTCAGATACGTGTGTGAACTGAATGGAAGTGATTTAATCACATTCTCGCCGTCAGCTTTTATGAAAATTGACACAAATTTGATCTCGATCGTTCTGTTCCCGCAAATTAGAAAATGCAAACATGAAGTGCGTTTCAAATACGGCAAGGCGACTTGAAAATGTAGGATGTACCTTTCGAATGCCGAACCACCACACGATTTCACAATTTTACACCTTTACGGCAAGAAACACGAGGAAATGGCTAATTTATCCACGTGCATGAAGCTGCTGATAACAATATCCAACTGGGGCATTATAAAAAGGGCGACGTGGGGGGTTCGGGTTTGCAGCATCTCAGTTGGCAATGAGAACCGAATTGAAAAGCGATTGTGCCAATCAGGTGTCTTGCGTCTCTAATGAGGTTAAATGAAGATCTTGAATATCACGTATGGTTAAATTGTTGATGTTGATTCAATGGTAGCGACGTCCCCTCTGTTCTCACCCCCCCTTTTTTTTTTCTTCTAGCAGATGTCAATGTGAGAGCCTTTGTCACTGTAAGCATTAGTGAAACTAAATACATTAAAAACAAACTTTAGGGACCAAACGGTTTTTCTTTAACAGCAGAGCTGCCACCGAAATCGAAGTCAAGGCACAGATTGAAAACGGCCCCCGCAAGGCATTCTGGAATGAGGACGCCTCTCCAAATCATCATTTATGTAATAAATATGCTCTCTCTCTCTCTTAATGCCAGCGCCACGAAGCTCCACTGCTGCGCTGAAGACAACGAGGGGCACGCTGTTCATTGTTTATGTGCCTTTGTTTACTTTAAAGATATGACGTAAATAAGTATAAGTAGTTTCATACTGATGTGCTGCCTTTAATGTCGCACGTTATGATAGTAAACAAATTAAGCTTTCTTCCTTTTTTTCTTTTTTCTTTGCGAGACGAGGGGGAGCGTTGGTTGCTCGGTTGGTCTTTGGTTACTTTTAAGACATAATTTCAGCCAGGAAAAAGAAGTGTTTTATATTTTGAGGTGCTGTATGTAACGTGCCCATTTCGTGAATCTGGAGCGAAAGTCCATCTAAAGCATTTTTTTTTTTCACCGAAAATGGAATGCGGTTGTGCATCGAGTAGTTGTACCTTGTGACGACGTGCCATTTCATTTGTGTTTACTGACAGGGCTGCATAACTTGCAGAAAACTCGTATGCAACACTGATGCGCAGAAACTGTAGTTTCCTCAAGAGTAAATTTCGGTCAGATGACTGTACATGCACCTGAAGCGCATTTATGATCAAGATGACGCTCAGTCGGATTGGTACCCACTTTTAATTAGGTGCTTATCTTTACTTTCCAGTTGTTAGTGCGATGGAAGGTGTTGCCCTGTACAAAGTTAATTTTCTTATGCACTGCTCGCTGCGCGGCCATTTGTTACAACGACCTGGTGCTCGCAATACTGGAAATAGTTTCCGTATACTTACGTTGTTTTTTTAGGCATTGCAATAAATACTACGAAAGATAACTTGTGCATGTAGTAGCGATAGAGCATACGCTTCAGAGCCGTGAGGTTCGAAACCGCCTAAATTGGTCGACTTTTTTTTCTTGTACTTCATTTACATTCCGAGGCTTCGAGCGGGGTGTGACAGGGGATATTCAGCTCATTATAACTGCTTAGCGTAGTAAAATAAGCAAGTGTGCATGTGCCTTAGAAGCAGAGTTAAGTGCAGTGCGACAAATACGGGCTAAAGGACATTTCCGTATTTCTTTACTATAATGTTTACTTCTTATTGACTTCAAATTTGTACCAGTTCACTCTTAATTCCACAATTTTCGGTTGCTAATCTCGCTTCATTTATTTTCCTCAAAGTTCTGTGCTGCTGAACTCGCGCACCGCCCGATTCGTGACTGGTCTCCCAGAGTGGGTTCCGCCATATCACTGAGCAACAGACAAGCACCGAAATTGACTCTCCGCATTCTTGATGAATATGGTCATTGATCTGTGATTCATGAATACATCTTTCATAGTTATGTTTCAGTCAGCGTAAGTGATAGTTCACTCGCGTGCTGATCTTGCTTTTCAGGGCTTTCCTTGTACTTTTCGTTTCTTCCCATAAGATAGTTATTTCTCTCACGCTACCTCTTGCCGCCCGATGCTTGGCCAATTACCCATAATGATGGGTACGTGCCATGGATGCGATTCACCGTCATCTTCTTCAATAGCAACAATGCCAGTACGCACTGTCGCTGTGTGCCAGTCAGTCGTACGTACGCGAAAAAAAAATCGTTTCAGAACTTGACACGAGATAACTCGTTCTTGGGCAAATTCGTTGACACAGAGTTGCGTAATTTTAGCGCAGTTAAAACAAACAACGAACGGGAGATCGTGGTGCCCGTTCCTCTGTGTTTGTGTCAATTGCGCTACAAAGGCTTCGCCAGGAACTTAGCACATTTGAAAACGTCGTTGCGCCTTCGTCATTCAAAATATTCGACTATAGCAAGAAGATTGCATTGTATATTAAGCGAGCTGTAGACCCAAAGGACCAAGTTTCAAAAATTTTTTTTGTTCTCCACAGAAACTCTATACTACTACCTATACCTACCTATAACTACCTATAAAAAGAAGTCTCTTTGAAAATTGTGACGTCGCATTGGTGTGCAGCGCTCAGCGATTGAAACGCGATACTCGGACAGCATGGCGGCCGGTGATTTTTCCGCCACAGGTAATCGCTGGGTGATCGCTGAGGGGACCCAAAAATGCATAATCTCGGTGTCACCAGCGCCCACCGGTGGCGCAAACAAAAGCGTCAGCCGCCATGTCGTCCAAGTATCGCGTTTTAATCGCTGAGCACTGTGCATTGCGCCATAGTTTCGGCGCCAGATTCCAAGAGAAAATCTTTGGCCTTAAATTCGTCTGGATGCTTGTAATTAACCACTTCTGGCCAAATAGATGAAAATGGAGCCTCGAAAGAATACCTGCACCTGTTAATTAATCAATTTTGGGGTTCCTTTTCATTGTGCATCTAAATGAAAGGCACGACAAGACTCGGCAGAGAATGTTACTGCGTCAGGAATATTCGTATCACAACCATTTCCGCAGTAAGCACGTAGTAAAGATTACGTATAAAGTGTTAACGTATATACAGGTTGTCCCACATAACTTGGGCCAAAGTTTTAAAGATGAAAGACACTCCGCACGCGAGTTGAACCGACTGTGTAGTGTTGGCACTGGCCTAGAGTTACTCAAGCTATTCTTTATCTTCCCCTTAACTAATGGATTAGTTATGCTAAATTAATCAACTTTTGAAGTTTTGGCTGCAGACCCCAAGTGGGATACGCAAAGTTGTAGAGTACCTTGAAAAACCTCTCAATAAATTGTTTCCAACACGATATATCTCACGCGGTCCTTTTTGCTCCTTTCCAAAGAAAGCTTGCGAAATATGAAAAAAATACCACGTGACGGGGCGCTTCTGCACTGTTATTGTGCTGCTCTCAAGCGTGCGATGAATGAACAAGGTCGGCTGCAGCCAAATGGGCCCGTGACAGGGCGTTATGCCTGGTGTCGGTATCTGGGCATGCGGCTCTTATCGCATGACGGTGCAAATGCATGCTGCTGGCCGAGCGTTGCCGAAGCGATAACAGCAACTAAGGCCACAAAAAGAAAAAAAAACGAAATCAGCTTTTTGGTTCTGCTTGAAAGAAGGAAAGGGCGAAGCGCGTGGGAACGATGGAAGTCGATGACGCCTGCTACATTTTGCCTTTGTACACAAATGACCTTGCAGTAGTTTTCGAATTGAACGATGATGCTACAACTTTAAACCTTAGGGCTCTAATAACAGCGGACCAACCGCACGGGGACAAAACTAACTAATGGTAAAAAAAAAGAAACAAAAACTTCGCTATATTCAAGGAAGATTACGCATGTCTTCTTAAGAGGATGACTCTTTTCGCACTGGCCCCGTTGCTCTCCGTCTGCAACACCTGTTATTTGTGTGATACGTTGCTTGAATATAGACGAATTAAAGCTTAGAGAAATAAAAAGGCCTTACAGAAATTAAAGGGCTTGGTGAGGGGCCCTTTAAAGGGTAAGATCGAATTGTTGGTAAGGACCAGTGAAGTTTACTTGTCTGCCTACATTTTGTGGCAAGTAAATATTACGACAACTGCGGCAGGCGACAGGAAAAGTGCATTAAATAAACTTTCAAAGCTTTCGCTGTCAACTTTTCTTGTGAGATATTTCTATGCGCCCAAGGTGGTAAGAAATATTGCACAGTTTTCAACGGTGTAGTTTTCTCATCGCACCTGTAGCTAAAGTTTGCTGTCATGTGCAATAAAATTTTCTTTAGCCCTAAAGGCAGGGTTATTACCCATGAGACAAGGAAACAGCCTTAAAGGTGTCATTTTTTATAAAGTGTTCAATAGTGCTAGCTTATTTAATGTGTCTTTTTTTCCAAACCATTGGACATTTGATTGATTGGACATGATGTCCTTCTGCAATGTCATTGGGCTTGAGAGTAAACAAATAAATAAAATAAATAAATATAGCATACGTATATTAAGAGGCTTCATTGTACATCATAATTGTTCACCGTGGCGTGTCCAGATGTCCACGCAGTTCCCTTGCTGGTGCGCAAGGAGATCTTCCCGTCGGTGTCCTAACAATTGCACACGCACCACAGCACACACGCACAATCACGACGTTCATTGTAACAACGTTGACTTGTGGTCGTCGCTTCGCGCCTTGAGTCCGTGTCGTTCAGCAGGGGCTCTCTTGTCCTGCGATGCACATCACCGTTCACTGGCTCCACAGTCTTGTTTGCAAAATGCGTATGACACGCGCGTGCGTACTACACAGGTGACGTCATAAAGTATCCCTCGCATTAATCCATGCAATAATCATCCATGCAACGCATCAGTCCATCGAACAACGAGGACAGCTTTAAGTCTGACGTGGTTATTGCGCAACTACCTCTTCTGTGATCAGGCGCTTCTCAACGGCAGATTACGGCTGGTATTCTAAGCAATGTCAAATTCGCCACCCTGTGCTCTCTGGTTGGCTCACAGGGCAGCTACGCCGTCTCCGATTGGCTCAAACGCCAACCTGGCCGAATTCGACTACGGGATGGGCTTGTCTCTATAAAAGTATACCTTATATATGCTTCTCTATACAGTCGATCGATAGGGGCGACAGCCGCTAGTCTGTTGTACCCTCGTGTTAAATAAACTTTGAGTTGACCAATTACAGAGCGTGACGTCACGAAGGTGCGGCAGCACTGCCGTCACCATTCCGCGCGGGCAGAAATCAAATTATAAGTTCTTCTAGCTCTAAATCGTTCACGATGTTCCGGAAAAGAATATGCATGCAAAGCTGAGTGAAGCTTGTTCGACGCTGATATGAGGTGAGATCGCGTTCACAGTCCTTTTCACTGCCATGCACAGGCTTTATCCTATCTGTATGCGGGCCACACGTCGCGTCACTATAGCAGCCTCCGGCGTTTGGCCATTTTTCCGGCGAAAACGCTGCAGCGTCTCGCTTCGCATGTACTCCCGCGGTCGGTGGTGCGATTGCCAGAGTTCGTGTTTCGCGGTGAACCATGGGATCGGTGACCAGCAGGGAAGCCACATTGGGTACAGTCGGTTTCGGCCGATCCGTCTTGCAGAGGGATGTTTTCCGCAAGCCACGTAGTTCCGCGCTGTCGGTACACCCTCGACAAGGTGTCTATTAAGCTTAGGAAGCAACGAAACGTTGGAGCGCTGTCAGGGGCTGTTTGGAGCTACATAGTCGCATCCTCCAAGGGATCGTGAGGGTCTTGCGCAAAGTCTTGCGTGCAGCCTTGCGAGTCGCGACGAACGTTTATAGCTGCGCGACTGATGAGAAGACGAGGAGAGATGGCTGTCAGAGAGGCTGTCAGAGAGGCTGGGCTGCGGCTGCGGCTGCAGCTCCTTGCAGGTAGTAGCCGTGCAGGTAGTAGCTGTGAGGATGTGCGTAGGCGCCCAGGAGAGGAGGCGGAGGTGGGTGGTGAGGAGGAGCCCAGCGGCTCAGCTGGGCTGCCTGGAGGCTGCGCATACAGGGGAGAGAGAGAGAGGAACGCTAAGTCCCGCCGTTTTCATTCATGAAGCCTACGCTAAAATAAGAAGAAAACAAACAAACAAACAAACAAACAAAACGTTTGCACCCCTTGGGGCGTATCTTGTCATTAAAAAACTGGCTGTGGCTTAGCTAAGGTTAAGCCCAGGATGCAAAGCATACTAGCCTTTATTTTAATGCGACAGCGTTAAGGAGCTCGTGTCGCAGAAAAGCCGGTGTCGTCGGCGTCGGCTCAGGCGTGCGGCGCTTGCTCAGGCGCACATTTCGTTGTCGCGCCGAACGCTGCGTTGCTCGACGCTCACCGCGTCCGATGCGGGGCGCGTAGTCGCTGCGCCGTAGCAAAGCCACCTAGAAACAGTCTCTGTAGCACGCCGCAACCTTTCGCAATTCTCATTCCAACGAGCAGCTCTGTCTCCAGGAGGCATCTCACCTCGTGAGTGTCTAGCTATGGTCTAGCGGAGGCAAGCGCAGCTGCTTATATACCGCCGCGACGCCGCGAGCGACAGCGCGAGTTGGAGCCCCGTTTCTCCTCTGTCGTGACGTCACGGTGTCACGTGGTCAGCCTTGAAGGCGACGCCGCGAGCGACGGCGCGAGTTGGAGCCCCGTTTCTCCTCTGTCGTGACGTCACGGTGTCACGTGGTATTGAAGGCGACACCGCCGCGCCTGAGGAGCTGGATTGAACTCTAGTAATATGCTTCGCATAAAATTCCCAGTAGAACCAACTTTCGGTTTATATATTTGTAAGCGATAGCTTGCGCATTACAAGAGGCTCCCTGCAGATTCCAGGGATGAACGCGTTCCTCAGCGTGACATATAGCATTCATGAAAGGAACGTAGCGAGCGCAGAGCTTTCAAGAAAGGAAACGCAAGCAAGATAGATGATGAGTGTTGTTTGGGGACAAGGTAAAGCCCAAAGGGTGTAAACTGTTTTTAAAGTATACCGTGTTTTAAAAAACAGTTGTGGGCGAACAAAGAGCGTTGCTGGAGCCAACGTTTCGCCAAGAGAACTAAATTGTCTTCATCAGGACTGCAACTGCTTTCCATAGCAGTGTTTACGGACTCGCAGCTCTCGCACTTTCAGTGAGCTAGGAGAATAAGCTGGTGCGCAGAGTAAGGTGAGAAAAGACCGACTGTTGAACAAAAAAAAAGGGGGGGGGGGAGAGAAGAAAAGGTTTTGCAATAGCGAAGGAACAGGTAGATATGCCGCTGTTGACTCTTCCAACAAGCCGAGTGAAGAGGCAAATGCTGCCCTGATGAAGTCCCCTTGTCGAAACGTTGGCTCTAGCGATATTCCTTGTTCGACCACTGTTATTCACTTCAAGCCTCCATCTCCCTGTAAATTTCTGTCTTGTTTTGTTTCAGAACACCATATTTATCGAATCTAGTGGCATACAGGCATGTACGTTTTTTTTTCTCCACATCACACACGTACACACGCACACGAACACATAAAGAAAAAAATATTTTATGCTTACCGCTGCTTTGAGCTAGCTCAAATTTCGCAGCAAGGTTGAAGTTTGTGCTCCGTATCGTTCAATACAGCATTCAACACTTTTACGTGCTGATTTGTCAAGAAAACAAAAATGCGAAGTTGCCTTCGTCTGTGACCCCTCGCAATGAGTGTTGTCCAAAACATGGCGGCTATGACGTTACCTGGTCGCTTCCAGAATCTACAGTACGGCAAAGCATGGCTTTCGAGATTGGAAAACATTAATCGTTGGGGAAAGCTGAACGATAAGAGGAAATGTAAACGACAAGAAGGACGCGGGCGAAGGCAAATTCGTATTCATTTTTATTGACAGACCAGGCTAGTAACTGTGCCTAGTGTTACATATTCAACTCTCCGGACCATAAAATGAAATCCTGCTACGGATCTTCTTTCTTCCTTATGATGCAAAAGAGAAAAAGCAGGTCTCTAGAATGTGTACGACTCGTCATGCCAGAGCGCTTCGACAGCGCTATTAAGGTCGGTCACGAAAGCTGCGAAGCTGTATCGATGGTGTTCTAAGAAAAACGGCCGTGACGTCGCCAGTCGCTTTCAGCGCCTGCAGTATACGGCAGAGCCCATTGCCTTCGAGACAGATTTTCATTACTCTGAGGGAGCCAGCGCTTGCATGTGTTATGTGGGTACCATATATTACAATAATACACTTTTTGAACAACTTTAAATCGATCTTCACTGTCAACAGTTGAGCACGCTTATCGTGTTCGCAGTATAAGCTCTTTAATGACTATCTTAAACGCATTTCAGAATTGATTGATTGATTGATTGATTGATTGATTGATTGATTGATTGATTGATTGATTGATTGATTGATTGATTGATTGATCAGTCATAACTGGCTTACTGGCTGATTACGTATACGTTATGTTGAGATACAACACTGTTGTGCTCGTTTGCAGTCTGTTCTGTCTCGTACCAAAAGCCGGTTGGCGTACAGCGTACTGCTGAACTAAACAAAAGATGGCAGCTGCTGGACTCAGCGACCCTTGCCTGCGTGGCGAGTAGGCAGCGGCGCACCAGCCTGTGCAGCGGTCTCCCCCGTACCTGGCTGTGGCTGTGGCTGCGGCCGTGACGCCGTGCGTGACCTTGTTGCGCAGTATGCGGCTGATGCTGCTCACCGACGGCACGTTTCCCTTGTCGCACACGCCTTCGGACAGGAGCCGGTCTCGGATCTCCCACGCGAAGATGCCGGGGTCACGCCGCTTGAGCTCTCGGATGCACGCCACCACCTGCACGAGAAGCGACGCGGCATTGCAGCACCTGAGCGCCTTGTTGCATGTGGCCGCCTTGGCGATGTCCTAGTGTGAGGACACAACTGTCCTGTACGCCTATCGCGCGTACGCTGTACTCTGTATCACAGGTATATGCATTATCTTAGCTTTTCTTTCTGCTGCGCAGAGTGGGGCGAGAGACAAGGGTTGCCCGGCGGCCGCTTTTCTCACAGTCAAGGAACACTTAAGACGCTCAGAATTAGATGTGTCACCAGAATGCTCCACCCCAAAAGGGGTGCTCATATCACCATCATCAGCGTTTTAGTCATCTTATAATCACTACCGGCGGCGTTCCTTCACCCCCGCAGCAACTTTGCCTTGAGAAATAATACCACGAGAAGCACGCGCATAAAATGTTTTGTTGAAGCAGCTTTATCAGAATAAATAAATAAAAGGAAGTATAAACATTAAGCATGCTTCGCTGTCGATGCGCTTGAAAATCTTGCTCACTTGCATAACACGCTAAACATCGTTCGTCAAAAGTGGCTTCGCCGCAATAATACTCATCGTGTGGAGGAGTCCGTTTTAAAGGCGAAAAACACCGTAGTGCTGGTGCATGGTTTTCTTTGGTTTTCCCAAATTTCCTTAACGCACTCCATTCTTGGGCCACCTGAAGGTATACGCGCATTCTTGGCCAACGCCTCAACATGGTTATGCGCCACTACACATGGTGAATAGTGGAAGCCCGAAGTTTACTTACGTTGAGTCACGTGTGTCTCTGCATTCTTGCCTCGACAAACATCGCCTTCGTCCTCGTGACACCACTGTGCGACGTCTTGCAGTGCTCATCCGCATGAACTGCTGTTTGCATTTCGACTTAGTAATATTGTTGTGAACGGTGTAATGCATAAACACAAACACTGCATGACATTAAAATTATCACATGCACGCTGCGTTAACGTAAACATCGCGTGAGATTACACATTGCATAGAATGAAAATAAAAACAACTTTACGCACCGCATTTAGTTGTATATGGCGTTTGATTAATCAGTTCTCTAAAACTTCGCTTCAGATAGATTCCAACATGTTCATTGAATCTGCATGAGTTTTAATATATTTTTTTTTTCTCTTGCTCCTTCTCGTTAACTTTCCCGCGATGCGAGCGAGGCACACGTGCAGCCACCTTCTAAAGCTCGTTTTCTCCGGATCCGTTTGCTCGGCCCTGGTTAGGCGAGAACAAACTGTGCCTGCTGTTCCCCGCGCCGATGGTAGCGGCCGAGAAACGAGCGTAAGTCGGGTGACCCGCAGTGCATATACGTATGCGAGTACACGCATAAATAGCGATGTGAATCTATCCGTCCATCTTTTCTTTCTTTAGTGGGCGTGGGGGGCCGCTCTATCCCGCACCACCTGCGTCCATGCGGCTCTTCCAGGGAACGAAAAAAAAGTGCTCCACGAAAGCGGTAGACCGTTGATGCGGCACCGTTTGTTTGCACGGCCCTGGCGGCGGCTTTCCGCGAACGCGGTTCCTTTTTGTTTTAAGTTTTTTTTCCCCCCCATCTCGGTTCTTCGTCTTCTTCGGCCATCTTTGTGGATCACTTTTTCTTGCTTTCCTCCTCTCCGATGCTCTTCGTCCTACGCATCTCTGTCTCCTATCCGAAGCACCGTTTCCTTTCCTCCTTGCCTGGCTATGGGCGAGCCTTCGAAGGCGCCGTTCCGGATCGGGTTGCAAGGAGATGCACCGCTGACTGACTGAGAAGTTGGGGAGGGCGTTCGCGGAAAGTGGCGGGAACAGATCGCGCCGCCCTGCTCGTTGACACTCGTCGTCGTCGTCGGCGGCGGCGGCGGTGAGGCAGGCCACAGGAGAGAGCTTAGTACGTTAAAGCTCTTCGCTATATAAGCACCAGTGGCGGCAGGCAGAAGAAGCTCATTATTGTACGCGGAACTGGCGGGAAACAGGAGAGCCTTGTCTTTCCTTTTCTCGCGCCGGCCGCTGTGCGGCGCTGCGTGCGCACGCATACTCGTCGTCTGCTCGGCCGAGCGTGTAGCAGACGGCTGTACGCGCGCGCGCGCTTTGTATGTGCATTCGAGAAAAGAAAGCGGCAAAATAGATGAATGAAATAAAGAGACAGCTATATATAAGGGGGAACCGTTAACGACATGCAATTCTAAAAAAGAAACAGAAACGTTTAAAGGGCGCCGTTAAAACGCCTTTGCGTTTCGGGACGCTCAAAGTAGATCGCGACGTAAGGTCAGTCCGAGGAATATGAAAGCACGGATGCTGTGTCGCGCTCTTCTGATGCCTTGCAAGTGAGACATGAGCGCTTATCGATGCCGCTATACATGGGCCTACACCGGCACTGCAGGCATTTCTAAAGAGAGTTATGTTCGCGTTGGGGCCTGCGGAGGCTCGAGAGTCTTTTAGTTATCACAGCAGTGGTGGACACTGTTGCCTCGGAGAGGTCCACGGAGGCGTCCTAGAGCAGGTAGTTTTGCACCAGTTCTCAATAAGTACGAAACTGAGGCCTGAGCGGCGCTGGTGCAGCATTCGGAAGACTCGGGGTGCTATTCAAGAGACTGCCTAATTCCTCCATGTCGTCGAATGCTGCAATGTTGGCGTTTCCAGCCAATTATAGAGGCCGCAGCAGGCCTGTGAGCTAATCAGAGCTCAGAAGATGGCTGATCAGCTCTAAGGAACTCGGAAATGGCAGAATGCAGAATAGCGGCCCCGGTCAACCAATATGGTGATGACCTTGAGAAGCGAAGGTCGGTCACTGCAAGCGATACCTGTCATTCTTGCGCTATTCATCGCGATTGCAGTCACTAAACGGTGCTGCGAAATTCCGCTATATATCATCTCTCGGAATTCGAAATGTATTACAGCTCATTTCTCCATTTCTTTGATATCCCAGCTAGATTTTTAAGGGGCTGCTAAGACTGGAGACCGTAAGTTACAGTAGATATATAAATTACAAAGTCAACTCTTACTGAGGCATCGGGCTTTAAGCAAAATAGAGAAAAACGTAAATGAATCTTCGGTAGAGGGTAGTAAAATGTGATTGAATTGCTGGTGCGTAATGATATAGAACACATTACTTTTTAGGGCAATAAATTTGTTCAAGATTCGATGGTTTGTTAACACTAACTACGGTTCTTCAGGGTCAACAATAAACGCCATAGAAAGACATAAGATCCCATTGACTCCGCACATAGGCCCGGAAGCCTCCGATTGAATGACTGAACATGCAGCGCCACTGCCATGAACCCGTTCGCATGACGTATAAAGAAAAGTAAGAAGGCCGAATGAATGTTTATAAGAAGCAATGTTCAATATTGGTCTCCGCTTGAACACGGATTTGCAGAGCTCAGCAATTGTTGTCGTCTTGTGCTTTTACAACAGGTCTCCGCAAGCAAGTGGCGATTTGAGTTATCGGTGGCAGAGTAAAATCTGGCGCGTCAGCTGCATGAGTTAGGAACAACCGTTGGCAAAGGTGGCCCTGCATTTATTTCGATTTATTATTTGACCACTCTCCCCAGGCTCGCAACAATGCGGCGCGTTGTAGCATGCACGCTTCTCTCCTTCGGCGAACATACACTATACGTGCGTATGGCAACGAGCTGTTCCCTTGTTTAATAATTGCTAGTCTGGGAATGTGAGGTTATATGCAGAGAAAATGCACTTTCCCCAGATGAAGCTGCGGCGCGATGGACGGCCGCGTTGCGCAGCTCAAACCTCCAAAATCAACTATATGGGCCATCCAGCAAGCCCGTGAGGCGGCGAGGAGACAGGATCGCCGGACCTCCTCGGGGACGGCCTAGGCCCAGGCTACGAATTTGCCGGATTGTCAATAAAGTTGTTACCGTCACCACCTGTCATTGATTTGGTGTTTGAGTTACTTAAAAGTAGTTGTTATCATTTACAAGCTTCTCAGTTGCCCGGACGTCTAATTGTGGAATGTATTACACGAATGTGTCAAGCTATATAAACCTGACTTTATTTTTTTACCGGGCAGATTCACTGCAACTTCTTAGTTCACGTTGCTTTATAGAAAGGGTAAAATATCCGAACATTCGATTCGATATTTGATTATCATTTTTCTCGAACATTCGTGTTCGATTCGGAAATTTCGCTATTCGCGCACTCTAATGCAAACAGCGCGCGCGCTCGAAGAAATATACCGGCTCGCGGCGTTGCGTATACCTTCGGCGTGGTGACGCGTGGCTTGCTTCCGCCGATGGCGCCGGGCAGGATGGAGCCGGTCTCGTGGAACCTCGCCAGGATCTTGGAGACGCAGCCGTGCGAGACGCGCAGCTGCCGCGATATGTCGCACGGCCGCACCCCGAGCTGCGCCAGCTCGACGATGCGCAGCCGCACCGCGTTGGGCAGCGGGCGGCCGTTGACGAACACGCCGCCCAGCTGGTTCACCTGCGCAAGGACGGGCGTTCGCGGGCCGTGGTCAGCGCTTTGTTCTTGGAAACCGAGCACGCATCACGCATTGTTGCAGCGGAACACCGCCGTCTGACCCAATCGTTACATTGTTGCGATTGCGGGTGTTCGACGAAATTCGCAGGCAGTATACAGTTCTCTTGAGACACAGAACAAAAAAACTGCAGCCATATGGTCTAAGCATGACATATCATTAATGGCGGTATACATTGGCAGCCCTCCATACACGCTATGTGCCCTCGCATGTACATGACTGACGATAGCAGTGTGTTCAATGGGGCTGGTTGGTTCATCTTTAGACTATGCTGCTTCTGCAAATAAAGCATTTGGTTGTTAGACAGCGCTCTGTCCTGTGCTCTTTACTCGCTCGTCCTGTGTTGAGCTGTTCCTGTTTTTGTTCTAATGAATAACGAGTTGTCTCTGCCTTCCCTCGAGCATGCGCACATAAACCGCTCGGCCTTTCACTTGATTGTCGCCGTTTGTGCTGTCCTTTTCGTTCCTTCTTGTGTCCATGTTTCCCCGCGTACCTTTCGGTACCTAGTCTTCCTTATAAGCGGTGTTTCGTTAAAAACGTACTAGCTATACCATAGTACCTGTAACGCCGGATGTACACTCTAACGCCACGGCCGGGAGCTTGCTATGCATATGTCGAAAGAAAGCCACACTCGATAAATGCGGTGTGACAGAGACGACATTCTGCTGACGAAGCGACCAGATTTGCCTGTTATCAACACGTGATACACTTACACCCAAGAGACTGCCACCAAGTGGCGTGGTGACGTTTGCGTCGCCCCTTGCCTTGCAGATTGGTTCGAAGAAACGCAAGTGTCCACCACGTAGGCTGCACCGAGATGTCCCGTGTAGATTTACGAATTTCTCACAATTCGTTCGATAACCGGAATTCGCTGTTATACGGCGCTTTGAATAATTCGGTCCAAAAATGCACGCACTCTGGTCGGAACAACGAAAACTTCGAATGAAACAGTGTTTCGAATAAAGCGATTTTATTATCTCGAAGGTTCACCTTACTAGCGATTACTATGTTTCGTTGTTTTTTAGCGTTAAATAACATGAGTCTCAGGCGTCATTCCAAGCCTGCAGGTGTAGTGCACTGGAGATGAATTTCAAGTTCACCGTCGTCAAATAAAAAATAAAACTTATAAAAGGATTCGAACTTCTGACTATCGCAGCGAAACATTCCGCATAGCTCAGTCAGATAATCCCGTAAGT
The DNA here is from genome assembly GCF_038994185.2 of Dermacentor albipictus. NCBI lineage: Eukaryota > Metazoa > Arthropoda > Arachnida > Ixodida > Ixodidae > Dermacentor > Dermacentor albipictus. The sequence goes on from NC_091827.1 coordinate 10,183,026, forward strand.
GGTGAGGGTATACCTTACCGCCGACAAGTATAGCCCAGAGGGCCCTACGTGCCTAAAAACTTATTTGATGTATCCGGGCAGATAACAATAGGGTAACTAATATAGAGTAGGGTAACTACATATAAGGTAATAGGGGCAACCATAGGGAATAGGGTAACGATAGGGTAACTCAATATAGAACGATTTCTAAACGCTAAAACGGACGTTTGGGCGAGTTGGTAAGCCATATTTGAAACAGAACAGTGCGGTATTGACGGGGACAAGAAGGGAGAAACGACACGGACGAGCGCTGACTTGCAATTGAAGTTTATTGCTTGGAACTAAGAATATATAACAGCTCCAACCAACAGGAGAAACCAACGAAACATACATACATTCACAGTCAATCATACATGCCGCACTGAACAAGGGAGATAACTGTAATTATCATATCCCCCCCGCTAAATATGCCAGTTCTTTGGACATCGCTGACTTCGCTCGAACACAAGTTTTAAGTAAACACAGTAACCAACTAACGCGTGAAATCATCGAAGCAGCGCACATTGCCTGGTCAAAAGACGCATGCGTCAGTATAGCCCCTCCTTATCGATTACATCCAAAGAACTGGCATTTTTACCGGGGGGGGTATGATGATTACAGTTATCTCCCTTGTTCAGTGCGGCAAGTATGATTGTCTGTGAATATACGTATGTTTTTTTTTTGTTTCTCCTGTTGGTTGGAGCTGTTATATATTCTTCGTTCCAAGCAATAAACTTCCGTGGTTTCTCCCTTCTTGTCCCGTCAAAACCATGCTGTTCTGTTTCAAAAGATTTCTAAACTGTTCTGGCCTCATAGTTCCGGAAAAGTTCCGGAACCAATTACAAACCAAGATTCCGTTGCAAATGCTGCCGTTTTCAAGAAATGTGTGTCAACTCGTGGCTTCGAATAACGGGTAGCATTAATTTCGCCCGCCCGAGGTTCTTTAACGTGCATCCAATGCACGGCGCACGGGCGCTCCCGCACACTGCCCTCATCGGAACGCGGCTGCCGCGGCTGGAATCGAACCCGCGACCTCGTCCTCGGCAGCGCAACGTTGAGTCACCGAGTTATCGCGGCGGGTGTTCGGGCTTATAGTAAAATATCTTGTCGTGATGCTTCTATTTATCTGCGTTTCAAACACCAGGCTGTACTATATCTGTCGCGTGCGATGGAAAGTGTATAGGGGAAAGTTAAATAGAGCGAAGTCCTCACGAAAGGAAATAGAAAGGGGGCCCAGAGCAAGGTCAATGCACTCGTCCTGCAAGCAGTGTCTGTACGCTCGGCCAAAGCGTGTTTTGGGACATTCTGATTGAATGTGGATGCAACGGGCTCCGCGCCGAGCTTAGAAGAGTTCGTATAGGCCAGCACCGCACTAACTGTGTAACGTTGAAAAGTTAATAATAAAAGAAATGAAAAATATGTAGCGCAACCTAATGAAGCATATATATTGTATGATATATAAGGAGGACGAAATTGCTCACCCTCTCTAATACGCGCCTTTGCGTTCGACGCATTGGCGTGAACTCCACCTCTACATTTGCTGATTTTTCTTTCCTTGCCGAAACTAAAATAGTAAATTTCCGTGACATCACGCCACGAGGGCTATTCCTTTTGCGCTTATAATGTCGGAGTAATAACGACAGTAAAATAAAAAAATTATCCCGCAGAGATTACACACTTCGGCAAGCTCTTCCCACGCAGAGTTTTCGTCACCGCTCGACTAAGACGGGTAGTAGAAGTGTTGTGGGGGGGAAGGGGGGTTGCACGTGACCTCTAGCCACTTCCAGCGCGTTGAGCACTCCTCGACCTCGGCGAATCTCACGACAGGAAAGCGAGAGAGGGCGCGCGCACCACGTAACAGCCGTACTTCCTGTGTGCCTATGCGAACTCGCGTAAAGAGTATATGCACACGATGCACGCGGCCGCCGAAAGTACGATTTAGCACGCCGTAATAGGCGTACAGCCGACACAGAGATTACGTTTCTTTCTTTAGCGCTTCCGTCCCTTCTACGCGCACCGCTGTATTAGTATACCATATAGTGTACTATGCGACGCCCGCAGCCATCTGCCGCGGGAGCTGTGCGCCCCGGAGCCGTAAAAAAGTCGGTGCCCTCGGGCGCATGCCTTGCGCGCGTAGCGGTTCGAGATGACGAATCTCCGTCGCCTCGCCGCCTACAAAGGAGGACCGTGTGCCGAAAGGAACCTCGTTACGAGGCAACTCGAGGAGACGCGAGGCGATTACAGTCAGGGCCGAGCGTATTTTTGCTACGTATACGAAAACGAAGAGAGTGATATATAACTGAATGAATGTTTGATGGCGCAAGCGCCAGGTATGGCGAGTGCTATAACTCTTCTATACGCTATGCGAAAGCGAAGAGAGTGCTATAACTCTTTTCTTCGGCCGAGAGTAACCGCTTAAACGGTCCCTTAAGATTTAATTCTGGGGCTTTGCGGGCTGAAATCACGATCCGATTATGAGGCACGCCGTGATGGGGAACTCCGAAGTAATTCGGCCATCTGGGATTATTTAACGTGCTGCCAATACATGGTACATGGACTAATTCTTTTTTATTCTTTTCTTTCCTTTTTTTTTGCATTTCGCCTTCATCGAAATGCGGCCGCCGCGCCCAGGATTCGATCCCGCGACCTCGGACTTAGCAACGCAGCGCCATAACCATCAAGCCACCACGCGGTTACTTATCTTGCACCTTAATGGGACCCAAAAAAGAACTATCGAGTTAACTTTCACTGGGTTATTTTACGTGCATTGCCAAATATACCGCCAATCAAAATTTCAAATTTGCTTTCTTTTCAGCTTTGATTGGCTCACAGGGCGGCCATAGGGCCTCCCTGATTGGCCCAAAGCGTCAACAGGGCGGAATCGGACCCCTGGTAGATTACACGGATCGAACGCCAAGTACAGGCCAACGTTATACCGTCAGCCATAGAGTTTGTAAATATAATATTGCGCAATCGTGCCTACGCGGGTTGCTTCAGCTGCCCTTCGACCTCCGTGGCAGTGATGGAAAGAACACGGATGTTGCCTAAACTGCGTCCTTCTGGTTTCGAAAGACGTTGTTGATTTCTACATCAGCCATGCTTATTTTTCATCGCAGAATTATTGTACGGCATTTATAAGCGTCATTTATTCTCTATTTTCTACAGTTAGGTGGTTCTTCAAGATATTGCAAGCAATCGCTATTATTTAGAATAGTTAAAGAACTCGCGTGCGCAATGAAATGAAAACAAGACGGAAGGTTTGCAGTAAGGTGAAGACGAAGCTATCAACAGTTGCCGAACAAGGGAACGGGCCTCGACCTGGAGAGCCCAATGTTTCTACAAAAGGACTTCTTCGTCAAGGGCAACAGGATCGAATTTTTCGATCGCGATTGGCTCCCCTTGCGCAAAGGAGCCAATCGCAATTCAGAACTGGAGTCAATTGCGATCGAGAAAATTGATCGCGCGTCCCTAACGAACACAAGCTCCCCTGTAGAAACGTTGTCTCTCCAAGCCGAGGCCCCTTCCCTCGTCTGGCTTATAGAGTTAGTTATGGTAACTCTATGGGGAGTTCACCCATAACAATTCACCCATAACGAACTTTATGGGTATGGGTAGTGAACATTATTTATGGTGTATGGGAACTTTATGGATAGCTATTCTAAATCTATGTTAACTCTATGCTAACTCTAGCTATATACTCTGGTTGACCCGCTGCTGTTCGCACGGGCGAGTTTTACCGTGCAACAGTTATACTTAGCGACACGTGTGGTTGTAACTACAGTAACATTTTTATGTGCTGTAAATACAAGTACCAAGGTAATTGTGAAGGTGTAACAATTAATTGCTCTAAGGAAGCACTGGCATAGCTTAACAACATAATTGAACCACAAGAAGAGAAATAAAATGAGCAATACCCTGTGTCACCGGATCCATATACGAAATCATCGATAAATCCATGTGTGGTATACCACGCTCGCTATGAGCTATGTACAACGCGAACTTGCGTGGCAAAGCGGTGGCGCGTAGTGGCTCGCATTGAGCGCGATAATACTTCCTATTATTTCCGTGGCGGCCGAATGACTGCAGCCCCGCACTTCCCTCTAGAAACGTCATCGTGAAATTATCCGGCCGTGCTCCAAGGCTCGCGGTATGCCTGAAAGAACGCAAGAGCCAAATAAGGGTGGCGACGTCACCTGATGTTCCTGAGACAACATCCCGTGACGTCATGGTTATAACTGAGTCTATACTCGGGGCTAACTGATGGTTTATAGAAAAATAAGTATTGCCTTACTGTATGTTCTGGAGGAACCAAAGATTCAACCTGTGTGAATTGCGTTTTTTTTTTTTTTCTGCGCAAGAACGATCCGACATGGTGAAAGTGGTCTGTAATCCATCACACAAGAGCCACCAGCGCGCACAAGCAAAACTCGCGCGTAGAGGCAAATTTCGTGCGATATCGCGCGGCTATACACGACAGCTCGTGCAGGCGCTCAGGTGGTGGTTCGGTGAAGCACAGCACTTATAAGCTGGGCAAGTTGGACTTCTGATAAACTGGTGCATTTCCAACGCTTCAAAAGGAACAAAGACGAAAGTACAAAAGACGACGAAAAATGCAGTCTGATTCTTGAGGCTTACAATATCAAAAACCAACAATCCGATCAATGTATATTAGCACTGCCTCTGTCTCATTGGCAATGAAAAAATGCGACTATCTGCGTCGAAACTTCTGTGCTACACAACTGCGACGACTGGCTCGACGCATGCGCCACAATTCTATACTTCTTTCGTCTGGCACCGCGCGGGGTTTACTTTCCGGAAATAAAATCAGCTGAAGGCCATGATATTCAGCTGATTTTATTCCCGGAAGTAGGACATGGATGACGCTGCAGAACCATCACTGTTCTGTTTTCTTTTACACTTTATTTTTTTTAACTGTTTCTTTCGAAGTGTAGGAAATGCATCAGTTAAACTTGCAGCAAGCGATGATCCATCGCAGCACGGCGGGTCTCTCATCCTCGTCTCCCCGTTGGCATGTCCACTAGGCGGGGATGACATGTACACCGTCAGGCACGCGCTTCACTGTTCGTACATGTCAATATATTGCGGTGCAGTAGTTAGTACAAGTCAACGTAGGTGTGTTGACTTGGCGGGCAATAAGTGGTGGTAGTTATTCCGAAAAGCACGCGGGTGGGATAGAGGTGCGAAGTGGGTTAGGGGAGTATATTTATCCTGAGTCTCGCGCCCCAGTTTGATATCCGATGCGCATTTCCACTGATGATTCCGCGGTAACTGCAGCCCTAAGGCACCAGACAAAGAGAAGGCTTCAGACAAGGTGCCAGCGCTGAGTGTAACATGGCATCGCAAGTAAAAATTAGCGCGATTACACATCTCGTAGGCAGACGTGACACGCAAAAGGATCCAGACAAATGGCTTCACGAATCAGTACAGACAAGAAGTGCTAACAGCGATCCAAGTAGAACTGTTGAAAACAGCTGGTCTGGATTGTGACCGCGCCAATGAATATTTACATTTCTGATTGTGTGTTTGTTCGTTTCATTCTTTAGTGCTGTGCTGTGCTTACTGCGTTTTGTGTCTGAACCCCCTCGTGGGCATGAGTCATTTGTTGTGGAGAAGAATAAACAACAACAACAACAACATCAGTAATAATAATAATAATAATAATAATAATAATAATAATAATAATAATAATAATAATAATAATAATAATAATAATAATAATAATAATAATATACCACAACGACTGACCTCTCCATACTGCTGCTGCGGCTGCTGTGGCTGCGGCTGGTGGGGCGGCGTCTGCTGGACCTGGTGGTGCGTGTGGGCAGGATGGACACCGGTCAGCCTCGCCTCGGACGCGGACCACGGCTCCGGAGCTGCTGCGGCGAAACGGTCCACAATTCTTCGGTGACCTGCCAGCGCACGCCTGCACCACTCGCTGCAGGACTACGTGAACGGCGACGGCGACGCGTTCGTTATCTATGGGGAACACTCTCGCTGTTGCTATAGAAAGGTCGTGTAACCCGGCACATACAGCGTTGAAGCTGCAATGCGAGACAAAACATTGTGCGGAAACCACCGACGATGATTGTCAATGTAAGCGATAGGCGAGCGCTTTCAGAAGCTACGCGCTTCATTAGAATAATGATGGACATGAAGGCGTATAGTCGTCGTAGTGGATCCATGGATCCGGTGTTCGAACGCCCTTTCCGTCACCGTGAATCGTGAAGAGGCAATGTGGCATTCGTTAGTGTGGGGAAAGAGGAGGTGTCGGATGCGGTTACTACGTCGTCGGGCGAGTTATTAATTCCACTGGCTTACTGTGCGCGGGCAAAAGGACGAATTCTCTTCTTAACGGACACAAGACCACCTGTACATCTGGTAACAAACCCTTTCCTTCTTTCGGTACGGTCATTGCCATGGTGCATTAGACAACTGAAAGCAGTCGTTTGTCATTTGCAAGTTCCCCAGTCTTCCGAACGTGTAATTGGGAATGGTATAACATGCGTGTGTCAATGAATATGTGTATAAGCCTGATTTCTGTTTTTACCAAACGGACTACGCGCAAGATTCACATTTCACATTGCTTTATAGAAATTAGAAAAGCTTCGATATTCGTCTCGATAATCAATGGTCGCTTTTTCTCTAACAATCTTGTTCGGTTCGATTTGGAGATTTAAGCTTATTCGAACATCCCCAGCTATAACCAGAATATCGAGCACCTCGGTTCCCCTGTTTCTCCTCGTACATTTAATACGCGAGTGTGACGTAAGTACGTAGTCGGCATGCCGAACCAGGCGTCTATTCGCTTTGCGCTACAGAGTCAATCAACCCTGTGCAGCCGTCAGCGAAGTCGAGCCGTGGACGTTGTATCGCGTGCTTCGGCGAGGAGTGACACAAATTTCTAAAGACAGCGTTGAGGTCAACTTTTGGGAATGTGTAACTGCTTCTACCGCAGATCGGGGAATGCGCCATAGTAAAAGATGAACTGATTAGCTAAATAAATTATACTGGCCAACTTTGTAAGTGTAGCGTTGTTCCCTACGTCCATGCAGCATCTGTCTTTATGGAGATAGTGGAATCGGAACGCAGCGAGCATCTTCGTGAGGTGTTCGAGCACCTCTGTCGGCGTACATAGAAAAGAAATCGCGCGGGCTTGTTTTTTGAAGTGTGGGTGAAGTCCCGCGATTTTCCACGCCCAATTGGTCGTGAGCTCCATGTCGAAGGAATGATTGCACACTCTGGAATGCCGTCTTTGAGCCGCCATTTTCGGGGACACTCTTGTGTCGACCACCTGAAGTGCATTGGAGAGAGCAGCGAGTTCTGCAGCTGTAGGCGTTGATATACGCGAGGTATTGAACCGTTGGGTGATTCCTCTCGTCAGTGTAACAAAGCCGTCGCGGAAGTCGATGCGACGTCCACTTCCACTTTTCGGGCCGCTTTCTTTAAACCGTGTTATACCCCATGCATGTAAGGTATACAACCATATTCTTTCTACTTTCGTGAATGCGCTTGCGTGTACCACGCGGTGCACCTGGAGTTTCTTTCAGCGCACTTTCCGCCACTGACAAAAGTATGTGGACACGTGTCTACGTGTGTCCTGTCGTCTTTCCTGTCCATGTGAATCCAGCGCTATGATCTCAATTACTCGGTGTAAAAGCGACCGTAATTCTATAGATTGACCCCACAGTTAGGAGGTGATTGCAAACACTGTGAAGGCCGCGAGTGTTTCCCTGGCATACAGAACTTATAGAACGCCGTTAAGAGGTCGGAAACCGGAACCGTTGTTGTGGCCCACGGCTGGACATTACGGAGCAGAAGATTCAAGCCATTCGTGACCTTCTGGAAGGCAACCGATGTTCGAAGGTTTCGTAAATTTGTTCTAAAATTGGCATAAGTTATGAAAGCACTCATTTTATATTAGCAAACGACCTAGCTGTAGGGCTCCATAAAGTGTATGCCCGTTGGGCCTCGCGTATCAGACTACAAAAAGAAGTTGGCATGTTTTCACATGTGTGACCGGCTCTCAGCGTGGTTTGCACAATAAATGGGTGCATTTTTGAATGGCGCCATTGCCTGCGATGAAACCTGGATGCGCCACTACGCGTCTGAGTTGAAATAAGCAAGCATGCATGGAGCGGAGAAAGAAAGCCTGTCAAAGCAAAGACTTGTCTATCAGCTGCTAGATAGATAGATAGATAGATAGATAGATAGATAGATAGATAGATAGATAGATAGATAGATAGATAGATAGATAGATAGATAGATAGATAGATAGATAGATAGATAGATAGATAGATAGATAGATAGATAGATAGATAGATAGATAGATAGAGAGAGAGAGAGAGAGAGAGAGAGAGAGAGAGAGAGAGAGAGAGAGAGAGAGAGAGAGAGAGAGAGAGGGGATGTACAGAAAGTCAGGGAGGTTAACGAGACGTGGAGTAGCCAACTGGAACTGCAGGTGGTTTTGTGACCAACTCGGGCTTTTGCACATTGATTCCCTACATTATTGTCACACAATCAACTCTGCACATTACCACGAGCTTTTGAGTAAGGTCAGACCTGCTCATCGTCGCAAAAGGTGTGGCCAACCAACCCGTCAAGTAACTCGGCTCGTGCTCGGCTGCGGGCCGCTGAAATCCTGCTCGCGGTCAGCATATGCTTGCAGCCCGCAGGCATATGAGTGTGTGCGCGTGTTGTACAACACCGTTTTCGAACGGGCCGTTTGCGCCTGGCGCAAGCATTTCCCCTTAACGAGGTCTCGCGGGACGGGGCCATTCGGCGCCGGATCGCGCCTGCAGCGTCGCGATGCCGACCCCTCATCAGTCATAGCGTCTGTCGAGACGACGAGGCGCTCTTATCTCGCGACGCCCTCGCGCGAGATAACACGAGCGCGGGCGTGCAATGGAGACGCAGCGGCAGCAGCTCAGGGGCGCGCGCGCGTGTGTGTATATACATTACACATATACCATGCGGGACTGCGAACACGGGCAGCTCACTCTTCCATGAAGCTGCTCGTCACCGTACGCAAGGACGCCAACTACAGCCGGGGTGGTTTCCTATATAGGGCTAATGCCAAAGACAACGGGGTTCGCAAAATGTGTTCAGTCTGAACCGTCAATATAGTTCCATTTAGGTTCCAGCTACATTGGAGTGAAATTTTTGCAAATATTTTCCACTTACCTAAATGGAGCCGCCTTCCACACAAACGAGCAAAGTATAGTATACGCTTCTATGCCCAACGCTTCTACTCTAAGTAAGGCCAGCGAAATTTTTCTTCTGTAGTGTTACGCTTCCCAAGCTATTAAAAGCTAGCAGTGAAAAATCTGGTGTGTTAAAAAAGAAAATAACACTGCAATGCTCGCACTAACTGCACCATCAGGGAACGCTCTTTGTAATCCGGCATGTGCTGTAGTGCCAGATGACTCGTGTGTTCATGCGTTTCCACCGGCCTCGCTTGTTACTCATCTTCCCCAAGTGCAACATAAAGGCTATGCGTTCAGATGAATCCCACATTATTTAGTTACAGTGGCAACAAATCAATTATAAATAAAGTAGCATTGAAATCGTCGTATAGTGTAGATGAAATTAACACCAAGTTTCTGTGAATGTCGCTCTGCCACACTGAAATTATTTTTTTTTTCTCAGTCGCTTCGCTGAGGCATGGTGCCTCTGGATTAAAAAATGCCCAAAGTAATTATGATTCATAAATCTAGTGAGACTCATGGCCCTTCGAGTTAAAGACCCAGCTCTTTGACAACAGTTCCCTTTAAAATAGTGGAGAATGTTATTTACTCTCAGGTCATAAGTTATCTTGAATCTATAGCAGCTTGTTTACTCCCAGTCAACATGGTTGTCACAAATTGTTATTCTGCGACAACCTGGTTCTTTACGGGTCTTTACTTTATTATCGACTTGCATTCCAATCTAGACGCTGGATTGTTACCGACTGCATAGTTGTTGATTCTTCGAAAAGTGTTCGAAATTTTCTCATCATCATCGTTTATTTTACCCATATAGGCTCCAGGGGGCAATACATCGCTTATATTACATAAGTACACCACACGCTGCTGCTGTGTAAATTCAGTGTACGAGACACTGACCTTAATGTACTTAATCTTATATGGGTTTTCCTAGAGATCCGAGAGCAGTTAGGTAATGAAGTTAATTTAACCTTAACACCCGTTCAGTCTTCAGTACGTTCCACAGGAGTGAGTATTCGGGCACCCCTTATTCATGGTTTACAGTGGTGGCCTGCCTGATTTACGTTTCATCTAAGTTACGTCTTTTGTCATACGACTGCGTAATATAGGCAATATCACGAAGCACACTGACGTCGCCACTGTTCAGGATGACTTAAACACATTGCTTGACTGGTATTTTAAAGATCAGATTGAACTTAACCTTACAAATGTCGATAGATGCGAATCTCCTGTAAGAATGAAATTTGCCCTGTTCATATTTGCCTGGTAGCCATCCTTTAGAGAACGTAAGAAACTACAAATATATCGGCCTCCATATAACCGGTCTTGGAAACGACAAATCGATATTACGTCAAAAGCTAATCGCGCATTAGGGTACCTTCGCAGAAACTTCCCACTTGCACCGTTAACGCGTAAACTTTTGTTATACGCAACACATCTTCGTATACTGCAGTTATAACACGCATACGACCCACATGATTCCACCATCATAGAAACTGCTTTCAAAGCATGCAGAAACGTTCCGCTCGATTCGTAATAATGATTTGCCATCGCACGGTAAGCATATAACACAAGTGAATGCTTCATTGAACCTCCCTTCACTCTCAACCTGGAGAAAGCGAGCCCGCTTCGGTCAACACGGATTGATTAGCCCCGTTCAGGTGGATTCCCCGTCGAGAGAGAGAGAGAGAGACAACTTTATTTATCCCATCTTAAAGGGATAGGGGCTGCGGGATGAAGGCAAGGGAGGCTATCCTACTCGTGGTAGGCCTCCTCTACCCCCTCAGCCCACCTCAGGATAACTTCCTGAAGTTCGGGGTTGTAGCTGCGCATGGCAGCCTCCCACAGCTCCCTACTCCCCGTCGAGATCAAGTGCACGAGGCACACTTTCCCGACTCTGACGCACTGACGCATTCACGATCATTTTTACCGAAAGCACGTAACAATTGGAACGGTCTGCCTGCATCGATAGTATAAGTGATCCCGCTCTATTTAAAACAGTTTTGTTCAACCGCACCTAATCCTTGAATCATGTTGTTGAATAGCAGTATATAAGTAATCCCGCTCTATTCAAGACTGCTTTGATTAACCGCACCTTATCCTTGAATTATGTTGTTGAATAGCAGTATATAAGTGCCCCCGCTCTATTTAAAACTGCTTTGATTAAACGCACCTAATTCTTTAACCATGCCATGGTGTTGAATAGCAGTATATAAGTAATCCAGCTCTATTCATCTTTGATTAACCGCACCTTATCCTTGAATTATGTTGTTTAATAGCAGTGTATAAATGTTCCCGCTCTATATAGAACTGCTTGATTAACCGCACCTTATCTTTGAACCATGTTGCTGAATAGCAGTATAAGTAATCCCGCTCTATTTAAAACTGCTTTGATCAACCGCACCTAATCCTTGAATCATGTTCTTGAATAGCAGTATATAAGTGATGCCGCTCTATTTAAATCTGCTTTGATTACCCGCACCTAATCCTTGAATCATGTTGTTGAATAACAGTATATAAGTCATCCCGTTCTATTCAAAACTGCTTTGATTAACCGCTCCTAACCCTTGAATCACGTTGTTGAATAGCAGTATATAAGTGATCCCGCTCTATTCAAAACTGTTTTAATTAACCGCACCTTATCCTTGAAGCGTGTTGTTGAATAGCAGTATAAGTAATCAGTATGAGCAGTATAAGGAAAGCAGTATAAGCAAAATAATTAAGTATAAGTATATAATAAGTAACCAAGATTCTCAGACCATGGCCCCATGCGTCCCAGGCTTACAAAGCGACGCGGGCACTGCTACACTTCATGAAAGCGACTGGCCTCAGTGACCGATTATAGGCGTGAAATTGTGGACATCCGCATTTACTTACATCGATAGTGCCTTCTTCCCTCCCTCTCCTTTCTTTTCTTCCCGTAAACCCCTTCCCCTGTGTAGGGTAGGAAACGGACGTGCGTCTGGTTGACCTCCCTACCTTTCCTTCCTTCCTCTTCATCCGCCTCCTTGTTGAATAGCGTATTCTATAAGTTTAGTTATTACTGTATAAGCGCGATACTTGCAAATAATGTACATATTGAGGTTTCAACTACCATCGTTAGCTTGTGTATTCAAAATGTGCTGATGAAAGATGTATAGCGGGCAGTGTTTGTTTGACAATATATATATATATATATATATATATATATATATATATATATATATATATATATATATATATATATATATATATATATATATATATATATATATATATATATATATATATATACCAGAAAAAGCAAGTATATATATATATATATATATATATATATATATATATATACACTGTGCTTTCGTGTATATTTTGACATCTGTATATATAGCACGTCACCTCCATAATGTACATTTTTACCCTGTGGACACTGGAAATAAATAAATATGAAACGTTTCATATATCGAGTTTTCTCTTATTCTTTAAAGGCACATCAAAATATACTGAATTCTGGTTTACTAAAATAGTCACTGTTATCGGTGACAGTTTTGCGAACAGCATTGTGGACTTCACTGAGACATAGTTCGCACATATTTACTGTTATGCGTATTCAACAAGAGGTTACAATGTAGGGAACGTTGTTCGATATATTTTATGATTTACCTGGAACACAGAATAATGCTTGGAGCGCTGCGCTAAAAAAGCATTAGCATTATTTATATATTTTTTATTATTATTTAAAGCATTATTTTTAAAAAACGTTGCGCAGAACTGGCGGGCGCCAGTTCACGTAACTGGTGGGTATACCGAAACTGGGCCCGTGTTGTCAAGAAATTCTTACGCCAGAATTCTCTGTGAGAGCAAACTCTAGCCAATATTGGTGGCGATAGTATTCTTTGGGATGGCGGCTGGAATAGCATGGAACACTTACGGACAAAAATTATTTGTGAATTCGAGCTCTGGGCCCGTATTCAGGAATTTCAATCTTCGTTTAACGCGAAGAAACAGAAATCATGTTAGTACTGCTTTAATGATGCTCTATCACGATACATCAATAATAATAGTCAGCCGCATTATAGCAATGTTCCTCTTGCTTTTCTGGGCAAACCCTTTAATGAAACGGCAAACCCTCATAACAAATTATTAAAAACGCAAACTCTCATAGCGACGGTATCGCCGCTGCATAAAATATACGACGGTGAAATTTAGTCCTTCCAAGCGCTTTGCAGTTCACTCGGTAAAGAAAGGTATCGGGTAAGTTGTTCGAATTTGGCGAAATTCTGCTAAGCAAAAGCGATGATAGAAGAACATAGCGCGTACATAAAATAAACATGTGTCATTAAAAGGCTGGGTTCAAATTGCGAGATGCTACCTGGGAAAAGACCTTGGGAATCGCTCGCCACGAACTTGGAATAGTGAACGAATAATGCGCGTTACCATCGTTCGAAGAAAAGATGATGTGTTGCTCGTCGTGGTGGAAGCTTTCTTGCTCATAAATTTAAAGGCGTACTTCATCACGTACAACACAAAGTTCTCCGTGCACTAAACATGTCAGTAAGTCGCCGTTTGCACGTAAGTCATATCACCCCGCTGTTGAAGCTTGTATTACAGCTTTCACATTCAACAAAATCACCGTACACCATGGCGTGCGGTGAACTCTATAGTGTTCCCATTTCCGCTTGCGTTGAATTGATTGATTCATTGAATAAACATTTTATTTATTGGAAGGCTCTTTGGGCCGAATACGAGTAACGAGGAATGAAATAAAGTGTGTAGGTAGTGCAAGGCGCCATGTGAGGTGCAGGGTCTATAGGCCACCGGTGCAAAACCCCGGGTTCCCTGGCAAAATCCAAGAGGGACTCGGAAGCGAACGCTGTCCTCTATACCGGCCACCGGTCCGATCCGTGCACTGTTTGTAGCTCGGTATACATGCCTCCCTGGCGAAGGTGTTTTCTCCGCGCCGCCCCGTCCGTCGAATAGATCGGAGAGTCCCGAATCTCTAAAATTGGATTGAAGCACATTTAAAACAATCCGATCGAGCATGTATGCAATCGATAACGCTGACGTACACACAGCACGTATCAAGTGCACGTATAAGCACTTTACGAATGATAGCCTCAGCCAACAAAGTCCGCGTTCGCAAGAAAGTTCTTGCGCTAGAGAGAACTGTTCGTAAGAACACGTGACAGCCACTCGTGTGTATGATGTATAGCACATAGCGAAGGTGGCCGGCCAATGGGACAGCAGCTCTACATGAACAGAAAGTTTTGTGAAATTGGCCTCAGTTTGTCTGCAGCGTTACTGAAAGTTAAAATTATGATAAACGGGGCTCATCGTTGCATGAGCTTCCGGTGTTTCTTTTCATTTTTTCGTTTTAGGATATGCATACGAAACTTCTCTTTTTTTTTTTAAATCGTCAGTGGTAGATAGCACAGTTCTATAGTCCTTAATTGAGCTGGATTACTCGAAGCGGCCGACATTACTCGCATGAGAAATTCGTAATTTTCTGATCAACAAAGTTTCACTAATTGCGATTTTAACTAAATCATTTATAAAGTACGAGTTAAAATACACTCATTTATTTACAGGTATCCATCTTGATCACTTCTTTCTCTTCTCCCCTGCTCTTCTTGTCTCTTCTGTCTTCTTCTTCTTCGCCGGAACATCACATCCTCCCGGACTTCGGTTTTCATCCCTCCTGGGATGATAGGGTATGACATTTCCCACTGTTCCTATTTCAGTTTTTCCTTCCGGTCCCAAATAGTGTAGCGATTTCAAGATTCCTTGTTGCTTGACGGTCTTTATCACTGTGTAGGGCCCAGAAAATTTGGACTTCGGTCCATCTAAACTCCTCCGGACTAAAACTGTATCTCCAGGCTCTATTACAGGCATCTTTGGGCTATGTCGCAGATCGAAGTGTCTCTTCATTGTTGATCTGTAGCGTGAAAGCTCCTCTTCTGTTTTGCGCCTTTCCTGCAGATCTACTTTCCCAACGATTCCAAGGTCGTAGTCGGCCGGTAGCCAAGTTGCTTCGCCTGATGCAGCAAAGTTAGGCGTGCATCCTAATCCCATGGTATGAGAATGATTGTGGTGCCTGACTGCTGCTTCCAAGGCACACTTCCATCCTCCATGGAAATCATGGTAAATTGCGATGAATGTTTTCAAATCCCGAATGAGCCTCTCAGCTAGGCCGTTTCCTTCTGGATGGTAGGGTGTGGCAAATCGCAGGGCAATTCCTCTATCACGGGCCCATTCTTGAAGCTTCTTACTGCGGAAAGCTGGCCCGTTGTCGGAGACCACTACCTTGGTGTTCTTGAACATATTCCGCTCCAGTAACGTCAAAACAGAATTGGCGTCTTCCTTTCCTGGCTTTGCAGCAGCCATGCGTGTGCATTCATCTATTGCGACAAGGAAAGCCTGAGTCTTACTGACTCCCTCTCCTCGCTTTTTTAGTTCGGCAAAATCTAGATGAATTACTTCAAATGGGACTTGGGAATGATGGGCGATGACCATTTGATTCCCTCTTGGACGGTACTTGGCCTTGTTAATTTGGCACTGGTGACATGTTTGCACGTAGTTCTTGATATCTTCCTTCATATTTTTCCAGATGAATCGACTTTTTATCTTCCAATAAGTTTTCCAGAATCCATCATGCCCTCCTGACTCTGGGCTGTCATGGTACAGCTTCAAAACCTTTTTCACCAAAGTTCCTGGCACACAAAATTTGCCATTATTGCAAGTCAGATCTTCGGTGCCTTCCCACAAGCTGCAAACATGTTCATGATCAGATGTTCTCACTTCTGTGATGTGAAGCCTGGAAAGTGCATCTGCGTCAGGAAGCTTATCACCAGGTCGATGGCTTACATCGAAAGTGAACTGTTGTATTTCACTGATCCAACGCGCCACTCTGCCCTTGGGCTGGGTTAATCCCAAGAGGTAGGTTAACGCTCGGTTGTCAGTGAAAAGCCGGAAATGACGACCCTCTATGTAGCTTCTGAAATACCGGAGTGCCATCACAACAGCCAGAGCCTCTTTTTCTGTGGTCGTGTAATGTTCTTGAGCTTTTGAGAACGTAGAAGAATAATAGCCAATCACCTTGAGCTGGTGTCCTTGCTGTTCCGTTGTGTCTCGTTGATATAGAACGGCCCCTGTACCATATTGTGAAGCGTCCGTACACAGCTCGAAAGGCTTGTTGAAGTCAGGTAGCACAAGCACAGGATCCGACGATATAGCTTCAACAAGGTACTCGTACGCTTTCTCGCACTCTTCACTCCAGATAAATGGCACATCCTTTTGCGTCAGCTTGGTGAGGCATCTTGTCTTTGCAGCGTAATCCTTAATGAACGCACGAAAATGACCGGCGAGTCCGAGGAAAACACGGAGTGAGTGTAGGTCATATGGCTTGACGAGCTTCTTCATCCTTTGTATAGACTCCTCTTTGGTTGTTTTAGTTTTGCCGTCAAAAACTCTTCCTAGAAAGACAACATTTGTCTGAAAAAATTCACTCTTGTTCTTGTTAATCTTTAACTTTGACTTGCTGAGGGCTTCTAACACGCACGAGAGGTGTTTTTCATGTTCTTCTCTTGTACGTGAGTATATGATGATGTCGTCAATGTATACGTTACAAAACTTTCCCAGGAACTCATCAAGAATGCCATTCATCATTTTCTGAAACCAAGCTCCAGAATTCTTCCAACCGAATGGTAAGCGGTTGTACTCGTACACATCGAAAGGTGTTACAAAAGCAGTGTACTGCTTATAATCTTCTTGTAGTGGCACCTGCCAGTATCCTTTACAGAGGTCGATCCGAGAGAAAACATTTGATCCACCAGTTTCATTGATGATCTCGTCTATTCGGGGCATGGGAAAAGGAAACAAATCAGTCTGGCCGTTGATCTGCCGGTAATCTGTGCAAAGGCGAAATGAGCCATCGTCTTTCGGTACTATGGTGACTGGTGACGCGAAAGTGGATGTTGATGGCCTTATAATACCGGCATTTAGCATTTGCTGCAGTTCGGCCTTTAGCCAGGTCTTTTTCTCGAGGGAAAGACTGTACGGCTTTTTACGCACTACTGTGACGTCACGAAGCTTAAACGGTACCTCGAAGACATCTGCTGCTGGCGGGTACGTCTCAACACAAATAAGTTCGGGAAAATTTGTCAGTATCTCATCAGCATTTCTAACTCTTCGATGTGAATTTTCAATTCCACGCAAGTTAGGCTTAAATGATCCGTCAATAGTCACTTCGTCTCTCCAAGAAATATTCATCTTCAATCGCTTCATATCAGGCCGAGATAAAAGAAACAGGAAATCAACACCCTGCATGACAAGGGCATCTACTTTTAGGTGATGTCCACCAAATTCAACCTCTACTTCTGCCCAGTGTTGCAACCTTCTAGTTTTTCCATCATAGCTTTGAACACTAACTATTCTTCCTTCATAAACCTTGCTCGGTTGGATGATTTCCTGATTTACCAGGCTTACAGATGCTCCAGTATCAACCAGGGAGTCCAGACATTTTCCATTTACCATCATTTTAACAAATAGGAGATTTGACTTCAGAAGGTATACATTTTCCATCGTGTCACATTGGTCGGACTCGGTATTAAAATATTCTACCGTTTCGCCATGTGCGTCAATGCTCAGTGGTAGAGTACTATGCCTTTTGATGGGACCGTGAATCAGAAAATCACTGGACACATACTTAAGGCAAGCAAGTAAGTCATCCGTGGAGGTTGGACGGTGTACACAAACCTCTCTTTGCGATTCGTTAGTCATGCCTTGAATTATCAGGGGAAGGATTGCAGAGTCTGGTAGATTAGGGTCGGCAATGTAGAGTAAACGTCTCTTCTCGAAAAAATAATCCATGACTGTCCCTTCTCTGTGTCTGAAAGCTAATGCGTCGTCCCATCTGTCAACCGGATTTCGCTCAAAAGCAGAAAGAAAACTATCTTTCCACTTCTGCCATGAATCACGGCATTGACTTGCGATTCGCATGTCCCACCATGTTCTGGCATTGCCAGATAAAAAACGGCGCATGTTACACACTTTGTCGTCCAATGACGTCCAGTGGTTTTGCGCACATGCATATTCATAAAATCTGAGCCACAAGTTGGCGGCATTAGACACCCCATCGAAACTATCGGGCTTGAACTCTTCTTGATGTGGTTTCTGTGCTCTTAGTGAGTCGCTAACTGCTTCGAAAATCAGTCGCTGTTGCTCATACTGCGTGGTCTGCTGCTGAAACAGCGCTTGCAACAAGGCGTTATGCGAGTGCTCAGTCTCGTTCTTGGAATCTATCCTTGAATGTCCCGGAAACATAACCTCAAATTCAGACATAGAAGCATCGATTCTTACCACACCTTTCTCAACGAGGGCTGCTTCGTTCAGTTGACTCTTCTCAGCGATGATGCGAAGCAGTTCCGATGAAGTCGCTGATTCCTGAAGAAGCACTGGATCTTCGCCGTCAAGCTGGTAGGTCTTCACGGTCGTCTGCCCATCTGTTCTTCTTGCCAACGTTACTTCGAGCCACATGGTCGGCTGCGCCAAATATAAAGTACGAGTTAAAATACACTCATTTATTTACAGGTATCCATCTTGATCACTTCTTTCTCTTCTCCCCTGCTCTTCTTGTCTCTTCTGTCTTCTTCTTCTTCGCCGGAACATCACATCATTTACGGCACATATTGTGATTTACAAAATGTAGCCGGGGAATTCATACGCAAGGCATGTCCACTTGGAACTAATTCCTGTATAATGGCCATGGTTTCGAGATATTCATTCGGAATCTGTGCGACGAATTACATTAATGCTGCAGTTATTTTTGAGCTTCAGTGCATAATCCACCGTTTTGAAAGTTGAAAAAATAAAGTAAGTGAAACAAGAATGCTCCTTCACTGCAAATTTCACGGCACACATCTTGAAATTTGGTGCCTTCTTCAGAATTCGTTTCAACAGAGTACGCTTTGAGAACGCATCCGCTACAATTAATAATGGCAATATGCGACATAAACTAAGTAGTGAAAAGCTTAAATAGTGAAGTTTTGTTAGTTCATCATGCACTTCCATTTCTCGTGAGTGTAATGTCCGCCTGTTCGAGTAATCCAACCCAAGAAGTAGAATTGTGCGATCTGTCACCTCCGATTTATAAATGTCCTGTACAGTTTAAAAAAATATAAATAAAATAAAACGCTTTATGCAGTATGTTCTCCAAGACGGCTGAGAGACAACCGCTTTTAAAGTCAGATTATTTTTTACCGATTGGTATATTACGGACGAGAAAAACACATTTTTTTATTTAAGTATTTTGGTTTGACGCTGAAAGCAGCATCTTTACGCATGTATATGTAGGTGGACAAAGCAACCGGCTCTTCATGTTCGTTACGATAAAAACCGGTTTTATTTACCTAAACTCACAGATGAAGTTGTGATACATAGCGGTGAGTTCGCGTGTTGGTGCTACATCCTAATTTCATGTCAAGCGGCGGTATATTCGAAACTCACTTCACGGCTTCTTTTCATCGTGTGTCAGGACACAAATTTCCGCAGATACAATCGGCGTCGACTTCCTGCACAAGTGAGGGCAATGACATTGTTTAGCCACTTCCATACAGCTCCGCGTGCATCCGATTACATATTTGGGATAAATATTTTACGTAATGGCTTCTGAGTTTAAAAAAAAAGGGTTGATGACAATGTGCAACAAAATGTACACGTGGGTTCTCAGGAAGATATGTGCTCACGTAAAGCTTACCGTTATTTGTTAACCTGTGTGATACAGCGCACAAGATTTTTATTTTTTAAAAGTCACTTTTGTCACTGTACGTTCTTTATGCATACCAATTTTTGAATGCAAACAATACAAATAATTGTGTTTTGTAGGGATAATTTAGCATCACATGCGCTTCATTACGTGGTTTTCTATGCTTACGTCTATGCAGGCTGTTCGTTATTCTTATTCATGACTCTTTCACGAATACTCCAGTAAAGCAGTGCTTGTGTACATTTTTTTATTTGTGTAACTGCTGTCTCAAGCTGTCAGTGAATTGGGATGGCCAGCTTGTCAAGCCGCTTATACGCAGCAGCTTTTATGCAGTTTTCCTTCCTTTGTAATGAAGGAAAATAAGTTTGATTTGACTTGGCACATACGACTATTTCTGTCGAAAACAGGAGCCCGCTCGGAACATCTAGTCATATATATATATATATATATACACGTGAAACTTCATCCTCGTGTTGGCGAGAGCGGACACGATTAGAGCTGTGGACAGAGTTCTGCTTTGCGACTGAGAAACCTTCCGCCGTTTAACGCGGTTCGGAAACGCTGGCAAATGTATGCATAGTTAGCATAACGCAGTTATTATGCTGACGGACAGCTCATGAGGACAGTCCATGCTTGTAGCTTCGCGTTGTATATACGTCTGGCGACATTATAGTTCGCACTTCGATCACGCGCTCGTGCATAATGAAAGTATAAGGACGCGTTCAGACAAGGCCACAAGACCGAAGAAGACACGACGTAGCGCAGCAGTGAATTTAGATGGACGCGGCTGCTGCATTCCGATAGGTGCGAGACGCAAGAGGGTTCGTGTACTGAAGTTAAGGTGCGCGTGAAGGAAGCCCAGATGGCCAGAATTAATGCTGAGACATTAATTATTAGAGGCATTAACTAATGCCTCTAATAGCCTTAGAGTGTTGCTTTGGGACACGTTAAACTACACGCATCAATACAGACACAGGGCGCCGTCGGCTGATATGTTGCACCAACTATAAACCTGAAATTATTTTTTCTCAGACGTTACCAAAAATGGCTGACGGCTATCTACGCACACCTTAGTCACGCTTCTGTGTCGCCATGTCTTAACTAACCTTATAGATAGTTGCAAAATGCTGCGCGAAAAGTCGAACGGCAGTCATCATACCTAATCGTGACACTGCATAAATAAAAGCCGCTGCTATACCGCCCAATGGACTATATATATTGTTTACTGAGCATATGCAACTTATAGTTTAAGCTTAGCCTAGTTAGTATGGCCGAGCGAATACACATGTGCGTAACTTTTGAATAATGGAATGAAGAACTGCCATATCAGTTCAGTCCTATCGAATTCGAATAGCTTTCGAATAGGTTTTAGATGCGTCACATTGTCAGCTGTGCATCACAAAACATGAAACTGGAGCGAAAATGCGACTTTAATCGCGAGCATAGTGATCATAAACCACGAGAAGTTACACGTTCAGAAAACATGCTGCGTCGCTCTGGGAGCCAGATATTTCCGCCAAAACGGCTATCATTCGTATGAAAGTTTCGCTCAGAGATGCCTATCAGACAACAGGTATTGTTTGATGCCATTTGTGAGTGCCGCACATGTGTGCTATCTTCAGATTAAGTGCACGTATATACACTCTGTCCAAACATTACCCGACATATGAGAAAGTAATCGAGCAGCGCTTCAGACAGGAGGCATATAAAGACGACAGACACAGCGCTGTCGTCATTATACTTTGCCCTGTCTGAATAAGCGCTAGCTGGTCGATCATCTTCTATAAGACTGCACCAACCATGCAGCCCAGCCCAGCCCTTGCAGATTATCTTATACGATGCTGGTACCGTTCGCAGGGCGACCATTCCGAATACTTAGAAAATCTTCAGAAATGTTTTTTTTTTTCGTCTTCCCGCTTTGTCTTCATCGTAGATGACGCGCATTTCCTATTTAGCCTCGACAGTGAAACGGATTGCACCTGATCCGCAAGGCTGCGTTCCTAAACGGTTAAGCATGCATGCGTGGCGGCGTATGCTCCGTTGAGTCCTCAGCGTGCGAACAAACAGCTTTACTTCCTTATATGGTGCTCCATTCGTGGTTTTATTCAACCACGCTTCATAGTTCGCAATAAATATGACTATACGATGCGAACATCGTTTCACACTAATGGCGAAAAAGGGAGCTCGTTATTCGAAAACTAGCAAGGATTCGATTCGGTTTCGACGCGGTTCCATTCCTATTCGACTCGGCCCCAAAAGTTGCTATTCGCTCATTTCTAAATAGCGTAACCGTGTTGACTCGGCAGCGTCACCGCGCTGTCGACGTAAGACGCGAAGACACGTGACCGAAGACACATGCGAGAAAGGTCCAACGCGCCGTTCTTCAGAGTACGATATTGAGGGTGAGTGACCTGCGGCTACATAGATTTGAGTTGCAGCTGCCATGTACTAAACAACGTTCCATTCGCTCACCCGGATTGCATGCTTTGAACGCCGACCGTCAGCCGCAGTAATAACGTCATCCGCCAAAGTCGGCGCATACGCCTGGCACGCGAACTTCCTCATCGCTGTGCAGCCACACGTCGCGTGACCTACGTAAGCACACACACGTACACACACGTGCACGTACACACACACGCACACACACACATGCGTGCACACAGGCCGGAGTAAATGGCGCAGAGCGTTAAATGCCGCAGCCAGCCGGGCTTAGCCATGTAGATCGCGTGCTGCAGTGCGCGCGGCACTACAGTGCTCCGTCTTGCGGGGTCGACGCGAGGTGCTCACCCATGGCCGGCGCTGGTGTTCCTTGGCTTCCGCTCGGCCTTGCCTTGCGCGCGTGGCTGGGGCTCGCTTGTTCCGCCCGGGCTGAGACGATGCCGCGGCCTCGGTGCCGATGAAGCGCGGAAGGAGATGAAGCCGTGCGCGGAGAGGCGACGCAGGCCAGCTACGGCTCCGCCCCTGGCACCGCCCACCGCCCTGCCGTGGGCGGCCTCTGCTGCAGGCAGTCTTCGCGACATCCCACCTCCGGCGTCCTGGCAGACATTCGCAACGCGATCTTTCTGCGCACCTGTTCGCCTGTCGCTTTGATGTGAACGGGCGGGCGGGCGGAAGGCGTTTTTTTTTCTCTCTCTCTTCGGTTTCGCACACATTCGGAGAATGATTTTCTTTGTGAAGCTATGCGAAGCGCCGTTGTAGAGAGCGAAACAGGTAAGAAAAACAAACGAGATAAACCCCGCAAAGGAGTTTTCGCCTAATTCGCTAAGGTATGCGCAAAAAAAACCTTTATCCTAAAATTCTTCATAATTACGCCTGAGGGTAAATTCTTGGCTCCTATGAAGGCTGTGTTCTTTGATTGACACTCGATACCACCGGCCGCCCTTCACCGCCGCTGCTGGAAAAACGTTGGGGAGCGGGAAACCCGAAATGCTTGGGCGAAAGCGACCTGCGCGCTGGAGGTTTTGCGGAATTTCGCCGCCGCATTCCGTATCAATCTGCGGAACGCCACGAGCGCTTCTTTGGTGTTTGTTTAGAGGAAGCGGCGGGGGGTTTGTGTATGGTGTGTTTGGCCTTGGGCGAGAGTCACGCACCGACGCAATAGGCTTCAGGAATGCGGAGTATTTTGAGCCTCGACGAAATTGCGCTTTTCGTGCGCTTTCCACGTAGCCATATGAGCGATGTCTATATATTTTTTTTTTGAAACAAGAAAAACCACCTGTAAAGGTACAGTCGACAGCAAAAAGTTTACGGGATGTGGTTTCCCCTGCAATTGTGAATTCCTGCACTGTGAAGTCATGGCGCTTCTTACTTAATGAATCATTTTGTAGGTGGCGAAGGCTGTTACATGCTGGAACATTTAATTCGAGGATGTGTGACCACGCATCCAAGAACTCAGGTTCTTGGCAGATTCTGCGTCCCGTAAACTTTTGCGGATAACGGTGAGTGTAAATAAGACATTGCTCATGAGAGCCGGCATCTCCTCCACAACCGGTACTTCTTCTGGTTGTGTTTACACAGAGGCGTTTAGCATATAGAGAGAGTGAGCCCGTTAACGTCGGATAAATTCTGTGTGTCAGTTCTTTTGAAGGTTGTGATAATTGTAGGTTCGATTAAGAACGTTAAACTATTAGCCCGTCAGACGCATCGATGGGCTATTAAATGAGTATTTCGTAATTTTTCCTTGACACGCGCTATTGCCTACGGGTGCCTCTTGGAATAGACAAAAGATCGGTAATTGATGTTCATTCGGAATCAATCTAGCGGATGTTTTCTATCCGTCTTCCGAACTGCATAGTCACTTTTGCGGTCGAATTCCTGTCCATTCGCTTGGCCTTGCACAAAATTCCTAACAAATGGGTCGTATATTATTGTGCTCGCCGACCGTCTCTCTGTCCATATATGTCAGCATAGAAAGTAAGAACAGTTCACTATATACTGAAGCCGATCACTACACTCTTTCATTCCTCCTCATGTTGACAAAAAAAAAAAAAGGTTTCTGTGGATTTCAAGGCACTGTGGACGACATTCGCAATGAGATTGCAGATACAGACAGACCGGCAAAGACAGTGCTTAGTGCACGGGCCCGTATATGTTTCTGCCT
Source organism: Dermacentor albipictus (assembly GCF_038994185.2). Taxonomy (NCBI): domain Eukaryota; kingdom Metazoa; phylum Arthropoda; class Arachnida; order Ixodida; family Ixodidae; genus Dermacentor; species Dermacentor albipictus. Next base: position 10,207,603 of record NC_091827.1, read on the forward strand.
TGCCTTCTGTGGCAAGATTCCATCGACAACAATTTTTCGGTCGCAGCAGTTCCAGCCCCTTCTTGCTGCAGCGGACTACGAACATTTAGCTTTCTCCCATGCATGCCCAGGAATGTTGGACGTTTCCTTTTCCCCAATCTGTCGAACTTTACCGCACTACGCCTGCATAACTCGTTAGGTAGCCTTTTCAAAAAATAATTATATTTCAAAATGTAGGCCGATTTTCAACAAGTACAAGATAGCGCGCCATCGAGAGGATACTTCCTTCTAATAACATGCGCATTCACGGCATTTATGCCACTTGTTGCTTCGTTGTAGCAGTGTTATGGTCAAGACTTTACAATACTGTTATAACGCAGCATTAAGTGCTGGTCAAGTGTCATAAATGTGTATGCCTTGTTAGAAAGAAGCACCCTGTCGACGTTGCTCGCGGAAAGTTGTTGAAATGCGCCAGATCTGTTGAAAAGTAATTTTTAAAAATGCTGCCCATTAAGTTACGTTGGTGTATTGCGGTGATGTTCAACATATTAACGAAGAGGGCAATGTCCCAAATTCCTGCTTATGAAGATGTCCGTTTGTGTTCCTCATGCATGACATTGCGAAGTATATTCGATCACTCTTCTATGGCGTCGAGTACGGCACTTAAAGCCTACGTTTGAGTGTATAGGCGTTGGTTAACGTCACCAAAAATTAGTACGTCGTGTGGGGATGTATATTCATGGGACCGTTTTCTCCTCTTTAGCTGAAGTTATAAACCCGAAATAAAGATATACGTAGAGTGACATATCTTATGTATTTTTTATTTGAATGTACTGGAGGCCTCTCATGGCCCATGCAGGAGTGGTACAGAAATGTTATGGTAAATGCGAGTACATATTAAAAAAAAAAAGCACGCACACGGTGGAAAGTCAATACACTGAATAAGGTTCATATAAAAGAGTCGATGTCATTGCAACATAAAATATCTTTTGTTGACTTGTTCCACTGGGAAATGGCTGACAGTAAAAGGAAGTGTTTGTGAACGTCAATACGACTTGGGGGTAGATGGATTGTTTTAGAGTGGTTTAGTCTGGTTGAGCGTTAGGAGGATCATGCAGGTAATGAGAACGTGTTATCTAGAAATGACCATGGTATAACTGATGAATCAATTTTAGTCTAGAAATTATTCTTCTCTGCGATATGGACTTTAGGTTGGCCCTTGCGATTAGACCTGAGACAGGTTGCCTTTTGTAATCTGAATATACAAACCTGACTGCTAATTTTTGTATGCGTTATATTTTATTGATAAGGTACTCTTGATGAGGACTCCAGATTATATCAGCGTATTCTAGGCATGGCATTATTAGTGCTTTGTACGCATTAAGTTTGAGGTGTGGTGGTGCAGTGCGCAGTTTCCTTTTTATAAAGGATAATTTGCCTTCGGCTTTTTGACACCTGGTCGAGATATGTGGCTCCTAGTTAAGGTTAGGCGTGATTTTAATGCCTAGGCATCTTACCTGGTCACTTTTATTGATTATTGTGCTTCCGATCGCATATGTAAAGTGAAGCGAGAGCTTCTTATTTGTGAAAAAAAAAATGTAATGTGTTTTTGTAGTGTTCAGTTTCATGCCCCAAGTGTTGCACCAGGAGTGAATTGTTTCCAGTGAATTGTTGAGTTCTGTTTGGTCGCCTGAGTTGTGTACGACTGTGTACACGAGGTGCATCTGAATGGAGTTTTCAACGGAAAACTGAATCTGTTTAATAAACACCAAGAACAAGAGTCGCGCGAGAACCGATTTGAGGTGTTCTACGGAGCAGAGGTCGAGTGGTAGTGAAAGATGGTTATCAAGTGTCACGCTCCGTTTAGGATTGGTTAGAAAACTGTTGATCCAGGATGTTACTTTATTACTAATACCAAAAGCCGATAGTTTTGTGAATAAATCCTGGTGCGGCACTACGTCAAACGCCTTTGACAAGTCTAAAGAAATTGCATCTAATTGGCCATTATTGTGAAGTACGTTAGCTATGTCGTGAGTTAACTCGGCTAATTGGATTATAGTTGACAGGCCTGATCTGAAACCGTGCTGTTGTTTACATAGAAGTTCGTTAGTTTCTAGGTGAGTTATTATGGCCTTAAATATAGCGTGTTGCTTTTTAGTGACACTGGGCGGTATTTATTTAACTCTAATTTCGAGCCACATTTATGTGTCAGAGTTATTGCAGCCTTGCGGCAATCGTCTGGTGACACTGATGCTTGAGGAGAAATAGTGAATGTTTTAAATAGCTACTGTCGAGCTTGCGTATGGACTTAAGAACCGTCTTCTGTGTGCATTTGATATTTTAGTCGTTGTGCAACCAGCCGGGGTTGTTCCCGAAAGGAACTCTCTTACTTTGGGCATGACTATATACAGAGTATTTCCTGTAACTTGTGCCAAGGATTAAAAAAAAAAAAGGTGGCTAGCCGCACCTCAATGAAACCAGCGGCACATGGTTTGCCGTCATGTGGCGCTCCTCAGAGTATATTTTTTTTATATTCCGCTCAATTGGTTAATCAACTAAGATGAATTATGCAACTTTTTTAATATTCGCTTCAGGGCCAAGTGAGTTCCGTCGTGTTGTAGAGGGGGTCCAGAAACGACCGATCCAATTTTTTTGTGGCAACGTACATGCTGCGTGGTGATCTTTTTCGGCGTTTAAAGAAAGCCCACGAAATATGAAATAAAGCCGCGTGACTGCGCTCGTGCGCTATCGTATTGATCTAACGATCTATATCGCACGATTTACTGCCATTAATGATGGTTCAAGTCGGCGTCTTGCATGATGTGTAATGGTGCGGGCATTCTAGAAGGAGATAATATGTGTCTTCGTCAAAGAAGCCACAATCACTCATTTCAGCGCAGCTAGTTCCGTGTAGAAAGTGTTTTGCGTAGGCGGCGAATAAAGGTTTCCATGTTTCTATCTAAAGGTAATGGGATGGTGAAATCAATAAGCGAATCAATACAAAATTATTCACAACCAGGTTAGCAGGAAGAAAATCAGTTCGTGTTGCTTCCATTGCGAACCTTGGTCAATCCAACCTCGTGGTTACGTGTCATATTTAGGAGGCAACAACCACTGCAGGTTCATATTAACCTCTGGTATTTGGGGGATGCAGCCATGGGCCCCCACTGCCAAAGGGCCCCACGAAAAAGGACCCTTTGACGGGCCCCTCAACAATTTTAAAGGGGCCCTCACCAGACGGCCCAGTTAAAAACTTTGGTTTTATGATGGAAGTTAGGTCATTCCCCGCGAAACGTCCCAGATCCCAAAGCCGGCCATCGCGGATTCTCTAGAGAAAGATTGGGATAGTTGGCCATTGTGTTAATGAGGTATCAATTTATTATTTTTCTAAAAAAAAATCTTTTTTTTTTACTTAAGTGCTCTTTGAAGCTTCCGCGAAGAAGCAAAGGTTAGTTGCAGGTATATTTTTAAAAATCAAGTCTGACACTAGGCACAATGACAAATATTATCCTAGAATATTATCCAGTTGTGTTCTTTCATGCGATGTCGTAAGTGAATGCATGTAAGCATTTCCCGCGTATTTTGCCGCAGTAAAAAGAAAAAAAATGTGTTTTCAGAATTTTTTGAGTGAATGGCGGTAATGTTTCAGCCACAATAAATTTTTCCGCTTTTGGCTCTTGCTATACTTTGGGATAAGATAGCTTTAAATTATGAAGAAAAAAACTTTTCAAGGCAGTTTTTAGTGAAATTCAGAGCTATACATTTAGCATGAAGACCTTACAGATAAAAATACGTATAGATGGCTCATTATAAGCACCAACATCTTAGCTTCTGATATAGTAATTGAAATTCTAGTAAATTTTGTTTAAGGGCCCGAGACATCCTTTTTCTTTCTTTCTTTTTTAAATTGCACAACCAATCTCATCGATAGGCACCATGAAATGACCCTATTGTAAAGCGTCGGGTAGAGTTTTATCACAAGAGTTATAAAAAATAGTTTAGTAGTAGCCGAAACACACAAAGAGAAAGATACAAACTTTAATGACATGCTGTAGATGTTAACCTGGCTGATCGCCTGGCATGTTACTCCAGGTGCTGGATATTAATCACATAAATACCCAAATAGAAGGTACAGTCACAGACTCACATGTACACTATAGAGATATTCCTGAAGTTTCGTCGAGCCTATGGACCTGAGAAACACAGCAGCGCTTTCGTGGCGTGTAACGCGCACGTGGGGTTTTGCCACGCGCATAAAATGTGTAAGCTCCAGTCGTGCTTCAGGCGTAATGCCGCACTCAAAGACTGTGCCTCTGACAAGTAGCGGCAACAGTCGCACAGTACACGTTGCCGGTCTTGAGAAGGCGCTACCCACGGAACACATTGGCGAGTCTGTACGTTGAATCTTGCACCTAAAGTAGTTCGTGTAGGCTACGTCATCCCTAATGCGGTGAAGGCATGGATGCTTGATATTGCCTATCGAGGCATCGCGGCATATATGTGAGCCACAAGACGGATCGATTTCCTAGAGGGGTCCGCACTGATGGTTTGCGTCACTCCAGAGGAATCGCTGCGAATGCCAAGCGTATACGCGGATACCAGTGTTGCCACGTCTTTTCTTGAGAGGGGTATCCGGAGCATTTTTATCGAAATGTCATGTGCAGCTTGTGGAGTCGCTCGACTCTCTTGCGCCCCCTTATGTTGTTTTCCCCGCATGCCTCTTGCATCTCCTGTAACCCGGCTTCCCCGCGTAGCTCAGCGCCGCTGCTGGTCGGTGTAGTTGCAGAATAGTACGAGAGGTAGCGCGAGTGTTGCGCTACTAACGGCACCTAACGGCTGGGTTACTCGGATGCAAAAGGGAGTAGCCTCATCGGTCACCGGGCCGGCGACATTCGCGGACGTCTCGCATGCCGGCCGGCACGCTTTGCGGGACCGTCCCGAAAAAGGCTTCGGAGCGGGGCACTGGGACGGACAAACCGGATCGCTCGAATGCGTCACCGTTCGCGTTACCGTACACGCGAACGACTAGAGAGAGAGAGAGAGAGAGAAAGGCAAAGGAAAGACAGGGAGGTTAACCAGAGATTATCTCCGGTTGGCTACCCTGTACTAGGGGAGGGGAAAGGGGATGCAATATAGGTGAGAAAGAAAGAAGGATAAAAAAAAGGGGGAAAAAAAACCCTAAGCACACACACGCATGTACACACGAACTATTTCTGTGGGCACTGTCACGCAACCCGCAAAGGCATTCCTAGTCTTGCGCAGTGTCACCATACAGTCCTGCGCCACACAGTGTACTGTCACAATTTGTCAGAGAGTCCCATGTCTTTCAAGTATCGCAGCAGCGCCTTCATAGCGGATCGCGCTGATGTTCGCGTAGGCCAGGTTCCAAGGATCTTGTTTTCAGTCATTGGGCGCTTGTCCAGTTTGGCTAAGGTGGCTGAGAGGACAGTTCTTTGTGGATTAAAACGAGAGCACTGACAAAGAAGATGCTCGATCGTTTCGTTGCACCCGCAGAAGTCACACAGTGGACTGTTGGCCATTCCGATAAGGAAAGTGTAGGCATTTGAAAATGCTACTCCAAGCCGTAGACGGATAAGACCGTAATTTACAGCTCCATATTCCGCCCGAGCTTCCACGACGTGACGCGAACGACTAGGCGTTGGTGTCCCGCATGGAGGTGGTCATATTCGCTCGATAGCCTATCGCGATGAGTCAGACTTCCTCATGTTGTCAGCGCCCATCGGCACGTTCTGTTGGTTTGGATTCGGCTAGCTGGCATTGGTGTATGAAAGGTGCAATAGATGCCCTTGTGATTATTTGCACTACTGCGTGCGTTGCCGTTCCTTTGTCCTAAGAACACGTTTGAGACCCTGCGAGCTCTATTAGCATAGTTAGCCTCGTTGTTGCCTTCCATACCGCAGTGGACGGGCAGGTAACCACTGCAACACAATGTTGTGATGCAGTTCGCAGGCCTTGGTACACGCATGTTAAATGTCCACGACGAATTGCTCCTCTGTGTGTGGCGACTTCAGGGACCGCAGTGCCGCCCGTGAGTCGGCGAAGGTGACCCAAAACTCAGCTCCTTGATCTGTGACGTGAACAAAAGCTGACCACAGCGTAGCTAGTTCGGAGGCCATGGAACCGAATCGCGGTCACTGAGAGCCGAAACAGAATCATACAAAGTGGGTCGAAAGGAAACCGACCTGACCTTCGTGGACGGAGGTTTTTCTCGACCAGCGCGCGCAAGCGACCTTCCTCACTGACCTCCCATATAATAGAGACCACGGGGTTCACCGGGCCTATAGGTTATATGCCACAGAACTTTAAAAAGTTACGACTAGCAACTGGAATATGTTTTGCCTTACAACACGCAGTTCTCTTTTTCACGAGTGTTGATGAGAGAGTAGCTCGTGGACCAGTCACTAATTTCACGGTTAAATTATAGCGACGTACCCGTGAGGGAATAATCATTAGATAACACCCTAACAGACGAAGAAGGAGAAAAACGCGTTTTCTCAAAGAGGGATTGCTGCGAACGTTATATCAAGATGCGAGATATTCCCTCGCACGTAACTTGATAGGCACGCAACCCTTCGTCTGAGAATAAACTTGAAAACAGCTAGTAGGTGAAACCTCTAACAGTGTATATATATTTGGCATCTTAACCGATCACCGTGTTTGTTGTCGTCATCGTTACCACACTTGGGCGCCCAGGCAAATTTAGCCGTGGGCCCCAAAATTTTCTTATTCCGGCACTGTCAACAGCAAGATACCCGTGTATACGCAGAGAGAGTCTGCACGCTGCCCTCGCAATGCGCGAGTTCAGAGCAGAAGGAATCACCGAAGCCGACCGATTTCGTTTTAAAACGATAACGGCAAAGCAGCAACGGTTTCAAGGATGGGCCGCACTGAAGGCGTGCACCTAAAGGGTGTACAGCGATGAGAGCGTGTAACAGAGCGCCACTTCTGGCTTCCGTAACGCTGCTCGCTGTGCCACACAGAGGGACGTATATATCATACGGCGGCGTAAGCGATCTCTCGGCCCGGTGGCGAATCGCCGGAGCGTGAACAGCCAGGCACGCCTTTGGCACGCCGACTGCGTAGCGCCGACGTTCGCATTGCGCGCCCGGCGCAGCGCCTCGAGCTCTGAGCTCGGCGTGACGACGCCGCCACCCCCTTCCTGTCTCCCGCCGCGGAGTCGTCGTGTGAGCGGAATATCTGCTGCTCGTTTTCGCTCGCGATCGTTCCGGCGACACCCGCGCGTGCGAGGAGGGGAGCTCCGCTCTAAAATTAGCCCCGAGCAGTCGGTCGGATGCACGCGCGCTCGCCTCGCAGCCCGTGCTGCTGCAGTGTATACGTATATAGCTGTGCATATACCGCACGCGTATATGCAATATGCCGATTCTCGGATACCCGAGGGCGCGGAGTTATCGCAACAAAACTTTCCAGGGGGAGGCTGTAGTTTACGTCATATATAGTACCTCTGCCTAACGTCACAAAATTCACCCGGAAATGTATACCTATATATACATTCCGTATACAGGTCCGCTCTGCAAGCTTTGTCCTGCTAGCAGAGCGGACCTTAACCACATTATGCAAGAACCACTCCCCTTTCCCTAACCTTTGTAGTGTTTCAAGTAGTAGGGAGCTGTGGGAAGCCATGCGCAGATACAACCCCGAACTTCAGGAAGCTATCCTGAGATGGGCTGAGGTGGTAGATGAGGCCTACCGCGAGTAGGATAACCTCCCTCGCTTTCTTCTCGCAGCCCCTTTCCCTGTAAGATTTCACTGTAATAACGTACCTCTCTCTCTCTCTCTCTCTCTCTCTCTCTCTCTCCAGGGGCAATCGTGACGATGCGTCCGCTCAGCTAGCTATACCGTGGCAATGATGAGTACGTGAATTTGTCTACATACCTCGTGCCGGTGACGAATTAATCCGGGCATTCTTGCGGCGGATTATCTTCGTTTTATCACGCTTTATCTTTATCTCGATTATCACGCTTTATTTTCCTAAATTTACGAGAGATCGTGGTTATACAGAAACGCACGCGCCAGGCAACAAAGTCTCTTCGTACACGCATCGTCGTCGTCATTAGCCTATTGTTATGTCCACTACAGAAGGAAAGACCTCGCCCAGCGATAGCCAATTGTCCCTGTCTTGCGCTAGCTGGTTCCAAGTTGCGCCTGCACGTTTCCTCATTTCATCGCCCCACCCTATAGTCTTCTGCCGTCCTTGACCGCACGCCGCTTCCCTTGGCGCCCATTCTGTATAACTCTTGAAGGGGCAGCGCAAAAAGACGATGACAGAAGGCAGGAACACACAGGACCGCGCTGTGTGTTCAGCGCTGTCCTGTGTGTTCCTGCCTTCTGTCGTTGTCATGTCTCACTGCCCCTTCACGATGTTCAACCAGTACCAACTCGCCCAAATGTCGATCCTTCTACTGTATAACTCTAATGGCCCACCGGTTATCGGCCCTACGCATTACGTGGCCTGTCCAGCTCCATTTCGTGCTTTTAATGTCAACTAAAATATCGGCTACCCCAGTTTGCTCTCTAATTCGCATCCGCTGTCTTGGTGTCTCTTAACAGTTGGGCCCAACATTTTCCGTTCCATCGCTCTTTGCGTGGTAGTTTCTGCCCCATATATATATTAGCAACGGTACAATGTAGAAATGGCAATATTTTCTTTTCGAAGATTGCGGTAAACTAATAGTCACGATTTGGTGATGTCTGCCGGTTGTGCGTATACACGCATAATCGTAGCAAAATATTGCATGCATAGCGCAATAATTTGCTGAAAATTATGAATTTACAAAGTTACAGTACCTTTTGAAGCCATAAGGACGAAGTTTATAAGCAAATACATGTACCATACTACTCGTTATTTAACAAAAAAATATGGGGTTCTCCGTACCAAAACTATACGTTCTGATCATGAGGCACGCCGTAGTAAAGGACTCGGGAAATTTCGACCACTTGGGGTTCTTCAACGTGTATCTAGATCTAAGTACACGGGTGTTATCGCATTTCGCCCCCATCGGAATGCGGCCGCCTTGGCCGGGATTCGATCCCGCGGCCGTGTGCTCAGCAGCCTAACACCATAGCCACTGAGCAACCACGGCGGGTCTACGTCATATCAATGTTGGCTCAACTGAGACCTTACAGCTACTGCAGACACCATGCATGCAGTACCAGTGTTTCCTCTCGTAATTTGTTTCTGTAAGCTAAAATTAGCTCTCGTCGGTCGGATAGATGCACATGCCACATTCCGATTTGGGCGGAATAAAAAACAAAGTCAGGAGAACGTGCTTTGGGCACGCGCAAAAAAAAAAACCCAGGTGGCCAAAAAAATCCGAAGCCCTCCACTCTACTCCATCATCGTAGCTGGCTGTGTATAGTTTCAGGACGTTAAACCTCACAATTTAATGACAGCGTCGGAAGCCACACGTCTACGCATGTTAGGCAAATCCATGTACCATACTCATTATTCCTATGATAGCCTAACGATCGCAGGGCCAGGGTTCACACTGGCAATTTCTATATAGGAAACTATATGTTAAAATGGGCCCTATAGGGACACGCGTCCCGTATATGCATAGCCGACCCTCGAATGCTTGAGAGAAACTGCTGCCACGAGCGACGCGACCTTGTGAACGCGCCTCGATGTGCGTCGGCGGCGTCTTGGAAGATGAACGGGTCGCCTTGTCGGGGAAGCCAGGGACTGCTGCGAGATCACGCTTCTCACGTTCTTAAAAGCAACGATGGCGGAGAGGGAGCGGGGAGAGAGAGAGAGTTCTGAGAGCGTGTTTGTGCGTCGTTTGTGCTTTCTTCAACAATTGCGATCTGCTCCTCGAAGGCTTTTATTTCGATGGAGCGCGTTCGGAAAATTTGTAGCCGCCGTTTACTATCGCTTTTAAGAGAGAGAGAGAGAGAGTAAAGAAAGCTTAATTAACCATTTAAGCCACCAACTCTACCCGTTGTGTTAAAGTCTAAGTTATTGTCATTTTCACCTTTTATATATGTATACTGTCTATGTGTTCACTGTATCATGTATATAGCTTAAGTGGCTTGTATAAGTTATGTTGCAGCGCATTAAATTTTCTTCTTTTTCTGAATGAGGTTGCTTCGGATTTCCATTGAATTTCGTGTAATTATTGTATAGGCTTATTGATTTAGCGTGTGGTATGCTCAATCCCTTATTTACGCTTGAATAAATTCAATCTACCCTCGAACTCTTATATGCGTTAAAATACCATATACATATAAAGCACGGCGTGTCAGTCAAGCACTGAAGTTTTTTGGCCTTAGCACATTGCACGAGTGCTCGTGTGCCTTTTTCGGGCTGATGAGCCGTGAGGACAAGTACCTTAGTACTTCAATATCTCAGCTCCAGCACGAATTCGGTGGTCTTGATACGTTCAGATACTCGTTCGTGGCCTTCGCTAACCAGTATGATCTGCTCCCCATGGCAATCTCCGATGAGCACATTAAAAGTAGGAGTTGTCACGAGCTTCAGCGCTCCAGAAATGGACAGAGACAATTCAAATATGTTAAATAGTCTTTATCTTGAAAAATAATAATGAAAGAAACAAACAAACAGCAAACTACCCTTGACACACTATAAACACTATACACACTAGGCACACTCCAAAAACTAGCTATTCATATAAAAGCAAACAAGCCCTTAACCACATATTGTTCCTCCGCTCGACTAACCAACGTGACGTCACGAGCAAACGAACGTTCTGACCGTCGCCAGTCGTGTCGGACTCCGGCTCAGCGTGGCGAAGGACGTTGACCTGCGTGGTTCCGACGCTGCGTGGGCGTCGACCTCCGTCGAGAGCGATGAGGTTGTAGTCTTCCGCAGAGACCCGCGTGGCACCGGACGCGGTCTGGGCCAGTCGGCCGTTGGGCCGCTGACGTGGCCAAACGATTGCCTTCGTGGCACTCGGACAGCAACCGGTCAAGGCAGCCTGGGTTTGGACCGTAGCCGCGGAACACAGCCACGGCGACGCAGTCGAGACTCAGGAGCTGGAGCCGTCGCTGGCCAGCTCAAGGACGTCCCTTCTCCGGTCCGTGGTCCCCGAAGCTGCTGCTTCCCGTCTCCAGAGCACAACTGGAGATGCCACTGTCTTCCTTCTCGACCACATCAGCAATGCCAGCTCACCTCCGCCTGCGTCTCCTTTTTTCTTAATTTCTTATTCTTCTTTCGCACTTCACGCGCTTCTCGCCTGCGGGCCTCTTCTACGTTTTGTCAACCGGCGTCTTCGTCCTTTTCACCTTGTCACACAAGTCTTGCCAGTGACTCATGACATATGCGCCCATTTCAAGAGTTTTTGGCACGAAAAACTGCTTATCACTTGCTTATCACACCAGGTTCGAAGTGAACGATCACAATGCCACTCCATATGTCCACTGTCCATACATCACCTCACGGCACCAAACGATTAATCTGTTGACTGCACTTAAACACAACTCTCTGCACAGCAAAATACAATTTACACTGCTTGTTGTCTTGTGAATTAACGTCCGAACCTAAGTAACTATACTCAAAAAGTCTGCACCCACGTTTTCTCTCCCTTTAATGTATTTGACATGAAAACAGTATTCTTGCAAAGCGAGGCTCCAGCTCATTACTCTTCCACTTGTTAACTCAGCCTTACTCAAGAATTCCAATGGCTGGTGGTCCGTTTGTATTCTGAAACATTTGCCAAACAGATAAATGTGGACCCTTGTGACAGCCCACGCCAATGCCAGCCATTCCTTCTCCACTGTAGAATAATGTCTCTCCGCATCATTGAGCTTCTTGCTGGCATAAAATGCTGGATGTAAAACCCCATCCTTTTCTTGCAAGTGCACCGCTCCCAATGCCTTGTCGGACCCATCAGTGCGCAATACAAACTCGTCCTCCATATTTGGGGCTAACAAGATTGGTGGTTCCGCCATTATTTCCTTTAGTGTTTCGAAGGCTTTACAGTGTGATGAGTTCCATTTCACCACACTACTAGCGCCTTTCTTCGTAAGTTCTGCTAATGGCGCAGCTATATTGGCGTAATGAGGTATAAGCTATCTGTAGAACGCCGTCAGCCGTAAGTACGATTGAACCTCCTTCTTGGTTTTTGGTTGCCTCCCCGCTTTGATTTTTTTCTAAAATGTCCTCTTTAGCAGCGATTCTACCCGTGCCTAACTTATGTCCTAGGAAAGAAACCGCTTGAACAGCAAATTCGCATTTCGTAGGCTTAACGGTTAACTTCGCGCCCTTGATCCTTTGAAATAGATCTTCTAATGTTTTTAAGTGCTCCTCCCACCTCCTGCCACCTCCTTCGTAAATTCTGACGTAAAGTTTGATCCTCGGTCACTCAACATTTCCGTTGGGACCCCATACCGAGCGAACACCTTGAGGAGAGCTTCTGCCACTTGTATTGTGTCAATGGTCTTCAACGCAACTGCGTCCGGGTATCTGGTAGCCACATCCACCAGCGTGAGAAGATAGCGGTTTCCCTTGCTAGATGCAGGTGTTATGTGGCCTATTATGTCTATGGCCACTTTGTGAAACGGCCTGTCGACAATGGGCATGTCCCCACGTGGTGCATGCCCCACTCGCCCTTTTGGTACCGTTATTCGGCACACGTCACAAGACCTCACGTATCTCTTCACGTCACTCTGGATTCCGGGCCAAAAGAACTCTTCCGTAATCCTTGCTAGGGTGTTCTTTACGCCCATCATGACATCATGACCAGCCATGACATCATGTCCTAATCTCATCACTGCCTCCCTAATGGCTTCAGGCGCAATGAGCTGCTGAGCCTCTCTGCCCGAGCTGAAACGCATCTTCTATATAAAAGACCATTCTGCATAACAAACTCAAACATAGTGCGGCTTCCCTTTTCCTTTTCACTAATTCTCATATCTTCTTGCGGCAAGATCTGACCGACTCGTCCTTGTCTTGCTCCTCCATGAAATGAGCAAGCGTGATGCTTAACCACTGAATAGCAGGTACCTTCAGGGCTGCCATGGGTGCTTTGCTCTCGGTTTGGGCTCTGGTCCGAACAGCCGACGATATAACTGGACGGCACCCCCAAGTTGCCGCTTCTCGCGATTTACTTATGTACAGCTGTTGCTTGTTCACTTCTTGACGTGGTTGTTCCCCACAGTAATTCATCTCTCTTACTGCGATAGCTGTAATTCCCTTCCAGCTCCAATCTTCATCATCTACTCTCCGTATTCCAGATACATTTCCTAGAATTAGATCGTATAACGGCTCTTGAAGGCATTTTGCCTTAAACCACCCGGTATAATACGGCGTGGAGACTTGGGGCCCTATAACGTAAAACTATTCCAATATGTTTCTATTCCAATTTCCTGACGTCAAATTTGCGTAACCACCGACGCAAGCACCGGGCGGTCACCCATAGGGTTGTCTGAACAGACCAATCAAACGCTCTCCTCGTTCATAGGAGATCCCTTTTGTTTGTTTGAAAAACGAATAACATTGCCAACACTGAGCGGCTTGTTGTATCTAATTGGCTGACAAGAGGCGAGGAGAACGCTCAAGTGGAGAGGAATTCACTAGGGCAGAGCCAGTGCACTGAAAACCGATAACCGGATGAAGAGGGTGGTGCCGGCGTCTGCGATTGGTCGGCTTTCCGTTACATAGCTTGTGGTGGCTGGTCGAAAATCGCGGCGGCATGCAACGGAAGCTTAAGAATGACGCTAAAATTGACCCTCAGCAAAGAAGAGTTGGCAGAATGAGGTAGTAAACGTGTCGAAAGTGCTTAAAAACGTTACACGGTCACGCAAGAAGTTTTATTATACGCAAATACACCCATGCTCTCCGGCAGGTGCGAGTAGCCAGCGTCTCAGCGATCGGCGGCAGCTATCTTTTATTCCTTTCGGAACGGGGCAGCCTGCGGCTATTCCGAAAAAAATTCAGTTTTGTTCGGCATATTAATGCATCTTTATCGCGTACACGTCACTTTGACGCGGTGAGTTCATGCGGTTTTGTGACGTCGCGTGACAGGCAGGTGAAGTGGGTGCATCCCGAAAACTTTTTACCAATAGCCGAGGGCTAATGGCGAAAAGGGGTCGAATCAGAAATAACTGTTTTTCTTTTTTCTGCCAAATCATGCATAATCAGTGTGCATACATCATATCAGATGGGGAGGTATTGCGGTTTTTAACGTCGCGTGACAGACAGGTGAAATGGGGGGTGGTCGAAAAAAGTTTTTGACCAATCGCGGAGGGCTGATAGCAGAATTGGAATAGAAAAGTTTGGAATAGTTTTACGTTATAGCGCCCTTGGATACAGGCTTCAGCAGGTAGGTACCTCACTGGGTTGTCAGCCAAGGTAACTTGCGCTAGCACTCCTGTCATATGATTACGTACCAGGCTTCTCTTTACTAAAACTGTATTTGTGATGCTATCTCTTAGCACCGTTACCCGTTGTCCATGAACCTCTCCATCTACGACAGGTAGAGCTTGTTCCTTTGGGTCTCCTTCCTTCCGTTTTTCCCTCGGTACCTGTTGGCTCTCTTGAGCCTGGTTCACCTCTGCACAATTCGGTTGAGAGTCGGCTTTTCCGCACTTGCCTATTATGCACGCTGTTTTTTGTAATGTGCCAGACCTAGACTCATTCACACTGTGTCCCTTTCCATTGCATGATTGTCACATGACTATTTGTTGGTGGGAGCGGCTGTTCCCTAGGTCACAGTCAACGGCGGTGCCCGGTACGATTACAGACGAAACACCTTAATTGGGGTGGGCGCACTGTTTCCTGAAGCTCGTATTTTGCCTCGTCTACTTTCACTCTGGCTAGGTCCTCTTTCACCCTTCCTAGGTTTCTCAGCCCCTGTGCCTCCAAAAATTGATCAGCGTGTTCGGCAAGATCGTTGAGTGAATCCAGCTTTCTCTCTTTTAGGAAGACACCCAGATTACGGCTACAGCAAGCTAAGAATTGCTCACGGACCATGCAGTCACGAACCCCCGCATAAGTCTTCGCGACATCGGCCATTTCCATCCACCGGTCAAAATAATTTGACAGGCGGCACGCAAATTGCTTTCCCGTTTCTGCATCTTCCGGCTTGCAGTTTCGGAATCGTTCACGAAAACCTTCCGCTGTAAGTCGGAATCTTTGTAGTAGTGCCTTCTTAACCTTGTCATAGTCTAGGGAGTCGGAGGCGGTCATCCTCCCAAAAACACTCAGTGTCTCGCCTACCAGGCAAAGACTTAAGGCTGTGGCCCATTCGCTCCGGTCCCAGCCTTGTCCGAGGGCTATCATTTCGAACCGGTGCAAGTACGCGTCCAAGTCGTCGCGCTTTTCATCGAAGGGTGCCATTAGCTTACGCGGACAGATTTTGTTGGCTTTTGGAGACTGCGAGTCGGAGGACGTTGGCGCCAAACTCTCGTCATCGCGGTGACCCTCTGTTGCTTGTGCCAATCTCAGTTTGAGTTCTAAAATTTCCTTCTCCCTAGCATGCACTTCCCGCGCTTCCGCACGTTCGGCCTCGCGTTCTTTTTGGAAGATCTCTCTCTGCTTCTCGATAAATTTCAGGGCTTCGTCCTTCGACAAATCTAACTCTTTCACTAAGGCTAGAGCCTTGTCACAATCCATTTCCGGATAACGAAAAATTCGTTACGGGGCAGAAAAAAATCAATCCTGGCAGGCTCGCCAATTGTCACGAATTTCAGCGCTCCAGAAATGGACAGAGATACGATTCAAATGTATTAAAGAATAGTTATCTTGAAAAAAAAATGATGAAAGAAAAAACCAAGCAAACTACCCTGACACACTATAAATGCTATGCACACTAGACACACTCCAAAAACTAGCTAATCGTATAAAAGCGAACAAGCCCTTAACCACATATTGTTCCTCCGCTCGACTAACCAACGCGACGTCACGAGCAAACGAACGTTCTGACCGTCGCCAGTCGTGTCGGACTCCGGCCCAGCGTGGCAAAGGACGTTGACCTGCGTGGTTCCGACGCTGCGTGGGCGTCGACCGCCGTCGAGAACGATGAGGTTGTAGTCTTCCGCAGAGACCCGCGTGGCACCAGACGCGGTCTGGGCCAGTCGGCCGTTGTGCCGCTGACGTGGCTAAGTGATAATTGCCTTCGTGGCACGGGACATCAACCGGTTAAGGCAGCCTGGGGTTGGACCGGGGCCGCGGAACACAGCCACGGCGACGCAGTCGAGACTCGGGAGCTTGAGTCGTCGCTGGCCAGCTCACCAACGTCCCTTCTCCGGTCCGTGGTCCCCGAAGCTGCTGCCTCCCGTCTCCAGAGCACAGCTGGAGATGCCACTGTCTTCCTTCTCGACCACGTCAGGAATGCCAGCTCATCTCCGCCTGCGTCTCCTTTTTTTCTTAATTTCTTATTCTTCTTTCGCGCTTCACGCGCTTCTCGCCTGCGGGTCCCTTCTCCGTTTCGTCGACCGGCGTCTGTCCTTTTCACCTTGTCACACAAGTCTTGCCGGTGACTCATGACAGGAGTGTACACATATTCGAAATCTTTATTGCAAATCAAATAGTCTTTGCTATGCAATACGCATTCGATTCGAGAATTCGCTATTCCAACTTGTCGAATATACGTTTCTTTCGAATATGTAGGGCGATAAAAGCTCTTATTAGAGTCTCGAGGGAGACAGAACAATAGATGTTTTAAACACTGACCCAAATGGTTTCGCTACAGTACCGCTGTTGTTATGGCTCACGTGCACCAGCTTCTGAGCGAATGCGTGCAGGGCAGAAAACTTAATTCTAACGAATAATTTCCAACCATTCAACAAGAATGCAACCTTTTATGCAACCGATATAAGAACGTGCTCCTATTTATTACTTTGCCAATCTTACTGTGTTAGCATCCCTTTAAGACTATTTGCTATGCTTTGTGGTATCACACGTCTTTCCTGCAACGAAAACAACACTGTACGCGCACCTGGGGACGTATTCTGCAACGATCAATTTCAGCGATACTATCACCTTCACGTGACGTAGTGCTCAACCAGTCAGTCAGCTCATCCGGTTTTGCTCAACCAGCCAATCAGCGCGCGCCTGACGGCCGAGGCGATAGCATCGCCGAAAGTGGTCGTCGCAGAAAACATCCCATGGTAATATGTTGTTCTTTAGTTAATGTCATTTCCATGGTGCTCTAGATAATATGAAAGCTGTTTATAATTTACAAGCTTCTCAGTTGCCCGGACGTGTATATTGTGAACGATATACGGGGTGTTTCACTTGAGCCAGACCTTAAAGTTATCCACATGCCACGTAGCTGGACCGAAACAAGATAATCTTGCTTGCCGTTGCTTGGGGATACTCTATCTTTTTGCATTCCGCCTAATTAGGATATTAACCTTAACTGATTAATCAATTCCTCAATTATTACATTTAGATGAAAAGTGTCAATGAGAAAATTGTAGAGAAACGAGAGAAACTCACGATAGAGCTTTCTATCTCAGTACGTGCTACATAAAAGTGTTCTTCCGAGCGTAAAATAAGCCCGCGAAGATACCCGAAGTGCCTCGAGCGGCCAGTCGCGCGGCAATTTTGCGTGTATTCGCGGGCTTGTTTGACGCCAATATAATTTATTTCCCAGCTTAAGTTTCGCCAGCATCGATCATCCGTTGGTAGATTGCTTGAGGGTGCTAATGTTGCTGCGCGCTCGCTCCTATAGTCATGTGGTACTTTTTAAAATCTCGCGCGCTTTCTTTGCAGCCCCAAAAAGTTAAAGCCCAGTAGCGATCGCCACGGAAGGAAGATATTCAGATATTTCTCAGTGTGCTCTATACAACTTCTCCATCAGAGATTTTGCGGTCAAAGCAATGCTTACAATACTTTAGTAGTTGGTCCATTAATTATCGTTAACTAATTATCTATGGTCATAGGTAACTCAAGAAGACTGCCAACAAAACAACGTTGGTTATACTTTCATATCGCATATGTGGATTTTTGAACGCTTGGCACGAGTTAGCTGAAGTACCTTGTATATACCATACGTATATTACATTTGTTCGTCTTAGATGCTTTACCAGACCTCACAGAACTGCAATATCTACTTCTCGTGCAAAATTACGGATTTGTAAACTTCGTTCTTGTATTTTTTAAGCTTATCGATTTTTGGTAATTTTTGTAAAAAGCGTGAGTTTCTAAATCAAATTTCTTTTTCCCCCAGTTGCTAATATTTTAGTTTCACTACTAAATTTATTCAACCAAATGCGTTCAAATCGTTTCAGCGGTTGCCTCATGTCAGCGTTCCTAGGTTTTACATGTACGAGTATTTGAATACGGAAGTCGGAAGAGGGCAAACCGAGCCAACGCTGAAATCACACATGCAGAACCAGTATTATTGGACGAGCGCAAGGGAGGGCAAGTCAGCTACAGAGCCGTACAAAAAAGCCATAACTGAAATCACACGGGGAAAATGCATTGCGGTAATTCAAAGAACAGTGCCCTACTGTTTGAAGTCGAAAGCGGTATCTGAGATCGCGAAGTTTAGGAGGAAATCATCAGGGCCTGTATTTACAAAAGAAAATTTAACTATGTTTGTTTGTAAGCGCAAGTTCCGGCCAAACTTGATGATGGACATATCATTTGCGAGAACAACCGGTCAATTGCAAATAGCACTTACAAACGAAGAGCTTTGTGAATTCGGCCCCAGATGGGATCAAGTCCGTAGAGCGTGGAGAGAGAGAGAGAGAGAGAGAGAGAGAGAGAGAGAGAGAGAGAGGTCAACCAGACAGGAAAACCCATTAATGTTACCCTACACTGGGGAGAGAGAGGATGCGGAGTTATAGAGATAGGCAAGTACGTAGAGAGAGAAAGAGCACAGACATACAATCACAGCCGATGAATATCGCCGCATATAGTACTACTACTATAATGCATACTACTATACTATATACTACATATACTACTATACACTAATACAATCACAGCATAATAGCACTTGTAGCACTACAAGCATCTGTTCAGGCTACAGCCGCTTCTGCAGGAATGTTGACCTTAAATCTGAAACAGCGCCCTCGTCGACCTCTGCTGCGATGGCTTGTGAGGTCGGCATTTTGAAATGATTTTCTCCGTTAACGGTTCTTTATGAAATCGCGCTATCGCGATTGCGAGTGATCGTCTCTATCTCGTGGAAATGGCACAGGAACTATTGAGCACGTTTTGGTAGACTGTTACAGCATCCACGCAACGATAGTCGTGGGTGTGGTTAGTCTGCCCGATGCTTTGGGTTTCAAGGAAATTCAGGGGAACTGTAATCGGATGTGGGAGACAGACGGCTGGAATATGGGTGGCGCAACGAAAAGAAGGGAAAGAAAGGAAAGCATTCAAATGGACGTGAACTTTTTGTTCTCAGTAAGCTATAGCTCATTAAATATTTACACAGCAAGGCTTTAAGGAATGAGCTCGGGGACGTTTGCTGCCACCCCGTCTGAAAGGGTATCCCCACATAATAATAATAATAATAATAATAATAATAATAATAATAATAATAATAATAATAATAATAATAATAATAATAATAATAATAATAATAATAATAATTTATGTGTCACACTCCCTCATTTCACTCGTGTTGGGCACGTACAATTAAAGAGCCCTAGATTGTTAAAATGGATCAGGAGCCCCCCGCTAGGCGACGTCTTTATAGCCACGGTTGCTTGATCAGCAGTGGTCTTGTGAAGAATGCCGCTGGAGCCATTGTTTTTACAAGATGGCTTCTCTTCGTCAGGAAAGCTGCCCTGACGAAGAGAAGGTCCTTAGTCCAAACGTTCGCTACAACGGCAGTCCTTGCTTGACCACTTTTAATCACTTCAAACCACTACGTTCCTGTAAGCCCCTGTCTTGTGCAGGGTTGCTCAGTACGTTAAACTTAATGAATCATCGAATCGTTCAATTATGCGTGAGCTTCTCGGTGCATACGTGGGCTCTCGGACGCTCAAAAGGCATGTGCACCGGTCTACGCTGCGAAATAATGCGAACGACTCAAGTTACAGAACTGAAAGGACAAGATAAACGCTGAGACCATGGGAAGACAAAGGAATGCGCGCGCAAATATTCACTTACGCGAACACATCTTGTAAGTGTACACATATACGTAACGCGCGCACACGTGTGCATCAGCGAGTCTTACGTTTCTAGAACACCTTGTTGCCACAGGGGGCGACTTCACGCCGTGTTGTATCCGACAAGTTATACAGAGATATCAGCCATCCCGACAAAACTCTGCGTGATATCCGCTCGCCAGCAGACGACGCCCGCCTGCTTCCGAGCGACGCAGACGACTCGCGGAGGAGGCTAACGAAGTCCGCAGAACAGAAAGCGCAGATCAGCTCTTCCTTCTTTCTTTCGTAGATGCGCAAAGTCTTCCACGGCGGCACCTGTGTTTGCCGCCGTTGCTGGCGGCGGCCCCTTTGAGGCCCAGATGGCACGTCGTCCTTTCGGCTTCTCCGTGCCGCCGTGCGCCGCACTCCTCTGCCGAGCTCGCCCGCCCGCCACGCCGCCAAGGAGGCGCGGGGCGAACTTTCTGCTGCCTCTGCGCCCCCGTCTGCTTCTGCGTACTTCTGCAGCTTCGGCAGCGTTCTCGCGCGGAAGCGGCGTGCGCACTGAATTCATCTGCTATCCGCCACCGCCAGCAGATGGACGCGCGAAGAACGAGCCCCACAAAATGGCGCAGATCCGCAATTCATCGGCAGCGCCTGCTGTACATCTCGCGTGCAGGACAGAGGCTGAGAATAACGTACTACAAGATCAACACGGGGACAACGACAAAACGGGATCAAGGACGCTTTCATTGTAAAAGACGGAGCTGTCCTAATGCATGTCACTATCGTCATCGTTATCACCATCGTCATTATCAATCAATCAATCAATCAATCAATCAATCAATCAATCAATCAATCAATCAATCAATCAACCAATCAATCAATCAATCAATCAATCAATTTATTCTTGTAGCAATGCACATGAAGTAATGAAAAGAAAAAAGGTTGCCGACTTAACAGAAGAAAAAAAATGAACAAAAAGGCTGCCGATCAGACAGCTTGACGAGATGACACTCCCATACGTTTGACCCGTCACATTTAACAGCACACAAAAGAGTAATCACAGACAATGAACGCATCCACAAAAATGAGGAAAAAAAAAGCTTTCACTCAACTATTACCGGTATGATAAACAGGTAACCAGTATGCTGGCCCATAGAGTTTCATACAATTAATAGAGCGACACCTGGACCATGGACCGGCGACTTCAATGCGCATCATCCGCTATGGGGAAGCTTAAAGATGGACTGTCGAGGAAGACGTGTACTATCCTTCGCGTCGGATCATGAGCTCTGCTGCCTAAATGATGGCAGTCCTACTTTTCTACGGGGATTGACATACAGCTGCCTGGACTTATCTTTTGTTTCAAGATGCCTCAGTGCCAGTGTGAAATGGTTCGCGGACAACGAAACTCACGGTAGTGACCACGTTCCAGGTAAAAACACGCACCAACATTAATAAAGAAAACAAAATGGCGGAAACTTTCTCAAGCGTGCAAGTTCATCTAATACGGCGAGCCAGTGGGGTACAGATCAGGTTGAGCTCTGTAGGCCTGCCGGACGTGTGCAACGCTTTCAATAAAATTTTCTCTGGCAGAACAGGCATTAAAGGGACACTAAAGTGGAAAATGATTTTTTCTGTATCAGTAAATTACCGTTCTATACCAAAAACACCACTCTTACAACGATAAGACGTTTGGTAAGCCAGAAAAAGCGCAAGAACGAAATACGGGTGCCGACGCCTACTTAAGTTCCCGCACCTGGGGGCTGTGACGTCTCGGATTTTGATGGCATCTTCTAGGGCCTACTAATTATATATAGCGTACAGATTGACTACATCGTGTTCTAAAGGAACCAAATATTAAACACGGCAAGTTTTCGGGAACCTTTACTTAGCCAACGCGGCCCAAATGCGAAAACATACTTTGGAATCCCTGACTTCACGCTGACGTAGGCGCTGGGGTTTTGGCGCGAAATTTAAGTACTGATACTTGGGCCTTCATTTTCTCATCTAATAATCAAACTATTTTTTTGAAATGACTGCCTGCAGGGTTCTCAAACAATGCTTCATTAGTCTAAGCTGATTTATTGTTTCGCTTTAGTGTCCCTTTAAAGGGACTCACAAGTAGCCAGAATGTGTTGTGAGACGTTGATGGAAATAAAATTACCATGATTTATAGTGATAGAATGTGGCACGCTGTGCGCGATTTAAGTGGGAATTATAATTTTAATTTGGAAAAGAAAGTCTAAAAAAAACAGTAAGTGGCGAGGCCTGGTGGTGAAATCTTGGGACTTCGGATGTAGTCTATCAGATTACGTAGGTGGGCTGTTATTAAGTACAACATAATTATTGCTTAAAGTTACAGTTGCTATATTTTTAGACACTTGCGCTTCATCCTATATGCTTCGCAAATCAAAAGAGCGAGCGCATGGCTACGGCAGCAGGCTGAACTCCGCATGAAGTGTAAAAGCGTCGTTTTCGTTCCGAATGGTTTCGTTTTGACTGGTTAAATGCCGAGAAGTTAGACAGGAAACTACGAAAACACGTAGCCATTATCGCAGAAGTACTTTAACACTTGGGAAAACATGAATCGCAGGAACGTCGACTTGATAAACAAAATAATACTTTGATGAAGAAATTACGGCCACTGACCAAGTCAAGGTGAAAAAACACACAGAGACGTTTCGGGACCCGTACGGGTTCCTTGATCACACTAAAAGTTTTAGTGTGATCAAGGAACCCGTACGGGTCCCGAAACGTCTCTGTGTGTTTTTTCACCTTGACTTGGTCAGTGGCCGTAATTTCTTCATCATCATGTTACCTGACCAGACGAACTTTCGTCGAACTCTTGACTAAAATAATACTTTCTCGCAGTTACGGCCGCACTTGTCGTCTGTCTCCAACTAATGCCGCCGTATAATCGCTATCGCGCTCACCTATCACCGTTTTCAGCATGCTTCCAGTGAACGACTACATTCTCACTACAGATTGAAAAAATTTGATGAAGAAATTTTTCACGGTGTTTCCCGCGTTACCACTTCGTGATCAGACACTCTGACCGGTAAGCTTTCCATTGCATAAAAAAAAATATTGGTATCATGAAAATTGGTTGTCAGACCATTTAACCTGGGCACCGCGTATTTGCATCCTTCTTTTTTTTTCCCCTTTTCATAAAGGCTGTGAAGGCCAGCGACCGTGAAAGCGCCGTAGAAGACACCGCCCTTGTTGTCTATGTATAGTAATGACTCCAATTCCGTGTGATGTTATGGGAAGTTCTATTTCACGTCTGCGCTGATGTACGTCCCAATCAATTATTGCAAGCTAGCAATCTATCACCCATCATGCGCCTCTTTCTTCCCTCTTTCGTTCCCTCTTCCCCTTCCCCCAACGCCGAGTAGCTGGCTAGAGGAATATACCTCAGGCCGACCTCCCTGCATTTCGTATATATCATTAAACTTCTCTCTCTCTCTCTATCAATCTATGAATGCGTGTTCTATTGTTCCCGATATTTTATTATTATTTATTTATTTTTTACAGAAGGTGCAGCTGAGTGTTCGTGCCACGAGGAAGGCCGCGCATGACTCGTGCCAGAGTCACTCTTTGAAACGGCCGGCGCGTGCGCCACGTGCCAATTCCTCGCACATTCGTCTTCCCTCGGGACAACTGTATAGCGCTGTTTACTGAGACGCCGCACTGCACTGCCTTCGGGATCGGCGCACACTTTCGTTTATATGCTGATCACCTCAAAAGTGGGCGAAGTCTGCCTATAGAACGCTATCGCATTAAAGAAAGAACGAAAGAGGGAAATAAAGCCACCGGCCGAAGGGTGAAAAGCGTCTAACGTCAAGTTCCGTTAAAAAAAAAGGGGGGGGGGGGGCGTGCCTCTCGGCCGAAACGGCATCGCGCTCCGCTGATTTCCGAGCCCGATAGGTTTGGCCTACGTCACCACGGAGCGCGCGCGCCATCTCGTCGAAGGCGCATCTCTTCCGCTCCTGCTGTTCCGGAGCGCTCTGCAGCTGTTTTGGTGCCACAGGAGGAAGGCTAGGCTGTGCGTGCGTGGGTGCCTCTCGGGATGCGCCCTGTAGGTGAGGATGGGCGTGACGACTTTCGACGTACGGGCCCGTTCTGTATGCATCGAGATTTTGTCCCATTCACCCTTCTGCCGACTTGCTTGTTTTTGTGTAGGATGGCAAGTGTAGGACAGGAAAAAGGAAGAGGAATTTCAGCCTTCTTTCGTTTTGTGTCTGATGGCGAATGTCAAAACAGTATCAGCGCAGCTTCGTCGGTCCATATGTATGTATGTATGTATGTATGTATGTATGTATGTATGTATGTATGTATGTATGTATGTATGTATGTATGTATGTATGTATGTATGTATGTATGTATGTATGTATGTATGTATGTATGTATGTATGTATGTATGTATGTATGTATGTATGTATGTATGTATGCATGTATGTATGTATGTATGCATGCATGCATGCATGCATGCATGCATGCATGCATGTATGTATGTATGTATGTATGTATGTATGTATGTATGTATGTATGTATGTATGTATGTATGTATGTATGTGTATGTATGTATGTATGTATGTATGCATGTATGTATGTATGTATGTATGTATGTATGTATGTATGTATGTTGTGTGTATGTATGTGCGCGACAATAGTATAGCGCAGTATGTTTGTGACTCCGTACGTATATATACCGTCCGCCACAGGTGTGTGAATGGGACACGTAATTTGCGAAAAATCTGAACTTCCGCAGGTTCTGGGTACATGGATTTGAATTAACTGTTTCTGGGTGTAACAGCCTTTGCGACTTTCACGTGATCCATTAAGTTATGTAGAAGCGTCATCACTTCAACACAGCAGAAATTCTACCACGGAATTGGCGTGCCGTGAATTTTTGTGACCGACTGTATACGTGTATGCATGAGTACTTGTTCGACAGTATTGACAGTATTTTAATTGTTCGTTTGCTTCGTATAGTGTGTAACTTAAAAAAAATCTAGACCCTCGGTTCCCATTATTTTCAGCGCTGACCATAGTACATAAGGTGCCTGGAAACAACCTAGGAAGCCTTGCATGGACACTTGCGTTCCTAATACTTGATTGCTATTGTCTATACACAACGACTTCTCCGATATAAGGTGGCCTGGCCGTCTACATGATTATCTGACTGAGATATCTCGGTTGCTCTGTTGCCAAAGCCAGAAGTTCAAATCTTCATTTTCTTTAATATAAATCTAAAGGTGATAAGCTCAAATTCACCTCCTCCAGTACACTATGTCTCCAGGCTTGGAGTGGAGCCTGATACCGGCAAAAGATGCCGAGAGCGAGTGGAGCTATACTAATCCAGGTACGACCAAATTAGGAATACCTACTAAGCTTCAACAAAAGACACTCCCTCACCAGAACAGGAATTGGCCTCCCTGGTGCAGTATTAGGCCACTCCCTCCCAAACGACTCATTCGATCAACCAATGACCCTCAGTCCCCAGCAGCTGCGGAGCACCTGACCAAGGTGGCGGTCAGACCTGTAACGCAGCATGGGGTGATAAGAATATCTGGATCCGGACAGTTCGCCAATGGAAACTGACACTCGCAACGTTTAACACCCGAACTCTCTCGAGTGAAACTAGCTTAGCAGGACTCTTTGAGGAACTGTCAGGCATTGTTTGGAATATCATTGACCTTAGATTAGAAGAACTGGCGAGGCTTATACAGTGCTAACGGCCACGTCTTCTGCTATATAGGTGACCCAGATAAGAAGCAATATGGGGTAGGATTCCCAATCCATAAGGACATAGCGGGCAACATTGACGAATTCTACAGCATAAATGAGAGGGTTGCAGTAGTCGTAATAAAACTTAATAAGTAAGAGGTATAGAATAAAGGTAGTACAAGCCTACGCTCCAACCTCCCATTACGATGATGATGCAATAGATCAGTTTTATGAAGATGCTGAATTAGTCATGAGAAACGTGCGAACTCAGTATACTGTAGACACGAGCGACTTCAATGCAAAAGTGGGAAAAAAGCAGGCTGGTGAACAAGCAACAGGCAATTACGGCGTCGATTCTAGGAATGCTACAGGAGACATATTGGTAGCATTCGCAGAAAGGAATGCTCAGAAGTATTTAGGACGGGTCAGATTTCTAACGCAATGAAAATAACTTTAATTAGACGTATCTACAAAAACGGTAAAAGCCAACAGTGCGAAAACTATAAGACCTATAGCAATCATTTTGCGAAAAGTTTCATCTGTTGTCTAATTCACAGCAAGGGTTTCGTTGCAAGAGAAGTACAATCACACTACTAGAAGAATTTGCAGATGTAGTTAGCAGTGAAATAGATAAAAATAATATAGTAATTGGACTTTTTTAGATCTGAAGGAAGCGTTCGACACGTTAGATCATGAAATACTCCTTGGAAAATGAGCTTAAATAGGATTCCGCGGGCTTTTCATAGAGGTTTTTAAAGACTACTTCAAAAATCGATATCAGGTCGTTCGAACTCAAAATATAGAGAGTGAGGCAATACACATAAAGCATGAATTCCCACAAGGATCTGTACTAGGCCCACCGCTTTTTAGTTTGTATGTGAACGGTTTAGCCCTTCTAGCGCTGCACTCAAAGTTATACCAATTTGCTGACGATACTGCTTTAATACTACCTCATGAAAAGTTTAATGAATACATTACTTTGTTGCAGGAAGATATATACAAAATAATGGCATGGTTTGAGAACAACCACATATTTGTGAACAAAGCAAAAACACAGTTAATCTGCTTTCACAGCCCGTACAAAAAAGTGCAGCTAACTGAACATCTATACTTGTATAGTGAACGATGCATTGAGTGCTCTTGCCAAAGTATGCAGTAGGCCACAAAAATAAAGTATTTTCGATGAATATTTCTCATTTGTCCATCACATACAGCATGTAGCTAAAAGACTCCGAGCAGTATGTGTAGCCATGTACAAAGTCAGATCAGTATGTGACGTTAGGTTAAGAAAATTCACATGTAAGGCTCTAGGTGAAACCGTATTGCCGTATGGCATTACGATCTACAGGCTTGCTTCGCCATATAGACTAAACGTGTTAAATAGAAAAATACAAAAAATAAGGAATAACATCGCATACGGAACAAACAGCAATTCCATCAGCCACAGTGAGCTGATGGCAGAACATGGTGTATTTGATGTTAAACAACTTTTTATTTCGGTGGTATTCATGAAGCATTACATTGATGAATCCTTTAAAACAAGAGACGTAGAAACTCGTCATCTGCACAAGACGTTCAGGCTAAAGCGTTCACGAACTATGGTAAGGGAACGAGATCATTTTATGTACCGTTCTACTTTAATAAAATACAAGAAGCTCACAAAGTATACGTCATTCAGTAAAATAAAAGATTTTGTGCGTCGCATGGTTCTGACAAGTGGCTGGGAATAATAGAAGAAAGCCATGTGACAGGACTTCTTCTGATGAACTTTCGCTAACGACTTTATAAAACAGACTAGAGTGTTGTGCTCTTTTTACTTTCGAATGATTGGTGACTGCTACTCTTCCAAAACATTTATACCTGTAAACTGTATATGATGAAATCGAGGGTTGTGCTGTACATACATTTTGCTGCTGTATTATGCCTTTACTTAAACTATTGCTCGTGTAGGAATAAATACTAGAAATTAGCCGAGCGATGGAGTAATAGAGAGAGTGAATGGCAGGGAAGAGGGAGGGAAATTTTGTACTTGTATTATGCCTTGTTGAAGGCAAATGCACAGTGGTCCGCGTAAAAGCATCGATGCTTTCGAGGACTACCGGTTACTGTTTGTGCCACATATAAGAAATTTATATTTCCTATTGTACTTTTTATTCTTAATTTTAGCTCTTCCTATTGTTTCCTCTGTTCTTAGAGCACAAGACTCTGTCATTCGGGCCATAACACTGCCCAGTCCTGCTAAAAAGCATCATTGCTTTTGTGGGCTAACAAAATATTTGATTGTGTGTTTTGTGTTCTAATAAAGAAAGAAGAAGAAGAAGCTGCGAATAATCAACACCTTATTCAGGAAGCGTAGCAACAGGAAGTGGACCTGGAAAAGCCATAATGGTGAAACAAGAAATTAAATAGATTTTATATTTCTGCCGTTCCCAGCATAGTGGACGATGTAAAAGTGTTAGGTAAGGTAAAGTGCAGTGATCATATAGGTTATTGAGGGTTAGGATTCACTTCAATACGAATAGAGAAAGAGTAAAATTGGTCAGGAAGAAACAGGCCAAACTAGACGCAGTAAGAGTAAACGCAGGCCAATTCAGGCTGGTACTTGCAAATAAATATGCAGACTTAGAACAGAGAGATGAAGATGACATAGATGTAATGAATGAAACCGTAACTAGGCTGGCTTCAGAAGCAGCAATTGGAGTGGGAGGTAAGGCACCAAGTTCTCCCAAACAACAAAGGATCTAATAAAGATACCACAAAGAATGAAAGTGTCCAACTCAAGATATCAGACAGAATTCGTGGAAGTGACGCAATCGGTCAACAAGGAGAAAATAAGGGATATTAGAATAGAATAACTTTATTTCCATCTACTTGATGGAGGAGGCTGCAAGTAAAAGCTGCTCCAGTAGAGGCAGCTTGACGAGGCCCGCAGCCCCCCGTACAGAATATTCGGCAACAGCATACATGCAAACACACACACACACACACACACACACACACACACACACACACACACACACACACACACACACACACACACACACACACACACACACACACACACATATATATATATATATATATATATATACTCTCATGAACCCACATACTCGCATATGCATATGCACATCCATATCCATACAGAGCCAGTGGTGAATACATCAAAAAATTAGGGTAGCTTGTGAGGTTCTCGTGGTGAATACAAATGAAACAAGACGCCGTGGAACATTATATACACACACATATATATATATACACACATGCATTCATATACCCGTATATGCATACACACTCTCATGCATATATATATACACATATACAGAGGCATATATACGCACACTTTATATACATACCAGCCGAGAGGATGTACACCTAACCAGTAATTTAAAAATCTTGCACATACAAGTCTCTCAGTTGTTGGCCCGTTATTTTCGTGACATCAGCGCCTAGATTATTATATTTCTTTAGAAGCATTGGTATTGTGTATGACAGCTTTTCCCTTAAATTTGTTCTGGGTGCGACCACCCGCCATATCTCATTATGACGGGTAACATAAAATTTGTCATTGAGTTCAAGGTTACAAAGTTGTCGTAGAAAGGAGCAGTTCAGTTTTACTTCCCGCCTAAATGCAGTTGTTAACTTGTACTGGTATAACTTTAACACAGAAATTATGTTGGCTTCCTGAAACAAGTTCATAGTATGGGAGTTGTAGGGGACATCAAAGAGCAGCCGAACAACCTTCTTTTGCAAGACGAGCAGTTTATGCAAATTAACAAAAGTAGTTGTACCCCACACCAATAAGCAATAATAGAGGTACGAATAAAAAAGCGAGTTATAAATGAGAAGTTTAGCTTTAAACGGCAATAGTGATTTACATTTCCACGTCATGCCAATGACCCTAGATAACTGGATTGTGACTGCGTCAATGTGTTCGTCCCAAAGCATATTACTCGAAAACGTTACGCCGAGAGTTCTCATACTATAGTAACCATTTCTATCGTTCTTTCCCCGTACATAATGTTAATATTTGAATTCACTGGCTTATTTTTAGGTCTAAAGAGCACAGCTTTGTTTTGTTTTTTATTTATTGTGTATTTCTATTCGAAATTATAACGTGAGAAAGACTGAGGAAGAAGTAAAAAATGGACACAGTATGAAATCAGTGAGAAGGAATCTTGGCATAGGACAAAGCAAGATGTATGCACTGAAAGATAGCAAGGTAGTATCATCAGCAATTTCGAAGATATAGTAAAAGTAGTGGAAGAATTTTATACTGCCTGTATACAGTGCCGAGAGAAGCCACGATACCTCCATTCGAAGTAGTAATTAACAGGTTATAGAGGCTCCTTATATAACTAGCAGTGAAGTTAGAAGGATCTTGCAAGACATGAAACGGGGAAAAGCGGCAGGAGAAGATGGAATAACAGTCGATCTAATCTCAAAGATGGAGGAGACATAATGACTGAAAAATTGGCGGCTGTTTATACGAAGAGTTTGTCGACTTAAAGGGTCCTAGAGAACTGGAAGAATGCCATTATACTAGTCCACAAAAAGGGAGACGTTAGAGAATTGAAAAATTATCGGCCCATTAGCTTACTTCCAGTATTATATAAGATATTCACCAAGATGATTTCCAATAGAATAAGTGAAACACTGGTCTTCAGTCAACAAAGGGAACAGGCAGGCTTCAGGAAGGGATACTCTATACAATGGCTCACATCCATGTCATCAATCCGGTAATCGAGAAATCCGCAGAGTAATATCAGCCTTTCTGTATGACTTTTCATATAGATTACGAAAATGCATTTGATTTACTAGGGATACTAGCAGTCATAGTGGCCTTACGTAATCAAGGAGTATACAGGAGGAATACGCGAATAAGTTGGGAAATATAAAGATTCCACAGCTACCTTGGTTTTTTCACAACAAAGGCGGAAAGTTATCTATCAAGAAAAGGTCAGGCAAGGAGACACGATCTCTCCAATGCTGTTCACGGCGTGCTTGGAAGAAGTATTGAAGCTATTAAACTGGGAACGCTTAGAACTGAGGATCAATGGCGAATATCTCAGCAAGCTTCGGTTTGCAGACGACATTGTCCAGTTCAGCAACACTGGGGGACGATCGAGTTACAACAAATGATTGAGGACCTTAACAGAGAAAGTCTAAGAGTGGGGTTCAAGACAAAGATAATGATCAATATCCTGGCAAGGGAACAATAGTTCATGATCGCCAGTCAACCTATAGAGTCTGCGAAGGAATACGCTTACCTAGGTCAATTACTCACAGGGAGCCCTGATCATCAAAGGGAAATTTACAGAAGAATAAAAATGGGTTGTATCGCATACGGCAGACATTGTCAGATCCCGACTGGAAGCTTAACATTATCATTGAAAAGAAAGGTGTACAATCAGTGCAATTTACCGGTGCTAACACATGGGGCAGAAATTTAGAGACTGAAAAGTTAAGGACTGCGCAAAGAGCGATGGAACGAAGAATGTTAGGCGTAACGTTAAGAGACAGGAAGAGAGCGGTGTGGATCAGAGAGCAAACGGGATAGCCGATATTCCAGTCGACATTAAGAGGAAGAAATGGAGCTGGGCAGGTCATGTAATGCTCAGGTTAGATAACCGATGGACCATTATGGTTACAGAATGGGGGCCAAGAGATGGGAAGCGCAGTCGAGGACGGCAGAAGACTAGGTGGGGCGATGGAATAAGGATATTCGCAGCCGCTAGTTAAAATAGGTTGGCGCAGGACAGGGGTGATTGGAGATCGCAAATTATCTGCAGCTGTATACATCACACATCGTAATAGATTCACTAAAGAATAAAGAAATATTTGCCGCGAATACGTCGAATTTTCTTACCCAGTAAGTTTCTCCCTCTGTCCCCGTCTTTATTTGCGGTCGATATGATATGCAGTAAACACCAACTAGGCCAATGTGAAGTTCATCCTTCATCGAAACGTCGTATTTCGCTCCTTCTCATAGGAACACGCTATTCCTGGAGCTCCGAAAGGAGAAACCGTTTCGTAACGTCGCCGACTTCATG
The DNA here is from genome assembly GCF_038994185.2 of Dermacentor albipictus. NCBI lineage: Eukaryota > Metazoa > Arthropoda > Arachnida > Ixodida > Ixodidae > Dermacentor > Dermacentor albipictus. The sequence continues at coordinate 10,239,411 of NC_091827.1, forward strand.
CCAACTTCCAAGTTCAGCTAGCTCATTGCTCCGATCGCTTGCTCATCGAAAGACGCCAGTCGCAGAAACCACCGGCATGACGACAAAATTGGTGTCGGCCTCTGACGTAAGCTTCAGCCTGGTCACGCCTCCGCGAACAAACCTCTCAATAACGCGAAGGGGCGGAGCCTCGCTAGACCCCGCCTATAGCCACACCCGTCGGCGTCCAATGACGACCCGCGTCAGGTGCACGCGGGCTCTTATTAGCGCCGCTCCGCCGCGCACGGCAGTGACGCGGTGACCCGAGCGAAAAATAACCTCTGCATTTAATTTTCTTTTTTTTTTCAGTTCGAAGCGCGCGCGTGCGCGCGCGCACAAGCGCTGCGTGGTACAGTGCGCGAGGTTTTCTATAGTTTGCGTTTTGTGTTTCGCATTCTTCGTTCTGCGCGGCGGTGCGTCTTTGCGTCGGAACCGCGGCGAAGAAAAACGCGTCGGATAGAGTGGCCACGGTTGACGGCTGGCGCGTAGCCGAGCGTCTCGCGATGGCGGCTCGGGAAAGAAATGAAGATAGAGAAAGAAAGTAAGAAAGAAAGAATGAAAGGAAGAAGAAAAGAAAGGAAGGCGGGGGCACAAAGTAAGTTGACATGCCAGGCCAACGCGCCCGCGTCGAGCTGTCTCCCGTCAATCTTTCTTTCATGAGCCCTCTTCCGAGTCGCTATGCGCGTTTCCGACAACTGCGGGCCGCTTTTGATGGGCGCGAAAGAGAAAAGAAAAAATCAACGGCGGAATGATAGAAGGAAGGGAATAAAGAGTACGTAGAAGAAAGGAGGGAAGGAAGGATGGAAAGAAGGAAGGAAGGAATGAAAGAAGGATTATAACGGATTGATCTGAAAGTAAGGATCGAAATTAATATTGTTAGTGCAATATTCATATTCATATTTTATTCTATTCATATTTTATTATCACGGTTAGCGCCCAGGGACTGAAAACGATAACTTAGTACTTGTCCAAAAATGAAGGACAAAGAGAATTAAAAAGATAGTAGATCGTTAGAAAAATATGGCCCCGGTTTTGGTTCGCTCTAGAGGGGGAAGGCGATGCCAGAGCACACGTGATAACTCACTCAGGGAGGGCGCCTGGGCCGTCCAATAGAGGGCGACTATATTAGAAGTAATTTAAGTTATAGAGCGGAAATATATGTGACAAAATCTCTCCGTGACGATCTCTACATAGACAGGGCGCGAAATATAGCGTAGAAACCACGTAAGGCGTATTTTGTTAGCGTTTCGCACTATCCACGCAGAGGCAAATGAAGACGCGTTAGCCCTGCCTGATGTCTTGATGGCTGAGCAAGAGCATTTGAGGATGCTTGCTTGCAAAACATAACGCTTATAACGTGCCTTCGACCCGATCGCAACTTTTGCCGTTCAGCTGAAACAACGAGCGTTCATTCCCTAAATTCAAGAATATTCCATGATGTCGAAAAGAAATATGTTTGAAAGAGCTGTGATAACGAGCTGGTAATGTGACAGTGTACCTGCGTTCTTTTTCTTTCTTGTTTGGCCTCTCAAGGCGGCAGATGACACAGATCTTGTTTGCACGTTTTGTGCGATTAAGTAGCGGTGGCACGTATATATACCCTTGGTGTTTTCTAGATCCTATTAATTGACGGCTCCGCTACTAAAAAAATATTGAAAATACTAAACTTTGAGCCACTGATCACTACACTCGCGTTAGTTGGCTGTCGGCTCCCGCGGTGAACCATTCAAGGACTCGTTTTTTTTCTCGCGACGTGCAGGAAATGAAGCAGACAATGAGAAAATCCTCGTAGCTACAGAATTATGACTTGCGTTATTGCAACCTGCTGCATCTCACCGTTGAGGCATAGGCGTTAGGCAGGTTTGTGCGACGAGTCCAACTGAACACCGTATGTCTTTCCAACGACTCTGCATATGCCGAGCCGACCGAGCCCCCCCACCCCTCCCATGGGGTAAGGGGGGAGGCATCAAAAAACATGGCTTGCGCGTCGTGCGCAGGTCACCCCCTTAGAGAAGTCCCAGTCGTGCGTGATAGTAACGCCTTTCGATTAGCTGTCGTTATGGAGTCGTGATATGCAAGCCATGCGCCCTGTCCGCCGCGTCCCGGCGTCGCACGATGCCACCGCAGCCGCTTTGACCGCACCCTGGTGGTCACAGGCTCGGAAACGGAGCTGACAAAATATCTCCCGTCGTTTTGACCGATTGTTTTACATTACAATATGCGATAACACTCAGTGTTAACAGTGCGACTCGAGGAATAGGGGGAATAATGCTCGGTGATTTTCGTTCGCATACACATACGTGTAATTGCCAGGTATAGCCCTCTCGAATAAGGAAACGCTACCAATTTCTGCCATCTACGCATTTACGAACGCTTCTTGCTCGCTTTTTTTTTTATTTTTATCGCCTGACAGCGCAACTCGGGCTTTAGGTGTGGGGGCGTCCTTGCTCAAACGCGTACATAAATGTTACCAATATGTGGGTTGAGCACTGTGAAACAAGGGCTGCCAGGTAGGTTAGCTTCCCCTCACTAAACGTCTTTATGCGGAGAAGCCTGAGAAGCGGGATGCTTTTTGGATGCATGTAGGGGCATCCTTAGAGGTGTCTCACAAGCTGAGATCTAAGGAAGTACGAGTAATTATATACGGCCAGATTACGCCCCCCACTCAGCGCGCGGATATTTCTCCAAAAGCTTTGTTCAGACTGCAAGCATAAAGAGCACAAAGAACGCAACAGCCGCAGCGTATTCGCTGTGGACAATTCGTTGTGGACAGCCTTACGATGTGGACAATGAGCACCACAGTTTCGGTTTTCCTTTTCCGATACATCGACTGCTGTTTTTTTTATGCAGCGAATGGCCGGCGGAAATGCTGCTGGCTTTTCAGAGCAACTAAATTGCGTGCAGTGGAGAACACTTTATGTATGACCAAGTCTTTACATATACAAGGTGTCCAAGCTAACGTTAGCCATGGCTATTTTCATAGTGGAAGGGATTGGCACACAGCTTTCAAGCTGTATGCCCGACACCACAAATCCGATGCGAACGCCTCCAGAAAGTTCGAAGGCCAAGCAGGAACTGCAAAATACGACAAGCGTGCAGGAAACACAACACGAACCGGCTTCTGAGACAATTAAAGACGCTAACCTGACAGCAGACAACGCGGGTGTGAGTGGCCCTACATTGCAACAATGCGAAATACTTGGGACCAAATAGGCTGTCATGGCTGATGCGTCAGCGACCGCCACGACGTGGACGCATGCCGAGACAACCGAAGATAACCATGTTTCGGAAGGCGCGATTGCTGAAAGGCCGCCTCCGAAAGCGACCCCGACGCGTCGATGGCCGTTTAGGCCGAAGCCAACGGTACCACCTGACAAGAGGATGGAGACGGCACCGAAGTAGGCGCGGGTTACCCGCGCTCTTCGGAAACTCAGGACGTCATGGATGGTGGCCGGTTGCGTAGCCATTGTGCTGGGGACAAGAACTGCGGCACTTCTGGCGGGTGTGCTTTACTTTTACGCAGTAAATTAGGCATTGATGAAGTTAACGCTATCGCATCTGAAGAGGGAAGGCTGGTTGTGGTTGATATTTTTTCTTTGTGTGTGTGTGTGTGTTTTGTATTTATGCTCCCAATAAGGAAAATGAGCGTGTTGCCTTCTCTGGAAAGGTTCATGGCTACCTAAAGTGTGATAGGCGTTCTCTTTTATTAGGCGACTTCAGGTGTGTATGCATGGCGAGAGAGACATAGACCAACAAAGCTTTGTGTTCGGGGTAAGGGTGCGAGATATTTAGATGGGTTAATTGAGGATTTCCACTTAGAGGATCTTGGCGGGTTGTCGCGAGGATCTAGTCCTATCTTTACCCACCTCCAGCGCGGTAGTGGTGCGAGGCTGGGCAGAATATATGCTATAGTTTAGAGGTTGTGGCAGTATGCGGTTCTAATTAGGTTAAACATGTCTCTTTTAGTGACCATAGCCTAGTTATGATCACACTTTGGAGTAAGCAAAGTAGAACGCGATTTAACCGGGATCTTTGCACATTCAACGTAAAGCTCTTAGAAGACATCGCATTTGCAGATGAAATTAGAAAATAAGTCACCAAAATGACCATCAATAATTCGTCGAGTAGCAGAAATAAGTGGGAAAATCTTAAGCACGCGATCAAGATGATCGCGATAGAAAGGAGAACGGTGCTCAGTTACAACAGAAAAGAAGGTTACTGAACTGCAGTGTCAACTTGATTTATTTACTTGCATGGAAGCTGCGAAACCTGGGTCATGTGCAAACGACATACGCGAAGTAACAATACACCAAGAAGCATTGTAAACACCAAAGTACAGAGCCGCGCTGATAAGAGCGCGAACAGAAAAACTGTGGACGGGTGAATCACCAAATAAACGCGCTTTGAGTGACCAAAGGCGATACGCAGCACAAAACGACACGCGCCAACTCCGGTATCAAAATGAAATAACGGCAAGAAAATTCAACAGGTTCTTGTTGACCTTGAATGAAAGAAAACTGAAAAGTGAGCTCGGTGACGAATTACTACACTTCATGCCAAGGTTAGGTGACAGCACTCGGGAAGGCCTTGCAGGGCCTCTCAGCATGGAGGAAGTGAGTAGCGCAATTGATGACTTGTTGGGTAACGCACCAGGACTTGACGGCTTGAAAGCTGCTTTTTATAAAGCCTTTAAAGATGAACTCGCACCTCTTTTGCTTGCCATGATCAGAGAGGCCAATGCAAAAAAAGTATATATATGCCAGATTCTTTTCGTACTGCTTATATGGTGCTTATTCCTAAAACTGACTACTGAGAGAAATTGCTTTCTGTGGAGGCGTATCGCCCGATAACGCTTACGAACACTGACTACAAATTCGTCCGTTGTCTTTCTAATTTCTTTTATTTTCTCCTTGTGGCATTTAACATCTCCCCAACTTTATTTATTTATTTATTTATTTATTTATTTATTTATTTATTTATTTTTGAGCGAGAGGTAATGGCACGCACTAGTTACGCTGGAAGTCGAGGAAGAAGAAGTGTGCGTGGTAGCTGCTGCAAAAACGAACTGTAAACGGGCATTCGCTTTGAACTGACTGAGTGGCTTTTCCTCTCGTGACAATATATACGAAGCTTTTAGCTAAGCGAATAGAGAGTGTTATTAGAGAACTGGTAGGATGGAATCAAACGTGCGGGGTGAAAGGTCGTTCAATTACTACGAATGTGCATATCGTACGCAGCATTCTGGACTGCTGTGATGCATTCGATGACTGAATCGCAATGATGCAATGAGGCCTTGCAAAGGGATTTGACCGCGTTTCACATAATGTACTCTTTTCGGTCCTCCAGCAGACCAGTATAGGTAACGTGATAATAGACGTTTTAAAAACGGTTTGAAGCAATTCCTCGGTACGCATCACAGTGAATAAGAAACTAAGTGAAGCTGTCCCAGTTCTCTAATCCATAAGGCATGGGTGTCCACTTTTGTCTCGGATTTTTGTAATTTATCTTGAGCCCCTTTTGCTTAAAACTCGTCAAAAATGAACGAATCAATGCTTTTAAGCTTAAGACATCTCACGTGAAAGTTCTGGCTATACGCAGACGACATTGCGATGTCCTGCAGCGATCTGGAAAGTGCTCAAGAAGCCACAACTACTGCAATAACTTTTTGTCAGCGAACAGGGGGCAAATCAACTGGGAAATAAGTGTCGGATTTTGGCATGGGCACTGGAATATTACGCCACCCCACTTCGCTAATCCGCAGTGGACAGCGATTCCTTCTAAGTACCTAGGCGTGCATCTTGAGCATTACATGAGCGCAGAATATTGGGACGAAGTTACGCCAAGGGTGAGGGAGGAAGCGACAGGGTGGCCGGCGCGAAACCTATCAATATTTGCTAAGGCTACTTACTGTCTGTAAAATATTTTTAGTTGCTAACGCATGGTACGTTCTGCAATTTTGCTGCATGTCCCATGTAAACCTGCAGAAAATGCAAAGGGTGTTCGCGGTGTACATCTGAGGTTGCATCTGGGAGAGGGTCAGTCGGATCAATTTGTTTCGGTCGGATCGACAAGCTTGTATTGGACTCGCACACTTGTTTGTTCGTCAACTTGTTTCTCGTTTCATGTTCTTGAGGGATCAGGAGAACCCTTTACTTAGGTTCAATGATGCGAGTACGACTAAAAAGTGTGTTTCCAGATTTTATTCTGCTTAGCGTGAGCGAATTGAATAAAAGAGTCAAGGGATTTACAAATGAGCTGGTTGCCTCATTTCAGTTCTTTCTTCTTTCAGTTCATCTTCTGTTCAGGAGATTCCAGGTTCGAATCCTGGCAGGCTCGTTTTTCTATTTCATTATTTTTTTGGGCGAGAATTTAAGTATGATCTGTACTACGGGAGAGCCTATCCTCCATTCGGGCCTGTGGCGCAACGGATAACGCGTCTGACTACGGATCAGAAGATTCCAGGTTCGAATCCTGGCAGGCTCGTATTTCGGTTTAACTTTTTTTTTTCCTGGGCGAGTATGAAAGCACGGGATGTACTCCGCGAGCGTGCTTTCCCCATTCGGGCCTGTGGCGCATTCTGCTTCCGACAGCCGAGCTGATCGGATCGTTGAATCATGGCCTCAAGCGGGGCGGCGACAGCGGTCACTTTGGGCCGCGGAAACAGGTTCAGCAACGACGACGAAAGGGACTACCAGTTTATTTTGCCCCAACTGCCAAAAGGACGAATTGTTCTCAACACCGTCTTTTTACACGGTGATGTAAGAGCGAGGCCGTACAAGGTCGAGGATTTTCGGGATGCGCTTACGCCCACAAGCCTGCTGCCGGAAGTTGTGTGCCTCGGGGCCTACCAGGTCAACCACGTCTGGGCCGTGACCCTCAGTGACGCAGCTGCAACAAAACGCCTGTTGGCCCTGAAGGAGCTTCAGGTGAAAGGGCGTCGATGTGTCATCGTCGACCCGCAGGACCAGCAGGTGAAACTCCGGCTTCACTGGCTGCTGTACGGCGTTTCCGACGAGGACGTCCGGGCGGCATTCACAACCTTCGGCAAGGTAGAAGAGGTGAGCAGGGAGCGTTGGCGCGTCCAAGGCATGGGAGACAAGACCTCGACCACCCGGACCGTGCTACTGAAGCTGAGAAGCGGCATTAAAGTGGAAGACCTGCCTCACCAGGTCCGCGTCGGCGGAGAGCTGGCATTGGTGGTCGTACCTGGGCGGCCCATGCAGTGCCTGCGCTGCCAAGGGACAGGACACGTACGCCGTGATTGCAAAGTCCCCCGTTGTTCGAGATGCAGACGGTTCGGCCACGTCGACGCTGACTGCGTTAAATCTTACGCGGCCGTGACAGGACCAGCAGCGAGTGATGTTGCTGCAGAGCACGTCATGGACGCAGTCGAGACAGAAGAAGCTGCTAAGGGAGCCGGTGTGCAAGTGCCTTCATTGACGACAAATGCCACGACGGTACCGGAGGTCGCTCAAGCCAAGGTAGTCGAGGGTGATGAGCAGGTGACTGGGCCTGCACGTGTCGAGAGGGACGAAGACCCTGTGAAGGCAAGTGCTAATGAAGGCGAACGCGAGGAGACTGAGTCAGCGATGCAACAGGGCGAGGATGCAAACGACGGGGACCGGGCGGCTAGTCTCGGTGCCACCTCCAAGCGCCCCCGTGACGAGGGCGGAGACAAGGACAGCGCGGCATCCAGCACAAGTGACGGGCCACCAGCGAAGACGCCTCTTGGGAGGCGGTCGGTCTTCAAGCCGAAGCCAAATGTTCCGCCCGAGAGAAAGCCTGGTGACAAAGCACAGCAAAAGAATAACGCCGGGAAGACGGGCGGGCCCGGAGGCGGCTAGCCGAGGGCTGGTCGTGAGAGGTAAGCGCCATGCTCCGGGTCTATCTCATACTTTAGTTCATAATGGCTCCTAATCCGTCGCTCACTATTGCCACACTAAACGTGAGAGGGTTGGCGGCCAAGCGTAGGCAAAGCCAAGTCCTACGGTTGGCCACTGACCAAGACCTAGACGTTCTAGCTGTCCAGGAGACAAAGGTTGACGGAGAGGAGGAGACCGGGAGCATGGTGTGGCGTTTCACGACTAGATATTATGCGGTCGTGAGCCATGCGGTAGGGACGTCCGCCGGTTGTGTACTGTTTGTTGAGAAGCTGCCTGGCCTTGTTGTTAAAAATGTATTTTCATGTCAAACCGGAAGGATCGTTTTTTGTGATTTTGTTTTTCGTGAATTGGAATTCAGAGTCATGTGCATATATGCACCGAATGCTGTGGAAGAACGCGCTTCTTTTTTCGCGAACCTTTTTCAGTATATTTGCAGCGATAAGTGCATGGTTTTGTTGGGTGATTTCAATTGTGTTTTGAGGGCTCGGGATAGAGTCAATAATGCTGGTATTCGCGATAAAAGCAGTAGTGTGCTGACTAAGCTAATTAGTGATAATGAACTGGACGATGTCTGTGAGTGCCTGGAGGGGGAGCGGGAAGTCATGTACACACGATTCCAAGGTAGTAGTCATGCGCGGTTAGACCGCATATACGTATCGCAAGACATAATTCCAAAGTGCCATAGTTATTCGGTGGCACCAGTATCGTTTTCAGATCACCGCATTGTGAAATGTCATATAGGCACGGAGAGGAAGAAACAAGATTTTAATTGGGAACTATGGAAAATGAATGCCTTACTACTAAAAGACGAGCCATTTGTAGAGGCAGTACGTGAGGCAGTCAGGAAAGTAAGTGAAGAAAACAGTGAAACAATAGCAGAGAAATGGGAATACTTCAAACAAAACGTAAAAATGAAAGCTTTAGAAAGATCGAGCTGCTTACGATTTGAGAAGGAAATGAAAGAAAGGGGCTTACGAAAGACACTTAAGCATCTGATAGCGCTGGAATGCGAAGAGCCTGGGACGTATAAGCAAGATGTAGGAGCCATTAAAGAAAAAATCGAGCAGCTTGACAAGGAACGGTATCAAGGTGCGATGGTGCGAGCAAGAGCAAATGCATTAGTAGCTGGAGAGACGCCCACTAAACGGGCGCTGGGACTCGAAAAAGCGCAAGCTCGACGGAATCATGTCGACAGAATTTTATGGAACGGCACAGTTGCCGGCGATAGCAAGAGCATAGGCCAAGCGTTTCGAGAGTATTATCAGTCAATCTTTGCGTTTCAAGAAGTGAATATAGACGAATTCAGAAGGGCCTTCCTATCTCGCATGCCGCGGTTGAGTGACGATACAAAACAACGATTGGAATGGAAAATAACAGAACGTGAAGTTGAAAAAGCGATTGATGATTTGAACCAAGGCAAATCACCTGGACCGGCCGGTCTGGGCGCGTGTTTATATAAAGCGTTTAAGAAAGAACTGTCGCCGTTACTAACAGAGCTATTTAATGATGCGTATGATAACAAAACTTTGCCGCCTTCTTTTGGAAAAGCTCATACTATACTCATCCCTAAGAGTGACCAAGTTGAGAAACTTAGGCTAGTAACATCTTACAGGCCAATATCTTTAACCAATGTTGATTATAAGGTTTTTATGAAAGTTCTGGCTGCCAGACTTCAAAGCGTCATAAATGACATAGTGGCAGATCACCAAACGTGTGGTATTAAGGGAAGGTCCATTTTTTCGAATATTCACACGATGCGGTGCGTGCTGGAGTGCTGTGACGCCACCTCGGGTGGAGTCGCGGTGCTCCAGCTGGACCTCGAGAAAGCGTTTGATTGTGTCTCTCATGATATTTTGTTTGCCATTTTGGATTACGTTAATGTTGGTTCCATCATCACTGAGGGAGTGGCGTTGGCGTACCAGAACTGCACAACACGCTTAATTGTGAATAAATCATTGGGGGCCCCCATTAACGTCATGCGTTCTGTGCGTCAGGGCTGCCCTCTCAGTCCTCTTTTGTTTGACATTTACATAGAAACTATGTGTTTGGCAATAACTGAGAATGAGCAAATACGCGGGTATAGCTTGGCAGCCACACAAATCAAGCTCTTGGCATATGCAGATGACATCGCGGTGTGTTGTACAAGCAAAGAAAGTGTGACGGAAACAATAAGGGTAGTGAAAAATTTTTGTGATGTGACGGGCAGTAGAGTGAACTGGGGAAAGTCCCTCGGTTTGTGGCACGGGGAGTGGTCTTCAGCCCCGGCCTTTTTTGCAAATGTTAGCTGGATAAAAACCCCGACCAAGTACTTAGGTGTCCCCATGGGCAGTTACAAAAATAGCGACGAATACTGGACGAACCAAGCAAAAGAAACAAGAGAAAAAGCAGACAGGTGGAAAGGCATCAACCTGTCGATTTTCGCAAAAGCAACTGTGTGTAACATGTTTTTTATCACGAAGTTGTGGTACGTCATGCAAACGTTGTACTGTTCGAGGGTAAACGTGCAAAGGTTGCACAGAGTGTTCGCGGTTTTTATCTGGGGCTCTACCTGGGAAAGGAGTAGCCGAACCAATCTGTTCCGGCACGTGAAGAAAGGGGGGCTGGGCTTGGCGCATCTCTTTGTACGTCAGCTTGTGAACAGGTTTTTGTTTTTTCGGGATGTGCGTGATCCGTTTCTGCGCACTGTATGCCAACTCAGGTTGAGAGGCGCTTTGCCGGCACTTATTGTTAGTACAGATAGTATGCCCGGAACGCTTCGTGGCTATATTAAAGAAGTTGCAGACAGTGTGCGCTTTCTTTCTGTGCGTTTTTCTTTTGAGTATTTATGTAACGTAAAAAAGAAAACATTGTATAAAGATATTTGCGATATTGTATTTCCAGTGCCATTGTACAGAGCTCTATACAGTGGAAGATCAGGACTGGATGTCCTTAAGCGAGTGAAAAATATGGAGGTGCCTACTGGGGTAAAGACATTCTTTTTTAAATTACACACAGGAACACTCTCAGTGAAGACATTCATGGAAGAACGTGGCTTTCTTGTACCCTGGGGCTCGCACTGCTTGATTTGCAAGCAACCGGAAACAATAGACCATGTCTTTTTGGATTGCTGGGCCGGAGTGTTCTTCTGGGATGTCCTACAAATAACAATGAAGGAGTTACCGTTAAATCCGCATGGCATCAGGTACTTAGCGGTAACGAATGACGACGGGGTTCCCTTCGACCTCATAATGCTCAAGGGCCTCCATAGTTTATGGCGTGCAAGGATGTCTGGGTACTACTGCGACCCGGACGCTAGGCCTGCGCGTACGTATTACCGCGAAAGCATGTCTCGTTTCATTGAAATAAAGAAAATACAAGAATGTGTACCCGAATGGCTGTCTAGGATAGAACCTCTGACAGCATTGAAAGAATTTTAATTCGACAACGCCAGTCCTTATAGGACTGATGGCATGTATATCCTTTCAAAATGTTTTGTATTTGTTAATTGTGTATTTAATTGTGTTTTGTATTATGGGCTTTGTACAATGTCGAAGACCGGCAATAAATAAATAAAAAATCGGGCCTGTGGCGCAACGGATAACGCGTCTGACTACGGATCAGAAGATTCCAGGTTCGAATCCTGGCAGGCTCGTATTTCGGTTTCCCTTTATTTTTCCTGGGCGAGTATGAAAGCATGGGATGTACTCCGCGAGCGTGCGTTACCCATTCGGGCCTGTGGCGCAACGGATAACGCGTCTGACTACGGATCAGAAGATTCCGGGTTCGAATCCTGGCAGGCTCGTATTTCGGTTTCCCTTTATTTTTCCTGGGCGAGTATGAAAGCATGGGATGTACTCCGCGAGCGTGCTTTCCCCATTCGGGCCTGTGGCGCAACGGATAACGCGTCTGACTACGGATCAGAAGATTCCAGGTTCGAATCCTGGCAGGCTCGTATTTCGGTTTCCCTTTATTTTTTTCCTGGGCGAGTATGAAAGCATGGGATGTACTCCGCGAGCGTGCTTTCCCCATTCGGGCCTGTGGCGCAACGGATAACGCGTCTGACTACGGATCAGAAGATTCCAGGTTCGAATCCTGGCAGGCTCGTATTTCGGTTTCCCTTTATTTTTTTCCTGGGCGAGTATGAAAGCATGGGATGTACTCCGCGAGCGTGCTTTCCCCATTCGGGCCTGTGGCGCAATTCCACTTCCGGCCACCGTAGTGTACGGTCGTGTAATGTCGAGCTCCCTTGGAGCGGCGAATGCGGCCCAGCAGGGCCGCGGTAACAGGACAGATGCACAGGATTCTACGGAATATGACGTTATTTTGCCACAACTGCCATCAGGTTCGTCTGTTTTAAATACTGTTTTTCTTCACGGAAGCGTTAAAGCCAGGCCGTTTCGAGCTGAGGACTTCCGAGATACATTGGATCGTCTGGAACTGCTCCCCGAGGTAGTTGCCTTGGGGGCGTTTCAGATGAATCACGTGTGGGCGGTCACCTTCAAGACTGCGGAAGGAATGAAGAAGTTGCTCGCCGTCACTGATGTGACTGTGAAGAATCACCGCTGCCTCGTGATAGATCCGAGCACCCATACTGTCCGCCTAAGGCTCTATTGGCTGCTTTACCACATACAAGATGAAGACGTGCGCGCTGCTCTTGCACCGTACGGAAAAGTGACGGACGTTTGCAGAGAGCAATGGCGAGTACCAGGACTCGGCGATAAGGGCTCCTCGACACGGACGGTTAATCTGCAGCTCAAGGGTGGCGTGACTTTGGATGACCTGCCACACCAGCTGCGAGTGTGTGGCATTACGGCCCTTGTGGTGGTGCCGGGGAGACCGCCGCTTTGCCTGCGGTGTCAGCGAACAGGGCACATTCGCCGAGACTGCCGCGTCCCACGGTGTAAGCTCTGTCGTCGGTTCGGACATGACGATAGCCAGTGCGCTAAAACCTACGCAAGCGTAGCAAGCCAAAGGAGCCGGGAGGACCCCACCGAGCACATCATGGACGAGGCGGACGCGGCGGAGGCTGCGGGAATCAAGGACAGACAACCTACGTCGGCAGCTGTTGAAACGTCCGAGAAGGAACTTGCGAAAAGTGTTGGAAGCGACCACAGTGACGTGGCACCTGAACGACAGGTTGCCGCTACGCCAACGTGCTCCGTCAAAGACGTCTCCGATACCACTCAAGCCTCGCCGAGTAGCGACCAAGAAGACATGGACGTCGCGAGCAGCTCGTCTGCGAAACGCCCACACACGCAAGTTTCCGAAGGTGACGAAGGGGGCAGCGGGAAGGCACAGGAGCCGCCCAGGAAAGAAAGTTCGTACCGCCGTCCTTCTTTCAAGCCAAAGCCTCACATTCCGCCGGATTCCATTCCGACGGTACCGAAGGCGCCCCCGTAATAACGAGGGCGTCGCCCAGCAATGCCTGTATGCGAGGTGAGGGACGGACTGCAGAGTGCAATTGTAAAGTTCGGTCGCTTTTGCCTAGGAAAGAATTGTGCGCGTTCTGAGAAATGGCAGGATGTACGGGTTCACTTGAACTAGTATGCTTGTTTTTCTTCTCATAAAAAAAAAAAGGAAATGGCTTCAAAATCTCTAATAGCGCTACGCATTGGTACGCTCAATGTCCGAGGCCTGGGCGCCAAAAGGCGGCAGTACCAGGTCAGCCGGTTACTGCAAGAAAATGATTTAGATATAGTCGCTCTACAGGAAACAAAAATTGAAAGTGAAGAGCGCACCGACCGAATGGTTCAAACATTTAGAGCGCGGTACAGTGCGTGCGTTTCACATGCTGTCGGCAGTTCCGGTGGGTGTGTTTTGTTGTTGCGGAAATCTTTAGAAATTGTACCGCAATCTGTATTTGTTTGTGATGAAGGTCGAATGATTGTGTGTGACTTTTCGCTCTGGGATTTGGAATGGCGGGCAATTTGCATATACGCCCCAAATAATGAAAGAGAACGCCGTGACTTTTTTGGAAAACTTGATGTCTATTTGAAATCTGAGCGCTATATTATCTTGCTGGGAGACTTCAATTGTGTTTGTTTTTCTGACGACCGGAATAACAACTTGCTTGTACGCGATCAAAGTGCAGGTTTCTTGCTCGCAGCAACCCGAGAGCGTGAATTAGAAGATGTTGGTACGGTGTTTTGCAGTGGAAAGCAGACTGTGTTGACGCATTTCCAACGGGGCAGTCACGCGAGATTAGATCGAGCTTATATATCAGCGAGACTGGTTCCGTTGTGTAGAAGCTATGACGTGAGGCACGTATCCTTCAGCGACCACAGTCTTGTAATGTTCTTGCTCGGCAAGAGAAAAGAAAACCGCCCTTTTAATTGGTGCTTATGGAAATTCAACGTCAAACTTCTGGACGACGCAACCTTTCTCGCGTTTATAAAAGAACATATACGAGAGATGCTTGCTAGTGAATCCGCGGGGTTTATAGCGATGTGGGAAGAGTTTAAACAGGAATTTAAAATAACAGCCATTGAAAGAGCCTCTGTGTTACGCTACAATGAAAAAAGAAAAGAAAATGAATTGCGAAATAAGCTTAACGTATTGTTGTCGATAAAATGCCCACAGCCAGAAGAGTTGTCAACAGAGATAAGGAATATAAAAAATGAGCTTGAAATCATTGATGTCAAGAGATATAGGGGGTCAGTGATACGTGCGCGCTCAGAGCATTTGTTGCTCGGGGAAACGCCCACAAGGCGCGCTTTGGGCGAAGAGAAAAGATACGCATCGCAAAATGAAATAAAAGAAATTGAATACGGCAACGTGCGTAGTAGCGATAGTAATACAATACAGCGTGCCTTCTTCGAACACTACAGAGAGTTGTTAAGCTGCAAAGGAGCGGTAGAAGCTGGCTTTGATAGCGAATACTTGCCTTTAATGCCGAGGCTAGATGATGACGTCAAGACAGTCCTCGAGGAACCGATTACGTTGAATGAGATCGAAACCGCAATTGATGAACTCAAACCTGGAAAGGCGCCAGGACCTGATGGCATAGGCGCAGCTTTCTACAAGGCATTTAAGCATGAACTAGCAGTCATTTTACACCGTATTCTAGCCGAGGCTTATAAAGTAAAATACATGCTGCCTTCTTTCCGGAAAACCCATACAGTGCTGATCCCGAAATGCGATGACCCTGTAAAGCTGCTCTCAGTACGTTCGTATCGCCCCATAACTTTATCCAATGTAGATTATAAGATATCAGGCACGTACCCAGGGGGGGGCCCCGGGGGGGCCCGGGCCCCCCCCGAAATTAAGTGGCATACCCCCCCCCCCCCCCTCCCCACTCACGCCACCACTCCTCACACATTCCTGAAGCGCCGCCAGATCAATGTTGAGACTTGGCAGCTACTAATCGGTCAGCATTATGCTGCCTTTTTCACTCCTTTTAGATATCGGTAGTTCTCGGCATCTCTTGTAATGTGAAGGACAGTTTTCTCATAGATTCCGCACCCATGCGATTAACTCGATATGCGTTCAGTTGTCACCATCTATTCAACCGTCACGCGCATAGCTGTTGCTTTTGTTAGCTCAACCTTCTTTGTTTAGGCTGATCCTGGGACCAGGAAAGGGATGCGGCTGTTACTGAGCTGGTCTGTACTCTCGTGGAACGGGTTGCGGCCGGAGTAAACGCCAATTGCGTTTAACTTATCCCTTTGCTTCATTATTTCCTTGAGTTACGGCTCACCGCGAGGCTGACAGATGCCCGCAACCATATACACGTGATATGGGTTAGATAAGATGGGAAATAAAATAATGTGAAAGTGCGTCCATCATGAAACCCTGCAATAACCCTTAAACCCATAAGCAAGATGGCTGTCGCCCGTTACCTCGTCTGTTTTTCCCTAATTGTATAGCACATTTCGTGCAAAACTGGCAACTGGAAACAAAAATCGCAAGGAGATGAGAAATAAGCGATCTACTCATGGAGAGAGCCAGGGCGACAACCAAGCTGCAAGGAAAATCGAATAATAAAGATGTTAACCGTTATTTATGAGAATATTTATGGATCAACATCTTTTTATTTAAAGAGGAAGTAGAGAAAACGCTGCCGGAAGTGGAGAATAATTACTTGCTTTGAATGACGCTTCTACAGTTATCGGTCGAACCGCCTCACGTAGCCACTTCTCTGCTGTGCTTATGTGGGTGTTCATCTAACCTTTCGCGGTGAGCGCAGTACATCTAGAATCGCAGAGTCCTGCGCTCTACGCGGTTGTGTGCGACTGGCGGCCGCACAGCGTTACGCTATTGGCGGAACTGTCAAAACTGATCAACAAGGCGAAAATAACTGATATTCGAAACTATAACACGAGAAAGACTGAAGAATTTGTAAAAAATGAACGCAGCCTGAAATCAGTAAAAAAGAAACCTGGTTTGGGACAAACCATGACGTATACACTAAAATATAATATCATCAGCAATCTCGAAGGTATAGTAAAAACAGCGGAAAAATTCTAAGCTGACCTGTATACAGTACTCAGAGGAGACACGATACCTCACTTAGAAACAGTAATGAACAGGATACAGAAACTCTCCTATAACTAGCGATGAGGTCAGAAGGGCCCTGCAAGAAATGAAACGATGAAGAGCGGGAAGAGAATGTGGAATAACAGTCGATTTAATCAAAGATGGAGGAAACATAATGCTTGGAAAACTGGCGGCTCTTTATACGAAGTGTCTATCGACTGCAAGGGTCCCAGAAAACTGGAAGAATGCAGATATTATACTAATCCACAAAAAAATAGACGTTAACGAATTGAAAAATTATAGGACCATTAGCTTGCTCCCAGTATTATATAAAATATTTACCAAAATAATCTCCAATAGAATAAGGGCAACACTGGATTTTGTCAACCAAGGGAAGAGGCTAGCTTCAGGAAGAGATACTTTACAATTGATCACATCCATGTCATCACTCAGGTTATTGCGAAATCCGCTGAGTACAATAAGCCTCTTTACGTGGCTTATATAGATTACGAAAAGGCATTTGATTCAGTAGAGATACCAGCAGTCATAGAGGCACTACGTAATCAAAGAGTACAGAACGCTCACGTAAAAAGCTTGAAAAATATTGCTACATGCGTGTGGTATTTGTTTGTTTGAACGAGGTGCGTGGGCGCCATCACTTCAGAAAAGAGGAGGAAGAGCGAACTAGGCTCACGCTACATGTGAATCTAACCGGTCAGCGCTGCAACCGCTGTTCTAAATATAATCTGTAAATAGTTTCTCGTCTTACTGACTCGTCCTTCGCGTAAGAATATCTACAGAGGTTCTACAGCTACCTTAATTCTACACAAGAAAAGCAAGGAGATACCTATAGAGAAAGGGGTCAGACAGGGAGTCAATGCTATTCAATGCGTGCTTAGAAGTATTCAAGCTATTAAACTGGGAAGGCTTAGGGGTAAAGATCGACGGCAAATATCTCAGCAACCTTCGGTTTGCCGATGACATTGTTCTATTCAACAACAATGCAGACGAGTTACAACAAATGATTGGAGACCTTAACTGAGAGAGTGTAAGAGTGGGGTTGAATATTAATATGCAGAAGGCGAAGATAATGATAAATAGTCGGGCAAAGGAACAAGACATCAGGATCGCCAGTTGGCCACTAGAGACTGTGAAGGAGTTCGTTTACCTAGGTCAATTAATCACAGGGAACCCTGATCATGAGAAGGAAATTCACAGAAGAATAAAAATAAGTTGGATCGCATACGGCAGACATTGCCAGCTCCTTACTGGAAGCTTACCATTGTTATTGAAAAGTAAGGTGTGCACTCAGCGCATTTTGCCAGTGCTGACATATGGGGCAGAGACTTGAGATCAAGTTAAGAACCGCGCAAAGAGCGATCGAACGAAGATTGCTAGGCATAACGTTAAGAGAGAGAAAGAGAGCGGTTTGGATCAGAGAGCGAACGGGTATAGACGATATTCTAATTGACATCAAGAGGAAGAAATGTAGCTGGGCAGGTCATGTAATGCGCCGGTAAGATAACCGTTGGACCATTAGGGTTACAGAATGGGTACCAAGAGAAGGGAAGCGCAATAGAAGACGGCAGAAAACTATAGATGGTGCGATGAAATTAGGAAATTCGCGGGTGCTAGTTGGAATCGGTTGGCGGCAGGACACGGGTAATTGGAGATCGCAGGGAGAGGCCTTCGTCCTGCAGTGGACATAAAACATGATGATGATGATGATGATGGAGGTAGTGGGCCCCCCCCCCCCCCCCGAAAAAAAATCCTGGGTACGTGCCTGTAAGATATTCATGAAAGTGTTAGCAAGAAGGTTGCAATCAGTGATGACATCAATAGTAGGCCCACACCAAACTTGTGGCATAAGAGGCCGCTCGATACTTAATAACATGCATGTGGCAAAAAGTATTCTGGAGTGTTGCGATGCCTGGGAAGGAAGAGTTGCTATGATGCAACTAGACATGGAGAAGGCCTTCGACCGTGTTGTGCACAGTGTGCTCTTTTCTATTCTAGAGCACGTGAATGTTGGAAACATTATATTAGAAGGCTTAAAACTGTCTTACGAAGGGTGTAGCACTAACTTATTAGTGAATAAACAACTCTCTGGTAATATTAACTTATGTAGAAGCATAAAACAAGGATGCCCAGCTTCGTCACTTCTCTTCGCAATTTACTTGGAGCCTTTTTGCTTAAAAGTTATACACAATGAGAAAATACGCGGTTTCCGTTTAATGGGCAGTGAAGTCAAAATTCTCTCGTATGCGGATGATGTAGCCGTCTTTTGTGGGGATAAAGAAAGTGTCCGTGAAACTGTTAAACAAGCTCGAACGTATTGCAATATGTCTGGAAGCGCTGTTAACTGGGAGAAGTGCGCCGGTTTTTGGCATGGCAGCTGGGATGAGAAGCCCGATGTCTTTGAAAATTTACAGTGGACAGTCTCTCCTACAAAATATCTAGGAGCACCTTTAAACTGGTATGATGAGCCTGCAGAATACTGGAGCGAAGAAGCTGAGAGAATGCGCCAGAAAACTACGAAATGGGGAGGCAAAAATTTATCCATATTTACCAGGTCAACTATTTGCAATACGTTCCTTGTTGCGCGAATTTGGTATGTGTTGCAGGTGCTCGCTATGTCACGAACTAGTGCGCAGAAATTGCATAGAATTCTTGCAACGTTTGTATGGAATTCAACATGGGAACGCACAAGTCGTCTGAACTTATTTCACTCACTGAAAGCAGGAGGGCTCGGCTTAGCTCATCTTTTTCTGAGGCAGATTGTCTCAAGGTTTATTTTCTTGCGGGACCAGCATGACCCATTTTTGCGAGCAGTGCTTCAAGTAAGACTGCAGAATGCTCTCCCCGAGTTTATTGTGTCATCGTGTGGCGTTACTGGAAGCGGCTTGTGCGGGTATCTACGCGAAGTTGTAAGTGCCTTCAAGATTCTTCGAGTACGTTTCTCTTTTGATTATCTCATTATAGTATCAAAGAAACAATTGTACAAAGATCTCCGTGACGTGATGCTTCCAGTACCTTTATATCGAGCCATTTTTTCTGTCGGTCCGGGTAAGGATGTTTTAAAGAGAGTTAAAAAAATGCCAGTTCGGTCGTCTGTGAAAACTTTCTTTTTTCAACTCCATAGTGGCACGCTCCCAGTTAAACCCTGGCTGCAGGAAAAGGGCTTTTTTCTCCCCTGGTCAGTTGATTGCAGTTTATGCCGCAAGCCAGAAACAGTAACACATATATTCCTAGACTGTTTAGATTCAATTTTTCATTGGGACGTCCTCCAGAGAACGCTGAAAAAAGATTTGCCCCTCACACCATATGGAATTAAATTTCTTGCGGTTAACAATGACGGGGGTGTGCCCTATGACATGTTCATGGTATTAAGCATGCATAGCATGTGGAAAACAAGAATGGCTGTCAGACATGCAGATCCTATTGTAAGATCGGTAAGAGAAAACTTCATTGAAAGCATTGCCTATATCCGAGATGTGTACCAGTCCCAGGACGAACAGCCAACATGGTATCCTGTACTTAATGACCTAGTGTCATTAAAACGTTTTTAGCAATGTCGCGTCAACAAGCTACTGGTTGGCGCTTTTAACATTTTTGTGTTGGTTTCTCTGTTTTGTGTTGTCACATTGGAAATAAAGAAAAAAAAAGGCCTGTGGCGCAACGGATAACGCGTCTGACTACGGATCAGAAGATTCCAGGTTCGAATCCTGGCAGGCTCGTATTTCGGTTTCCCTTTTTTTTCCTGGGCGTGTATGAAAGCATGGGATGTACTCCGCGAGCGTGCATTCCCCATTCGGGCCTGTGGCGCAACGGATAACGCGTCTGACTACGGATCAGAAGATTCCAGGTTCGAATCCTGGCAGGCTCGTATTTCGGTTTCCCTTTTTTTTCCTGGGCGAGTATGAAAGCATGGGATGTACTCCGCGAGCGTGCATTCCCCATTCGGGCCTGTGGTGCAACGGATAACGCGTCTGACTACGGATCAGAAGATTCCAGGGTCGAATCCTGGCAGGCTCGCATTTCGGTTTCCCTTTTTTTTCCTGGGCGAGTATGAAAGCATGGGATGTACTCCGCGAGCGTGCATTCCCCATTCGGGCCTGTGGTGCAACGGATAACGCGTCTGACTACGGATCAGAAGATTCCAGGGTCGAATCCTGGCAGGCTCGCATTTCGGTTTCCCTTTTTTTTCCTGGGCGAGTATGAAAGCATGGGATGTACTCCGCGAGCGTGCATTCCCCATTCGGGCCTGTGGTGCAACGGATAACGCGTCTGACTACGGATCAGAAGATTCCAGGTTCGAATCCTGGCAGGCTCGTATTTCGGTTTCCCTTTTTTTTTCCTGGGCGTGTATGAAAGCATGGGATGTACTCCGCGAGCGTGCATTCCCCATTCGGGCCTGTGGTGCAACGGATAACGCGTCTGACTACGGATCAGAAGATTCCAGGTTCGAATCCTGGCAGGCTCGTATTTCGGTTTCCCTTTTTTTTCCTGGGCGAGTATGAAAGCATGGGATGTACTCCGCGAGCGTGCATTCCCCATTCGGGCCTGTGGTGCAACGGATAACGCGTCTGACTACGGATCAGAAGATTCCAGGTTCGAATCCTGGCAGGCTCGTATTTCGGTTTCCCTTTTTTTTCCTGGGCGTGTATGAAAGCATGGGATGTACTCCGCGAGCGTGCATTCCCCATTCGGGCCTGTGGCGCAACGGATAACGCGTCTGACTACGGATCAGAAGATTCCAGGTTCGAATCCTGGCAGGCTCGTATTTCGGTTTCCCTTTTTTTTCCTGGGCGAGTATGAAAGCATGGGATGTACTCCGCGAGCGTGCATTCCCCATTCGGTCCTGTGGTGCAACGGATAACGCGTCTGACTACGGATCAGAAGATTCCAGGTTCGAATCCTGGCAGGCTCGTATTTCGGTTTCCCTTTTTTTTCCTGGGCGAGTATGAAAGCATGGGATGTACTCCGCGAGCGTGCATTCCCCATTCGGGCCTGTGGTGCAACGGATAACGCGTCTGACTACGGATCAGAAGATTCCAGGGTCGAATCCTGGCAGGCTCGCATTTCGGTTTCCCTTTTTTTCCTGGGCGAGTATGAAAGCATGGGATGTACTCCGCGAGCGTGCATTCCCCATTCGGGCCTGTGGTGCAACGGATAACGCGTCTGACTACGGATCAGAAGATTCCAGGTTCGAATCCTGGCAGGCTCGTATTTCGGTTTCCCTTTTTTTTCCTGGGCGAGTATGAAAGCATGGGATGTACTCCGCGAGCGTGCATTCCCCATTCGGGCCTGTGGTGCAACGGATAACGCGTCTGACTACGGATCAGAAGATTCCAGGTTCGAATCCCGGCAGGCTCGCATTTCGGTTTCCCTTTTTTTTCCTGGGCGAGTATGAAAGCATGGGATGTACTCCGCGAGCGTGCATTCCCCATTCGGGCCTGTGGTGCAACGGATAACGCGTCTGACTACGGATCAGAAGATTCCAGGTTCGAATCCTGGCAGGCTCGTATTTCGGTTTCCCTTTTTTTTCCTGGGCGAGTATGAAAGCATGGGATGTACTCCGCGAGCGTGCATTCCCCATTCGGGCCTGTGGTGCAACGGATAACGCGTCTGACTACGGATCAGAAGATTCCAGGTTCGAATCCTGGCAGGCTCGTATTTCGGTTTCCCTTTTTTTTCCTGGGCGAGTATGAAAGCATGGGATGTACTCCGCGAGCGTGCATTCCCCATTCGGGCCTGTGGTGCAACGGATAACGCGTCTGACTACGGATCAGAAGATTCCAGGGTCGAATCCTGGCAGGCTCGCATTTCGGTTTCCCTTTTTTTTCCTGGGCGAGTATGAAAGCATGGGATGTACTCCGCGAGCGTGCATTCCCCATTCGGGCCTGTGGCGCAACGGATAACGCGTCTGACTACGGATCAGAAGATTCCAGGGTCGAATCCTGGCAGGCTCGCATTTCGGTTTCCCCCTTTTTTTTTCCTGGGCGAGTATGAAAGCATGGGATGTACTCCGCGAGCGTTCGTTCCCCATTCGGGCCTGTGGCGCAACGGATAACGCGTCTCATTCTGCTTCCGGCAGCCGAGCTGAGCGGTCAGCAGAATCATGGGCTCCAGTGGAGCAGCGACAGCGGGCACTTTTGGCCGCAGAAACAGGCTCGCCGATGATAAGGATTATGCGTTTATTTTGCCGCAACTGCCTAAAGGACAAGTGGTGATTAACACCGTGTTTTTGCACGGTGATGTACGTGCGAGACCGTACAAGGTGGAAGATTTCAGGGACGCCCTTCTTCCGACGGGACTGCTTCCGGACGTGGTATGCATAGGGGCGTACCAAATCAACCACGTCTGGGCAGTGACCCTCTGCGATGCGACTGCAACGAAAAGGCTGCTTGCCCTCAAGGAACTGCAAGTAAAGGGACGACGGTGCCTCATCGTTGACCCGCAGGACCAGCAGGTGAAGATTAGACTTCACTGGTTGCTGTACGGCGTTGCCGACGAGGACGTCCGGACGGCGTTCGCGGCTTTCGGCAAGGTGGAGGAGGTGAGCCGTGAGCGGTGGCGCGTGGAAGGCATGGGGAGCAAGACCTCAACGACCAGGACCGTCCTTCTCAAACTGAAGGGCAACGTGAAGGTTGAGGACCTTCCTCATCAGATCCGCGTCGGCGGTGAGTTGGCCTTGGTCGTCGTTCCTGGTCGACCGATGCAGTGCCTTCGCTGTCACGGCACGGGACACGTCCGCCGAGAGTGCAGAGTCCCCCGCTGTTCCCGGTGCAGACGTTTCGGCCACGTCGACGCTGATTGCGTCAAGTCTTATGCCGCTGTGACAGGCCCACCAGCCATTGACGTGGCGGCAGAGCACGTGATGGACGTGGCCGAGGCGGAGGACGCGGCTAAAGGAACCGGTGACATGGTGTCGACAGCCACAACTAGTGGGACGGCGACTCTGGAGGTAGACGAAAAGGCGGCTGAGGCTACCCAGAAACCGAGTAGGGCTGAGCAGGTCGCCACGACTGAGGGGCAAGAGACGGGAAGCGTCAGTGAAGACGCACCTGACGACGCGACCGCAATGCAGCAGGACGAGGGCGTCACCGACGACGACCGTACTGGTGCTCTTGCTGCCTCCGTCAAGCGCACCCACGACCAGTCGAAGGACCGTGAGGATCGGGCAACCAGCACCAGTGAGGGACCGCCGACGAAGACGCCTCATGGGAGGCGGATGGGATTCAAGCCAAAGCCCAACATACCGCCTGAAAAGAAGCCTGTCGACAAAGCGCCCACGCCTAAGGACACCAACAAGCCGGGAGGTCCCGGAGGCGGCTAGCCGATGGCTAGTCGTGAGCGGTAAGCACCATGCTCCGGGCCTACTTTTCTTTTAGATCAAGATGGCTCAAATACCGTCCCTTAGGATTGCCACATTAAACGTGAGAGGGCTGGCGGCTAGTCGTAGGCAAAGTCAGGTCCTACGGTTGGTCACTGACCACGACATAGACGTACTAGCCGTCCAGGAAACTAAGGTTGAAGGAGAAGAGCAGACCGGGAGCATGGTGCGACGTTTCACGCCTAGGTATTTTGTGGTGGTTAGCCATGCCGTAGGCACGGCTGGAGGGTGCGTTCTTCTTGTGAAAAAGCTGCCTGGACTGCAGATTCAAAGTATTTTTTCGTGTCAGTCAGGAAGGATTGTTCTCTGTGATATCGTTATGTGTGATGCTGAGCTCCGCGTCATATGCGTATATGCGCCGAATTTAGTAGATGAGCGTGTCCGTTTTTTCTCGAACCTTACACAATATGTATGTTGTAATATGCGCGTGTTCCTGTTAGGTGACTTTAATTGTGTGTTGAGTGCTGGAGACAGAGTCAATAATGCAGGTGTGCGTGACCGAAGCAGTGAAGTGTTATCAAATTTAATTAATGAAAATGAACTCGATGATGTTTATGAATGTCTGGAAGGGGGGCGTCAAGTTACTTTTACACGTTTTCAGGGCAGCAGCCATGCGCGTTTGGACCGAATGTACATTTCATTGGATACAATCCCAAGATGCCATGGTTACTGTGTAGTACCAGTGTCGTTTTCAGATCACTGCCTGGTGAAATGTAACGTAGGTGTAATGAAAAGGAGACATGTATTTAACTGGGATATGTGAAAAATGAATGCCTTGTTACTAAATGACCAGCCCTTTTTACAGGTAGTACGGGATGCGGTTAATGAAGTTCAATGTGATGCTGCGGGAACAATCGTCGAGAAGTGGGAATGTTTTAAGCAAAAGATTAAAATGAAAGCGATAGAAAGATCCAGTTGTATAAAATTCGAGAAGGAAATGAAAGAAAAGGGTTTAAGAACACTGCTTGGGCAGCTGCTAACTCTTGAGTGCAAAGAGCCTGGTGCGTACAAAGACGATGTGCGAAACGTCAAAGAAAAACTTGAACTATTTGACAAGGAACGCTATCAAGGAGCCATCGTGCGGGCACGAGCAGATGCACTAGCGTCAGGGGAGACGCCCACGAAAAGGGCGCTCGGTTTAGAGAAGGCGTATGGACGACGAAACCATGTCGACCAGATTTTAGTGAATGGGAATGTCGTTGAAGACAGTGATAGCATTCAGCGCGCCTTCTTTGAGTACTATCAGTCGCTCTTCGCATTTCAGGAAGCGAATGTTGCGGGTTTTAAAGCAGGTTTTCTGCATCGCATGCCACGTTTGAGCGATGACGTAAAAAAGCGATTAGAGGAAGAAATAATGGAGAGAGAAGTTGAAAAAGCAATAGACGATTTGAACTTGGGTAAATCGCCGGGACCTGATGGACTCAGCGCGGGTCTATACAAAGCTTTTAAAAGAGAGCTGGCGCCTTTGCTTGCGCATGTATTTAATGACGCATACGAAAAAAAATCATTACCACCTTCCTTTGGAAAAACGCACACCATTTTAATCCCGAAGAGCGACCAAATAGACAAACTCAGATTCGTGTCATCCTACAGACCGATTTCACTAACAAACATCGATTATAAAATATTTATGAAGGTTTTATCAAGCAGGCTTCAAGGCGTCATCAAGGAAATAGTCGCAGACCATCAAACTTGTGGCATCAAAGGGCGATCGATTTTTTCAAACATCCATAAGATGCGATGTGTGCTCGAGTGCTGTGACGTCACGGGCGGCGGTGTTGCAGTACTTCAGCTCGACCTAGAGAAAGCGTTCGATTGTGTCGCTCACGTTATTTTGTTTGCCATCTTGGATCATGTTAATGTCGGTTGCATCATCACTGAGGGCGTGGCCTTGGCGTACCAGAACTGTACAACAAGATTAATTGTTAACAAGTCTCTGGGGGCCCCCATTAACATCATGCGTTCAGTGCGCCAAGGCTGCCCCCTCAGCCCACTGTTATTTGCTATCTACGTAGAAGCAATGTGTGCAGCAATTAATGAAAATGACGGAATACGGGGTTTCAGATTGGCAGCGACAGAAGTGAAGTTGCTTGCATATGCAGATGACATCGCAGTGTGCTGCACTGACAAACCGAGTGTAATGGAAACAATATCTGTAGTTAAGCATTTCTGTGCCGTAACGGGTAGCAGAATAAACTGGGGCAAATCGCTAGGGCTGTGGCACGGGGACTGGTTTTCTGCACCCGACTATTTCGCGAACGTGCACTGGGTGAAAACTCCGACAAGGTATCTGGGTGTTCCCCTTGACAGGTACAATAGCAGCGACGAATACTGGAGGAATCAAACCAAAGAACTGAAAGAAAAAGTAGATAAATGGAAAGGTAATAACCTGTCCATGTTTGCAAGAGCGACAGTTTGTAACATGTTTTTTTATTACTAAGTTATATTACGTCTTGCAAACACTGTATTGTTCTAGAGTAAATGTGCAAAGGCTGCACAGAGTGTTTGCGGTTTTCATCTGGGGATCAACATGGGAACGGTGCAGCCGAACAAATTTGTTCAAAAGAGTGAAGGATGGGGGTGTGGGCCTGGCGCACCTTTTTGTTCGTCAAGTTGTAAACCGATTTTTGTTTTTTCGCGATGTGCGCGATCCATTTCTGCGCACCGTATGCCAGCTAAGGTTGAGTAACGCTTTGCCGGCACATGTTGTTAGCACGACAAGCATGACGGGAACGCTGCGTGGATATTTCAAGGAAGTGGTCGACAGTGTACGCTTCCTTTCTGTTCGTTTTACAAATGATTACCTTTGTGAAGTGAAAAGAAAAGCATTGTATAAAGATGTATGCGACATCGTGTTCCCAGTACCCTTATACAGAGCCATATACAGTGGAGGGCCAGGACAAGACGTACTTAAACGAGTAAAACGCATGCAGGTGGCACCAGGTGTAAAGACCTTCTTCTTTAAGCTACACACAGGAACGCTCTCCGTGAAGACGTTTCTGGAGGAAAGGGGTTGTCTCGTACCTTGGGGGTCGCACTGCTTGATATGCAAGAAGCCCGAAAATATAGATCACATTTTCCTACATTGCTGGGCGGCAGTTTTCTTCTGGGACGTCTTAAAGCGTACCCTGAAGAAAGAGCTACCGGTGGACCCCCAAGGCATTAGGTATCTGGCCATTAAAGATGATGACGGGGTTCCCTATGACTTTGTTATGTTGAATGCTCTGCACTGTATATGGCGGGCTCGTATGGCAGGGTACTATTGCGATCCTGACGCTAGGCCAGCTCGTGTTTACTTCAAAGAATCTATGTCGCGATTTATTGAAATGCAGAAAATGGAAGAATGTGTACCGGATTGGCTGTCGAGGCTAGAACCCCTGACAGCCATGAAGGAATTTTAGTTTGACAAAGCCAGTCCAATATGGACAGACGGCTCTATTGTGCGGTTTCTTTCCTTACGCACATTCCCTTGTTGTTTTCTTTTCCTTCAATGTTTGGAATTTGTGATATATAAGTGTGTGCTAACTGTACCGTCTGAGTAATGTCGAAGACCGGCAATAAATAAAAAAAAAGTGTCTGACTACGGATCAGAAGATTCCAGGTTCGAATCCTGGCAGGCTCATATTTCGGTTTCCCTTTTTTTTTCCTGGGCGAGTATGAAAGCATGGGATGTACTCCGCGAGCGTGCATTCCCCATTCGGGCCTGTGGCGCAACGGATAACGCGTCTGACTACGGATCAGAAGATTCCAGGTTCGAATCCTGGCAGGCTCGCATTTCGGTTTCCCTTTTTTTTTTTCCTGGGCGAGTATGAAAGCATAGGATGTACTCCGCGAGCGTGCATTCCCCATTCGGGGCTGTGGCGCAACGGATAACGCGTCTGACTACGGATCAGAAGATTCCAGGTTCGAATCCTGGCAGGCTCGTATTTCGGTTTCCCTTTTTTTTCCTGGGCGAGTATGAAAGCATAGGATGTACTCCGCGAGCGTGCATTCCCCATTCGGGGCTGTGGCGCAACGGATAACGCGTCTGACTACGGATCAGAAGATTCCAGGTTTGAATCCTGGCAGGCTCGTATTTCGGTTTCCCTTTTTTTTTTCCTGGGCGAGTATGAAAGCATCGGATGTACTCCGCGAGCGTGCATTCCCCATTCGGGGCTGTGGCGCAACGGATAACGCGTCTGACTACGGATCAGAAGATTCCAGGTTCGAATCCTGGCAGGCTCGTATTTCGGTTTCCCTTTTTTTTTCCTGGGCGAGTATGAAAGCATGGGATGTACTCCGCGAGCGTGCATTCCCCATTCGGGCCTGTGGCGCAACGGATAACGCGTCTGACTACGGATCAGAAGATTCCAGGTTCGAATCCTGGCAGGCTCGCATTTCGGTTTCCCCCCTTTTTTTTTCCTGGGCGAGTATGAAAGCATGGGATGTACTCCGCGAGCGTGCATTCCCCATTCGGGCCTGTGGCGCAAGATTCTGCTTCCGGCCACCGAGCGTGACGGACGCATGATGACGGGCTCCGTTGGAGCGGCTTCAGCGGCCTTTTCTAGCCGCGGAAACAGGACGATGGAACAGGAGGGCACCTACCAAGTTGTTCTGCCAGGTCTGCCAACAGGTCGTTATGTTTTAAATACAGTTTTTTTGCACGCTGATATTACGGCGCGACCGTACCGGATTGAAGATTTCCGTGACGCATTGGCACCGCATTCGCTTCTTCCGGATGTTATCGCCCTGGGGGCGTATCGCATGAGCCATGTCTGGGCTATCACTTTCAAGGACGCGGACGCGGTGAAGAAGATCTCGAGCATCGGGGAGCTGCGTGTAAAAAACCGGCGCTGCCTGGTGATTGACCCGGCGAACCAGGACGTTCGACTGAAGCTCCACTGGCTTCTACACAATGTGCCTGATGAGGACGTGCGTGTCGCCTTTGCGCCCTATGGGAAAGTTACCGAAGTAGGCCGGGAGCGCTGGCGTGTGCAAGGTATGACAGAGAAGGGATCAACCACCCGGCTTGTCACCCTCAAGTTGAAAGCGGGCGTGAAGTTGGATGACTTGCCCCACCAGCTGAGCGTTGGCGGTGAGTTGGCGCTTGTCGTGGTACCAGGCAGACCCCCGCTGTGCCTTCGGTGTCGCGGTACGGGCCACATCCGCAAGGAATGTCGAGTCCCGCGTTGCGGAATCTGCCGACGCTTCGGGCACGAAGACGACCAGTGTACGCGCACTTACGCGAGCATTACAGGCCCGGGAACCAGCGAGGACTCGTCCGAGATGCTGATGGACGAGGCGGATGCTGAGGAAGCAGCCCGTGTGGGTGGACAACCACAGCGCCAGACTTGGCCATCATTCACGACTCTGGTGAAGCAGAAGGCGGGGCCGTCCGGCGCAACAGATGGTAGTGTACAGGCGCAGCATAAGCCTGAACAGGACGACGACGACAAGGCAAAGGAGGCGGCGAAAGCCGCGGACGCTAAAGAAAGCAGCGTGGAGACCCCCGGCATTGATACCATGGAGACGAACCAGGAAGCGGCGAGCACCATTGCTGGAAAACGTCCGCATGAAGAAAGCGGAGACGTCAAGCTGCAGCCTGGCGGTAGCGGCGATGAGCCTCCGCCGAAGGCAGGGGGACTGAGACGCTCGTCTTTAAAACCGCGGCCGAACATTCCGGCCGACACGCGGAAGGCGGGGAAACCGCCTCCGTAGTAACACAGTGTCCTGGTCGGTGTCAGCGCCGGTTGTGTTGGTTGACCGGTGTCAAGAGGTCCTGGCAGTTGTGAGGAAGGCTACGTCAACCATGAAGGTAGGCACCATGCGGATAGAGGCGTTTCTTCTTCTAAGACATGGCTTTTAATCTTGTTGCTCCACTTCGAGTTGCGACCTTGAACGTCAGAGGTCTGGGAGCAAGAAGGCGACAATACCAGCTTAATCGCCTTCTTCTGGATAACGATATTGATATAATTGCTTTACAAGAGTCGAAAATAGAGAGCCAAGAGCACACTGACCGCATGGTGTCTTCCTTTCAAGCAAACTTTCATGTTTGCGTTTGTCATTCTGTTGGGACGTCGGGTGGGTGCCTTGTATTCATACGTAAGACGTTAAGAGTGAACGTAGAGGCTGTATTTGCATGCCCAAGTGGTCGCCTTTTGATTGCTGATTTCACATTTTCGAATTTTTGTTGGCGAATTGTTTGTGTATATGCTCCTAATGTAGAAAGCGAGCGTAAAATTTTCTTTGAATCCCTTGAGCCATGGTTGAATGGCGACAAGTTTTTGCTTGTACTGGGAGACTTCAACTGTGTGTGCGCCGCAGCTGACAGAGTGAAGTTTAGGCCACTGAGAGACAAGAGCTCTGAAGTTTTGAATACTTTTGTGCATGAGTATGGTCCCGAGGATGTTGGCGATGTGTTTTCCACTGGGACCCACCCAGAATACACGCACTTTCAGCGGGAGAGCCATGCGAGACTAGATAGAATGTATGTATCTGTCGATCTTATGCCGCTATGCTCAAGTTATGACGTTAAACCTGTGCCTTTCAGTGATCATTGCCTCGTGAGCATGACTTTAGGAATGAAGGGCAGGAAATCGCGCTTTAACTGGCACTTATGGAAATTAAACACAAGGCTTTTGGAGGATGAAGGGTTCATTATGCAAGTAAAGACCAAGCTAGACAAACTGCTAGACGCGCAGCCAGCTAGTTTTGCAACTGAATGGGAAGGGTTCAAAGAGTGGGTAAAAATGAAAGCAATAGAAAAGAGCAGCGTGGCTCGCTATAAAGAGAAAGAAAAAGAAAAAGAAATGAACGGGCAACTTGAATGGATGCTGAGCATGGAAAATAGCGCGCCGGGAACTTTCACGAAAGAAATACGGGAAGTGAAATGCCAGCTCGAAAGAATCGACGCCGACAGGTATAGGGCCGCCGTCATACGCGCAAGGTCTGAAAAATTGTGGGCTGGCGAAACGCCGACAAAACGAGCGCTATCAGACGAGAAAAGATACGCTTGCCAGAAAGAAATTAGGAGCATCCGATTTGAAGGCCGCACTTCGGAAGATGCGAGAGACATTCAGTGTGCTATAGCCGAACATTTCACAGAACTTCTTAGCAATAAGCTCGAGACCATAGAAGGCTTCCATGTAGACTTCTTGAGGCTGGTGCCAAGACTAGATGATGAAATTAAGGAACGTCTTGAACTGCCTATAACTTTACAGGAGATAGAAAAAGCAATAGACGACCTAACATCTGGGAAAGTTCCTGGGCCAGATGGGCTAAGTGCGGCCTTTTATAAAACCTTTCGGCTTCCTGTTGCACAGTGCATGCTCCATGTGATAACTGAGGCTCATGAGCGCAAACGGGTTCCATTGTCTTTCAATACGTCCCACATCGTTCTAATTCCCAAGACTGACGATCCGGAAGAACGACTGTTGGTGGGGTCATATCGACCGATTAGTCTCACCAACGTCGACTACAAAGTATTTATGAAGGTTCTAGCAAAAAGACTGCAGTCTGTGATCACGAAATT
Organism: Dermacentor albipictus; assembly: GCF_038994185.2. NCBI lineage: Eukaryota > Metazoa > Arthropoda > Arachnida > Ixodida > Ixodidae > Dermacentor > Dermacentor albipictus. The sequence goes on from NC_091827.1 coordinate 10,270,672, forward strand.
GGTAGGGTCTCACCAGACGTGTGGAATTAAAGGCCGTAGCATCGCTACAAATATACATGTCGCACGCAACGTATTAGAGTGTGTCGATGCAGTTGGCGGTCAGATAGCAATGATGCAGCTCTATTTGGCGAAAGCCTTTGACCGCGTCTCCCATGAAATCCTTTTTTCCATCCTGGAACACTCCAAACTAGGGGACATTATAGTAGAGGGCGTAAAAATGGCCTACAAGAACTGTACGACCCGCATTATAGTTAATGGCGATCTCACTGACAAACTTGCTGTACGTTCTTCAGTAAGACAGGGATGCCCGCTTTCCCCCTTGCTTTTCGCAGTGTATTTAGAGCCACTATGCCTGGCAATTATCAACTCTGACCGAATTTCAGGTTACAGACTGCAGTCATCACACGTGAAAGTACTCGCGTATGCTGACGATATAGCGATGTTTTGCGCTGATAGACAGAGCATCTGTGAAGCGACAATTGTGATTGAAAAATTCTGCGCTCAGACTGGAAGTCAGATCAATTGGGGAAAAAGCTCCGGTTTTTGGCATGGCGAATGGGACGTAACATCGGGTTGTTTTTCTCGGCTTCGATGGTCCACCTTGCCAACGCGGTATCTAGGAGTACCTCTGGATTGTTATCGGGATCCCAGCTCGTACTGGAAAGAAGAAACTTCGAGAATAAAAGAGAAAGCGGTCGCGTGGCAAGGAAGACAGCTATCAATGTTTTCCCGTGCCTCTATCTGTAATGTCTTTTTAATTTCGAAGCTCTGGTATGTCATGAATGTGCTGTGTGCGACCCGAACAGCTATTCAAAAAATGCATCGTGTTTTTGCTGTTTTTATTTGGGCGTCTAACTGGGAAAGAACCAGCCGAACTAACCTGTTTGTTTCCGTTAAAAGCGGAGGCCTTGGCCTGGCGCATCTTTTTTTGCGTCAAGTGGTCTCGCGATTTATGTTTTTGCGTGATCAAAGTGATCCCTTTCTAAGATCTGTTATGCAAGTGCGCCTACAGAGACTGCTCCCTGGAAGGATAGTCGCCTGTGATAACATGTGTGGTGCTGTGACAGGATACTTGCGCGAGGTTGTACTTTCGTGCAAGATGTTGGAAGTACGTTTCAGCCCTGAATACCTATGTAATGTCAATAAGAAAAAGCTGTACAAAGCGTTGGTTGACGTGATGTTGCCGGTACCCATTTATCGGACACCTTACTTTGGAGGCCCAGGGCAAGATATTTTAAAAAGAGTTAAGAACATGCCCGTTAGACCTGTGGTCAAAACTTTTTTTTTTAAACTGCATTCCGGTACGCTGCCTGTTAAAACCTGGCTGCATGATAAGGGTCTTTTCGTGCCATGGACAACAAACTGCTTGTTATGCAGGAAGCCCGAGACAGTGGAACATGTTTTCCTAGAATGTTGGGATCCAATTTTTTATTGGGATGTCCTTCAGAGGACGATTAAAAAGGAACTACCTTTAAGTCCTTACGGCATCCGGTACTTATCAGTTGAAAGTGAAGAAGTACCCTACGATTTAATTATGCTTCTTGGCCTCCACAGTTTGTGGAAAACGCGAATGCAGGTGCGACATGCAGACATAAATACAAGATCCACACGTGAAAACTTCATCGAAAGTGTTGTTTATCTTCGCGAATGTTTCAGGGCTCAGACTGATCCACCAGAGTGGATATCACTGTTTGATGATTTGTCACAAATGAAAAGTTTTTAGCACCACTCGCGTCAGTCCAAGTGTGGCTGAAGTGTTTTATCATGTTACTTTGTGTTATGCGTCCAAAAACGGCAATAAAGAAAAAAAAATCGGGCCTGTGGCGCAACGGATAACGCGTCTGACTACGGATCAGAAGATTCCAGGTTCGAATCCTGGCAGGCTCGTATTTCGGTTTCCCTTTTTTTTTCCTGGGCGTGTATGAAAGCATGGGATGTACTCCGCGAGCGTGCATTCCCCATTCGGGCCTGTGGCGCAACGGATAACGCGTCTGACTACGGATCAGAAGATTCCAGGTTCGAATCCTGGCAGGCTCGCATTTCGGTTTCCCCCCCTTTTTTTTTCCTGGGCGAGTATGAAAGCATGGAATGAAACTTGTCATGTTTGATGACTGGGCGTGTTGGTATAGCATGTTAGAGGTTGGATTGCGCAACATTTTGACGAGACACACTGTAGAGACAAGCTCGCCGACAATACTGGCAGGCTCGTTTTTCGATTTCTTTTTTTTTTCCTGGGAGAGAATGAAAGTATGGGCTATACTCCGGGAGGCTTTATCCACCATCGGGGCCTGTGGCCCAACAGATAGTGCGTCTCTCTGTCGGTCTTTCTGTCAATGGATACGAACAAATCCTGAAATACGAGTCATAATAAGCCGCGTTTACATGAATACGACAACTGGCGCATCGCATCGCATCACATCAACTTTCTAGCGCATCGCATCCATGTAAACGGGCCTAATGCGCTAGGAAATCGCGTCACATTAATGCGCCAGACCGACGAGTAATTCGAGGTTGGAATGCGCAACAGTTTGACGATACACACAGAAGAGACACACACCACAGAGCGCTCATGTTACTGAGTTACTCATGTTACTGCCGAGCGTTTCGGTGAAGAAATGCAACAATTCTGTATACCATGAACGATACTCGTCGTGAGCAAACCTGATTTAGCGGATTAAAATCGCGGTAATTATTGTAGAAGTCATATATAGCTGGTGTTTGTGACATACTTGTTGCACCACTGCAGGTATGTTATCATGACTGGATTCTTATATGCTATGTTTTTGCGGTTTTCGATCCGCGCATGAAAAACCTGCAGTGTGCTGGTCGGCACTCCTTCGGCTGGCGCTGTGGCGTTGCCTTTGAGAACTGTATTGCCGTCTAAGAAATAAGCTCCTTGAATAAATTTTCGCGAACGGAGACGTCGTAAAAGTATATTTCAGACGACCGCCATAAGTATACAGGCAGAGGGAACGAGAGCGAACAAACGAAAACACTGCAGAAGGCGCCCGGACACCGCCCGAACTGCAGCAGACGACAGGCGCGAGTCCGTACCCTGACGTTACGCGAGCGGCGCTCGCAGCGCCCCTGTAGTTGGTTCACGGGGCTAATAGCACCCATAAGGTCCCTCTAAGCAACCATGCGCTTGCGCGTCACCCACGTTCACCAAGTGAATCGGTGAAACGTCACTCATTTTTTAGAGCGTACCTCTTTTTTTGCAGCGAGCATCGTCGTCGGCGGCGTAACCCAGCGAACGAGCACAACAGCAAAAGATGAAAGACCGAACGCGGAGCGGCAGATGAAAGACGCGAACCGCAAACGGCGGAGACCAGTGAGAGCGGCGCCTTCAATGACGTGCACGCGTGAGGCTGATTTCATGCGGACATACCCGACCGCTCGATGCGTATTCGTATATGGTATCAGCCGGACCGCTAGTTCCGTAGTATCGTCTGCTCGCGTCAGCTCTCGCTCGCGGTTATTTTGTTTTGCTTGGTTTGGTCTCGTTCGACTTGTTTCGATTTCCATCGCTTGCGATTCTTTCGTCAACGGCTTGTATGCGCGACGCGAATCGTGTAGTACTTTCTGGAAGCCAAGTAAGTGGCACCAGCGATTGCACTGGAACCTTCAACGAGTCATGTATAAAAGACGGCGAGCCTGACCAGCAGGTCGGATTTTCGACGATTGCCGACTCTGCTACACGTCTCTCTCAAATTATTTGCCTCGATATATCGCGAAATCAAAAACACGTATAGAGCTGCGCTCAACTTTCGCATTGGGGAGCATCGTAATCGTTGTTGAATTTTCCCTTTCTTCCTGGTCGTACGGCACGTACGGCAAGCCCGTTTCACTTTCTAAGATACCTCGAAAGAATCTGTTGGAGCCTCGCTAACGTGCCTCAGAAACGGCCTGTGCCAACGTGACTTACCGGGCAAAGCAGACATAAACGCACGCGGCAATATCCTAGGAATGTGTCGAATACGTCCTGTAGACGTCCCTCACACGACCGTTTGGCCGCATTTTGTGGACATCGTAGGGACATACGCAGTGGCGTAGCTAGGTCGTCTGGCACCCGGGGCCATGCCTAGCGTGCTCACTGCACGACGTCAACAAATTTTGATTCGTGTCATGGGGTCACAATAATGTCGATGCTACAAAGTCCGCCGTTCCGAGACGACGTTATTACAAAGTTAAAACAGTTTGCTTCACAACATTTAATAATCGCGAACTGCGATCCTTTTAACGTTCCAAAAATCGTGTCGTAAGCGCTTTTACAACGAATGTATGTATGAGCATACTGCTTTAATAAATACGATATCGCGCGATAATCAAGAGGACAGTCTCTTATTTCGTCGGGTCCAGCTTCCGGTGGGGGCAGAACGGAAGCAGTCTTCCGAACACCGCGTGCTGGACCACCGGAAACTTGCCCAGGACCTCGGCCTTGTACATCTTGATGAGGCCCGCGTTGATCTTGGCCCAGCTGGGGATGGCGCTGATGTTCCACAGCTGGTTGGAGTGCTCGTGGAAGGGGCCGCTCTTCATCTTGCAGATGAACTCGATGCAGCCCATGAACATGTAGTCGCGCGAGCAGCTCTGCGCGAACCCTGGTGTCGGGAAGGACTTGGGCTGTATCGCGTGCTGGCCGACCAGCTGAGCGCTGCCCCAGATGAACGGCAGGAACTGGTAGTCGTCGAGGCTCCAGGCGCCGTGGCTGCCGGCGGGCTCCATGCGGTACTCCAGCTGGAGGTGACGCACCAACTCCAGGTACCTGGGCGAAAACGTAATTCCAAGAGGCGACTCAAGGGCGGTTGACGCATCGAAGACGGAGAATGTCTTTCGGGGCGCATTGGTGTGTGCATGCGGTTTGTCGTTCCACGTTTGTTGTTCGGGGAGGAAGAGACGCTCTCCCAGAACACCTGTCTTTTCTTTCATTCGATAGCAACCGCTGTTGAGTCATCCTATACTTCACCTACGCCACTTTATCCTGCTTTAGTGCCATCTATACTCTTACGCAGAGCCTTTTACTTATCCGTTACTTTACATTCTCTTTAGAATGCACCTTCGGAATCGGCTCGCATTTGTAGACTTAATTCACTATCTTCGTGATCGGCCCACGCTTTTCCTTGAGTAAAACCACGCTTCCGGTTCCGGTTTCAGGAGCGCGCAATTTGAACTTTGAATTCGTTTCGGACATTTCTTTTTTCGCTGATTATGCATTATGATCTGTACAAAGCTCTATGCTAACCTTGGTGTGTCTTTTTTTCGTTCCAAGCGTCGTTTTGACGCCCTCTTGTCCAAAGTGCACTAGAAAGCCTCAAACCGGCTGATTTATCAGACGAAAGCGGTTAGATACCCAGATCCCACGAACCCCGAATGGATCTGACTTAGCCAAAGAAGACGTTGACTTCTCTCCCCCATCTGCTCCCCCGAAAGAAATAAAACGCATACCTGTAATACATATTTGCTCTGAAACCATCTAGTACGTGTTACGACAACAGTAGACTGCCACAGGCGACACCGCGACACTTTCACAAGACCACTACCACGGAGCACCCAATTACTATTACTTTGCGAGGCTGGCACACCATTGTCCTCACGACCGCTATAGACCGTTTCATCGGGCGAGGAGGATAGGGCGCACGGAGAGTCTTTCCTCCTCTCTGGCTTGGGCGATCCGGCGCGGCGCAGCTTGAAAGTATTGCTGTCGCGTGCTGCGGAACGATTTCTTGATGTTTTAGATCGTACTCTGTGAAATTTACGCCGTGTCCGTTCATATAGGATCGTCAGGGAAGCCTTTCGGTGCATCGGTAACTACAATAGGCGGAAATATCTTTTGGGGGCGCGAAAATGTGACGCGTTTTATCAGCCGGGGTGTACGCACATTATCAGTCGCGGTGTGTGTATGTGTTGTGAACTATTTTGCTTATATCGGTTTTAACTCAGCAAAGAAAACCGGTGTCTTTTAATTAGCAGCATGAAATGGTAAATCTGCTCAATGTCTGATCGCTTGGCGTAGGGAGTAAAACATAAAGCATAAGAGCGCATGTGCACGGCCAACCTAAGGCAAGCACGAAACATCTAAGCGGCAGGCGCAATCAAATATTTGTGATGCACCGGCATCGTTCTCGCGCATTTCAAGTCTAGTAGGCTTGAAATTACCATATGTCTACGCTAGCCTTCCTGCATGAGGCCGATGGCGCTGCTCAACACAGCGATCACTGCGGTTGGTGATCCAGCACGGTACATATGTAAGCTGTGCGCTTCGGCATTGCCTTTTTGGCCATGCATACAGCCATAATATATGAGGGATCGCATAAAAAGAATGCGATGCCTATTTTTGAGGACAAAAGTTCCGTAATACGTGTGAGTGCGTCGTATAGAGAACGGAACGAACACAACCGAAAAAGAAATTCGGTTATCATCCTCTTTCTAGAAAACGCAAGAGAAAACGGGCTAACACCGCAACAGGGCCTCGCATAGTCACGCCGTACAACGTTTATAAATATATAACCGCTGATGCGGTATGCTTGGGCCAAGCGGTATATAGAACAAAGATATATGTAATCCAGCACCTACCACTGCTTAGGACGCTCGCGCAGTTTGTAAACAGTCCCTTTGCTGGACAAGCGTAATTCAGACTGTAAGGTATGCTGCTATCACTTGTCAAAACTATTTTATTCAGGGTTGGAAACCTCACCCATCGAACCAAGTAGTCACGCAATGTAACCTGCAGCAAACAGTTTGAACGCTTGTCAAAGTATAACATCACAGCTCCTATCGTAGCAGAACGGTACCCACGCTCACGCTGTTACGATCGTCGCGTATGTTTCATGGCTCCTAAACCGCAGCTTAGAAATAGAGGATGATACTGCAATAAGGTCACATTAGTGACTGGGACATTCAGAAATACACAATTCATCTCCGAGGCTGATTGTAAACTCGAATATGCGCGCACACATCGCGGTGCGTCTTCCGTCCACCTCAACGCCTGCAGAAATTCCGGCCATGACGCCTTAAACCACTTCAGCACGTCTCACAGAACAGTTTACCACGTAGAAGACGCACGTCATACTAAACAGGCCGCACGACGGCGAAAACAAACGCCAGAACCTGCCGCCGAGCGTATACCTGCCATGCAAAAAACCTCTTTCACCCAAGCCAGTATGGCGCTGCTCATAGGCGGCGCCACTGCACTCACAATATGGCGGCGCCTACAAAAAAAAACGGTCTATAGGCGTTTACAGCGCCGCTACATCGGCGGTGTCATCTCTGAACACGTCAGCGTCCTGTCAATAGTTCCTAAGAAAATTAGGAAAAGAGGAACAGATAACGCGACACAAAGCGCAAGGAGCGATTCCGCCTAGCGGAACAGCCTAGCCGAGGACACTGGCACTTGGGGCGCACGTGCGTAAACTCGACTCTTTCGCCGATGCGTTCTGTCATCGGCGCTGATCGGCTCTCCGGTATGGCGATAATATTAAAAAAAAATTGCATGCCAGTCGCGTGCAATAAGATCTGCAACACGGTGCCCATAATTTAAGGGGCCTCAAGACTAATTACCGAAAACTGCGCACTGGTACTTGTAGAGGTCGCCACAGTTCAGCCCCATTTGTTAGGCTGCCACCAAATTGTGGCGCCCCCTGTGACGTGTGTGTGTGTGTGTGTGTGTGTGTGTGTGTGTGTGTGTGTGTGTGTGTGTGTGTGTGTGTGTGTGTGTGTGTGTGTGTGTGTGTGTGTGTGTGTGTGTGTGTGTGTGTGTGTGTGTGTGTGTGTGTGTGTGTGTGTGTGTGTGTGTGTGTGTGTGTGTGTGTGTGTGTGTGTGTGTGTGTGTGTGTGTGTGTGTGTGTGTGTGTGTGTGTGTGTGTGTGTGTGTGTGTGTGTGTGTGTGTTCGGGGGGGCATTCCCTTTTCGTCCAAGCAAGTGGCCGCACGTTTCGGTCCGTCCCTGCGTGCTCGTGCCCTAACCACGCGACAGTACTTATGAAACCCAAATCTGCACACTGGTACTTATGAAACTCATTTTTCGTATGCTGAATCATGAGGAACGTTGGAAGTCACCTCCCCCCCCCTTACACACACACACGTAAGGCAGTTACACCAACCTTTGGAATACGGCCAGGACTACGGCGTCAGAATCCTCTTCCACCCAGGCCCCGATCTTGAACAGGCAGCACAGGAACATGGCGAAGCTCATCTCGTGGCCCGTGCCGTAGTCGATGCGCGTCGAGTTGCCGAAGCTGTCGTCGAAGTAAGGCACGAGCTCCACCAGGGCCGGCCGGCACCTGGCCGGCAGCGCGTCGCCCAGCAGCCGTCGACTCTCGTCGTTCACCTTGCCCAGCCACGTCCGGAAGGCCGTGTTGCCGAACCGCTGCGGCTGGCTGACGGGCGGCGTCTCCCGCACCCAGCTGTCCAGCGTGTCCAGCACGGACAGCAGGGCCGAGGTGACCTCGGAGACGTGGAAGGCGTCGGTGAGCTTCTTGCCCTTGACGCGCTCGTTGAGGGCGAGAACGAAGCCGACGTACTCGCCGTACGCTTCGCTCTCGGTCCAGCGCTTCATGTCGCCGGGCGACAGGACTTGCCGCTTGGGCTCCACGTACTCCGGCTCCTCGTCGCTGTCTGACATAGCGGCGCGGTCGATTGACGACGTGCCTGCTAAACGGGCGCCTAAAGTGTCGTTGCTGTTGATTCGAAGTGTTCCAGGCACAGAAGTCTTCTAGGCGCGTGGCAATTATGGTGGCGATGGTGATGATGTTGATCGTAGCGGTGGTGATGCAGGCGCCACCCTTTGAAGCAGACGATCGCACGAGAGAGCACCGGGTCAAAGAAGAGAAAGACAAACAAACAGGAAGAAGAACAGACGAAGAAAAGATTAGTATGCTTATTAATGTAATTTAATTTTCCAACATGGATACAAAATATAGAAAACTAAAGCAAGGAGCAGGCGGGCAACAGCCACCAGAAGGGACACAGCGCCTGCCTACGTTCGCTTCTTTGTGGGCTTCAGGAAGCGGACGACGTAAAGTAGAAATAGAAGGCAGCAAGGAAAGAGGAAATAAAGAATAAGAAGACATAAACAAATCCAAATTAATACAGTGACAAAGAATATAGCGTATGGCAGTAGGAATAGAAAAAAAGACCACTGCGTGTGGTGCTATTAAAAGAATGCTAATACCATCCGGGCTGTCGTCACTCAAAGAAATAATAACCGGCAGATGCCATGCATATTTGGAAATCGGTTATAGGCCATGCTTCTTTTTTTACAGCGAAGGTGTCAAGGGTTACTGTCCCCACTATAGTGTCCGCGTGTAGAAAAAAAAAATCCCGAAGATAGTGCAATGCCGGGCCGACCCGCGGCGGAGGTGAAGCATGCGTTAAACACTTTCCATACGTGAGCCGATCCCAAAGGTAGTGCAATGCCGGGCCGACCCGCGGCGGACGTGCAGTTCGTCATGAAGGGGTCCACATAGACAGCTTCGCTGGTTAATCCCTCTTCACAGAATGGAAGGGCACATATTTTTTTCTGTCTTTTTTATGTTTACAGAAATCTAGTCACTTCTTCACTTGTGTGTAGTTCAATGCTGCTCGCTCAATCTGCCTGACTCTTGGGCAATCCGTGTGAGTGGGTATGTGCCATAGACATCACCGTCATCATCCTCCCTCAATGCACGCTCCCCTCCCCCCACCCCCGTTCCTATTTTGTTCCATTTACTTGCTTATTCGCGCTTGGCTGCTTTTGATGACTACTTCTTCACGTTCCTCCAGCCGACTTCTTCATTACTGCATCTTGTTCTGCTTGTATACTGGGACATCTACCCAGTGGCACGCACCGATTCCACAGGAACTTTTTTTAAAGGGCCCCTCACCAGGCCACATAGCAAATGTTCATTATACGCTGGAAATTGTTACGTGCCCTCTAGGGAGCGTTCTACCGCAAGAATTTCGCCAAATTGGTTCATTAATAGCCGAGATAGGAATGTTTCAGTGCCGCTAACCCATGATTTCAGGAGGCGAGCGTCACCGCCAACACTGGCACTTTCTAAAACCCCTTAAACTTCGTACAGTAGTGCCACGCGTTGAAGAATTCCGCCTCCTCCTTGCGCGCCCTGGCTGAGGCCGACGCCGCGTCGCTATTGGCCTAATAGCATCACGTGGGCCCTCGCGCCGTGCATCATCGCCATTTTTGCTCAAAAAACGTCTACGAAGTGGCGAGGAGCGCATGTTGGCACCGTTGCTAGGAGCGAGGAGCGCATGTTGGCGCCGTTGTTGGCGCCTAACAGTGTAGGCGGCGCCACGGTCGAGAGAAGCAGATTCTTGATGATGGGTAGGAAAGGTTGGGTGGGGTAAAGTAAAACCCCTCAATCTCCCAAAGTAGCGCCATTCACTTCCCTCCTCCTCCGCTCGGCGCGGCCTCGACGGTGGCGCCGCTGGTGGTGGGCCTGCCGTAGCAGACGACGGCTAACACGCTACGGGAGGAAATCCGCGGAAAAGTTCTTTCGAGTCCTGCGGAGCAGTTTTTTCAATCTAGATCTTGCTTTGTCAGTCGGTAACTGGCCTTAAGAATGTCGTGTCGGATTTGCGGAAGAAATAGAGAAAAGCACCATTATTCAAGGCGTATTTAAGGCGTAAAGCGCGCGCACGTTGAAAGTTCGTGTTGCTGAAACACGACACAAGCACGCGGTGTGCTCAGACACGCGAGTAATTACCAGAGTTTCAGGTTTTGACAGCGCGAAAGTATGTGCACGTGGTTTCGTAGGTTAATTTACGTACCTGCAGGATGCTTTTGTTCGGCCGGCGCGTGAGAGATTCCGACTGTCTGCGGTCAGCAATGCCTGGCAGCAGGGCCGTTTCTGTTCCGCGCCTTTTACAGATGTACGTAGCTCATGCACAGGTTGTGGTGGCCATGAGCAACGTTTTCACACATAGGCGGTATAGATAATTTTAACAACGTACCAGCATATGAAATCGTTATTTATTTATTACAGTGCAAATGGTTAGAATTTGATAGAAAAGAAAGAAGGAACTTGATGGGACAACTGGAAAGAGGTTCAGAAAATAATTATCCCCCTCACTCATTGGCACCAGCAACACTTTTGTTGAAGTGCTAATTTTATCTCTGTATACTACGTGCGTCTGTATTCTTTTGCGTTGTAAGTTTTCACAAGGAAGCAGTGTTGCGTTAACTGGAACAGTCAAGGCACACAAGACAGAAGAAAAGTTGATTCTTGGGTTTTACATCCCAACACCACGATCTCATAAGGCACGCCATAATGGGGGCTCTGGATTAATTTTTTTTTGCAGCTGGGGTTCTTTAACGCACCCCCAATGCACTGGACACGGGCCCGTTTTGACACGGGCGTCAAAAGAAGAGGTTGGAGGAGCCGTGTCACTTCACAAAGCCGCGCGTTCTTTGCCACTTGCTCGAAGTCAGCCCGCCCGATCTTGTGAATCCACACTTTTCTTCGTTTTGCGTTGCGCCCGGCGGATGGTAAAACAAAAAGCTTTTTGCCGTCACTGGGTCTGTTGTGGCAACCGTAGGCGCAGCAGCACGGCATCGCAATTAAGCACTCGGCCCTAACACATTGTATAAAACTACCGCGCTCCTTCAAACCGCCTGCCGTACTTCGACGCGCAGGCCCAACAATGGGGGTCGCAGGCCCAAGATTGGGGGTCGCAGCGCGCTGGAAAGAAAAGATATACAAAAGCGCGGCGCCTGCTCTGCGCCGGAAAGAAAAAAATATACAAAAGCGCGGGGCCCGCTTTCACGTGACACAGATTGGCCAATGGGGGAGCGGAGGAGGCTGGGGTGACAGGAGGAGTGGAGGAGGAAGCGCCTGGGTGAGCGGGGTGGCGGAAAGATCTAAGAATGGCGCTACTTTTGGAAAATTGAGGGGCTTTAGGGTAAAGTGCAGCGCAGTAACTGTCTCTCAGCAGAGGACACCTCAACCGCGCTGCACAGGGGGTAGGGAATAAAAGTAGAGGGAGAGAAAGAGCACCAGGAACAGCAGCACGCCGCGGAAATGTGATGGAGCTGAAGGCGGTCGGTGAGGCCGACAGCCTCGGCGAATGTCAGGAGCGCACGTAGTAGTGTCCTGTGTCGTGAAGGGCAGCGCGAACGGTGCAGGAGTTCAGTCACGGTGTCGCACGGCAGGCCGTGCCCACGGTAAACACGGGCAAGGGACGCGCGCGCGAGCGAGAAGTTGGGGCACTCACATAGCAGGTGCTGGAGTGTCTCGATCGCGCCGCAGTCGCCGCAAAGGGGAGACGGGGCTCCACGCAGTCTATGCCGCCGCTCGGCGAGCCACACAGAACCGGTCCGAAGGGCGAGGAGGAAGGCGCGCTCGCGCCTATTGAATCCGGTCTGCGGGAGATGGCGCGATGGGCGCCCCTGCGCTAAAGCCCCTCAATTTTCCAAAAGTAGCGCCATTCTTAGATCTTTCCGCCACCCCGCTCACCCAGGCGCTTCCTCCTCCACTCCTCCTGTCGCCCCAGCCTCCTCCGCTCCCCCATTGGCCAATCTGTGTCACGTGAAAGCGGGCCCCGCGCTTTTGTATATTTTTTTCTTTCCGGCGCAGAGCAGGCGCCGCGCTTTTGTATATCTTTTCTTTCCAGCGCGCTGCGACCCCCAATCTTGGGCCTGCGACCCCCATTTTTGGGCCTCCGCGACGAAGTACGGCAGGCGGTTTGAAGGAGCGCGGTAGTTTTATACAATGTGTTAGGGCCGAGTGCTTAATTGCGATGCCGTGCTGCTGCGCCTACGGTTGCCACAACAGACCCAGTGACGGCAAAAAGCTTTTTGTTTTACCATCCGCCGGGCGCAACGCAAAACGAAGAAAAGTGTGGATTCACAAGATCGGGCGGGCTGACTTCGAGCAAGTGGCAAAGAACGCGCGGCTTTGTTAAGTGACACGGCTCCTCCAACCTCTTCTTTTGACGCCCGTGTCAAAACGGGCCCGTGTCCAGTGCATTGGGGGTGCGTTAAAGAACCCCAGCTGCAAAAAAAATTAATCCAGAGCCCCCATTATGGCGTGCCTTATGAGATCGTGGTGTTGGGATGTAAAACCCAAGAATCAACTTTTCTTCTGTCTTGTGTGCCTTGACTGTTCCAGTTAACGCAACACTGCTTCCTTGTGAAAACTTACAACGCAAAAGAATACAGACGCACGTAGTATACAGAGATAAAATTAGCACTTCAACAAAAGTGTTGCTGGTGCCAATGAGGGAGGGGGATAATTATTTTCTGAACCTCTTTCCAGTTGTCCCATCAAGTTCCTTCTTTCTTTTCTATCAAATTCTAACCATTTGCACTGTAATAAATAAATAACGATTTCATATGCTGGTAAGTTGTTAAAATTATCTATACCGCCTATGTGTGAAAACGTTGCTCATGGCCACCACAACCTGTGCATGAGCTACGTACATCTGTAAAAGGCGCGGAACAGAAACGGCCCTGCTGCCAGGCATTGCTGACCGCAGACAGTCGGAATCTCTCACGCGCCGGCCGAACAAAAGCATCCTGCAGGTACGTAAATTAACCTACGAAACCACGTGCACATACTTTCGCGCTGTCAAAACCTGAAACTCTAGTAATTACTCGCGTGTCTGAGCACACCGCGTGCTTGTGTCGTGTTTCAGCAACACGAACTTTCAACGTGCGCGCGCTTTACGCCTTAAATACGCCTTGAATAATGGTGCTTTTCTCTATTTCTTCCGCAAATCCGACACGACATTCTTAAGGCCAGTTACCGACTGACAAAGCAAGATCTAGATTGAAAAAACTGCTCCGCAGGACTCGAACGAACTTTTCCGCGGATTTCCTCCCGTAGCGTGTTAGCCGTCGTCTGCTACGGCAGGCCCACTGCCGGCGGCGCCACCGTCGAGGCCGCGCCGAGCGGAGGAGGAGAGAAGTGAATGGCGCTACTTTGGGAGATTGAGGGGCTTACCCTGCGCTAGCGTGCATCGAGGCACCCTACCCTGCGCACCTCGGTCGTCGGGATGGCGGAGTGCGAGCTCCCGTCTGAAGTGGAGTCATGGAGTCGCGCTGTATCCAGCGAGCTCACCCGGTCTGTCAGCGCTGTCGACGAGTCGCGTGCGCGCCTGGCCAGCTGGTCCGCCGTCTCGTTGCCCGCGACTCCGACGTGCGAGGGGATGGAGGGAGCATAGAGAAAGAAACTGAGAGAGCGTGAAAGAGGGGAACAACGAGGAGGAGTGAAGGCAGAGGAGGAGAGTGTCGCTACTTTACGAAGTTTAAGGGGTTTCAGCACTTTCTCCACTTGCCCCCCCCCCCCCCCCATCTTGCCTCCGCTAGCGAAATTCCTTCCCTGCATTATTTCCTACCGGAACTGGAGGCTCGCGTGACGCATACGTTGCGGGCCCCGCCTTCTCTTTTTTTTCTCTCGCTTTTTTTTTTGCTGCGTGGCGCACTTTTGCTGATGGCCTCTCGCGCGAGCTGTTGCGTTTGTCTCGTTTCGCGCAGCGTACGATTTTGCGCGCTGTACACGGGGGCACCTGACTAGCGGTGTCAGTCAGTGCTATGCACGAACACTGAGGCAGACGCAAGCGGATCGCAGAGCATGATCGCGTGCTGGAACGCGGTAGAATATGACATAGTTTCGCTCTATGCGATCGCGCGACTGCACGGCATTGGAACAAGCAGACGAAGCCGGAAGTACATCTCTCTTGCTACGGTACGTAGTAAAACAAAGTCACGCAGACATTCCGTTTGTAGGTTTTGTTATTTATCTAAACTTTAGTTCGTCTACTGAAGCTCTCGATTCCTCGGGACGTGCTCACTTCAAGCTCCCGAGAACGTCCAGCAATTTCACAGTTTCCAGCACCGGAATGTCGTCATCTTCGTACCAGAAGTCAATCCACATCTTCAGATTGAGTGGAACGTGAAAAGTGACTTTCACTCTCCGTTACCATGGAACGCTGAAGTGTTTTGTGCCTTAGCCTTTGGCCTTGCCATGCTAACCCTAGCTGCACGAGACCGAGCGCTCGTGCACGTGCGCTACCCGCCTAGAGCGCCGCTGGCACGCGCCCAGCATGATGGAAACGCAAAAGACCGAAGCAAGCCCCGACCAAGGCTGGCAAACCGTTAGAGACACTAGTCAGCGTCTTGACGAGCTCGTCACCGTAACGTCGAGTCACCGACGGTACCGCATTATAGGAACCACCCGCAAGACCCTGGTGGACCCACTGTTGCATGTGCACGTAGCCGGCTTGGCAACTATATGCGGAAAATAAAGACACCTACGTGAAGGTGAGGACTGTCCAAAACCAAACAGCAGTTGACAGCTACCGCCCAACAGCAATACAGAAACGTTTTCTCATATGGCAAGTTTCGATAATGGGAACACAGCACCCGCTCCTCACACCCTCACATATACCGGGTGAATGGCACGGACACAGTCAAAGGTGTAATTCGTGATATACAGCGTCCTGTGATAGACGAACTTGAAAGGGAGGTAGAAGTGCAAGGAGCTAAAATCTTGCAAGTAAAACGCATAGGTTCATCGCAAACAATCTTGATAATTAACTCTCGAGGGGAACATATTTACCACGATATGCTCTCTACTGTCGACTGGTTGTCCGAATGTACCAGTATAGACCCCGCAGTATGCTGTGCGATTCATGCCTTCACATTGAACACGGCGCGGACTTCTGTCCCCACAGGAACAAATTTGTGGCCTGCATGAAATGCGGAACTACGTTACCTTCAGGATCCAATGAAGACACTCCTCATGAGTGCGAGCTAGCTGCCGAAATTGCGGAGGGCAGCTAGCTATTACCCCGATTGTCTAGTATGTCAAGAGGCGGACGAAGCAAGGAGAGAAGCTGCAGGAGGCCGCAAGAAACGCTACTTAGACGCTATGAAAGAGCAGGAAGAGCACGAGTACGCCAAGCAATCGAGGAACCCATAGAACAAGCACCGCTGCCGCAGTAGAATCAAATGGCCTGATCTCCCAACAACAAACCGCTTCGAAAGACTCAGCATAGCCCAGAAAAGCAACGTGGCCGGAGCGCCAGCCACCAGAACCGGAGCACCGTAGCTAGCAAGGAGGATGGCAGAGGGATACCACGAGTACACCAGGAACCAAGCGGAAACGACGACGAAAGGGACCGCTCCAGGCAGTGGCGTAGCTAGGTCGTCTGGCACCCGGGGCCCACAGGTCTTCTGTCACCCCCCCCCCCCCCGGGTGTACTCGAGGAAGGCGAGGATATCGACAATTTCCGAGTTTCAGCACCAGTACAGCCGCCTTGGACACCGCGCACGTCCCCCGGGTCCCCCTCTCCTTCGCTTTCTTTCCCAGAGATCGCGAATGCAGCAGGTATTCGCGGCGAGGAGTTATGGAGTCACCATCTATAGGAAGCGCCTCGTTGGCTTAGCATGAGGGATCACGCAGGGCACTCCTCATAGGTTTTGCTGTCAGCGCTCACTGAAAACACTACGCGGGAGCTCTCCCGGAAATTTTTGTAAGTACTTTCGAAACGAGAGAAGTTTTTTACTGTCTAAATAATAATCTTGGGCAAACTGAAAGCACAGAATCGTTTACAGACGCTATCTCTTTACCGAATACGTACAGTGAACGCCACTGTGCGCGGTCGCCGCGATTTAGTCTCCCGAGCCGGCTTCTTGCGTGAAAGGTAGACAAACGCCGAGACCAAACTATGTGAAATATGGTCTTATAGTGTTTGTACATCTAAATGGAGCGTAATAGAATGAAGCCTCAATGCAGCGATCGCACAACTTCGCAGAGCCCGACTGTGCGCGTCTGCATGCTTGTCCGCGCAGCGTTTCGCTTTCGCCGTTTTCGCACCGTGCCACGAGCGGCAGAATGTGAGCATTTGACAGTATACAAGCAACCAATGTTTCGTGGGCGCTATCAGAGCTGTTCAAAAATAATTTCATTGTAGAGACTTCGACACCTACGGGGACTGATGTGCCGGACGTCGCGACGATTCAATCTCCTTTTTATGCGAAGCATATTACGAGGGCTCAACCCAGCTCCTCAGGCGCGGCGGTGACCATGAAATCACGTGACACCGTGACGTCACGACAGAGGAGAAGTGGCTTTGGCTCAACTCTTGCAAGACGGGCTGGGTGGGAATCGAACCAGGGTCTCCGGAGTGTGGGACGGAGACGCTACCACTGAGCCACGAGTACGATGCTTCAAAGCGGTACAAAAGCGCCTCTAGTGAATGCGGTGTTGCCTTAGAAACGAGCTGTTTCTAAGGCTCAGGCGTGCGACGCTTGCTCAGGCGCACATTTCGTTGCCGCGCCGAACGCTGCGTTGCTCGACGCTCACCGCGTCCAATGCGGGGCGCGTAGTGGCTGGCGGATCGACGGGAACGCTGTCGCGTTCCACTCTTGAAGGCGAAGCAGGGTAACGCATGAGTTGTTTCTTCGTCTAGCCGAACCAAATATAGCCAAGGAACAGCAGTTCACCAGGCTAAACAGTGGTTCAACAAATAAAATAAAGGCTAGTATGCTTCGCATCCTGGGCTTAACCTTAGCTAAGCCACAGCCATTTTTTTTCTAAATTCTTGGAGGTTTCAATATTATTTCTCGAGTTGCGTCACACTGTATGCTTATCGGTTTTCTCAGCGTGCAATTTCCCACTGCTCCTTTTTTTGTAATTCAGTGCATTATTTCATAATACAAACATGACCATATGCCATGCTTTTTTAAAATTTGTTTCTTACCGCTTCCTTTCCACTCCACTCAACTTGCCAATATCTATAGCATCGACAATGTTCACAGACCAAACCGTCATGACATTAGTCGGGCAGCGGACTCGGGCGAGCGTCTCAGTTCGCGTTTTTCGAATATAGCAGACCCGGCGCCGAAGCAGAAATCTTCCTCGCGTCTGTACTTGCTGCATGCCCGAGTTGTAGCCGATGACTGTTTGCTGGTTTTATGTTTCGCGAGCCAAGCTTCAAGCAGCTTCTTGTCCTGCGGCTACGTATGAATAAGGCTGACACCGGGCTCCGTTGCGTACGTTCGGCACTGCAGCACTGAGCAGCAGCCTACCATGTTGCGCACCTTCAAAGGCAGCCACTACCTATTGTAGTGTTTTCAATCGTTGTAAAGGAGACACTCGAAGCGGGAAAATCCCGCCAATAAATGAGGACCGCAGCGTACGAGGGAACTTAAACTTTCCTTTTCAGCTCGCTTCGGCGCTCCCGAAGCAGCCGACGCGGCCGCTATGTCCACGTGATCCCTAATAGCACGCCACGCCTACGGTGGCACCAGCTTTTCCAGTGGTAGAGTTATACCACAGTGGAGCTCGAAGCCCATACACGCTGTTTTTTTCTGCGCAGAATAACACAGTGTGCTGCACTGATAACTTGTGATAAGCGCATGTGCACATCTTCTGTCAGACTGTAAGGCTTGGCAACCAATCCAAATGCGGAATCGTGGCAAATACGGCTCACGTCAGAAGTTAAAAAAAAATTATAAAGTTTTAATTACCAATTTCAGCGGCAACATTGTAATTTGCAAAATTGAAGGCCGACATTCATATCTTGCCCAACAACAACTTCACAAAAATCGTCGTAGGTACTATGGCCCGCAGTATTTTGGCTGTGGGCAGCCCTGAATGAAAACGAAAATTAAATTATGTCTCAGTGACGCTGATCTCCCCACCATATTAGAAAAACGGAAAACGCCACCTGCCTCCCTGCTGCGCGGGCGCCAATTTTATGACAATTACGACTTCTCTTTATTGTGATCAATAAAGCCTTGTTTTTATTTGCTGCTATACGGACAAACGTGATTATCCTAGCTGCGGTACCACCAAAAGATTGGGACCAGAATAGAACACGCTTCGCGTCGATTCTTGGCGTCACCATAAAAAAAAAAAAAATTACCGACGATTACGTTACTTCCTAATGCGAAATTTGAGCGCAGCAAATAAGCTGTTTCACGTTTTCGATAGATTGAGGCAAAGAAATCGAGCAACACATGTATGCGCTATCACAGAATTTTTTTTTTATTTTTCGCACGTATTCCTTTAACAAAGACTCCACTACCAGTTCTTGACAGTCATGAAGGAAGCTTTGTGGTCGGAGAAATAGACTGATATATATTCGACTTGGTACACCAATGCTTGATTCTCAAAGACGAGATCTATACAAGTGCCTCGCGAGGTTGTCACAGCCGTGGGACGCGTTACGAGCGAGAGGAACGGGATGTTCTCCCGCATAAGTCTTAGGAAATTGCTGTTTGTCTTTATGTCAACATTAAAGTCCCCCACTACTAACATCGGTGTGGATCGATGGACGGTTAATGCGAGTTGCAGGAAGTGCACGACGTCTTTCGTGAGTGCGGTAGCGGACTCACGAAAGCGGTATCAGTCGGTCGCTGCTAGCGCTGGGGGGATGAAAGGGGGGCGGAGCTGGTTACGAGGCCGACGATAACGCCGACGACGACGCGAAACCCAGGAACGGACGCCAAAGAGCCATTTGTGTAGCCAGCCCTCCTCCACAGTCTCTCCTCCTCCCTTCCATCATCCTCCCTCGCCCGGAGAGCCGACAGCTACCTGCCGCGTATAGTGGAGTCTATTAGGCCACACCCTCCCTCTTTCTCTATCATCTTTCACTACCCATTCCCTCTCCCCTGATGACGCTTCGCCGTGCTCCCTGACGGGTTGCAGAACCAAGCGTCCTTCCTTTCCCTAGATCACTATCTATCATCCGACAGCTCGCATGCGCGGCGGCGGAGCAGATTCGTCGGCGAGCTGGTTACGAGGCCGACGACAACGCCGACGACGACGCCGACGACGACGCGAAATCCAGGAACGGACGCCATAGAGCCATTTGTGTAGCCAGCCCTCCTCCACAGTCTCTCCTCCTCCCTTCCATCATCCTCCCTCGCCCGGAGAGCCGACAGCGCGCATGCGCGGCGGCGGAGCAGCAGATTCGTCGGCGAGCTGGTTACGAGGCCGACGACAACGCCGACGACGACGACAACGCCGACGAAGACGACGACGCGAAACCCAGGAACGGACGCCAAAGAGCTGCGCTCTAAAAAGGACCTTGATGAAGCCCGCGCCAGCGAAACCTGTTGGTCTGCACTCGCAATGGAGAGGGTTGAGGGATCAATTTTTTTTTTAATTCTGTGCAGCTGACACAGACACTGTACTTGACATGAAGTCACACAATAACAACAGTTTTCTGAAACTTTCGAGGGTAAGAAGGAAAGCGCGAAACATAACGGCAGGTTTCGCACCGACTTGCCGAACAGAAAGAACGCTTCGCCGTAAACGAGAGTGCCGGGCGCGCTCGTTGAACGCCCTCTTACTGCTGTCTTTGTTCGTCTTCGCTGTACGTTCTGAACGGAAGAGCGACCCAAGAGCCTCAACGCCTTACTGTATGTTTAGCGACTCCTGCTCCCAGCATGAACGCACGCCACACCCCACATGAAACATTCCGCTAAGGCGAATAGTTTAGCGACCATTTTGGGAATTAAATTTCTTAGCCCGCACAATCGTGCAATTATTTCATGGGGTGCTGATAGAGCTGCAGCCGACAATTCTGCGGCGCAACGCATCGGGTACATGAGCTCGGGCTACTGGATACCGGAGCATTCTTTGCCATTTTCGCCCAGTCAAGCCGGCGTAAAGAGGGGTGTCTTCAGGCTTATGACACCCCCCCCCCTCCCTCTGGCCCCTGCACCCGGGTCCCACGGCCCCCCGGCCCCCCCTGTTGCTACGCCACTGGCTCCAGGAACATTGAAAGGCGAAAGATGTTCCCGAGAAGAGCAGCATACGTGGGGGAGTGGTTCGCACCTTTCACCAGCTGCCAAGTCGTCGCCCTCGCACCACACCGCTAATCTCCACCTTTCCTGCAGTCGGGCACTGAAACCAGCTCAGACGGAGCAATCTCAGCGGAAGATAATCAGACATCTACCATTTACCCACTCTCACCCTTTCTGCAGGTTCTGCCAGTGACTGCCTCCATGAACGATTCGCGTTTCGGAGCCCATTAAATCAGTTCAGAAGACGCATACCGTGCGCGTTGGGTCAGGACCAGACTACGGTGGCTAACCAGGCCACCACCTTTAATTACTCTGTCCGGGAACCATCTCAGCCTACACGGCGAGATTCACAGCAACCACATGCCATACTCCAGGAAGGTTGGCAAAGAAGCCTTCGCTTTAAAGCACACACACACTGAAATTCAGTCAGGGCCTCTCACAAGTATTGCCAGTGTTGTATTGTAATTGCAAGCCAATGTTCTACGATTTCGAAGATGAGCAAATTCGAACGCCAGCACCAACGACAAATGAAACGCCGCGACAGTCCTTTAACCTTGCTGTCTATAGTATGCCTTCTCTCTGACGTTTCGGCTCGTTAATGAACGATGCACACCAGCCGGGACAGATCCCTGCGTTTCCAGGAACAGCGCCTGCTTGTGCGCACAACGTGACTCGTGCTGTTCTCAGCCGCTTCCAAACGCGACTCTGAAGGCGCACGAGGGTCAGCAGAGCTTCACGGTGGGTCCCGAACGGCGTTTGATGCGAAACGTGTGGACGTCCTTGGGGTTTTCCTTGAGCAAGCGTTTCAGATGCGCCACGACCCGGTTCACGTTATCCGCCAAATGCTCGGGCAGCATGTCCACGTGGCCCACGGCGACTGCGAGCTGCTTACGCTGCGAACGGAGCAAAAAATGCGCTGCATGGGTTGATAGACATAGAAAGGGAGAGAGAGCAAGCAAACATTTATTTACTAGCCTCATGCTCGAATCTGCGCACTACACAGTAACAGTTTAAGCTCATTTCCCAATGATGATGAGTAGGTGAACGGATAGAGTGCTGGTAAACTGCTTTTGCGGGGATTACTTCTTGTACCGTACATACATATAACTACTTCTGCAAAAAAAAGAAGCGAAACACTTCGTTAAAAAAAGTTCGGGTCTCAAAAGCTGAATGTTCACGTTTCGGAGCTCATACGAATTCTTCTTACACGACGCCTTAGACGCGAGGTCATGTGTCTACTGCACAAGGAAACAGTATGGGCTCCAAAATGTAAATTAACGTTGATTTGGTCGAGGACCGGATGCCTTTGCCTTATTTAGCATGCCCCCTGACCAGACGATTCTTCGTCAGCTTTCGAAAAAGCCTGTCTGCCCCTTCGGTGATCTACTTTTAGAGAATCGGTACAATGAACATGACACGACCGATGACAGGTATTGCTAGTGCTAGCGATGGTGACCGCAACAACACGGCTTTAACATGTAGAAAGGTATATAGAGAAACTATCACGGCAACATGCCTTCAAGAGAATCTTGGCTGTGTTCTCGGCCTCCTTGATCTTGGCCATCATGGGCTGCTCGGGTGAGAATCCGACGGGCGCCTTGTGCTCGCCTACCACAGCATAGCCCAAGTAGGCGTTGAACTGGCTGAGTAGAGGCTTCGACACCAAGAAAGCATCGTACTTCTTAGCTGCGTAGGTGAAAGAAGGCACGTGAGATGAGCAGCTCAAAACCCACAACAATAGCTGAGTGGTGTGTAGCCTGGCCACTGAGGGCAACATTAAAATACACAGTATTAAAGACCGCAACACAATCTCGGGCTTCGTAAAAAAAAAAGAGAAAAAAAAAACCTGGCATAAAATTGTGCAGACACAGAGCAGCCTCCGTGCTATACTTTACGTTTGAAGTACGTTAGAGTTATACGTCAGAGAAACAACATTCGC
Source organism: Dermacentor albipictus (assembly GCF_038994185.2). Lineage (NCBI taxonomy): Eukaryota > Metazoa > Arthropoda > Arachnida > Ixodida > Ixodidae > Dermacentor > Dermacentor albipictus. The sequence continues at coordinate 10,293,365 of NC_091827.1, forward strand.
AAATGTAGACGTCTTTTGAAAACGAAACTTAAAACTCGAGAAAACGTCGCCATTACTGCTCACCGGAAATGACGCACGACCCAGAACGTTGAGAGCCATCGCGGCTCCACGGCATGATCGCCGAGATCTGGCAGCGTGCGCGGAGAACAGGTCACATAAAGCTTATGTTAAAGTATATAACATCCTTGCCTCTGGCAAACTGATAATCTTGAAGGCAGCGTGCTGGGATTTGTGCCGTATTCGCTAACCACAACGTACACGAGTCGTCTGCTTGGGCGAGGCCATACGTCAGAAGTCTAAAAGGCCACCTTCAGCTACGTAATAACCTCACGTATACGAGGGTGATCTTTAGGTTTCTTTAACATGTATGTTTTAGATCAGGATTGATGTCGACCACCTGGGTTTCCTTAACGTGTACCCAAAGCAGGTGTACAGTCGCGATCAATTTGAAAGTGATCGCGCGAGCATCGACTGGCGGGCCTTCCAAGCAGCATAGCGGCCGATTTCGGAACTGCGAAGATAAAAATTGCGCTGCCTTCTTCCCCTATTATGCTCTTCCAGGCTGCAATCGCCACCACCAAGACCAACTCGCCACATTTTTGTGTTTGTTTCCCTTTCATGGAAATGATCTGTGTGCGTCGCTTCCTCATGCATATCTTGACTAACAATGACGCCTCTGTGCAAACGCTCATAACGCAATCGAAATGAATTCGCAGGTTATGCCATGAACGGTGACGGGAGTGACAGCTTTTCAGGGAACACCAAAAGAGAGAGAGGGGAGCTATCTGAGGTTTCCCTCTAGACCGACGGCGATGACGTAACGTGGCGCTGCTCCTAGTTTCGGTGGCCGCTCGAGCGATCACCTTCAAATTGATCGCGACTGTACACGGGCGTTATTGCACGCATTCCGCCTCCATCGAAATGCGGCTGCCGTGGTCAAAAATCGAATAACCTTGTCACGGCTAAGCCGCTGCAATCTATGGGCCAAGCTTACTAGATCAGGCGGCAAACTATGGCAATGCTGACAACTGCGTCCGATAGCGTGCTTGCGAGCAGTGATGGGAACTTCACACTGACAAATGCTGACAAGATCAGGACTGCGAGATACCGAGAGAGCCAGCATGTCGCCACAGATATCGTAGAATCGAGAGGAGCTTGGTCGCTGGACAAGTCGTTGGACTGTCGATATAGCCCTAGTCTGCAGGAAAGGAGCTGATGAACTTATCATGAGAAAGGCACACGTTGCTGTCCAAGTTCGCTTTCTAAGGTCGTAAAAATGCTGCGCATACTGTTTTTTCATTGCCTTCTGTATGTTGTCACGGTGTTCTAGCTCGATAATTCGGAGGGTTATGCGCATTATTATTATTATTTTTTTGCGAAGTACAATCCGCCATCGCGAGACGCCGGCCTTGCGTTAAGTGTTCCTTCGATTCCGTTGCATACGTTCGAGTGCATCCTGTTCATCCAAGGTCATCTACATAGTAAGTGTGTCTCTGCCATTCCGTCGAAGTATATATAATGCAAGTTTCCCTCTTGTGGTGGGCCCTCGATGACCGCACCCCTTCTGTTCAAACTGAGCGCATTGGTGTTCTTGGCACCGGCCGCGGTATATAGCTTACCCGCCGTGGTTGCTCAGTGGCTATGGTGTCGGGCTGCTGAGCACGAGGGCGCGGGATCGAATCCCGGCCACGGCGGCCGCATTTCGATGGGGGCGAAATGCGAAAACACCCGTGTGCTTAGATTTAGGTGCACGTTAAAGAACCCCTGGTGGTCGAAATTTGCGGAGTCCTCCACTACGGCGTGCCTCATAATCAGAAAGTGGTTTTGGCACGTAAAACCCCAAATATTATTATTAGTATATAGCTTAGTGTGGCTGTCGCGTTGCGCTGTCGAGCTGGAGGTCGCGGGTGCGATCCTCGCCGCGGCCGCCGCATTTCAAAGGAGGCGGAAATTAAAAAAGCGCTCGTGTACTTATAGATTCGTGCGCTCCTTAAAGAATCTCAGGTGATCAAAATGATTACGGAGATCGCCCCCCCCCCCCCTCACTGGCGTGTTTTACGATATATTGTCGTTTCGGCACGTAAAACTTCGGAATGTAAATTCTGTGGTCTGTTCTGTATAGGCTAAATAAATGTGCACAAAAAACGCGCGCGCGCGATGCAGGAAACGTACGGTATATATACGATGTGGTGTCGCTCCCAAAGGACTACAGTAGTATGCGTACGAACAACCGTAAATCATCAGGCTCCAGCAGATTCGAAACGTCGGCAGCAGCCACATTCCAGCATGGTCTACGAGAGTGATTGGGCAGCGCGCGAGTGGTGCGTGCCACCGGATCTGTGCGGAGATGTTTCTGAATATAAATAAGATGGCCTGGCAAGATTAATGTTTCCATGAAGTATACATAAGAGGAAAACAAAATGGCGAATATGAAGAGGTTTTAGTGGAACGTTAAGTTTCATTTCGGTAACGCTAAAGCTGCAGTCATAATTTCCGGAATCATTTCTGGAAATTATTGGAAGTCCGATATTGTACGCGTTCTGACTTGGTGATTAAGTATTCTTGGTGGAAGGGGACCAGATCGATTATGCAAGTTCCAAATGCGGCCGAATGAACATTTGATGCGCCAGCTTAAGAATGGTAGGTAACGATTTACGCAGATTGCGAACAGTGTACCGGCCCAACAGCACAAATAGTAGCAATATGGGATTACCATGAAGGACTAGGTGTGAGGTGTGATCCTGCGTATTGTAGGATTCAATCCGAGACACGACAGAGATAATAAAATAGGACAATCTGAGTGGGATCGATTGTTTGCAACTGAAAGGAATGAGCTTGCGTTTGCTTCAGTTTAGAACCATTTATCATTTGCGGCACGACCACATGCTTATAAGCTTAATGTCACTTTGTAGGACAAGGTAATCACCGGGAGAAGTTATTTTTCAGTAAACGACACGATCATAAGCGAATAGCCGAATATATTAAGGAATGTTAGCTGGCAAATCATTAATATAGAATAAAAAGACTAAAGGGCCTAAAACGATGCCCTGAAGGACTTCCGAAGTCGCAATGCATCAACCAGAGCTGAAGGCACGGTTTTTATTAAATGTAAATTGTTGACGAAGTGATATAAAGCTTATAAACTAAGTAGCAGAGTTTAGTCCGAGAGAATTCAATTTAGAAAACAAACGGCAATGGGTGACGCGGTCAAAATTTTTTCGTAAACTCGAGAAAAATGCTATCAGTCTGGAAGTTACTCTCCATGTTAGAATGCAGATCGGTTGTAAACTCAAGCGACTGCGTATCGCAGGACAGGTTTTTCGATAAAGCCATGCTCATTGATAAAAACGAAAAAAATAAAGAGAAATGAGTAGACTCTATAGGTGGTTGTAGATGTGTGATGCGATGATATGCTCTCGAGCAACTTACAACAAATGCATATTAAGGAGACGGGGCACTAATTATCAGGTGCGTTTCGGTTTTCGGCTTTGAATACAGGAATAACTTTAACCACCTTCCTATCTGCAGGCAATTGCTCGGTTGACAACGACTGTATAAATATACAACACTGAATTTAACTATATAGTGCTAACGTACTTTTAATCTCCTTTAATCTAGAGTTCGGATTATCTATACCGGCAGAAGACGATAATGTTATATTGTTTATAAGGCACGAACTACCATCTGCACTGATTGCTATAGGTTCCATATATGAAGATAATCTAGTTCAGGAGCGATAAGTACGCTCAGATTATCCTCCTTTGCGAATAAAGCAGAAAAAAAACGGTTAAACTCAGACGAGCACTGCGCGTCGCCTAAATGAGCATTATCATTTTTGAGAAGATTAAGTTGTCGCAAGTCATGATAAGGCGATATGGTTTGCCAATACCGTCTTGGATTAGAGCGTAAAAGGAAGGGAAGGTCAGATGTGTCTAGTATTTGTCCTTAACTGCACGAGGAACAATGTTGTTTCAAGCATGCCTTGTATACTTCGCCCAGGAGGACGGGCTGGACGAAATCTTGGCAGTTCCGTAAAGGCGTTTATTTTTATTTTTGAATCCTGCGCAGTGACGTACCTGAACCAGCATTTTTGTTATCGTGGGAAGTGGCAATAAGGAGAACATACCAGTCAGCTGAGTATTCTGAATACCAGCCAGTTTTCATCTACAGAACGCATCAAAAAAGTTTGTATAAAAGACTGATGGAAAAACGCCGTCAATTTCGCATTCATGCAGTCATAGTCTGCTTTATTGTAATTACGGATGATCTTGTTAGTTATGGCATCTACGTTTGTTGCTGACTTATGAATAGTAAACTGAAGTATATAGTGTGTGGTCGCTAAAACCATCAATGAATTGAATTGGGCGTACAGCGCTTAGGTAACCATGGCTAGCACTAAATCTATAGGAAGTTAGTACTGCGCGCAGGTTTATTTACAGCCTGTGAAAGATTAAAGCACAATATTAGGTTAACAAAGTCCGTTGAAATATGGCAGGACGATCACAAAAGGACCCAGTCAATGCTAAGGAAATGAACATCTCCGAAAAGGTAAATGTAATTATTAATCAGGGTCGTGGCAGAAATGCTGCTTCTTAAGTCTTCTAGGAACAAATGACTAGCATCACGTGGGCGATAGAAATTAAACGCATGATGGTAGGCTAGCAGCGTGAGCCCGGCAAGCTAGCAGCCCATATTATTTCAAGATTACAATTCGTACCGATAACGAAATATGGGATACCCTTTTTTAATGGCAAGCAATACCCCTCCGCCCCTCTTTTGTGCATGATCATGTCGATAACTGGTGTAGACGTTTACCAACTAGCCATTCACGGCCCCTATATTAGGATGCAACCGAGTCTGCATTGGTGCTAGAATGTCCGATTTGCTATAATCAAGGTATGAGGAGGCTTGAAAGCATTTAGGCAGGACACTTCTGGTGTTAGTAAATGAAACTCACCCGCCGTGGTTGCTCAGTGGCTATGGTGTTAGGCTGCTGAGCACACGGTCGCGGGATCGAATCCCGGCCACGGCGGCCGCATTTCGATGGGGGTGAAATGCGAAAACACCCGTGTACTTAGATTTAGGTGCACGTTAAAGAACCCCCAGGTGGTCGAAATTTCCGGAGTCCCCCACTACGGCGTGCCTCATAATCAGAAAGTGGTTTTGGCACGTAAAACCCCATAATTTAATTTAAATGAAACTCATATTGAGAGAGAGATGGAAGGTTCCGATAATGGTTTGCTAACGCGTGCGTTGGCCCATAGCTATCGCGTAGATAAGACAACAGAGTTGCTTGTGGGGTCGTCAATGCATGTCGAATTGTCAGTTCTAAGCTTATCAACCGCTAATCTAAAGGGATTCGTTCGTGCCCTGGCAAATTACAGCAATTTTTTTTTCCTGGCTTGGCGTGTCGAAGGTGCAAACTTTTCCTGATTGAGGAAGTATATACTTCCAGTTTGCGGGCCATGCCCAGAAGGTATTGCGTCGCCTTTGAAGAATTTCAGTTTTACAATAATAGGCACATGTATTCGAAATGAAACGACCAAATCCACCACCATCATCATCATCATCATATTTTTATGTCCCCCGATTACCCCTGCAGTCTTGCGCTAACCGATTCCAACTAGCACCCGTGAATTTTATAACTTCATCGACCCACTAGTTTTCTGCCGTCTTCGACTGCGCTTCCATTCCCTTGGCGCCCATTCTGTAGCTGATTTGTCGACCGGTTATGCACCCTACACATTACATGTCCGACCCAGTTCCATTTTAAGTGATACCTTACTTACTCGATTCTAAGCACCCCGTTTTTTTCATGATCGCGATGCTCGGTGTGAGGGTGTGCTTAGATTCGAAAAATCTGGATTGACCCCCCCTCCCCCTTTTCGCTGCGACATCACGACGAGACGGGTGCGAGAAATAACATTTTATTTTGCAAACATCTAAAAGAAAACTCGGTGCAGACAGTGAGCCCACCGCTTGTGTCGGATGCTTAGTCACTATCACTGCCACTCACGAGTCCGCGCGGCTCTGCAGTCCGGCTGTGCGGCAAGATCGCGCCGCGGACACCGTTCCACCTCGGGACTCCGACGGCTCCGGCTCGATGACAGAGCGAGCAAACGCGCTTGGCGGTCTTGGCTGCGCGCTCTTCCTAACAATAGGGGGGTCCTTAGATTCGCATGCAAACTTTTTTCCCAAATTGTGTCGCGAAAGTAGAGGGGTGTGCTTAGAATCGGGGGGTGATTAGAATCGCGAAAATACGGTATATACTTTCTACTTGGTCTCGGCTTTTAAAGCGTTCGACGCGGTGGCACCTTAGAGGTAGAAGAGGAATAGAGAGAGAGAGAGAAAGCGTGTCCGCAACATCTCTCCAAGGGCAAGAAGCACGCGGGATAAAGGAACGCGGGTTTGTAACGTGGTGGGCGTACCGAGAACTCGGGCCACTCGGGGACCTTGCCGATATCTTTCACTGTCGGCAAGTCCAAGAAATCCAACCGGTTGGCCACGGCTTCTTGAATGTCTTGCTCGCCGCCGACGATGCAGACCCGAAAACAAGGCCTCGGGGTGTGCTTGAGCCTGAAGACAGAGAGAGAGAGAGAGAGAGAAAAGAACCAGACGTACACGCGAATTTCATTTAGCATCCAGGGAAAACACGACGAAGGTGGGAGATGCAAATGCAAGACAATGAGCAGAACGAGAACAAGGTGAAAGCTGGAGCCAATGTTTCGGGAAGTGGACTTGTCTTTTTCATGTTTTTTTTTTTCATTAAGCATGCCTCGCAAGATGAGCCAGCAACAAGTTGGACATTATCGGGAACATAACCACTGCAGAAATCATCGAACGGTTAAGTGAACAGCTTATGCGGACCGCACAAGTTAAATGTACAGCTGTCAACTCGTGGACATTGAAATTCGGAAGATTCGCCAAATGAGGGTGGGGGGAGGGTTAGAGAGTGAGAGAGAGAGATTTTGCTATCCTTCTAGGTCTCATCAACGTTACAAGCAGCTTTGAATGGCTTGCCAGTGCAGTTATGAAACCTCTCGGAGCTCGCACTATGATTGGGGATGGCATGGGCGTGCATGTATATTTAAGGAACACGTATTGTGTCTCGTGGCAGTGGCCGCTTTCCACTCTTGCTTCACCATATCTTTTTGTATGTTTCGCCGCGTGACATCTCAGTACTGCGGAGAAGCTGACTTAAAAGAACTGGCCATTGTGCAATTTATTTATTTATTTATTTATTTATTTATTTATTTATTTATTTCACATACTGTCAATCCCTCATGGGATTGAAGGGCAAATACAAATGATAGTATTTGCGAACAAATAATATAAATACATTATATGATAACGAGTGTGTTATTGCGAAGGTTTTTGCTCCGCCAACCAAAAGAATTAAGTACTTCAGCACAAATTAAATATATGGGTACAATTTACCATAACCTATAAAAATGTGAGAAAAGAAGAAAAAAAACACTTTTAAACACACGTGATGTAAAACACGTAATGAACATGATAAACAGGATGCAGTCATGCATATAATGCATCATAGTTTTTAAGAAACCACCGTTTTATGCATTCAAGCACAAAAGTAACGGGAACACGAATGCATTTCGACAGACACATTGAAAATTAATATATCGGAACTGGTGCTGTCCAGAGAATTCGTTCCGAGTAGATACGCCGTGCGAACTCAGCGAGTGTATATTTCGTCTATTGCGATATGTGGCGTAAGTTAATTAATTAAAAAACGTGAACTAGCGTAATTAACATATTTGTTCGGTTGAACGTTTTGATTTCTCGTAGAACTAATGACAACCTCATCGAGTAGTTTAGATCAAGGGTTAGAATTGTGCTATCTGCCATAGGCAATCTTTAAAAAAATTTGGTGCGGCCAAAAGAAAAGTGCCCTGTATGTTTAGTGCTCAGCGAATGAAGCGCATAGTGGGCGGCGCTTCTTGGGCCACCAACGAGCTCAGAGGGACTGAACGCAGTCACGATGCATCACGAGGACTCTCGCATTCGTGTGACACTTGCCAGAAAAGTCCGAGGACACCTATAAGCTCTTCCTATGAGTCGTGAATGCGAAAGCATTAACGTCCGATTGAACGCCGCCGAGCGGTCCTTCGAATTATGTACTCCTCGCGAACAAGCGAGTGCGTTGAGACGCTTGGCGCCTTGGGATTTGGCCTTACCGAGGCGCAGTTAGAACGCAGGTGAGACCCGGGCAAAGAACGCACGTATAACACAGGCCTCCGAGCGCGAGGATGACGTGGCGCCGCAGCGATGCCCTCTCCCCTCACGCCCTTTCCCTTTCGCCCGCTCTGCTCCGTCGGGGCGGACCGGTGACGTGGCGTCGCAGCCAATCGGAAGTTAGGCGCCGTTTCGCTCCTACAGATGACAGGCGCCAGCATTTTCACTCAGTGGGCGATTTGACGCTTTCGCATCAAAAATGCATCGGATCGGTGACCTCAGTGACTACTGTCGACGCCAAAGGTGCCGGCAGTCACGTGCTCCGAGCCTCGCGTTTCAATTGCTGAGAACCGTACCCGACTGCACATCGTCGACGTAGTTCAGAAGGTTAATTTGTCACTTATTTAATAAAAGAAACTAGCCAAGAAAAAAAAAGAAACACGTGCACAAGAAAGAAGAAAGGAAAGAGGCTTTCCTGTCTTAGCGCTTGTCCTGCGTAGTCTTTGTGGATCGTCCTTTGCGCGCTAAGCTTCCAGTGTAACTATGTTTTACCAACCAGCCCAAGCCTATACTCTTCTGCACAAGACAAACCTGAGTCCAATTTTCTGCTAGCAACCCGTAGGACTTACCTGACGCTGCCTGTGAAGTGCTCGTACTCCTTCTTGCCACACTTCTTGAGCTTGATGAGCACCTCGACTGGTTCGATGCGCCTTGAAGGTCTTTGCGCCGCAGTGTTAGCGAGGGATGCCATGCAGTTGTGAAGCATCTCTTGACTCACGTGCAGCTGGCTGGAAAAGCGGCCACAAAGACACCTTTATGACGTAATAAGAGGAGTTAAGGACCACGCAACGAGAGGTAGAACAAATAATGCTAGGTGTCGCGTTAAGAGACAGGAAGACAGCGATGTAGAATAGAAAGCAAGCAGGGGAAGCCAACATTCTAGTAGACATTAAGAGGGAAAGAAATCAGCTGGGCTGGCCACGTGATGCGCAGAGCAGATGACTGGTGGTCTATTAGAGTTACAGAATAGGTGCTATGGCAAGGGAAGCGCAGTCGAGGACGGCAGAGAATTGGGTGGCGTGATGAAGTTAGGAAGTTTGTAGTCACAAAATGGAATCAGCTGGCGCAAGACAGGAGTAACTTGAGAGCGATGGCAGGCATGGGTCTTCGGCTGCAGCGGGCATAAAAATAGGCTGACGATGATCCCGACGTATATGCCCTCCCTCTACACGAAGAATATGTATTTGCAACTTCACGCGACATGATAGGCTGCTCTTCTTTTTTGTATGTTTTCAGAAATGTGGTGCACAGGTTTTCTGTACTTACTACCACCCACAGATGTTTGCACAATTGTGGACACCAAGATAGTGCACCAAAGCGAAAACGCCGATGGTAAAAAAATGCATTAAAACATTATATATATGTTGGAACACTTCTGATTGGACCTGTGCTGCAATTTAGAATAACTTGCGTAAAGTGTTCTAGTAAAACGAATTCGAAGGTAGATGGCTGGTACTTTTTTCTAGGGGTCAGTGTATATGTCGTTGTGTAGCAGGTTCATTTATTTCACGGTTTTGTTGCGATAGCAGTTACATACATGGACACTCCAGGTACATTTCTGCCGTCGGCGTGTCCGTATAAAGTCCAAGTGCGATACCATCGTGGCCGCGCGCCGTATGCTGTGTGTGCGAGTGAAAGCGTGCGATGGTTAGCCGAGGAGGGTGGCCTGATCTCGAGGGCACAAGGGCGTGGCGCATCGCGCGCAACGGCTGAGCGCGAACGCGTGAGCCCTATCTTGAAAGCAACCTGCGACGGAGGGACACAGTCTAGGTGCGTCGAGAGCTGATGGCTTCTCTGTGCGCTGTGTTCTCGCTGCTTAGTTCGCGTTAAAGCGAGAAGCAACACGAATGCCAGTTCGCTCGGTGCTGCTGCCGCGCTTCCTTACGCCAGCGTTTTGACAGCGAGTGTACGCGGTCATCGAGTGACAAGTGTTCATGTTTGCCTGTGGGCGCGTCACACCATGCTTGGTAATTTAGTTGGAAAGCGAACGTTTGCGAGTTTATGCGGCCGGTGAAGCTATACTACCCTTACTTCGTATAGCTGTGTAATAATTTGCTATCGCAGTCGATGCTTCGATCGCCTTTCGGGCGAAACTGCGACTTTTGTTGCACAATGTTTTACATGACGCACAATTTTCAAGTTACTGTGCTGGTGATTTCCAAGTACATTGGACCTGAAATAGTGATGTCATATCAGACGCTTCTGTATAGAGAAAGTTTGCGTGGAGTCGACATCCTTGTCAAAACAACAAAACTCGGTGAAGAATTCAATATTTCCAGTTCAATATGCAACTGTACGATTTTGTTCGTGATTCTGAAGATGCAATAAATGAGCTGAAAATAACTTTTTAATGGACTAAATTAATGTGTGCCTGAGGGGTTATGCTGCTTGTCGACCTAACTATAACGTGAACCAGAGCGTGAGCCGCGGCAGACTATTGTCACTTCTTCCTGCATCTTCCTGCTATTAAAGTTCTGGATGATAATCTGTTTTCATGTTTTCTGGCATATAGTTTGCACTTGTGTAGAGTGTTATACAGTGCTGTTTGGTGGTGCCTACTGAGTGCAATTCATTATATGTCCGTTGAAAAATGTATCTGCTAAGTTTAGAGGAATTTTGTAAAACTAGTCTTGTACCGTGTGCATCACCGTGCTGTCTCCCGATCGGTGCTGGAGAGTTTCAAAATTACCTAACTAAAGCGGTGTCGTTCTTCCCCACCCGCCGCCTCTTTTTGAACGTTACTGTTAGGTATTCAAGCCGGGTGGCACTTCTCAGCCGGCTTGAATAGTGCCCCGACGCCACATGTGGTGCTCCTCTGTATTCAAGTATTTCAGCGGGGAGCCCCGTCACTATGCTCGAAAGGAGGCCAACAAAAATGAACTACGAAAAGACTCTGTACCGGATGAATTTTCACTGGGCGAGGTTCTTTAGCGCGCAGAATCCCTGTTTTGTTTTTCTGCATTCCGTCGAGGGATAGCAAGAAATGCTTGAAAGGGCTGCATTCATTCGCTTCGGCTACCAATCCTATGCATGCTCGGATATACTATACTCTGGAAAAAATAGTAACCAGCAGGAACTGCATTAGTAAGAGAAGTTTTACTGACCTCATGGTTCACGCGCCCCGAGCACCCGAGTATTGTGATGATGGGCCTCAAACATATGGCATGTACCCACTTATAGAGAATGAGCCGCGAATTGTGTGGCAAGAGAAAACAGCTAAGCGAAAGAAACCCTGTAAAAGAACACAAATGCAATCGTTCTCCCCCATAAAGCCGTACTAACACTTAAGCTCGAGTTTAGAGCCTTTTGCATTGCAAAATAAAAGCTGCCAAAAGCAATAACAGTACGAAATTAGTATGAATTGGTGCGAATAGTACGACAAACTCTAATGAAATTATAATATAGATATTTAAACATTAGAGAGCTGAAAACGTCGCACAATTGCGGCGAAATAAAGCACGTGGGTGGGAATAAATGTTGGTGACCTGAAGGTCCATGGTGAGAGTATGGTCAATAATGAAGTTTTGTCATGAAACGGCCAAAGGCGAGACTACTTAACAATTTGAGCACTGTGATGTGCTCCCGAGGGAAGGGAAGCGTATAGCAGAGGGCGGCAGAAAGTTAGGTGGGCGGATGAGATTAAGAAGTTTGCTGGAACAACATGGCCACAATTAGTACGTGACCGGGGTAGTTGGAGAAGTATGGGAGAGGCCTTTGCCCTGCAGTGGGCGTAACCAGGCTGATGATAATGATGATGATGATGATGGTGATGATGATGATGTGCTCCCAAGAACAGTTGGGGCGTGAAAAGCAAGGTAAAAGATTAACAAGAAGGAACAGTTTAGATTGATTTCAGTGAGATTGTCTCACAGTGGGTAAGGCATTTCTGTGATTGATCACAACGAAAAAGGCTTTAAAAGGCACTATAGCAGAGGCTGATAAAATCAGAAGGTTGTAAAGAAGGATTTCTAATATTTTGTTTAAAAAAACGACAACATGGTCATGACAAGTCAAGAACGAATGATCTGTCCTTGCAACTTCTCCACCTAATGTGCATAACGGAGAGGAAACCAGTCAGTCCAGGCCTGTGCGAATAGAAATTCAGTGCTGGTCTACAACGCAGCATTCAGAATCTCAAGTCTGTGCCTGACTGTACCAACCATATCTGTATTGGGCAAGGTGAAACCTAGCGGCGAAAAAATAAAGGAGGAGAAAAAGAAAGGTCTTTATAGAGCGCAGCGTTTTCTCACTTTGCACTTCTCAGAATTTCGGCTAAGGCCAAAATTCTGAGAAAAACAATTAAAAGTCGTCACGGCAGCTTCCCAAGGTGCAAAATGAAGACTTAATTGTCCCTTGCAATCTAGGACTGCGCTCACCAAGACACTGCCGTCTTTCGAAAATGGGACTACGATCAAGCCGCCCACCGGACTAACACCCGTACACCGGGTCGGCCCCATAGAACTCTGATGGACTTGATTGGAGAAAACGAGCGATATATCGAGGTGTAACATGCATTAGTGGTTCCATGCCGCACGGCAAACTTTCGAATAAGAAGGAGGTTACACCGCAGTGCATAATAGTCGTGTTCTGAAACAGCAGCAACGAAGACGACGATGAGTTTTGGCGACAGTTTTCACCACCCTTGGTTTCAGTGTCCGTGTCGTCGTCGCCTTCGCCGTTTGCTTGCCTCTATCCGAGTCTTTATTCAACTGCTTTCTTAACACCTCCTGCCCTCATTCGCCTTATACTCTTGTTACTCGATTTACTCCCTACTTTATTCTCTCCGTTATTCAACAATAGATATGACACTGGTTCGGTGAAACTTCAATTTCCCACCACAGAAAAAAATAAAGAAAAAAAGAACAATTCAGGTGGAGGAAGTGGGGTTAAAAGCAGCACCTCTGCAACTTACGAATCTCACAGCTTCTGTCGAGTATATCTTGACCGCAGCAAATCATCGGCCACCAACACCGTGGGCCACAGTTTGGGCGGCAGGTTAAACAGGCGTACGACTGTGTACTTTCGCAGTATGAGGTATAGTAAGCAGAGTCACAACTCCTTACCTCAACGTGCTAACGATAGCTTTGCGGACATGTTGCTTTTTTAATTGAGGTAGAAACGAGGGGTGAAAGAAAAGTAAAAAAAAAGAATCAGATTGCGCGTGACTGAGAAACGCGTAAGCTTCCCCTCCAGCATACTGCTGTGGGGGGAGGGGGTTTTTCCGGTCGATGGCCCCCTCGGCCGAGCACTACTCTGTCCAGTGTCGGCGCCGCGGCGTCAACCTCTGGCACGGTCCATCCGGCGCCTGTTCCAGGGTCCAGCCGCGGCCACCAACTGGTCCTGCAGCTGGGCCGCCATATTGGTGGCCTCGTACAGCCTCGCGGCGCTGATGATGCTGATCACGAGGACCGGGCCGGACCAGGAGGACCACATCCACAGCGGCGTCGTATCGCCGCCCAGCACCACGTCCAGAAAGGAAGAGACGTACTTCGGGCACAGCTGCAAGGACGCGCGATAGAAATGTCGGATGTGGCGAAAATTAATACCAATAAGTGTTGGCGTGAGATAGTAGCATATAGCGACGATGCTGGATGGTCTTAAAAGCTTGAAGCTTGTGAATCAATGCGGATAACCCGGTTGGCTACACGAAGTCTTCGTCAAAAAAAAAATGTGGATACAGAATGACTTTACTTAGAGCTATGCTCGGGCCTAGATATTTTGCTGGGCTATTCATGTTTGGAACGTACACTATAGTTTCCTGAAAAGTTCGCGTGGAGAACGATTTTAAGTCGAGGTATAAGGTTCGGGACAACAGATAATTTAGTGTGGGTATGCATGCTCTGGGGGACGCAATATTCGTAAACAGTCCGGATGGAAAACGATTCTAGACTGACTTTTCACTCGGGGCTACAGATTCAGTTTGGCTATTCGTGCTTTCAAACCTAGTCTTCATCAAAAGTCTCAGCCCGGGCAGCTGGACGGTTGTCCAGCACCAATTCCTAACACGCGCCATGGACGGCCTAGATCCCTTTGATGAACCCCTGCACATTCCGAGTTCGCCGACTGATCGAATCTGTAGGTGTGCTCTTAATTACTTTCAGTAATCCTAAAAACTGAATGCAATCTCCGTGAAAAAGTCATAGTCAGCCAACTGTGGCATCTGTGTGGTACATCTTGCTTCGATCCGATTTTTTTTCTTTGAGAAATCTGTCCACTCTGTATGCGCACGCTGCGAGACACAACACAATGAAAGTAGCAGTCGTAGGTATCAAGTATCCGTTGTTTCCACAAGAGCCGGACATTCGGGACACGTTATTTGGTCGACTGTTGTCGATCCCTGGCCAAGGTTTATGAGAACTCCATCCCGAAGCTTTCTAAGCCGCATACTTCCTGCGGGAAGGAATCGGGCCCAATGGGGGATTGAGGCGCGGGTGACCCGTCGGGGGTTTAATGTTTAAAGCTGTGGAACATTGAATGTGGGGATCACAGGACGGCTGTGACAAGGGTGTCCAGCCTAACGTGAGGGAGGCGATCAAGTCCTGCCACGCGGCCCTACCGTTTCGGACCATGTCAGTGCGTGTGGCCACTGTTACCTCGAACACAAGTTGTGAGCGGCGACGCTCGCAGCGATCAGCAAGACGCAGAAACAGTGCGCACAGATTTTTTTGTTTTGTTTTGTTTTTTCGGCGCTCACATGCTTGGTCGTGGGCTCCGGGCCGATGCAGAGCGCAGGGATGACGAAGGGCAGCAGCACGAACGGCGCCACGGCCACCACGTAGATGGCGAGCAGGCGCGGGTTCCGGCGCAGCGACCCCAGGAAGCCCACGATGGTGACCAACAGCGCGGGGACGAGCACCACGTGGGCCCGCGCTTTCGCGTGGTACGCCAGCAGGGCGGGCAGCAGCTCCTCGTCGCTGCCTCCGGGCGCCGGCTCGTTCCACGGCTCCATGGAGGTCTCCTGCTCGAGAGCAGATCGAGCGATGTCGATTGAGACAGATAGCGAGATTCTTTTTTCAACAGCGCAGAGGACAAGGACGAGACGAGTGCACATGGTGGTGCATTCCTTCTTCAACAGCGCAAAGGAAAAGGAGGAGTCGAGTGCACATACACAGCGCTGTGTATGCGCACTTGCCTCATCCTTGTCCTTTGCGCTGTTGAAAAAAGAATGCCCCACCAACTTACCCAAGCTTCAACAGATAGCGAGAGTAAACTTTATTTTAACGGGAAAGTATTATATGACTGAGGAAGCGGAATATCCACGGTGGCGCCCCCGGAGATGGTACAAAAAGTCACGTGGTCACAGCCAACCAACAGGAGGCTCGTGCCGCGTGGTTCTGGGTTCCTTGAAGCGCCAAGTAGCCCATTTCATCAAGAGTGTTGATCTATCTATCTATCTATCTATCTATCTGTCTGTCTGTCTGTCTGTCTGTCTGTCTGTCTGTCTGTCTGTCTGTCTGTCTCTGTCTGTCTCTGTCTGTCTCTGTCTGTCTCTGTCTGTCTCTGTCTGTCTGTCTGTCTGTCTGTCTGTCTGTCTGTCTGTCTGTCTGTCTGTCTGTCTGTCTGTCTGTCTAAAGAACAAGAGCAAAGTTATATCTTATACCTATCTCTATAAAGAGGAGGCGAGCCCAACACTCACCACCGCGCATATGGCGACGATGCAGGAGACGCCGATGGCCAGGGTCCCGATGACGAGGCAGACCTGATAGTGAAAGGGCCGGACGTCGTCGCGCGCTTCGTCCTCGTCCGCTTCCTCGTCGTCCTCCCAGTCGTCGTCGTCGTCGTTCAGGTCCGCCTCCGCGTCGACCGCGTCGATCAGCGCGGGAGCCTGCATGTCGACGTCGTGGCGCAGTCCCGGTTTGTCTATACTTCAAGGTCGCCTCCTGCGGGTCTCGCCTATCCGTCCACTGAGCGTCGACTTGTCCTCGAGCGAGACCAAGCGTGAAGGCTCAATTGTACCTGATGCCGGGCGTATGCGCGCCTCGGGGCTATTCTTGCTCGCCTGCTTGCTCCATTATGGCGCGTTCCTTGCTCTTCTTCGTCTACGTAGAGTCAGACACTTCGTCGTAGAAAGCGCACGGACACTCGACCACGTTCAATGTCGATTTCTTGAAAGGTGCTAGAGGTACGTCGCCGTGGCTTTTTTTAATGCACGTTACTTTCACATCTTTGCGCTCTAAGCATCGCGCGGTCAGTCCTTGAAAGTAGCAGGACTATTTGCCTTTTGAAAGTTTATCTTCTTCTTCATATACACACATTGATGTACGCACCCGTGATAGGCGATTAGCAAAACAAGGAAATACATTTAAACACTGAGACAGAATTTGTGTGTTGCTATTCTTCGGAACCCGCCACGGTGGCTTAGCGGCTGTATGGTGTCGCACTGCTAAACACGAGGTCGCGGGATCAAATCCCGGCCGCAGCGGCCGCATTTCCATGGGGGGCGAAATGCAAGAACACCCTTGTCCCGTGCATTGGGGTTACGTTAAAGCCCCAACGGTGGTCAAAATTAAGCTTATAGGGGTATTACTCAGGCTCGCGCGTGCGCACCTGACCCTTCTCTGGATCGCACAGCGCCGGCGGAGCGGCAGTCGCTCCCTAGCACTTTCGCAGCAGCCCTAGCAGTCAGAGCTGTGACCCCTAACCCGCGGTTCGCAGTGAGTTGCGACCACGGCGGGTTCAGGCCAGTGGGGACAGGGTGAGTCTCGACCTAAGGTGTTTATTCACCTTGGTGTACAATGATTCCA
Organism: Dermacentor albipictus; assembly: GCF_038994185.2. Classification (NCBI taxonomy): domain Eukaryota; kingdom Metazoa; phylum Arthropoda; class Arachnida; order Ixodida; family Ixodidae; genus Dermacentor; species Dermacentor albipictus. The sequence continues at coordinate 10,310,362 of NC_091827.1, forward strand.
ACAGACAGCAACAGCCACAACACACACAAACACAACACAACACAACACAAAACCTCAGCGGCGGAGCATTCCGCACGTCTGGGGCGAAACAAACCGCACAATGTGGGAACCACAAAAGAGGCTGATAAGAGTTCAGCTCACCCAAAAGTGGATCCGCGCTCGGGCCCTGGGGCGGTGAGTCGCACACCAAGGTCCGGGCGCCACAGGGGGACGGCGTGCGGCGGTCTCAGCGGCTGATTTGAGATGCGGCCGTTCGCTAGCTCTTCCGCCGTGAGACCAAGATCCGTCGGGGGAATAGCGCTTCTCCCGAGCGGCGGAGAGGGGTCTCCCCGGTTCCAAGAAAGGGAAAGGAGGGAACGGGGTGCCTTGGCTGCAGCGTCACGGCCAGGCGCGAAGAGCAGCGGGAGCGACGAAGGTGCCCTCTCCCCGCTACCCTCCGCGAGCGAGCACGTGATTATCGCGTGATAACCGCGTGGCCGCTCCGGAGATATCGGGATGCGCGTGCGATCCCCACAAGCTGGAGTCTCCCACTATGGCGTGCCTCATAATCAAATCGTCGTTTTGGCACGTAAGACCCTAGAATTCAATTCAATTCTTCGGAGCTGCAGAACAACGACAAGAGTGTGAGAACACGCTTGCCGTCGCTTCATATGACTTTTTGGAAAAGATGCTCCCCGTGGAATACTATCCCTCTATGATACAAGATGGCTTGCACTGACGTCATCGTAGCCGCCATGTTCGTAGGTGGATCATGTGTTCACGTGGTCACGTGAAAGTTATGGATAAGATGGCTTGCACTGACGTCACCGCAGCCGCCATGCTGGTGCATCGACACGGTGATAAGCTAGATACGTGACGTCACGTGAAAGCTATCGATTACTTGCAATTACGTAATCGTAGCCGACATGCCGGTGCAAGGGTATGGGGATGAGCTGGGTCCGTGACGTCACGTGAAAACTATCAAAGGTATGCGTGTTATGGCGAGCTCAACAGTGCCACCTACACCTTGCCCCACCACATGCGATACGCGTTGAATCTGAAACGTTGTTGCCCAGTGTATAGAAAGGTGGACCTGTCTGTGAAAACGTGCACCTGAGAATCGATTATTGTAGTACGTTGTTGACCTTATCTAACGTTGTCTAACAGGCGCATAATATAGAACTTACGGTGACGCCGCTATATATAGTGTAGGTATAGGTTTAAATTGGGTGTACAACCTGATAGCCGCGTCATTCGATTCGCCGACCGCGTTCGTTGCTATCGCCTCAAGCGATTAGTATCTTGGTTTACACATCACAAGTTCACCGAATAGAAGTGATCATAGTTTGCCCCCAGTCTCTGCATACCTGTCTGCGCACTGTTAAATTGCAGCCACGTGACAATATTATAATTGCAACTTTGCAGCCTGTCGGACCTTCCTGTCACTTCGTCTATGCCCGCCTCTCGTTTTCTTGCCGTTTTCAAGTTTGCTGGCATGTTCCTAGTATGTTCATTTTTAAGTTTTACGGATTTAAAAAATGAAATTGCCTGTTGCAGATAAGGTAATTCTGCTCTGTGAGCTGGATTGTTCAGACAGGCGGACTTTACCTGCACGAGAAATGGAGACACATATTTAACTAATTACAAAAACTCGCTAATTAACTTCTGAATTAATCATATTACGGCACATATTGCAATTCATGAATTGTAGCCAACGAGTTTGCAAGACGGATCCACTTGAAATGAATCTCCAGGGTGACACCACTTTGGAGATATGAACCTTCAAACTTGTCGTAAAAATGCACTGTTGTTCCACTTACCTTTCTAACAAAATGTGTGTGTTTTTTTTTTTGTGCACTGGAACACAGAGTAGCTGAAGCACACGTGTATTTCTTCCCACATTTCGGGAAATAATATCTCGAATCTGGTGCCATCCTGGAGGTTCATTCCAAAAAATTAAAAATTTAATTACTGGGTTTAACGTGCCCCAACCACTTTCTGATTATGAGGCGCGCCTTAGTGGAAGACTCCGGAAATTTCGACCACCTGGGGTTCTTTAACGTGCACCTAAATCTAAGTTCCCGGGTGTTATCGCATTTCGACCCCATTAAAATGCGGCCGCCGCGGCCGGGATTCGATCCCGCGACCTCGTGCTCAGCAGCCCAACACCATAGCCACTGAGGAGATTCATTTCAAGGGGACACGTGTTGTAAACTCACTGGCTACAATTTGCAAATTGTAATATGAGCTGTAAAGTAAATAATTAAGAAGTTAATTAGTGAATAATATTTAACTAATTGAGTATAAGTTTTCATTTCTCGTGTTAATAACGTCTGTTTCATCGTATAATCCAGCTCAAGGACAAGAATGTTGCTATCTGCCACCGGCGATTGTTTAAAACGAATTCTGGGAAACTGAGAAATGACCCCCGTGTATATTCGCCATCCAGCGCATCATTACTTTAATAAAGCGAATATCTTTCCACAAGCGTTCGGCTATTCGCTAGCATTGATAATTATCGTTGATGGTTTCATGCATAACCATTTTTCTTTTTTTTTTAAATCCTTCTCTACTTGTCGCTTTCATTTCCGTGTCAGTTTTTGTATTGCGTTTCTTCACACCGTCCGAACCTTAGATCGCTCCCCACTTGTGGGTACGTTCCGTGAAAGATCTCATCATCATGTTCGTCATCAAGTCGCGGTGATGTCCCCAAGAGACGCCGGCACGGCTAGACCGCCGTGCATCGCACCAGGGAGGAGGCGTACTGCCTGACTAGGGAGGCCGTTCAGGCCGACCTTGGGGCATCCGCATGCTCAGCCCCACCACCGATACCTAAAGGGACAAGAGATGGAAGGAGAGGTCCCGGCAGACCAGGAACAGCAGCAACGGCAGCCAGAGCCTTCCTCCGTCGACCCAGAACCACGTGTCATCGACGCCACTGCTGCTGAAGTACCTGGCAAGACACTCGAGGTGAACAGACGCGACAAGTGCATTAATTTACCGCGGTTCCTGTTGTCGACAGGCATCCGTGAGCAGCTGTAGTTTCGTGTGCCCCTCTGGAAACAAACTCACTGTTCTTTTCTTTCTTTCTTTCTTTCTTTCTTTCTTTCTTTCTTTCTTTCTTTCTTTCTTTCTTTCTTTCTTTCTTTCTTTCTTTCTCTCTCTCTCTTTCTCTTCCTTTCTTTCTTTCGTTCTCAACACAGCCTACGAGACTTTCATAGGCTGTGTTGTAAAATAATCAAGCATCCTGGGAAGTTGCGCGCTTTGAGGCATGCCACTGGAATTTCACCATGAATGCCCTAGTGGGTCTCTATAGTAAATGTGTAACCGCGATTCATTTTGCATAGCTAATTTTGTTCCTTAGATATGATTTTTCTTTTCGTCTGCTCCCCTTTGACCCAACGTGTGCGTATCCCGAAATCCTGCCCGTGTGTTACTCCTTCTCTCCAGACGATGAGTAATACAAGAGCAAGGTGAACGCAGGAGCCAACGTTTCGACCAGCGGACTTGTCTTCTTCAAGGCAGGTCTTGAAGAAGACAAGCGCACTTGTCGAAACGCTGGTTCCTGCTTTCACATTGCTCTCGTATTACTCATCGTCTGGAGAGAAGGAGTAATACACGGGCAAGATCTCGGGATACGAACAGGTTGGGCTTGTCTTCTTCAACGCCTGCCTTGAAGAAGACAAGCGCACTTGTCGAAACGCTGGTTCCTGCTTTCACCTTGTTTTCGCTTTACTGATCGTTTTGAACTTCCATCTCCCGCCTTCCCCCTGTTTCCCCTGGATTCTTTCTCTCCAGGTAGCAGACGACGACAGTCAGGTGATGGCCGACTGTTGCGAGCAGGCGGTGGAAGCCGTCCTGCAGGGAATGGAGGCCAACCAGGAGTGGGAGGTGCTGCGCGCCATCATGGACGGTGAGGAGGAGGACGAGGCGCAGGACGAGGGCGAGTGGGACGCCGCCGACGCCGAGGAGGCCAAGACGCAGCGGAGCCTTCACGCGAGCGCCTGCTGCAAGGGCCACCCGCCGTCGGTCGGCAGCGTGCGACCCTGCCAGATGAGTGCCTACACGCGCCTCGACAACGCCATCACGCCCATCATTCTGGCCTGCATCCTCTCGTTCGTGGTGAGCCGTCGACGCTTGGCGGTCCATATTTGGCGTAGGTTAGATCAGTGGCGTAGCTAGGTCGTCTGGCACCCTGGGTCGTCCGTCAGCTCTTCTGTCAGCTCTTCTGTCACCCCCCCCCCCCCTCCGGGTGTTGTCGAGGAAAGCGAGGATATCGACAATGTTCGGGTGTCTTCCGACGTATATGACACCCCCCCCCCACCCTGCTGGCCTATGCACCCGGGGCTCACGCCCCGCCCCCCCCCCCCCCCCCCCCCCGTTGCTACACCACTGGGTTAGATAACCGGTGGACCACTAGAGTTACGGAATGGATACCAAGGCAAGGGAAGAAGCACAGTCGAGCACGGCATAAAGTAAGGTGGGCTGATGAAATTAGGAAATATGCAGGCGCAAGTTGGAATCAGCTAGACCAAGACGGAGGTAATTTGGAGATTGCTGGGAGAGGCCTTCGTCCTGCAGTGGACGTAAAAATATGCCGTTGATGACGATTTTTCGCCGTCGCGGTGTTTCGGATCAACCTTGTTAGCCAATGAGAACTGACAACGTGGCGAGTTTGACAATATGGCGGAATACGAGACTGCCCAGAAATGGCGCACTTGGTCGGCTGACCCTCGGCTATACCTGGCACTCCGTACCTCCACATTTCGGTTGCCGCTAGACTGTCGACCAGAATATACTTGATTGGGGAACACCCCTTGCGCGAGAGTTGTCAGAAGCTTCTTTCGTGAAGCGATCTGCAATGGCCGAGCAAGACAACGCCTCACACCGGAGCCATCTTGTCGACAAGGAGACTTCGTCAACGTCGGCCTTCAGGCTGATAGTGCTGTACAATGTGTGTGTGTTTTTTCTTTTTTCTTTTTTTTTTGGCGGCGACCCACAAAAGCGTCACTACCCAATGCTTAATTCTTCGTGCATTGGCAATGCAGGGACACTCAAAACATCATGACGTGTTTTTCTTTGCTATATTCACCAGGCGTGATTGAAAAAAATAACTACCTTTGTGGAATACATATAGGCTGACACGTGGCAAAATACAAGCACCTTTTTTTACGTAGACTATACAGGCTTTCTCTTTTTCTCTTTTTAGCACAGTCTGGATCAGAAGTGGCTAGAATGGTCGAGTGGTTGGCTGCGGACTGCGGCAGCGTCCTTTCCCCGGCAGCGGCGAATGGACTTAGCCTACGGCGTGACCATGCGTGGTCTCATTGCGGCATCAGCCTATGCTTGTGTTTTTTTTTTCTTTTCAGAAGATGGCGGACAATTCGGCCACCTGACCACTCCAGACAAATGCGATTCGCACAGTGGGCCTGATGAACATAGCAAAAGAAAAAAAAGAAGGGAGGGGGGAGAGTCACGTTGGTTGGACTGTCGATGTATTGGTTGTGGGCGACAAATTAAACTGTTGGTAGTGTAGCTCGTGTGCGTCCAGGTGTTAAAGTGTTCCCTGTACGGTATCTGCCTTTCCAGCCGTTAAAAAAAACATTGTTTACAGCAAAGAGCCCAAAATTGACCAGCAACGAGTTCTTTTGTCCAGGTCGAGGCTTCCCTCGTTCGACTTGGGTTGATAAGCGAGTTACAGCCACTTTTGTGCACCGGATATGCGTCCGTCTCTAACCTCCGTTCTCTAGCCTCTTCCGTGGGCCAATACCGAAGATAGGGCAGCCCCTCCCAATAAAATTTATTTCTGAAAGTCGCGCTGCTGATGATGATGGCAATAATGATGATGACGTTGATGGTAACTGATGACAAAAAAGTTCATGGTGATTCAGTTTTTAGCTGACGTCGATTAAACGTTGCCGCAACTTTGTCAAACATAGCGTGGCTCTCGGAATAAAGTATTCGGTTCATACGCACAATTCTCATCCCCAACTCGACGTGGGAGACAGTGTCTTCCAGGGACTTTTCATCCAGCGGTTGAATCACCTTCCAACTTTCTTTCTTGTTTCTTTTTTTTTTCATTTAACCTTTTTCTCTCTCTCTTTTTTTGGCTTCCGTGTAGAGGAATTTGCGTAGCACGCAGTTCTTGCGACTGCGCGCAGGTCCAACCCCTGCTGATGCTGCTGCACAAAATGGCGCTGCGGGTTTTCCCGTCACCCCTGAGACTGCTGGTCGGCCTCGAGGTGCCTTCGTTGATCGTGATCAAGACGTTCCTCTTCGTCCTGCCCGTGGGGGTTGTGTCGCTGTTCGTCGAGGAGATGCGTGAAGCGGAGGACGCCGTCTTGACCACCGTCGCATTCCTGATCAGACTGCTCGTCAACGTCCTGCTGATCGTCTCCAGGAGCGGCAACATTCCCCTGCTAGTGACTTTCTTTGAGGTGAGTCATTGACAGTGCATCTCGATATCAATGCAACACAGATATACGTACAGGCGCGGTCACTTCTAGCGTGAACACGGGAGCACGTGACATGCTCCGCGGAGGGCGCCACCACCGGCGCCTCATGAAGTCTTACGAGCTATAGGCACAAGTCAATTGATTGGCGAAAAGCCCAGCGAGTCGTCTGCTATGGTGAGTCATCTGCTGTGGTGAGTCGTCTGCCAAGACTTCGCGAGGCACTGGTGACGCCGATCCGCGGAGCGCTTCCACGGGCTCCCGTGTTCCCGCTAACAGTGTCCGCGCCTGTACAGTCGCAGTCTGTTACAAGCCACCGCGGCATTATAGCCCGGTGGCTGCGGCGTCGCGCTGCTGAGCTAGAGGTCGCGGGGTCGATTCCAGCCGCGGCGGGCCCCGTACCGATGTGGGTGGAGTCAAGAACGATCGTGTGCCGTGCCTGGACTGCACATGACTTCTACGTGACATTCATTTATCGGAGGGAATGTAACTTTCGGTGTTCTTTTGCTTTGTTTTGTTTATCAGCTACTTTTGCTTTCATCATCATCAGCAGCAGCAGCAGCAGCAGCCTATATTATGTCTACTGCAGTACGAAGGCCTCTCCCTGTGATCTCCAATTACACTTGACCTGCACCGACCGATTCCAACTAGCGCCCGCGAATTTCTTAATTTCTTAATAATAATATCAGTATTATTCCTTGCCGCATGACGGGTTGCTAAATTCCGTAAACGAATGCATTAAAGAACAAGTGCAAGAGTCGGCTTTTATTGACCAAAGCGGTGTTTCCACGGGAGCTTTTCTAGAAATTCTTTCAATGTACTTGAAGTCGACGCTGATTGGGTGGAATCAGCGTCAGGCATATCAGGCATTTGTATTGGCTCAGAGGTTGCCCCTATTCTTAGCAACATTTACCTGAGTAAGATTGACAACTGCTTAGAGAAAGCCTTAGATGATAGCGTTATCAAGATATTTCGTTACGTTGATGATTACCTGATTTTCTGCAATAGGGAAGAATTCGATTCCGCTGCTACCTCAGTAAGTGAGCAATTTAAACTTTATGGGGGAGGATTAATGTTTGCCAAGAAATTTCCTCAGCGACGCGTAATTCAGTTTCTTGACATTTCCTTGATCTTAGAACAAAATCATGTTTGTTGGCAGTACTCCCCAAGATCTTCGAAGCCGTTGCTGAACTTTCAATCCAAGCATTCTAAACTAGTAAAAAACGGAATTGCCATGTCGTGCCTTAAGTCTTCCCTCACCAGATCCTGCATACACAAAATGAGCGCCAGTTCTAATGCGCAGGTCCGGTGCCTATTAGAAGCAGGTTATCCTAGTGTAGCGGTGGCCACTGTGGCTGAGCGCCTAAAGAAGTCGGTTTCGAGAGGGACGGACGTTATCACAGAAAGCAGTAATGGAAAAAAAAGAGTAGTGGCTATTCCGTATATTCATTCAGTGTCGCACAGGCTTAAAAAAGTTGCAAGTAGATATGATGTTAATGTTGCTTTCACTGCTCCCAATAAGCTAGGCAAGATATGCGCTGCCGTACAAAATAAAAAGGAGCGGGTAAAAGGCAAAAAACGAACAGATATTTGTCCAGTGAAGCACAATAAGAACAACAGTTTTACTGACTGTCGTATGGGTGTGGTTTATAAAATTTCCCTTAGCTAGCTGTGGCCAGTTCTACGTAGGGCAAACGGGACGGTGTATCAATTAGAGGCTAATGGAACATAAAAGGTCGTTAACCGGTAGATCGCCTTCTAATCTTTCGCTACATTGCCGAGATTGTAACTGCACGCCAAAGTTAGATGAATGCGCGATATTGTACAGACATAAGAATGAAGATACGCGTCTTATGGTAGAGGCATGGCATATCTATAATGGTGGAAGTGCGTGCGTGAGTCAGCCTTCGATTACTTTACATAAGGAATAGATTAAGTGCCTTAACAGTTATCTCTCACGCAGACCGGCACGTGTACCCGACTGACACGTGGTGTTACCATTCCTGTGCATGCGTAGATGAGTTTTGTGTCTTCTTTTTTTTTAGCCTCAGTGCTCCCTTCATTTGATAGTCAGCGTTCGTGTTGTCCACCTCTCTACTCTTGTGTCCTGTCTGCACGCCTCACTTCCTTTTTGCATAATGAATCCTTACCATCAAGTTCAGCTTTCTGTCGTTCTAAGCTTCTGAACCTTGCTTGGTATTCGTAAGCCATGCTAAGTGTATTAAACCTTACTCCGTTTCTCGTGCCTGCTTTTCTTGCTCCTGGGGGACCCATACTCGCCAATTTGCTTCCACGATTCAAAGCGCTTCGGCACGAACGGAGTCACAGCGACCAAAAACACTTTGCGTGTGCACCGCTTGTGCTCTTCCGCAGAGAATGTTGGTGCGCATCGTCCTCACAGTGTTGCTGTACACCTACGAGGGATACAGCAAGTACCTGTTCTGCCAGCCGCGCACGCTGACCGGCCTGTACGCGCCGGCGAAGTGCTTCCTGCCGTCGTGGTGCAGGCGGGCGCTGGCAGGGCGAGATCCGGAGGACACGTTCCGCAGGGCCTCCTGCCTCTACCAGAAGATCTCCATGTCTGACGAAGGCCCTATGCTACAGGTACGAGGAAGAGCACCGTATTAAGCAGTTTCTTTTCTTTTTTCGCTCATCCGCAAACTATATACATTCGGACATCGCCGGCGCGCAAGGAGGAAGCGCGGAAACATGCACGCTTGCAGTCTCGGAGGGACGCGCATGCGCACAGGCGTCACTCTCGACACCAGGGGTGCGCCGCTAGGAGGGGAGGAGGGCTGTTCCACCACGCGCTGTCGCGCGCCCCGCAATATTTTGTGGGCGAGTGTACTTCCCCAGGTACAGGGTGGTCAACTGTTAGAGGGAACATGTGAGCTTATAGCACGGCCGAAGTTTAAGTACGTAGGCCTTAAACCTACCCAACTAGGCAAAGCGTCCTTCGGTACGGCCATCACGTAAGACGAATGCTTTCAAGGCAGAGCCAATTGCAAGAGGGGCACCTTGCAGCTGCATTCGCATATCGCCGGCGCGCAAGGAGGAAGCGCGGAAACATGCACGCTTGCACTCTCGGAGGGACGCGCATGCGCACAGGCGTAGGTCTCGACACCAGGGGTGCGCCGCTAGAAGGGGAGGAGGGCTGTTTCACCTAAAACCCCTTAAACTTCGTAAAGTTGTGACACTCTCCTCCTCCGCATTCACTCCTCCTCGTTTCTCCTCTCTTTCACACCACCTCCTCGACCGTGGCGCCGCCTACACTGCTCGAGCGTAGCAACGGCGCCAACATGTGCTCCTCGCCACTCCGTAGACGCTTCTCGAGCAAAAATGGCGCTGATGCACGGCGCGAGGGCCCACGTGATACTATTAGGCCAATAGTGACGCGGCGTCGGCCTCGACAAGAGCGCGCGAGGAGGAGGCGGCATTCTTCAAAGCGTGGCAGTACTTCACGAAGTTTAAGGGGTTTTAGTATCACCAAGCGCTTTGCGCGCCCCGCACTATATTGTGGGAGTGTACATTCAGCATTTAGCCTTGGCAATCGCCAGTGCCACCTATTCAAATACATGTGATCGCGGAAATCTTTTCCTGAGATAGCCTCCCGGCTGATTTTGTGAAATTTGTAGTACTTGAGAGAGAAAGTAAAACCCTAGTGACTGGCGGAAGCGGAATTTTAATTGAGGGCCTGAATTTGTTTTACGAAAATTGCGGAAAATCGTTGTTCGAAAAAAAAAATACAAGCACGATGTCTACGAATCCGCAACTTTGTACCGAGAAAAGATATCGAATTTCTGTAAGATGCATTCATTAGGACATCCAAAGCGGACAAATTTGCTATATTCTTTATATATCAAGGGAATTTCTTACGATATTTGGAAGGGTATTGTGAAAGTCCTACTCACAGATTAGTCATGTATCCAAGAGCCATGTACAATAGATCAATTTTGTCGACTTTAGATGTACTATTAGGTGCAATTTACAGGAGTGTGATATCTATATTTATTATCGAGATAGAGCTGAAAAACTTCATAGTTTCGTTTTCTGGAAATCACGAGTGGGATGTGTTCATGTTTGGCTGTTTGCGCGTGAAACCATGCTTGTTAATTTATTTAGTAAGTGAATATTCACAGCAGTTAATTTGCACTTCTGATAAAACTACTGACGCTATACTACGTGTAGTGGTCTAATAATTTCTTATCGCAATCAATGCTTCGCCTCTCGGGCGAAACCATGACTTTCTTTAGGGCACAAATCACTTTTTTTGTTCTCCGCCGATGGTGCATGATAGGGCGACGACAAGGTTTGTCGTTATACCCTGCCTAAAATATCGTGGTTCTCACCCTACATAAGTGGCACCTCCATTGACGACTCCAGTTTATTTTATTTTATTTTTTTAGTGATCCGGCAGGCACATAGCGTACATAAAGTGTTCCAACTAATGTTATCCAAGCTGTTCAGCAACAAAAAAAGTTTAAAGAAACAAGGTGCAAGACATGGTTTAAGACATATGGTGTTCGGTCGTCAGACCCCTGACGACCGAACACCATGTATGTTTTAAACCATGTCTTGCACCCTCTTTTCTCAATCACTTTGTTTTTTTTTTTGTTGTTGAAGAGCTTGGATGAAGGTAGCTGGGGCTATCCTACGTAGGGCGTCGTGGCTCTGTAGGTATGCAAAGCCCGCACCGAGCGTTAGCTTCAGTTTCTGGGTCCGTTCCGAATCCCGCAGTCGCACCACCTGGAGTGCGGCCACCGACTGAACCACTTCGCACGCGACAACGCGATCGGCGCCTGCGTTTGAGTCTCCGCCATGGTCCTGTCGCTGCTGATGACCTGGGACATGGCCAAGACCTTGTGCGCCGACGTGGCAGCTACTTGGCGCTTCTGCGGCCGCTGCTGGGAGCAACGCCGCGCCGGATTGGGCTGGAAAGACACCTTCAGCATGGCGGCGCAGCGGACGCTCGGCGAAGCGTCCGAGCACGACGAGGCGACACCTAGCGGTACGTACCAGAGTTCGCCGCTCAACAGATACTACCTTAAGAGGAAGGTTTAGATCGGGTGCTCCTATCTAAACACATGCAAAAAGGAGAATTCGTTTTTCTCGGCAACCGCTGCACCGAACTTGACGGGGTTTGTTCCATTTAAAAGAAAAACTTAAAAAAATTAGAATGACAACACTTGACCTGGTAGCGCTGAAATTGTGACAACACTTGTGACTGGGTAGCGCTGGTCTTCGGCATTTTATCACAAGTGTTCTCATATGCACTATTGCGTGTTCTGTTGACTGGATCGCGCAGATCTGTGGGTATTTAAGCAGGTGGTTCTTCGAAACTAAAACCAGTTGTTAGAAAGCGCTCGTCGTTGTGTTGCTCCTTTTCTTTGTCCCTGTTTGTTTTGCGCAAAATAGTTTGTTTAAAAATGAATATGATCCGACTAGGCCGACTCGCAGTTATATAACATCAATTGGGTAAGGTAAAGAGTTCCAGTAATCAATAGTTATTGGAAATAATGAATATTTGAACAGCTGTGTACGCGCGAAATATGGGGTCGAAGAGTAGAGTTGGCGGCGCCGGGTGTGTCTAGTTAAGGGTTTACTGTATACTGAAGGTCGAACAATCGATTTATTACTAATAAATTAAGAAACGAAAGTAAGCAGCCAATTCCTTTCTTTCCTTCGCAAAGCGAGCAACTGTATACCGTTTGTGATTTGACTTCATACAAACGATTACGTTCAGGTGTTCCTGGGACAGGTTCCTCCAGCCAGACGTCCTCCTGCAAGACGTCCTCCTGCAAGACGTCCTCCTGCAAGACGTCCTTCTGCAAGACGTCCTCGGGCCAGACGTCTTCCGGTCAGACGTCTTCCGGTCAGACGTTCTCCGGCCAGGCATACTCCCGCCAGATGTATTCCTGCGAAGCCGGAGTCTCGGGAGAACAGATGCCGCGGCCTTCGTTCAAAGTTCGGTGATGAGCGAGCACAAGACAGTGACTGTTGCACAGTTCCTGGAGGAAGAGCCCACAAGCATGTGCTGGACGTAAAATTTACGGCGTAATGCGTGAAATTCAGCCCTTGTGGCATGAACCCTCTGTGCCATTCTTGGTTCAACGAAGGCCACGGACAATTCCGCAGAAGCCTTACAGGCGGTCGTCCTGATTTATTCGCCATTTATAAATATGATTTTATCTGCTCATTTTTATCGTTATGTCTGCATAAATCCAAGCTAACCGCTTGAACATCAACCAAGATCTCAGCTGTTCGTACTCCTGACATCACTATATTCGTTCTTCTGTCCCGACTAGGCGCGGACCCATGGATGCTGTAGAGATGTCTTGGTCGCTTTGTGAAGTTGCTTTTGTCCACTCTCTCACTAAGGGAGATGCTTCTAACTTTGTTATTCCAGTTGGGTATTTGTCTGCAAGGTCACTGCCACTCTCGTGGACGCGAGGGGTGGGGGGGGGGGGGGCGAGTGGATGTTGCAGGTGTCGCCCTAGGTACCGATAGATAATGTAGGTACTTATGTATATTCGGACCCTTACATCTCAGTTGTTTAACGCGCACTGCCTACTAAAAAAAAGCTGCATTTGTATTTACGCTATCGTGAACGAATTGTATTGGCGGATACGGTGGACTTCGTAAAACTGTATACGCCGCTACGCAACCATATTTGTTACAAAATATGCTTTGTTGCTGGAACGTGTTCCATGTCACGTCATATAGTCACCCATTCATCATTCTTCAATTAATTGTCGGTTGGGGTGCTGGCGACACAGTAGTTGGTAGCACTTTTCAGTTCATCCAAAGAAATTACTCACGCTACAAAAGTATTTGCGAAGCCATACACTCAATGGCGTGCAATAGACACAGGTGCTAAAGTGGGGTAGGAGCATGGAGGAGACAGGAAAGAATTAGGATGGAGCATTGTGCAAGGCGATTTCAAAACGCACCACCTGTTTGTGAGGTCAAAACACGCGGTAGGTTTTATTGCTCCTGCTCTGGAGGCAGGGCTACGGCAGTGCCACGGAAACGAAGTGAGCATCGATTAAAAACGACCGGCAATTGCACATTCGCGGATCAGTACGCCTAGTCTGAGAGGTCACATGTTGGGCCGATACTGCGAGGAAAAAAGCGAAGGGAATGTCTTCACGGACAGTTCGCTTGCTAGGAGACAGCTGCGTGACGTAATATATGCTCTCTCCTGTCTCTATCACGCACTACAATCAAGGTGCAACGCAGACGTATGATGCCTCTTGGAGACAATGATGCGAAACCACCACCCTATAAGCTGCTGGTATATCCAGTCCAAAAAGGTGCGTGGGCTAATCTGGGACTTAGTACAAACCAAGTCGTCCTGCAGCGATTTTCATTGCTTTATTGCGATGTCCATTAATACTTTCTCGTGCTATTGACGTGTCTACACGGTTTCCTGGTAAACTACAATGCGTTTTGACTCTTCATACAGTTTATTTACGAGTGCATTTGAGGATGAAACAGCCTCTACCTTGCACAGGGCTTTCTCGTGTTAAATACAGCAGGAAATAAAGCGCACAGCATGCCACTGAGCCTGTTCAGATTTTATGAGTGCCTTAGCCTGATGTTCCGAAGCACCGCATGAGTGTTCAAGTATCGGTCTTATTCACATTTTAAAAGCAATTAGCATCGCACCTGGTGAAGAGTTCCTAAGCGTCCGCCTGCTAATACAGGCGCTGACGTCATATTACCTGATAAATAAACGCACATGCGCAGACTGGCTCTCGCGCAAAAGAAATAAAGGTCAGCCTATACCCCTTACAATGCCGGCTAAGCCAGCTCGAATCACTCCTCTGTAAAGGGTGGTCGGGCGCATACACATCACTCCGCATGCTAATACACGTGCCACGTCAACTTGTTTGATGAATAAACGCGCATGCGCAGATTGGCTCTCGCAGAAAAAAAAAGGTAAGTACATAGCCCGTTACAATGTCGGCTAAAAAGGTCGAATCAGCCCTCTGGAAAGCATGGTTGGGCGCATACACGCCGCTCCGCATACTGATACACGTGCCACGTCAATTTATTTGACGAATAAACGCGCATGCGCAGATTGGCTCTCGCAGAAAAAAAGGTAAGTACATAGCCCGTTATAATGTCGGCTAAAAAGGTCGAATCAGTCCTCTGGAAAGCGTGGTTGGGCGCATACACGCCGCTCCGCATGCTGATACACGTGCCACGTCAATTTATTTGATGAATAAACGCGCATGTGCAGATTGGCTCTCGCAGAAAAAAAGGTAAGTACATAGCCCGTTACAATGTCGGCTAAAAAGGTCGAATCAGTCCTCTGGAAAGCGTGGTTGAGCGCATACATGCCGCTCCGCATGCTGATACACGTGCCACGTCAATTTACTTGATGAATAAACGCGCATGCGCAGATTGGCTCTCGCAGAAAAAAAGGTAAGTACATAGCCCGTTACAATGTCGGCTAAAAAGGTCGAATCAGTCCTCTGGAAAGCGTTTTTGGGAGCATACACGCCGCTCCGCATGCTGATACGCGTGCCACGTCAATTTACTTGATGAATAAACGCGCATGCGCAGATTGGCTCTCGCAGAAAAAAAGGTAAGTACATAGCCCGTTACAACGTCGGCTAAAAAGGTCGAATCAGTCCTCTGGAAAGCGTTTTTGGGCGCATACACGCCGCTCCGCATGCTGATACACGTGCCACGTCAATTTACTTGATGAGTAAACGCGCATGCGCAGATTGGCTTTCGCAGAAAAACAAGGTAAGTACATAGCCCATTACAATGTCGGCTAAAAAGGTCGAATCAGTCCTCTGGAAAGCGTGGTTGAGCGCATACACGCCGCTCCGCATGCTGATACACGTGCCACGTCAATTTATTTGATGAATAAACGCGCATGCGCAGATTGGCTCTCACAGAAAAAAAAGGTAAGTACATAGCCTGTTACAATGTCGGCTAAAAAGGTCGAATCATTCCTCTGGAAAGCGTGGTTGAGCGCATACACGCCGCTCCGCATGCTGATACACGTGCCACGTCAATTTACTTGATGAATAAACGCGCATGCGCAGATTGGCTCTCGCAGAAAAAAAGGTAAGTACATAGCCCTTTACAATGTCGGCTAAAAAGGTCGAATCAGTCCTCTGGAAAGCGTTTTTCGGCGCATACACGCCGCTCCGCATGCTGATACACGTGCCACGTCAATTTACTTGATGAATAAACGCGCATGCGCAGATTGGCTCTCGCAGAAAAAAAGGTAAGTAAATAGCCCGTTACAATGTCGGCTAAAAAGGTCGAATCAGTCCTCTGGAAAGCATTTTTGGGCGCATACACGCCGCTCCGCATGCTGATACACGTGCCACGTCAATTTCTTTGATGAATAAACGTGCAAGCGCAGATTGGCTCTCGCAGAAAAAAAAGGTAAGTACATAGCCCGTTACAATGTCGGCTAAAAAGGTCGAATCAGTCCTCTGGAAAGCGTTTTTGGGCGCATACACGCCGCTCCGCATGCTGATACACGTGCCACGTCAATTTATTTGATGAATAAACGCGCATGCGCCGATTGGCTCTCGCAGAAAAAAAGGTAAGTACATAGCCCGTTACAATGTCGGCTAAAAAGGTCGAATCAGTCCTCTGGAAAGCGTGGTTGAGCGCATACACGCCGCTCCGCATGCTGATACACGTGCCACGTCAATTTACTTGATGAATAAACGCGCATGCGCAGATTGGCTCTCGCAGAAAAAAGGTAAGTACATAGCCCGTTACAATGTCGGCTAAAAAGGTCGAATCAGTCCCCTGGAAAGCATTTTTGGGCGCATACACGCCGCTCCGCATGCTGATACACGTGCCACGTCAATTTCTTTGATGAATAAACGTGCAAGCGCAGATTGGCTCTCGCAGAAAAAAAAGGTAAGTACATAGCCCGTTACAATGTCGGCTAAAAAGGTCGAATCAGTCCTCTGGAAAGCGTTTTTGGGCTCATATACGCCGCTCCGCATGCTGATACACGTGCCACGTCAATTTATTTGATGAATAAACGCGCATGCGCATATCGGCTCTCACCGAAAAAGAAGGTAAGTATGTAGTCGGACGTCTAGATTAATATAATTCAGTCGTATATTACGATCCGGCGGTACTATAGAGAGAAGATGGGGTGCGATAACATCTTATCTGGCCAAGCAGCTAGTCGACGAATACACAGCGACAGTTGTGCCATTCTGGTAGCCGAATGGCTAAGGTGTTCAGCTCGTAACCGTAACGGCGGTGGTTTGAATCCCGAACCTGCATAGGTGAAGAAAAAAATGGCAGTGGCTTAGCTCGGCTATGCCAGGATATACGTAGCGAAAGCTAAGGCATAGCATGGCTAGCCTTAGTTAATCTTGATTGCAAGTGTAGGTTAGTCCGGTTGTCGAGCAATGTTGCGGCGTTTAGCCAATCATTCGGCGCGCTGTTCGTCTGTTTCCTGGGCGATTCGTTTCCTTTTCATCTCGTTCCCATGTCGACTCCAGGCCTCCTCCTGCTTATCAGAATTGCCGCAGTCCATACTGCCACCTCAATTGTAGTTCCGGCGCACGCGAGCTCTCCTTTTCAATCCTCCGACATATCATCAGGCATGCGACGCAGCCGGCGAAGCGAGCGGAGGCGAGCGCAACGACGAGGAACGCGTTGTGTCGTCATACCAAACAGCGGATGCGGAAAGGCGCGGCGCTGCGCAGCGGCGGAACACTTGTGGCTCGTTGCTACTAGTGGCGCATGCGCAGTAGTGACCAGGGAGCGAGAGAGAGAGAGAGAGAAAAAGAGAAATATCCGCGGCGAGTTGCGCGTTGTGATGCTATGTGCCTCCTCGGAGCACCACCACGGCGAAATCGCAAGTTCGCGGCCAGTAAAGCTTTCGCTTTTAAAATGCTAAGCGATCACCGTGGCCCTAACTGTTGCTGAAGGCCGAGCTTCTTACTGCACGCAGACCTAGATGTTAGCACCGGCGTCTGCATCGCTAATGCGCGGCTTATCGGCGGTGCAGATATCGGTATTGGTCGAAACGGGGCCTGGCTCTACGCTCGGCCGCCTGGGTGTGGTAAATGAGTGAGAGCTCTGTGTTCTTGATCCGCAGGTATACACTAAAAGGTTGGATATGAGTTTCTTTTGGCTCCCGTGGCACTAAGTGTGGGAAGCGTAAGTAGGCCGTGATTGCCATTACCGAGCGCACGAATAAAGTCTTTGGTGGCCGCCGAAGAATGTAGGAAGGTCGTCCATACGTACGTATACCAGCCTAAGCATACAACTTTAGTACACCATAGCCCCCTCCCTTACTCAATACTGCCGCTCGGACGCCCTCACTCGAATCCCCCAATACACAATGAAACCGCCGGGACCTCGTTCCTAATACACGTCAAAACTACCCGGACCTTATAACCAACTAGACCTGGCTGGAACACGTTTTTCAAAGAAATTGCATGAGAAAACTAATCTGTGCCTATTCGTTTATTTATTGCGTAAATTGGCATCGGGGCATGCGTGGGCAGTGATCTATGCGACGAAATAGCGTTTCCGAGAGAACTTATTTCATGTGGCCGAGACGATATTTTCATGGGCTATAGCCTTACCGTTTTCCCCTTTTTTCGAGAAAATTAATCTCTGCCTATTCGTTTATTTACTGCGTAAATCGGCATCGGGGCATGCGTGGGGAGTGATCTATGCGACGAAATAGCGTTTCCGAGAGAATTTATTTCACGTGGCCGAGACGATATTTTCATGGGCTATTATAGCCTTACCGTTTTTCCATTTTTTCGAGAAAATTAATCTCTGCCTATTCGTTTATTTACTGCGTAAATCGGCATCGGGGCATGCGTGAGGAGTGATCTATGCGACGAAATAGCGTTTCCTAGAGAATTTATTTCACGTGGCCGAGACGATATTTTCATGGGTTATAGCCTTACCGTTTTTCCATTTTTTCGAGAAAATTATTCTCTGCCTATTCGTTTATTTACTGCGTAAATCGGCATCGGGGCATGCGTGGGGAGTGATCAATGCGACGAAATAGCGTTTCCTAGAGAATTTATTTCACGTGGCCGAGACGATATTTTCATGGGTTATAGCCTTTCCGTTTTTCCATTTTTTCGAGAAAATTAATCTCTGCCTATTCGTTTATTTACTGCGTAAATCGGCATCGGGGCATGCGTGGGGAGTGATCTATGCGACGAAATAGCGTTTCCGAGACAATTTATTTCACGTGGCCGAGACAATATTTTCATGGGCTATAGCCTTACCATTTTTCCATTTTTTCGAGAAAATTAATCTCTGCCTATTCGTTTATTTACTGTGTAAATTGGCATCGGGGCATGCGTGGGGAGTGATCTATGCGACGAAATAGCGTTTCCTAGATAATTTATTTCACGTGGCCGAGACGATATTTTCATGGGCTATATATAGCCTTACCGTTTTTCCATTTTTTCGAGAAAATTAATCTCTGCCTATTCGTTTATTTACTGCGTAAATCGGCATCGGGGCATGCGTGGGGAGTGATCTATGGGACGAAATAGCGTTTCCTAGAGAATTTATTTCACGTGGCCGAGACGATATTTTCATGGGCTATAGCCTTACCATTTTTCCATTTTTTCGAGAAAATTAATCTCTGCCTATTCGTTTATTTACTGCGTAAATCGGCATCGGGGCATGCGTGGGGAGTGATCTATGCGACGAAATAGCGTTTCCTAGAGAATTTATTTCACGTGGCCGAGACGATATTTTCATGGGCTATAGCCTTACCGTTTTTCCATTTTTTCGAGAAAATTAATCTCTGCGTATTCGTTTATTTACTGCGTAAATCGGCATCGGGGCATGCGTGGGGAGTGATCTATGCGACGAAATAGCGTTTCCTAGAGAATTTATTTCACGTGGCCGAGACGATATTTTCATGGGCTACAGCCTTACCGTTTTTCCATTTTTTCGAGAAAATTAATCTCTGCCTATTCGTTTATTTACTGCGTAAATCGGCATCGGGGCATGCGTGGGGAGTGATCTATGCGACGAAATAGCGTTTCCTAGAGAATTTATTTCACGTGGCCGAGACGATATTTTCATGGGCTATAGCCTTACCGTTTTTCCATTTTTTCGAGAAAATTAATGTCTGCCTATTCGTTTATTTACTGCGTAAATCGGCATCGGGGCATGCATGGGGAGTGATCTATGCGACGAAATAGCGTTTCCTAGAGAATTTATTTCACGTGGCCGAGACGATATTTTCATGGGCTATAGCCTTACCATTTTTCCATTTTTTCGAGAAAATTAATCTCTGCCTATTCGTTTATTTACTGCGTAAATCGGCATCGGGGCATGCGTGGGGAGTGATCTATGCGACGAAATAGCGTTTCCTAGAGAATTTATTTCACGTGGCCGAGACGATATTTTCATGGGTTATAGCCTTACCGTTTTCCCATTTTTTCGAGAAAATTAATCTCTGCCTATTCGTTTATTTACTGCGTAAATCGGCATCGGGGCATGCGTGGGGAGTGATCAATGCGACGAAATAGCGTTTCCTAGAGAATTTATTTCACGTGGCCGAGACGATATTTTCATGGGTTATAGCCTTTCCGTTTTTCCATTTTTTCGAGAAAATTATTCTCTGCCTATTCGTTTATTTACTGCGTAAATCGGCATCGGGGCATGCGTGGGGAGTGATCTATGCGACGAAATAGCGTTTCCGAGACAATTTATTTCACGTGGCCGAGACGATATTTTCATGGGCTATATATAGCCTTACCGTTTTTCCATTTTTTCGAGAAAATTAATATCTGCCTATTCGTTTATTTACTGCGTAAATCGGCATCGGGGCATGCGTGGGGAGTGATCTATGCGACGAAATAGCGTTTCCGAGACAATTTATTTCACGTGGCCGAGACGATATTTTCATGGGCTATAGGCTTACCATTTTTCCATTTTTCGAGAAAATTAATCTCTGCCTATTCGTTTATTTACTGCGTAAATCGGCATCGGGGCATGCGTGGGGAGTGATCTATGCGACGAAATAGCGTTTCCTAGAGAATTTATTTCACGTGGCCGAGACGATATTTTCATGGGCTATAGCCTTACCATTTTTCCATTTTTTCGAGAAAATTAATCTCTGCCTATTCGTTTATTTACTGCGTAAATCGGCATCGGGGCATGCGTGGGGAGTGATCTATGCGACGAAATAGCGTTTCCTAGAGAATTTATTTCCCGTGGCCGAGACGATATTTTCATGGGTTATTGCCTTTCCGTTTTTCCATTTTTTCGAGAAAATTAATCTCTGCCTATTCGTTTATTTACTGCGTAAATCGGCATCGGGGCATGCGTGGGGAGTGATCTATGGGACGAAATAGCGTTTCCTAGAGAATTTATTTCACGTGGCCGAGACGATATTTTCATGGGCTATAGCCTTACCATTTTTCCATTTTTTCGAGAAAATTTATCTCTGCCTATTCGTTTATTTACTGCGTAAATTGGCATCGGGGCATGCGTGGGGAGTGATCTATGCGACGAAATAGCGTTTCCTAGAGAATTTATTTCACGTGGCCGAGACGATATTTTCATGGGCTATAGCCTTACCGTTTTTCCATTTTTTCGAGAAAATTAATGTCTGCCTATTCGTTTATTTACTGCGTAAATCGGTATCGGGGCATGCGTGGGGAGTGATCAATGCGACGAAAAAGCGTTTCCTAGAGAATTTATTTCACGTGGCCGAGACGATATTTTCATGGGTTATAGCCTTTCCGTTTTTCCATTTTTTCGAGAAAATTAATCTCTGCCTATTCGTTTATTTACTGCGTAAATCGGCATCGGGGCATGCGTGGGGAGTGATCTATGCGACGAAATAGCGTTTCCGAGACAATTTATTTCACGTGGCCGAGACGATATTTTCATGGGCTATAGCCTTACCATTTTTCCATTTTTCGAGAAAATTAATCTCTGCCTATTCGTTTATTTACTGCGTAAATCGGCATCGGGGCATGCGTGGGGAGTGATCTATGCGACGAAATAGCGTTTCCTAGAGAATTTATTTCACGTGGCCGAGACGATATTTTCATGGGCTATAGCCTTACCATTTTTCCATTTTTTCGAGAAAATTAATCTCTGCCTATTCGTTTATTTACTGCGTAAATCGGCATCGGGGCATGCGTGGGGAGTGATCTATGCGACGAAATAGCGTTTCCTAGAGAATTTATTTCACGTGGCCGAGACGATATTTTCATGGGCTATAGCCTTACCGTTTTTCCATTTTTTCGAGAAAATTAATGTCTGCCTATTCGTTTATTTACTGCGTAAATCGGCATCGGGGCATGCATGGGGAGTGATCTATGCGACGAAATAGCGTTTCCTAGAGAATTTATTTCACGTGGCCGAGACGATATTTTCATGGGCTATAGCCTTACCATTTTTCCATTTTTTCGAGAAAATTAATCTCTGCCTATTCGTTTATTTACTGCGTAAATCGGCATCGGGGCATGCGTGGGCAGTGATCTATGCGACGAAATAGCGTTTCCGAGACAATTTATTTCACGTGGCCGAGCCGATATTTTCATGGGCTATATACTTACCGTTATTCCATTTTCTCGAGAAAATTATTCTGTGCCTTACCATTTTTCCATTTTTTCGAGAAAATTAATCTTTGCCTATTCGTTTATTTACTGCGTAAATTGGCATCGGGGCATGTGTGGGCAGTGATCTATGTGACGAAATAGCGTTTCCGAGACAATTTTCACGTGGCCGAGACGATATTTTCATGGGCTATAGCCTTACCGTTTTTCCATTTTTTCGAGAAAATTAATCTCTGCCTATTCGTTTATTTACTGCGTAAATCGGCATCGGAGCATGCGTGGGCAGTGATCTATGCGACGAAATAGCGTTTCCGAGAGAATTTATTTCACGTGGCCGAGCCGATATTTTCATGGGTAATGACCGTTTTTCCATTTTTTCGAGAAAATTAATCTCTGCCTAATAGTTTATTTACTGCGTAAATCGGCATCGGGGCATGCGTGGGGAGTGATCTATGCGACGAAATTGCGTTTCCGAGACAATTTATTTCATGTGGCCAAGACGATATTTTCATGGGTTATAGCCTTTCCGTTTTTCCATTTTTTCGAGAAAATTAATCTCTGCCTATTCGTTTATTTACTGCGTAAATCGGCATCGGGGCATGCGTGGGCAGTGATCTATGCGACGAAATAGCGTTTCCGAGACAATTTATTTCACGTGGCCGAGACGATATTTTCATGGGCAATAGCCTTACCATTTTTCCATTTTTTAGAGAAAATTAATCTCTGCCTATTCGTTTATTAACTGCGTAAATCGGCATCGGGGCATGCGTGGGGAGTGATCTATGCGACGAAATAGCGTTTCCTAGAGAATTTATTTCACGTGGCCGAGACGATATTTTCATGGGCTATAGCCTTACCATTTTTCCATTTTTTCGAGAAAATTAATCTCTGCCTATTCGTTTATTTACTGCGTAAATCGGCATCGGAGCATGCGTGGGCAGTGATCTATGCGACGAAATAGCGTTTCCGAGAGAATTTATTTCACGTGGCCGAGCCGATATTTTCATGGGTAATAACCGTTTTTCCATTTTTTCGAGAAAATTAATCTCTGCCTAATAGTTTATTTACTGCGTAAATCGGCATCGGGGCATGCGTGGGGAGTGATCTATGCGACGAAATTGCGTTTCCGAGACAATTTATTTCATGTGGCCAAGACGATATTTTCATGGGTTATAGCCTTTCCGTTTTTCCATTTTTTCGAGAAAATTAATCTCTGCCTATTCGTTTATTTACTGCGTAAATCGGCATCGGGGCATGCGTGGGCAGTGATCTATGCGACGAAATAGCGTTTCCGAGACAATTTATTTCACGTGGCCGAGACGATATTTTCATGGGCAATAGCCTTACCATTTTTCCATTTTTTAGAGAAAATTAATCTCTGCCTATTCGTTTATTAACTGCGTAAATCGGCATCGGGGCATGCGTGGGGAGTGATCTATGCGACGAAATAGCGTTTCCTAGAGAATTTATTTCACGTGGCCGAGACGATATTTTCATGGGCTATAGCCTTACCATTTTTCCATTTTTTCGAGAAAATTAATCTCTGCCTATTCGTTTATTTACTGCGTAAATCGGCATCGGGGCATGCGTGGGGAGTGATCTATGCGACGAAATAGCGTTTCCTAGAGAATTTATTTCACGTGGCCGAGACGATATTTTCATGGGCTATAGCCTTTCCGTTTTTCCATTTTTTCGAGAAAATTAATCTCTGCCTATTCGTTTATTTACTGCGTAAATCGGCATCGGGGCATGCGTGGGGAGTGATCTATGCGACGAAATAGCATTTCCTAGAGAATTTATTTCACGTGGCCGAGACGATATTTTCATGGGCTATAGCCTTTCCGTTTTTCCATTTTTTCGAGAAAATTAATCTCTGCCTATTCGTTTATTTACTGCGTAAATCGGCATCGGGGCATGCGTGGGGGTGATCTATGCGACGAAATAGCGTTTCCGAGACAATTTATTTCACGTGGCCGAGACGATATTTTCATGGGCAATAGCCTTACCATTTTTCCATTTTTTCGAGAAAATTAATCTCTGCCTATTCGTTTATTTACTGCGTAAATCGGCATCGGGGCATGCGTGGGGAGTGATCTATGCGACGAAATAGCGTTTCCTAGAGAATTTATTTCACGTGGCCGAGACGATATTTTCATGGGCTATAGCCTTACCATTTTTCCATTTTTTAGAGAAAATTAACCTCTGCCTATTCGTTTATTTACTGCGTAAATTGGCATCGGGGCATGCGTGGGCAGTGATCTATGCGACGAAATAGCGTTTCCGAGACAATTTATTTCACGTGGCCGAGACGATATTTTCATGGGTTATTGCCTTTCCGTTTTTCCATTTTTTCGAGAAAATTAATCTCTGCCTATTCGTTTATTTACTGCGTAAATCGGCATCGGGGCATGCGTGGGGAGTGATCTATGGGACGAAATAGCGTTTCCTAGAGAATTTATTTCACGTGGCCGAGACGATATTTTCATGGGCTATAGCCTTACCGTTTTTCCATTTTTTCGAGAAAATTAATATCTGCGTATTCGTTTATTTACTGCGTAAATCGGCATCGGGGCATGCGTGGGGAGTGATCTATGCGACGAAATAGCGTTTCCTAGAGAATTTATTTCACGTGGCCGAGACGATATTTTCATGGGCTATAGCCTTACCGTTTTTCCATTTTTTCGAGAAAATTAATGTCTGCCTATTCGTTTATTTACTGCGTAAATCGGCATCGGGGCATGCATGGGGAGTGATCTATGCGACGAAATAGCGTTTCCTAGAGAATTTATTTCACGTGGCCGAGACGATATTTTCATGGGTTATAGCCTTACCGTTTTTCCATTTTTTCGAGAAAATTAATCTCTGCCAATTCGTTTATTTACTGCGTAAATCGGCATCGGGGCATGCGTGGGGAGTGATCAATGCGACGAAATAGCGTTTCCTAGAGAATTTATTTCACGTGGCCGAGACGATATTTTCATGGGTTATAGCCTTTCCGTTTTTCCATTTTTTCGAGAAAATTAATCTCTGCCTATTCGTTTATTTACTGCGTAAATCGGCATCGGGGCATGCGTGGGGAGTGATCTATGCGACGAAATAGCGTTTCCGAGACAATTTATTTCACGTGGCCGAGACGATATTTTCATGGGTTATTGCCTTTCTGTTTTTCCATTTTTTCGAGAAAATTAATCTCTGCCTATTCGTTTATTTACTGCGTAAATCGGCATCGGGGCATGCGTGGGGAGTGATCTATGGGACGAAATAGCGTTTCCTAGAGAATTTATTTCACGTGGCCGAGACGATATTTTCATGGGCTATAGCCTTACCATTTTTCCATTTTTTCGAGAAAATTAATCTCTGCCCATTCGTTTATTTACTGCGTAAATCGGCATCGGGGCATGCGTGGGGAGTGATCTATGCGACGAAATAGCGTTTCCTAGAGAATTTATTTCACGTGGCCGAGACGATATTTTCATGGTCTTCCCTTACCGTTTTTCCATTTTTTTGAGAAAATTAATCTCTGCCTATTCGTTTATTTACTGCGTAAATCGGCATCGGGCATGCGTGGGGAGTGATCTATGCGACGAAATAGCGTTTCCTAGAGAATTTATTTCACGTGGCCGAGGCGATATTTTCATGGGTTATAGCCTTTCCGTTTTTCCATTTTTTTCGAGAAAATTAATCTCTGCCTATTCGTTTATTTACTGCGTAAATCGGCATCGGGGCATGCGTGGGGAGTGATCTATGCGACGGAATAGCGTTTCATAGAGAATTTATTTCACGTGGCCGAGACGATATTTTCATGCGCTATAACCTTACCATTTTTCCATTTTTTCGAGAAAATTAATCTCTGCCTATTCGTTTATTTACTGCGTAAATCGGCATCGGGGCATGCGTGGGGAGTGATCAATGCGACGAAATAGCGTTTCCTAGAGAATTTATTTCCCGTGCGTGGGGAGTGATCTATGCGACGAAATAGCGTTTCCTAGAGAATTTATTTCACGTGGCCGAGACGATATTTTCATGGGCTATAGCCTTACCATTTTTCCATTTTTTCGAGAACATTAATCTCTGCTTGTTCGTTTATTTACTGCGTAAATCGGCATCGGGGCATGCGTGGGGAGTGATCTATGCGACGAAATAGCGTTTCCTAGAGAATTTATTTCACGTGGCCGAGACGATATTTTCATGGGCTATAGCCTTACCGTTTTTCCATTTTTTCGAGAAAATAATTCTCTGCCTATTCGTTTATTTACTGCGTAAATCGGCATCGGGGCATGCGTGGGGAGAGATCTATGCGACGAAATAGCGTTTCCTAGAGAATTTATTTCACGTGGCCGAGACGATATTTTCATGGGCTATAACCTTACCATGTTTCAATTTTTTCGAGAAAATTAATCTCTGCTTGTTCGTTTATTTAATGCGTAAATCGGCATCGGGGCATGCGTGGGCAGTGATCTATGCGACGAAATAGCGTTTCCGAGAGAATTTATTTCACGTGGCCGAGACGATATTTTCATGGGCTATATACTTACCGTTATTCCATTTTCTCGAGAAAATTATTCTGTGCCTATTCGTTTATTTACTGCGTAAATTGGCATCGGGGCATGCGTGGGCAGTGATCTATGCGACGAAATAGCGTTTCCGAGAGAATTTATTTCAC
This sequence comes from Dermacentor albipictus, assembly GCF_038994185.2. Lineage (NCBI taxonomy): Eukaryota > Metazoa > Arthropoda > Arachnida > Ixodida > Ixodidae > Dermacentor > Dermacentor albipictus. The sequence continues at coordinate 10,337,019 of NC_091827.1, forward strand.
GTGGCCGAGCCGATATTTTCATGGGCTATATACTTACCGTTATTCCATTTTCTCGAGAAAATTATTCTGTGCCTTACCATTTTTCCATTTTTTCGAGAAAATTAATCTCTGCCTATTCGTTTATTTACTGCGTAAATCGGCATCGGGGCATGCGTGGGGAGTGGTCTATGCGACGAAATAGCGTTTCCGAGAGAATTTATTTCACGTGGCCGAGACGATATTTTCATGGGCTATAGCCTTACCGTTTTTCCATTTTTTCGAGAAAATTATTCTCTGCCTATTCGTTTATTTACTGCGTAAATCGGCATCGGGGCATGCGTGGGGAGTGGTCTATGCGACGAAATAGCGTTTCCGAGACAATTTCTTTCACGTGGCCGAGCCGATATTTTCATGGGCTATAGCCTTACCATTTTTCCATTTTTTCGAGAAAATTAATCTCTGCCTAATCGTTTATTTACTGCGTAAATCGGCATCGGGGCATGCGTGGGGAGTGATCTATGCGACGAAATTGCGTTTCCGAGACAATTTATTTCATGTGGCCGAGACGATATTTTCATGGGCTATAGCCTTACCATTTTTCCATTTTTTCGAGAAAATTAATCTCTGCCTATTCGTTTATTTACTGCGTAAATCGGCATCGGGGCATGCGTGGGGAGTGATCTATGCGACGAAATAGCGTTTCCTAGAGAATTTATTTCACGTGGCCGAGACGATATTTTCATGGGCTATATATAGCCTTACCGTTTTTCCGTTTTTTTTCGAGAAAATTATTCTCTGCCTATTCGTTTATTTACTGCGTAAATCGGCATCGGGGCATGCGTGGGGAGTGATCTATGCGACGAAATAGCGTTTCCTAGAGAATTTATTTCACGTGGCCGAGACGATATTTTCATGGGCTATAGCCTTTCCGTTTTTCCATTTTTTCGAAAAAATTAATCTCTGCCTATTCGTTTATTTACTGCGTAAATCGGCATCGGGGCATGCGTGGGGAGTGATCTATGGGACGAAATAGCGTTTCCGAGACAATTTATTTCACGTGGCCGAGACGATATTTTCATGGGTTATAACCTTACCATGTTTCAATTTTTTCGAGAAAATTAATCTCTGCTTGTTCGTTTATTTAATGCGTAAATCGGCATCGGGGCATGCGTGGGCAGTGATCTATGCGACGAAATAGCGTTTCCGAGAGAATTTATTTCACGTGGCCGAGACGATATTTTCATGGGCTATATACTTACCGTTATTCCATTTTCTCGAGAAAATTATTCTGTGCCTATTCGTTTATTTACTGCGTAAATTGGCATCGGGGCATGCGTGGGCAGTGATCTATGCGACGAAATAGCGTTTCCGAGAGAATTTATTTCACGTGGCCGAGCCGATATTTTCATGGGCTATATACTTACCGTTATTCCATTTTCTCGAGAAAATTATTCTGTGCCTTACCATTTTTCCATTTTTTCGAGAAAATTATTCTCTGCCTATTCGTTTATTTACTGCGTAAATCGGCATCGGGGCATGCGTGGGGAGTGGTCTATGCGACGAAATAGCGTTTCCGAGAGAATTTATTTCACGTGGCCGAGACGATATTTTCATGGGCTATAGCCTTACCGTTTTTCCATTTTTTCGAGAAAATTATTCTCTGCCTATTCGTTTATTTACTGCGTAAATCGGCATCGGGGCATGCGTGGGGAGTGGTCTATGCGACGAAATAGCGTTTCCGAGACAATTTCTTTCACGTGGCCGAGCCGATATTTTCATGGGCTATAGCCTTACCATTTTTCCATTTTTTCGAGAAAATTAATCTCTGCCTAATCGTTTATTTACTGCGTAAATCGGCATCGGGGCATGCGTGGGGAGTGATCTATGCGACGAAATTGCGTTTCCGAGACAATTTATTTCATGTGGCCGAGACGATATTTTCATGGGCTATAGCCTTTCCGTTTTTCCATTTTTTCGAGAAAATTAATCGCTGCCTATTCGTTTATTTACTGCGTAAATCGGCATCGGGACATGCGTGGGGAGTGATCTATGGGACGAAATAGCGTTTCCTAGAGAATTTATTTCCCGTGGCCGAGACGATATTTTCATGGGCTATAGCCTTACCATTTTTCCATTTTTTCGAGAAAATTAATCTCTGCCTATTCGTTTATTTACTGTGTAAATTGGCATCGGGGCATGCGTGGGGAGTGATCTATGCGACGAAATAGCGTTTCCTAGAGAATTTATTTCACGTGGCCGAGACGATATTTTCATGGGCTATATATAGCCTTACCGTTTTTCCGTTTTTTTTCGAGAAAATTAATCTCTGCCTATTCGTTTATTTACTGCGTAAATCGGTATCGGGGCATGCGTGGGGAGTGATCTATGCGACGAAATAGCGTTTCCTAGAGAATTTATTTCACGTGGCCGAGACGATATTTTCATGGGCTATAGCCTTTCCGTTTTTCCATTTTTTCGAAAAAATTAATCTCTGCCTATTCGTTTATTTACTGCGTAAATCGGCATCGGGGCATGCGTGGGGAGTGATCTATGGGACGAAATAGCGTTTCCGAGACAATTTATTTCACGTGGCCGAGACGATATTTTCATGGGTTTCCGTTTTTCCATTTTTTCGAGAAAATTAATCTCTGCCTATTCGTTTATTTACTGCGTAAATCGGCATCGGGGCATGCGTGGGGAGTGATCTATGGGACGAAATAGCGTTTCCTAGAGAATTTATTTCACGTGGCCGAGACGATATTTTCATGGGCTATAGCCTTACCGTTTTTCCATTTTTTCGAGAAAATTAATATCTGCGTATTCGTTTATTTACTGCGTAAATCGGCATCGGGGCATGCGTGGGGAGTGATCTATGCGACGAAATAGCGTTTCCTAGAGAATTTATTTCACGTGGCCGAGACGATATTTTCATGGGCTATAGCCTTACCGTTTTTCCATTTTTTCGAGAAAATTAATGTCTGCCTATTCGTTTATTTACTGCGTAAATCGGCATCGGGGCATGCATGGGGAGTGATCTATGCGACGAAATAGCGTTTCCTAGAGAATCTATTTCACGTGGCCGAGACGATATTTTCATGGCCTTACCGTTTTTCCATTTTTTCGAGAAAATTAATCTCTGCCTATTCGTTTATTTACTGCGTAAATCGGCATCGGGCATGCGTGGGGAGTGATCTATGCGACGAAATAGCGTTTCCTAGAGAATTTATTTCACGTGGCCGAGACGATATTTTCATGGGTTATATATAGCCTTTCCGTTTTTCCATTTTTTCGAGAAAATTAATCTCTGCCTATTCGTTTATTTACTGCGGAAATCGGCATCGGGGCATGCGTGGGGAGTGATCTATGCGACGAAATAGCGTTTCATAGAGAATTTATTTCACGTGGCCGAGACGATATTTTCATGGGCCTTACCATAACCTTACCATTTTTCCATTTTTTCGAGAAAATTAATCTCTGCCTATTCGTTTATTTACTGCGTAAATCGGCATCGGGGCATGCGTGGGGAGTGATCAATGCGACGAAATAGCGTTTCCTAGAGAATTTATTTCCCGTGCGTGGGGAGTGATCTATGCGACGAAATAGCGTTTCCTAGAGAATTTATTTCACGTGGCCGAGACGATATTTTCATGGGCTATAGCATTACCATTTTTCCATTTTTTCGAGAAAATTAATCTCTGCTTGTTCGTTTATTTACTGCGTAAATCGGCATCGGGGCATGCGTGGGGAGTGATCTATGCGACGAAATAGCGTTTCCTAGAGAATTTATTTCACGTGGCCGAGACGATATTTTCATGGGCTATAGCCTTACCGTTTTTCCATTTTTTCGAGAAAATTAATCTCTGCCTATTCGTTTATTTACTGCGTAAATCGGCATCGGGGCATGCATGGGGAGTGATCTATGCGACGAAATAGCGTTTCCTAGAGAATTTATTTCACGTGGCCGAGACGATATTTTCATGGGCTATAGCCTTTCCGTTTTTCCATTTTTTCGAGAAAATTAATCTCTGCCTATTCGTTTATTTACTGCGTAAATCGGCATCGGGGCATGCGTGGGGAGTGATCTATGCGACGAAATAGCGTTTCCTAGAGAATTTATTTCCCGTGGCCGAGACGATATTTTCATGGGCTATAAGCCTTACCGTTTTTCCATTTTTTCGAGAAAATTAATGTCTGCCTATTCGTTTATTTACTGCGTAAATCGGCATCGGGGCATGCGTGGGGAGTGATCTATGCGACGAAATAGCGTTTCCTAGAGAATTTATTTCACGTGGCCGAGACGATATTTTCATGGGCTATAGCCTTACCATTTTTCCATTTTTTCGAGAAAATTAATCTCTGCCTATTCGTTTATTTACTGCGTAAATCGGCATCGGGGCATGCGTGGGGAGTGATCTATGCGACGAAATAGCGTTTCCTAGAGAATTTATTTCACGTGGCCTAGACGATATTTTCATGGGCTATATACTTACCGTTATTCCATTTTCTCGAGAAAATTATTCTGTGCCTATTCGTTTATTTACTGCGTAAATTGGCATCGGGGCATGCGTGGGGAGTGATCAGTGCGACGAAATAGCGTTTCCGAGACAATTTATTTCACGTGGCCGAGACGATATTTTTATGGGCTATAACCTTACCATGTTTAAATTTTTTCGAGAAAATTAATCTCTGCTTGTTCGTTTATTTACTGCGTAAATCGGCATCGGGGCATGCGTGGGCAGTGATCTATGCGACGAAATAGCGTTTCCGAGACAATTTATTTCACGTGGCCTAGACGATATTTTCATGGGCTATAGCCTTACCATTTTTCCATTTTTTCGAGAAAATTAATCTCTGCCTATTCGTTTATTTACTGTGTAAATTGGCATCGGGGCATGCGTGGGGAGTGATCTATGCGACGAAATAGCGTTTCCTAGAGAATTTATTTCACGTGGCCGAGACGATATTTTCATGGGCTATATATAGCCTTACCGTTTTTCCATTTTTTTCGAGAAAATTAATCTCTGCCTATTCGTTTATTTACTGCGTAAATCGGCATCGGGGCATGCGTGGGGAGTGATCTATGCGACGAAATAGCGTTTCCTAGAGAATTTATTTCATGTGGCCGAGACGATATTTTCATGGGCTATAGCCTTACCATTTTTCCATTTTTTCGAGAAAATTAATCTCTGCCTATTCGTTTATTTACTGCGTAAATCGGCATCGGGGCATGCGTGGGGAGTGATCTATGCGACGAAATAGCGTTTCCTAGAGAATTTATTTCACGTGGCCTAGACGATATTTTCATGGGCTATAGCCTTACCATTTTTCCATTTTTTCGAGAAAATTAATCTCTGCCTATTCGTTTATTTACTGCGTAAATTGGCATCGGGGCATGCGTGGGCAGTGATCTATGCGACGAAATAGCGTTTCCGAGACAATTTATTTCACGTGGCCGAGACGATATTTTCATGGGCTATATACTTACCGTTATTCCATTTTCTCGAGAAAATTATTCTGTGCCTATTCGTTTATTTACTGCGTAAATTGGCATCGGGGCATGCGTGGGGAGTGATCAATGCGACGAAATAGCGTTTCCGAGACAATTTATTTCACGTGGCCGAGACGATATTTTCATGGGCTATAACCTTACCATGTTTAAATTTTTTCGAGAAAATTAATCTCTGCTTGTTCGTTTATTTACTGCGTAAATCGGCATCGGGGCATGCGTGGGCAGTGATCTATGCGACGAAATAGCGTTTCCGAGACAATTTCTTTCACGTGGCCGAGCCGATATTTTCATGGGCTATAGCCTTGCTGGAGGTTGGAATGCGCAACAGTTTGACGATACACACAGAAGAGACACACACCACAGAGCGCTAACACCAAGCGCTCTGTGGTGTGTGTCTCTTCTGTGTGTATCGTCAAACTGTTGCGCATTCCAACCTCCAATATGCTATACCAACACGCCCAGTCGTCAACCTTGGCGAGTAATTCGACTTTCGCAATGCATGTAAACGCGATCGCATCGCATTAGGAATTCTGGGAAATTGAATGTGCTGCTGATCTGCTGCGCTCGCCGAGCTGCAGCGTGGCGTGGCGCCGAACGCGTCTGATAGCGCTGCTTTGCCTTCGATGTGCGACATTTGCGCGCGACACCATCGCACCAAGGGTAATATGCGCTACATGTAAACGTTGGCGCGTCGCATTACTCATGATGCGCTAGGAAAGGTGATGCGCTACTGGCGCATTCTGTCGCATTCATGTAACCGAGGCTATATACAACTTCGCTGACAACACTTGCCAGTGACTTTCACCTACTAGACGTGACATCCTTTGCGTCGGCACCTCTTCTCGGCTTCATGCACTGGTTGACTTTCGTGCGAGACTTCATCGCTTCTACGTGCCATACGAGTTTGCATCGCACACCTGAGCGTGCGATGCAAGGAACCCCTAACTGCTGACTTGTAGATTTCTTTATTTGAGTGAACGCAATTATTTGAGGAAAAAGCAGGCAAGCAAAAATAGGATGGTAGTTGTCACTGTTGGAGAATGGTGCTTTCGCAATGGATAATCTTAGAGCCGAAGGAATCGCTGAGGTGTGGTGCTCATTTTACAGCAGTTCCTTTTTCGTAATTTTCCACACTGCCTTGGTTTACTCACTCTTATTTACGGTGTGAAACAGACAGTAGCACGAGAAAGCTTCGTGTTAAGAAAGGCAGTTAGGCAAATGTTTTTAGTTAAAATTGGTTAATATGCACGCACATATACATGTAGAGGTTCACGTTGGAAAATTGGTAACGCTCTTCCCTATTTATCATCCACATTCGGGAAAACTGGCGCTCAACGTTAACGCTGTAAATGTGGGAAACTAAAGTGCACAGAAATAGCCATTCAGGATAGTGCCTTTTCGAGGAAAGAACGGGCTCGACTCTGCCCTGCACTGTACAAAGCACGTGGACGACGAGAATCTTGTGCACGTATATAGCACGGCGCAGGGGCTCTATACGGCTCCGTTCCTTTCGTTTCCGTAAACGTGGCACTGGAATTTTATTAAGAAACGTCAGCCTTGCGAGCAAAGCTAGACAGCTCTTTCGCTAGATACTGCTGACTGCACCTTCTGGTATTGTTAACCTTTGAAGTGTTGATTTGTGAGGAATAGGCGTCCAATACTCTAGTACATCGATCAATGTTTCATAAAAACTAAACCAGCGAGTAGTTCGAAAGGGTAGGCTGATGGACTAGTTTGTATATGGCAGCAAGTAGGGGCATTACTGTGGACAAAATGTTTTACAGCGTGCCAATGTTCTTACAAAGTGTCTGAATTCGTTTTCTCCTGCTTCACAAGAACCCCTGAACACTACAGTAACGTGGCTGACACAGCCGGTGGGTAGCTCGAAATTAATCTCTAAAGAGCCCATCATCAACAAGCTATGCAGGAACAAACCAGAAGCCACGATTTTTTACCTGCGTTACTGAGCTCTACAAAGCGCGTCCCCCTTAATAAGATACTGTTGCCTCACGTAATGCGGACTCGTTTTGACCAGCCTCGCTGAATTCCCAAATTCGGCACTTTTCGGTATAAACCATTTTCCTAAAGTTGGAATCGACTGATCTCTTTAGACCTTTATCGTCATCTATACCAAAGAGTTTGATCCTCACATATGATTTTCCAGGACATATTCAAGTAGAATTTTTATGTGAAAACACGAGTCTACCTGGTTAGGTGGATGGAGAAAGGATGGAGAATGCAGAAGTCAGTGCATCTAATATCATGTATTTTATTCCAGACAGGCAGTACACGCTACAAAAAAAACACACCGATGCTGAAGCACTACATTGCTCGTCAGCACAGAACTCACGAGAAATATTTTCGCGGCAGTGAATCCAGTGGCTTTTGTTAACACCAACGCAAGCGTAGTATTTCTTTGGCGCTAGCTATTCTACGTTGGAAACGCTGACACACTGAGAGGTACTGCTTCGTTGGTTTCGCCCAGTGTGCTGCAAGGAGTGAACAGAAATTGAAACAAAATATTCGTTTAAAACAGAACTGCCGCAATTTAGCTTACACAGATCGAAGAGATGATAAGGTATTTATCTTATACTGTCCTTTTCTTATTTACAAGTATATACAAGTGAAATATCACTGGTATTGTTGGTTCCCATAAAAAATTACTTGTGTTTCACAGGAAAGCTTGCATCAAGACCCAATACACTGTACAATTTTTTGTCTTCTTTTTAATGGAACGCACTATGCGTCGAGAATCATGTCGTATAATTTATTCAGGCACGTGGAAGTTCTTTTACAAAAAGTCGATGTGACCTCGGCTGAAGAAGTGGACCAAGACGTTGATTTACACAAGGCAAATGATGCTGATGGGCCACATCAAGTCATCCCACTATAACTGCCATGCTTGCGGAAGCTCTTCAATGTTGGATAAATGTTTTCAAACGCCTCATAAATTTGAGACCGTTCCTTGGCTCCTGTAGCAGAAAACACAAGATTTTTTTTTTTTTACTCTAAAGAGCTCATTCGCAATGCTTGTGACGATAGTTTTGCACAATGAGAGCCTCTTGCATGCTGTGACCTACTTCAACAAAACCTGCAGCTGTCTAGCTGGCAAAGTCCAAGCTCAAATGTGGTGGCTCCCGTCGATATTTCTTGGAGATACGCCTATATTGTGCACAAAAATCAAACACTGCACCCACATTCTGAGATTAGGAAACCTGGAAACAAAGATAAGCACCCATTTCTCTCAACACATTCGATTGGCCACTTTCGGCTACTCTGGCAGCACACTTTACGTTCGGCTGGCTGAAGTCGAGTGCTCAGAACTCTCACTTTTGAACTGGGACCGAGAGAGAGAGAGAACTAAACTTTTATTTTCTGTAACGGTAATCCGAGTCAAAACCCGGTTCACCCTATGTGGAAGGATTCCTTATTCCAAGAACCCTCTGGCTTGGGCTGCCTCCTTGGCCCGGGCGACGAGACTGCGTTGGTCGTCCAGGTCATCAGCAGAAAGCTTGGCTTCCCACGTTTCAGTTGTCGTAACAGCCAACAAAGTTACGCTCGCACGCCTATTCTTATTGTTCTGGGAGCAGCAGAGCATTCAACTCAAGCAGCATGTCTTTGTCTCTAATCTCAAGAGGGCTCCGCATCGTTACAAAGTTGGACCGCGGTAGGACCCAGTCGAATTTATCCATTAATGACCAATGCGCAGCGCTTGTTAAACAGTGGCATGCTTAAAATAGGCTGAAAATTTTCATGATCGCTAATATGCAAAAAAAAAGCATTTCTGAGAACACTGACGATACTAGTTGAAAAGGGGCGTCACTCACCTGTGAGCACGATTTTTCCCGATACGAAGATAAGCAGGACAACACGGGGCTTGACCATGCGGTAGAAAAGTCCTGGAAACAGCTCTGGCGCGTAACTGAAAAGCCAAAGACCGACTCCCTTCGATGACTGGCGCACTACACTACTCGCAAAGATAAAAATAAGACAGTGCCTGACACTGCTCTCTTCGGTATCACACTAAGAATTACACGAACCTACCTACCTACATACCAACCTACCGCAAAGCACCTGAGATTAGGCAAACAATGCTTCGCGTTAAAAAGAAGTATCATTGCTCCCTTAGGACTAGAAAAAAAAAACTTGCTGCTCTTGGTAAAATGCTCCCCAGCGATTCCTGATAAATAATTTTGCAGCTTGGAACATTGGGCGCCTGACTGATACTGGTGTAGACCAAAATTTATTTTAGGGTGGGGGCACACACTTGACCGGCGGAGAGTGGCGGGGCAGGCGGGTTTTGCCACATGTGGTTTTATGCCACGTATCCCTAATACGCGGAAATTTCAAGGTGGCAGGGGGGAGGCCACGTGCCCGGTGTTTCGTCCTGCCCCTCCCCTTGTCTATGTCCCTGCTAACTGAAAGCACTCAGAAGATCGGTGGCTCATCAAGTCGCTGTTAATTCCAGAAATCACCGAAACAGCAAAAATAAAACGCAGTGGCTTCAGCCAGGAGGCGACTTTGCTTTCTACTTGGCGGAGTCGAGGCAAGCTGATAAATAAGCTAGTCTGGTACAGACGAAACTCGTGAAACGTACAGGCACTCGTGAAACCACATGAGCGCCTGCTTGACAAAGATGAAAAGAGGATAAGCAAGCGGAAGGCACCGTCTCGGAACTGCGTCATCAGCATGGCTAATGGCATCAATTTTGGCAAGAACTGCCGGGAAATTATTAATCGTTGATCATAGTTTTAAAAAAAGAAAAAAAGAAAGGAAATAAGCTCGCATTGCGTTTGCAAGTACTCAAAAGCTTGAAATTCAACGTTTACAAATTTCCCGCGGAAAGAAAAAGAAGAATTAAAAGTGCGGAAATTACGTTAAATTCATAACGTTACACAAACCTCAACGGTGTCATAGGTTTCAATAAAAAAAAAGGCAATTATGAGTTTAGTTTCTTTAGCTAATATTGAACTCCTTCAGCTAAAGAAATAGTTTTTAACATTTACACATGAGTTGCAATTTAGCAACCTACTTTTATAACAAATAAATGTCTATTTGCGCCTTTCTTCCTTTAGCTGTGCTGTATTACATTTCGATCACTGAATTTTATATATATTGCACTAATCCAAAGATTAGAACCATTCGTTACTGTCCGAGCATCTGACCTGTCCATTTATCTTGTCTTGTCTGCGCTGTTCGCCCCATTGGTCTACCATGACTTTCAATTGAGGATACGTGACAGCGAATGTAAAAGCTCGAACCTCGCAAATTGGCTGTGCACCCGTTGAAGCTCTTCCAGATCTATGGGAAAACGGACATCGCAGCTGCCGACCATGTTCTGAATCTTGAAAGCGAGAAACTTCACCTGCAAAACAACTTTCATTGTATCACGAAAGGCATGTATTTCAAACGTGAAAAAAAAAAAAACAGTTTCACCCGAAAGTGAAGAGTTGAAGGCGTCGGGTAGGTTTAGCGTTGCGCTTGAACTGCTCACACTCTGCTTTAACAATACCGGGAGGCGACACGGCGTGACGCAGCCTACTAGAAAGCTGCTGCTATGTAGCATAAACAGCGCCCTGGCAGACAACAGGCGTCCCACAACGCTGGCGCGATGAGGGTCACCGGCAGGCCATACAGGCAGGCGTCGGACCTCGCGATGAGACCGACGGAAAACCATCGACGTTTGTCAGCGCCCAATGAAGGAACTCGATAGACGGGGCGACATTATTCACGCAGCTATACTCCTCCTCGGGAACGCTAGTGTGCGGGTGCACAACGCTCGGGCCAGCAACGGAATCAGACTGCCTGCACTGGATCCGGCAGGGCCAATTGAGCAACGCGTGATGGTACGGCCATACGACCGGCGTTTTTTTGCAGCCAAATGTACTGCACGTTTCTGGAGGCACTTCACGCGTAGGCCACGCATGCGCCGTTGGTACTAGGACAGCACGACGGCGACGGCGGCGACGGCGGCAACGGCGGCACGAAGGTGTCTAAAGTGTCCGCATAAAATAAGCCGAACACATCGATGATGTTTGTCCACGTAAGCGATACCTCAGTTTTGGAGAAACTTGAAACGCGACGCGCGGTATGTACAATGTGCAGGCTTCTATTTATGGATTTCAGACGTGTCCATGGTTTGCCGCCGTTACTTTTTCTCCTTGTTCCGCACTTCGCAACTGTCTATCTTCCGAGGGGCCGCCGTTCGAAACTGAGAGAAACGGTATTCGCTGCAGTTTCCTTTATATACGTCTGCTTATGACATCAATTGCCTCTTCCTGATTAGTTAGTAGTTCAGAGTGTCTGTTGTTGTTTGTTTGTTTTTTTAGTTATTTGTGAAATCCAACTGCTCTTGCTCCTGCCGAAACGCCCAATGCTGACGATTGCGGACCGTTTAGGTCACTTGCTAATAATATACGCATGTGTCACAAATCACGTGCGTGACCTAAAACGCATGTATCGCACAACCATTAGTCGAACTCCCTCGGTCGGCCAGGGCTGATTAAATAATAATGAGTTAAGGGCACGGAGACGGTGCAAGATGCGCGGTCCGATTTAGGCACTATATAAGCCACTACCAGACTACATGACGTCAGAGTGCTCCCGCTCAGTCGATATAGGTTAGAAGATGTGGACACCAAAGTGCGGGCGTGATGCTACGAAAGTTTCACTTTAAAACACGGGGCGTCGCCAAATCATCAAAAAGATACCTGAGCGCGCCCTTGGGGACGTTTCAAGCAATATTACCCTTGTGTGAGCTAATCTGCATTTTGATGCATGACATGTCAATAAAAATGTGACAACAAAACTGCTATCTTTATAAACCATGACCACTGCGTTAGCATTTTCGTCGCGTGCAAATGGTGACACTAACAGAGCCAACAGGGAAGAAGACACGCGACACAAGGCTTTGCTCTGCCAGGAAGCGGGCCTTAGGGACAAGAGCACAAAGACGCGGAAATGCAAAGATGTTGCAAAATAGTGGCGTGATCAAATCCACTTCTATGACGAACAGCGGAGAAAGCCCGTGGGATAAGTGCGAGTACTTCTGTGCAGCTATTTCTTTTTTCCTATAAAAGTGCGCGTCTCGTTACACTATACCAACTACAGCTTCATTACGCACCGTTTTCTTTCTTTTTTCATTTTCTTAGTCATCAAAACATTTCCACGCATATATTCGCGGTGGGGCAATGATCTTTCGAACGTGGTTCTGCAACCTCCAAACAATCCAAGAGATAAGTTCATAAATTTTCAACGTTCCAGCGCCATGTCCTGGAAATGTAAGGAGAAAAACGTACGTCAAAGCCCAACTTCTGGACGATCCGGGTATACTTTCTCGCTGCCATCCTTGATTGATCTTCACTGAAATGAACGAACGAAAAAAGGAAATATGTATTATTCTATGTTCTGCTGTATATTTTTTTAGGCGTTTGCTCACGTAAAGCGACGTATGCTGCATGCTATCAGAGAATTGTACCGCTTCGCTGTCACGCTCACTTAACACTGCTACGCCGCTACTTGTGCGTCTATGACGGCGTCCACGCCTGTGCTCGAGCCACGGTCATCAAAGTACATATATGACGAGTCGGCTTATATGTAATCATTATCATCATTATATTTTATGTCCACTGCAGAACGAAGGCCCTCCCTGCGATCTCCAGTTACCCCTGTCCTGCGCCAACCAATTCCAACTAGCGCATGCGAATTTCTTAATTTCATCACCCCACCTAGACATCTAACGTCCTCGACTGCGCTTCCCTCCTTTTCTTGGCGACCATTCTATAACCCTAATGATCCACCGGTTATCCAACCTTCGCATTGCATGACCTGCCCAGCTCCATTTCTTTCTCTTAATGTCAATTGAAATATCGGCTATGCCGGTTTTCTCTTTGATCCACACCGCTCTCTTCCTGTCTCTTACGTTACGACTAACATTCTTCGTTCCATCGCTCTCTGCGCGATCCTTAACTTGTTTTCGAGCTCCTTTGTCAGTCACCAAGTTTCTGCCCCATATGTCAGCACCGGTAAAATGCACTTATTGTACACGTTCCCTTTCAATGATAATGGTAAGCTTCCAGTCAGGAGCCGACAACGTCTGCCATATGTGCTCCAACCCATTTTTATTCTTCTGTGAATTTCCTTCTCATGGTCAGGGTTCCCTGTGATTAATTGACCTAGGTAAACGTACTCCTTCACAAACTCTGCAGGCTGACTGGCGATCCGGAACTCTTGTTCTCTTGCCTGGCTATACAATGATTATCTTTGTCTTCTGCATATTAATCTTCAACCCCACTCTTGCACTCTCTCTGTTAACATCCTCAATCATTTGTTGTAACTCGTCTCCAGTGTTGCTGAACAGAACAATGTTATCTGCAAACCGAAGGTAGCCGAGATATTCGCTGTTGATCCTTACTCTTAAGCCTACCCAGTTTAATAGCTTGAATTCTTCTAATATATAGCATTGGAGAGATTGTGTCTCCTTGTCTGAGCTCTTTCTTTAAAGGTATCCTCCTACTTGCGTAGAATTGAGGTAGCTGTGGAATTTCTGCAGATATTCTCCAAGATATTTTTGTAAGCAGCCAGTACTCCTTGATTACGTAATGCCGCTATGACTGTTGGTATCTCTACTGAATCAAATGCCTTTTCGTAATCTATGAAAGCCATATAGAGAGGCTTATTATATTCTGCGGATTTCTCGATTACCTGCTTAATGACATGGATGTGATCCATTGTAGAATATCACTTCCTGAAGGCTGCCTGTTCCCTTGGTTGAGTAAGGTCCAGTGTTGCCCTTGTCCTATTGGAGATTATCTTTGTTAAGATTTTATATGCTACTGGAAGTAAGCTAATGGGCCTATAATTTTTCAATTCTTTAACGTCTCCCTTTTTGTGGATTAGTATAACGTTTGCATTCGTCCGGTTTTCTGGGACCCTTGAAGTCGATAGACACTTCGTATAGAGAGCGGCCAGTTTTTTAATCATTATGTCTCCTCTGTCTATTAAATCGACTGTTATTCGATCTTCCCCTTCCGCTTCTCCCCGTTTCATGTCTTGCAAGGCCCTACTGACCTCATCGCTAGGTATAGGAGGCGTCTCTGCAACCTGTTCATTACTGCTTCGAATGGAGGTATCATGACTCCTCTGGGTACTGTACAGGTCCGTATAGAATTCTTCCACTGCTTTTACTATACCTTCGAGATTGCTGATGATATTATCATGCTTATCTTTCAGTGCATAGATCTTGGTTTGTCCGATGCCAAGTTGTCCGAAATTTCATGCTGCGTCCATTTTTTACTGCTTCCTCAGTCTTTCTCACGTTATAATTTTGAATAACCCTTATTTTCTCCTTGTTGATCAGTTTTGACAGCTCCGCGAATTCTATCTTATCTCCTGCGTTGGACTCTTTCATTACTTGTCGTTTCTTTGTCAGGTCCTTTGTTACTTGGGAGAGCTTGCCTACTGGTTGCCTTGGTGCCTTGCCTCTCACTTCAATTGCTGCCTACGAAGCCAGCCTAGTTACGGTTTCATTCATTATCTCTATGTCATCTTCATCTCTCTGTTCTAAGGCTGCATATTTGTTTGCAAGCACTAACCTGAATTTGTCTGCTTTTACGTTTAGTGCTTCTAGGTTGACCTGTTTCGTCTTGACCAATTTTACTCTTTCTCTCTTCAAATTGAAGTGAATCCTAGCTCTCACTAACTTATGATCACTCAACTTTACTCTATGTACCTATCACTTCTACATCCTGCACTTTGCTGGGATCGGCAGAAAGTACGAAATCAATTTCATTTCTTTTTCACCGTTAGGGCTTTTCCAGGTCCACTTTCTGTTGCTACGCTTCTTGAAAAAGGCGTTCATTATTCATAGCTTATTCCTTTCCGCGAATTGCACCAGCATCTCTCCTCGAGTATTCCTAGAATCCACGCTGCAGTTGCCAATTGCTTGTTCACCAGCCTGCTTTTTCCCCACTTTTGCATTGAAGTCACCCATGACTACAGTATACTGAGTTTACACTTTTCGCATCGCTAATTCAACATCTTCATAAAACTGTTCTATTTCTTCATCATTGTGACTGGAGGGTGGAGCGTAGGTTTGTACTACCTTTATTCTATACCTCCTATTCAGCTTTATTACGACTACTGCTACCCTCTCATTAATGCTGTAGAATTCCGTCAATGTGGCCCGCTATATATGTCCTTATGGATTAGGAATCCTACTCCGAACTGCTTCTCATATGGTAATCCTCTATAGTAGAGGGCGTGGCCATTTGTCAGCACTGCACAAGCCTCACCACCTTCACTACCACTGCGAATGTGTTGCTTAAAGGCTGTGTTCTTTATGGAAGTGCGCAATAAAACAACAAACGCTACCTAAGTATCCCTGCTGTAACAAGTATATGACTTCAAGCGCATCATTCCTTTAATAAACCGAATGGCTTTCTATAAATGTTCTGATATATTCGCTTACATTGACAATCATCGCCGAAGGTTTCTGCACAACTTTTTTTTTTTTTACCTTTAGTTGAATCTCATTCTACCAAGCACCGAAACTCAAGGCGGTACCTTTTGGCTCCGGTGCACACCATCTTCCCCGAGGCAAAGATCAGAGCTGTGGTTTGGGGCTCTCGGATGCGCATGATGACGGCAGCAAAACGCTTGGGATTGTACTCCGCATTCCGGGCATGCAAGGCGATCTTCTTCAGGTCCAACTTGCAGTCGAGGTTGACTGTTGAGACGATGTTCCTGTGAAAATGCATTTGTGTCTGTACCACTGAGCAAATAGCTAGGGCCCATGGTTTCATCAGTGGTACTCAAGATTTTCACCTGCTTCATTGAAGCCAATAGCGTTTTTCTCGCAATTACCTGTGCTCTCTTTAATGTTACAAAGCAACAGGTACAATTTTAGTAACTTATCTACAGTATACTGTTAGCCCTTGAAGGCTGTCGCGGGGGAAAGCAAGAAAAACGTGGCTGCGCAAAAATAAATCGAGTGGCGATTTAGCGGTAAACGCGAGAGAAATGCGCGAGCATTAAGTCGCACCTCCTTCAGTGTCCCGGATCCATGATTTAAACCGCGTTCCCCACATTCGCGTTCCCATCTTCGCGTTCCCCGCGAAGAAAGCTTCTCTCCAGCTCTCCAGATATGCGCATCATTCTCAGAATAACAGGGAAAGGAAAGAGGTCACGATAGCCCGACGTACTGAAGCTGTGGGACTATTTCAGGCTCTGCTGTTGCTGCTGGCGCGACTGGTGTCCCGAGTGAGTCAGGCGTTGATGAGAACGTGCCTACGCTTGCCGAGTGAGGCGTTGAACCCCGAGTATCAGCCGGTGTTGCGCTCGATGATGACTCCTGC
The DNA here is from genome assembly GCF_038994185.2 of Dermacentor albipictus. Lineage (NCBI taxonomy): Eukaryota > Metazoa > Arthropoda > Arachnida > Ixodida > Ixodidae > Dermacentor > Dermacentor albipictus. The sequence goes on from NC_091827.1 coordinate 10,353,861, forward strand.
GACGGTGAAGCAAAACCCACGACATGATTATGAGGCATGACGTACAGTGGGAGACCCCGGATCAGTTTTGACCACCTGAGCTTTCTTAACGTGCGCCTAAATCTACGTATATTGTAGTTGTTGCATTTCGCCCCGTCGAAGTGCGGCCACCGAGACCTGGATCAAAGACGCGACCTCAGCAGCGCAATGGCATAGCCGTTAAGCTATACCGCGTGGGGTAACAGTGAGAGTATAACATCACATGTATTAATGAGTCATTATCAAGCGCTTCAAGGTAATTTTTAGCACATAAAATTCATGTAACCGCAGCACATCACAGAAACTTGGCATATGCATTATAAGGCGGCAAAAAGAAAAATTCGAAAAGAAAAAGGTAAGGACAAAACCGCTCTATTCGAAAGAACAGCAGACAAGTTCAATAAAGGTGCTTCGCGAAAAAGATGACTTCAACGCAAGCCAACGTTCAAAATAGGACTACACGAAACTGCAGTTAGACTTGTACTTGAATGCAAGCATATAAATGCGCCAAGACACCTTGGTCTTGTCGTGAAGAAAATGTTCGATTCACAATTATCTCGCAATATATGAAGATGACTAGAAAACACGAAAGCTAGAAAGCAGCAGTAAGTGCGATTTTAACGATGGTCGCACACTGCCACTAATGTCATAAAATCTTATCCAACTCTGAACGGGTGTTTGTAACAGTGCCTAGTTGATTTTTGAAGGCAAGATCACGAAGGAAACCGCCTTTGCACGAAGAAACGATGAGCGTCGCGCCCAGTGCTGTAGTCAGAGGAAATCAAGACTTCGAGATTATCATTCAGTTAGATTGAGGACTTAAGGCCAAGGCATTTTGAACATATGTGGACACATCACCCTTTTAACTGAGCTGATAGTATGGACGACAGAATGTGAACCGAGGCTTGGTTAATCCACGTTGCAGACCACCACGACATTAACTCGTTGATATAGATGGAGTGGGCTTTTTAAATCATTACTCGTGCAGCACCCAAAATCCAAACGCCCATTTGCACAGTATACCTGGACCTTTGTCCGGTATACCACTCTTGGCCAGTGGCGCATAGCCAGGGGGTGGCACACTGGCCACGTGCCGCCGATCCCCGAAAAATTTCTGGGTTAGTATGTGGCCTTATCGGCACCCTATCCCTTCCTCCTACCTCCACCCGCCCCCTAAAAAAAAAAATGCTGGCTACGCCAGTGCTCTTGGCTTCATCAAAATAGGTGCACGTCATCACATAAACATTCTGTGCACGAAGTTGCGGCTTCGATCCTGGCCGCGCCGGTCGCATTTCGACGTGGGCAAAATGCGAAAACGCTCGTGTACCTATAGATATAGTAGCACGTTAAACAACTTTCAACGCTTTTGGTCGAAATTACATCGTGATTTCGAGACGTAAAACTCCAGAATATAATTTTCAAAGCCCTCTTTGCAATCGCATTCATTGGTGAACCTCCAGCAAACCAATCACTGCGCATTTTCTGGAACATATATTTCTGGAACATAGATCACAATGCGCTTCAAGGCATCTGCTGTCATCGCTCAACGTTCGCCAAGTATTTGCGACATGCAGTGTGAAAATGAAGCAATACCATGTCGTGATCGAGGTCGTCAATGTCGATGAGGGCACGTGGAAGTCGTCCGAGGCGAAAGCGACTATATACCGGCTCTAAAAACCGCCGCTGTCGTGGGTTTGCGATTAGTAGACGAGACACGTTAGTTCACCTATGCCTGAGCCATCACAACAGCCCTCGCGAGCACCCGATGCAGGGATTTACCCACAGCCCCGCTATGGCGTTATCTTCTTCGGATACCGCTGCCCGACCGACCATTACGAAAGATATGATCCTTAAACGCGCTTTGTTGGACCTTCCTCTCATATGTGTGGGTCATAATGGATGGCACGCTATAGAGGAAGAGTGCATCACACTACTATGTGCTGTGACTTACCCCTCATATAGAGGGTTTCTGCCACATGATTTGAGAATAAACGCTGCGCGCGGCTTTGTAGCAATTGCGCAACATCGTTTCTAGGTGTGTGCGAACCGTAACTTTTAAGACCGAATCGAATGTGTATTGAATAGTTTCAGAAGCGAATCGAATCGGATGTCGAATATTTTTCTAATGATTTTCGAATAACGAACGGCCTTTTTCGCCATTAAGATATAGCAGTGGTCATATCCTAGTATCCACAACATTAGCAAGCTCTGCCATTAAACTGAGCTTAGTGAATCAGGCTTTAATAGAGAGGTTTAGAATATGGGCCCCCAACGTTTGGGGCCCCAGAGAAATAGCGTCGAAGCCACGTGCTGCGCACGCGCGAGACGCAAACTGCGTTTGGGTTTTGTGTCGGTCACGCTATTTCACTGATTTAACGCGAGTCCCTAAAGCTGCCCTAGAAGATATGCGTAAACAAACATGGCGACACCCACCGAAGCGACGGCTCTAAGCTAGCACCAAACTGGGCTCGATTCGTGGTAACGCGTGAAGTTCACAAGCTAGGAAAATTGTAATTAAACGATAAAACATGAAAGTCAAAATTGCTATTGTTATCATAAAATGGTACATTTTATTTAATTATTTCTAATAACTTTTCCATGACGCCGTAGTGGCGCTGTCAGCGCAAGACGCTATCCGAAAACGCAAAGCCCTACTCACCTGCAGCACCGCGGTCGACTTCTGCAAGAGTTCCACCGCCTGGAGCTCCCATGTTCACGACAGGAAGATATCCTCTTCCCCTGTCGTAATCAGCTACCAGACTTCCTAAGTGTCGTCGAGTACCTCGACTCGTCGGGGCTCTCGGCGAGACTATAGGTCATTTCTACAAAGACGGATGGCCTAACGGCCATCCCACCACCTCGGGCTTCCTGATCGGTCACTACTTCGCTTTAAAGCCCCTTAAACTTCGTAAAGTAGTGACACTCTCCTCCTCGTTTCTCCTCTCCTTTACGCTCCCTCCTCGACCGTGGCGCCGCCTACACTGCTCGAGTGTAGCAACGGTGCCAACATGCGCTCCTCGTCTCTCCGAGGACGCTTCTCGAGCAAAAATGGCGCTGATGCACGGCGCGAGGGCCCACGTGATGCTATTTGGCCAATAGCGACGCGGCGTTGGCCTCGACCAGAGCGCGCGAGGAGTAGGCGGCATTCTTCAAAGTGTGGCAGTACTTTATGAAGGTTAAGGGGCTTTACTTCGCTTCCATCTCTACGACCCTCTACCTTTCTCCCTCCTACCCTCTCTCTCTTTTAACCCCATCCCCTCCACCCTGCTGGCGCTGAGCCGTGCTCCCGCATGGGTTGCAGAAAATAGCGCTAGCCTTTTCTCCTTCCCCACAAGAACCACTTCTCTCTCGTACAGATTAGGTGAAAAGGTTGTTGAGCAACGACTACCGGGTTTAATGTATGCGGACGATATTGTACTGTTAGCAGATAGCCAGGAAGATTTGCAAACTCTGGTTAATTACGGTGCAGACGAAGGAGACAGTTTAGGTTTCAGTTTTAGTGCAGCTAAGTCCGGTGGGATGTTTTTCAACGATACAACTGATCAGGAGCTTACAATACAAGGCCCTGAAATACTCCGAGTGGCCGAATACAAATATCTTGGGGTATGGATAAACAAATGGCAGATGTACACGGAAAAGCACGAACAGTCTCTCGTGGCTAAAGGGCGAAGGGATGCCGGGATAATGAAACATAGGGCATTGTGGGGGTACAACAGGTATGAGGTACTGAGAGGTATTTGGAAGGGAGTAATGGTGCCGGGGCTTACTTTCGGGAATGCAGTCCTGTGTTTGAGGGCAGAGGTTCAGTCGAGACTAGAAGTAAATCGGAGAGCTGTGGGAAGGTTAGCACTAGGTGCCCACGGGAAAACCACAAACGAAGCAGTACAGGGAGATATGGGCTGGGCATCGTTCGAAGCACGGGAAGCTCAGAGTAAAATCCTATACGAAAAACGTCTGAGGAAATTGGACAATAACAGGTGGGCAGCTAAGGTATTTAAATACCTATACATAAAGAGCGTTGACTCACAATCGCGGAAAAGAACTAGGAAGCTAACCGGCAAGTATGCCAGACAAGAGGACGAAGAAAGACAGAACATTAAACGATAGGTTAAAAACACGGAGGGTAAAAATTGGATAAATTCAATGGAAAAGAAGCATAGTGTGGAACAATATCGATACTGGAAACAGCAGATCAGGAAGGAAGCGTTTTATGATAACTCAAGAGGCAGTGCCCTACTCTTTGAAGCTAGATCAGGATGTCTTAGAACGCGGAGCTATAAAAAGAAATTTAACGAAGAAGAAGACACATGTACTGTGTGGTAAATATGTAGAAACAATGGAACACATACTAAAATGTGATGGTATCAATCCCGATGTCGATGCGGCCACAGTCACGCTTCCTGAGGCCCTAGGGTTCAGAGATAATAATAGTCATGTAAAAATACATGCGATGGAAATTAGCAAAAGGCGATTGGAGGATTGGTGGCTCAAAAGCAGAGAGGTGACATAAGGTTAAAAGGGTAGGAAGACGTATTTAAATATCGAGAATTACACACAACACAGATAAAAATAAAAGGCAAAATAAAAATCTGAGCATGGTGGCACGGAGGAAGGAAACTAAGGAGAGGCCCTGACGTCACTCTTTGTGAAGCAAAAGTGAAGCCAGAAGTTGGCGTTGCTCATGGCGATGCTCCGCCTTTTGGGCCACCCTCCTCTCTTGTTTACATCTTTCCCGAAACCACGCCGCGCTGCGCGTGGTCTCGCGCGCGGAGCGCGCGCGCTCGTGCAACATCCGGCAGAGCACGGTGCAAGTAACACAGCGCAACAAGACACGGTTATGGTGGCTAGAGGGGGAGGTGTCGGCATCGGAGCGCCGGAGAGGCAGCATTTTTTCAGGACGATGCGGCGGCGCTGCTGTCGGCTCCGAGATGCCTCCCGTAGGCTGGCTAAGGTCCGCTGCGGTTATTTGGTTCCGGTGTGAAGTGCTTTCTCGCTCCGCGGCTTCTTGGGCGCAATACGCGCATCGGAAAATCATTTTAAAGGCTAGGCGACTTTATCACTGCAGCTGGCCTAACGTACTATCTACTAAATTTTGGTCATTTTATCGCCGCTCTTTAGCTTCGCGCTCAGTGCAACACTTGTGAAACTCATAATTGCAGCAAACAGAAAGCTTCCGCAGTAGGCGGTTGTTTGCAGTTTGCCAATGCCGCTTTAACATTTTAAGGGATTATTATGGGGTGCCGTATGCAGTTATGTCTGGCGTGACTTTATTAGTGCCTTGAGCTACAGGCGCTTGTCCTAATCGTCTACTGGTTGGTGCGCGCCTCAGTTGAAACGGGCCGCTCGAGTGAACCATGATTATTTCAAGTTTATTTAATTATGCAATGAAAGGTAGTACTGTAGGCACCAATGGCCAAAACTCAGCATAATATGAGAACGTTAAGGGAAATTTCGTTTCCAATATTAGAAACCTGCAAAGAACTAAGTTCGCGTATTTAGTACCGCTCAGATAATGCCAAAAATGCCTTAAAAAGAATATTTATTGTTAATAAAATAATACACACGACTCTATATACATGGTTGTTAGCTCTCAAACAAACAATATGACACGAAATGGAGCGCAAATCCAATATATAATGGAGGTATATACCCAAAAACGGTGAACGAGGTGTAGTGCAAACAATAATTTGTCGGGTGGGAAATTCTGTTCAGATAGGCAGCTGTGCATATAATGTGATGGGAACAATTCCTGTTTTACATATACAAGCGCTTTATGTTGGTCTTGCTGATATAAACTTTGCAGTTATGCAGTTATGTTGTGCACCTCAACTTGAGGTACTTAATTTTTTCCCGCTTCCCTTGCTTCGATGCGTTCTCTCCTGCGATAAGGACGTGCAACCTCGTGATGACAAAAAGCCGTATCACCTGGTTGGTGATTTCTACGCTATGCTGCGCACAGCCAACCATATCCAGCTTATTTATTGACTGGCAGGAAATAAGGCCCATGATGCTGTCAGCCTTCAACTTGTTAAAGCTGAAACAATGCGTGAAGGCATCTTCCATCGCAGCAACCAAGTCTGTTAGTGCCTGAGATGGGTAAAGTAGGCCACCTCTATCCATGTGGTTGGTAACGCACGACTCTTCCGGAAGCAAGCGCGAGTCTTTTGCTTGAAGCAACAGCTATATAGAGAACACTATTCGCACTTTGTTCTCATTAGCATTTCCCTGATAACATACCCGCTAACGTAGTAGGGTATGCGAGAGTCGCTATTTGATCCCACCATTTCCCGATGATCTGCCATCGCATCACAATGCTTTACCATCTCGTGAACTTAATTTAGGTGGCCCCCATCCAGGAGATCATCTAGCTTACTCTGCATACCGACCAAATTTTTCCAGTGGCGTGGGTCAAGAAGGTTACTCAGAACTTCTTATGACAAGCAAACAAAAGCGGGGAAGGCAAAAGTAACTTCACCACAGACTTCACGACGCGCGCTTGGAGCCGGAGAGTTGGCTCAAACACATCACGCTAGGCATCTCGGAGACGACGAGCGCGCTACCTGTCGCTGTCATGAAAAAATGCCGCACCGCCATACGCGGCGCAGCCCAGCCGATGCTGACACCTCCCCCTCTAGCCACCATAACACGGTGACTAACGCAAACCCGCCCACACAGCGCCTTTGCCACGGCACGAAACCTACCAGAGCAACACGTGTGAGCGCCGCTCAAAACCATAACAACGCCGCCATTGTGGCCCAAAAGGCGTGACCATACAGCAAAAAAAATAAAAAAGCAGCAAAAAAATGAGAACCTACTACGTCATTTTCGCCACACTTTTCTCCTAGCGCGCGGAGGGGGTAGGGCCTCTCCTTAGTTTCCTTCCTCCGTGGCATGGTGGCAACTTCCATTACCCCGTTTCAAAAGGGACGCTCCTACCTTCCATCCATCCATCCATCCGCGGTGCGAGTAACCAGCGAAGTGAACAAGAGATGGCACTGCCGGCGCTTGCGTCCGCTAGTGGATATCTCTGGCGCGCTCAACGCTGTCGGTGATAAACGGCTGTTTCTCAACCAGCCGAGTCGAGCTGAGTCATTTGCGTTTCGCGAGATAGCGATAACATGGCTTAGAACATGCGCTGATCACCACTGTTATGTTGTCTCAAGGTGGAAAACAAGCGCGTTAGCGCCAACATGCGATTACTCGTTCCGTTTCCCGGGGACACGCATCCTTGCTAATGAAGCAGACGACGGCTTGTACACAGCAGACGACGAAAGCGAGACGCGTTTACGACGGAATAATCATGCGCTTTGAGCTAACTGCTTTATTTTTACTGAAGAGGAAAACAGTTTTGATTTATCAAGAACGTTAAGTTTAGTGCCTTCATTTCAGTTTTTAAGGCAAAACGTCCAGCTAGGGTCACGAGAGTACGTGTTCGACGGCCAAGTGAGCTGTAATAATTGTAAAAACGCACTACGGCGCAATAAAAAAGAGCCTTTCTTTAAAAAAAAAGGAAGAATCACTGTTATTCATTAATATTTTGTTTAGTCTTGTCAGATTGTGGAGACATTGGAAACGAGAGTATGCATTTGATGGCCACTTCGGCCAAGTTAATGCCTCCTTTACTAGATGCCCGCCGCGTTGCTCGCTTTCCCATTGTAGCGGCGGTTCCCTTAGTTGAAGTTAGTTCAGCATAAATTCCGCGAGGCGGCGCTCGTTGCCTTTTTCAACTTCCGCGGATGTGGCAACGGCGGCCGTTATCGCAGGCCTCCGAGACGGTAACAGATGCCTCGTTAAACAGGCCATAGAGTTTCTATGAAACAGGCCACAGCACGTGATTGCAAGTTGCAGGCGTTCGCCATGAGAGGCGCTCGTTGCCTTTTCGCAAAGGAGAGAAGAGGGAGAGGGCCTGGAACCGACCTACCGGACAACGCGGCAGGCATTGGCAAAGTGCTTGGCAGGAGTTATCAAGTGAGTCATCAGAGCCAACGCCTCCTCAGAACGCACGACATCGCGAATGTCATTCTGTTACTGGCTTCCACTGGCTTCAATATCACGAAGCATGACCTGTGCGGCTCCCCGAGAATGGCATTACAGTTTAATGCATCTGACCTCCTGGAAGCAAGGGCAAGTGTGAGCATTGAACGTTCGTTCGGACTTGCGTGTGTTGTCTACGAATTCGTGCGTTGCTCTACATCCACGAAACTCTGCGACACACTGCATTGAAATTGCAACACCGTCATGTTGAACAACTGGACCGTCGTCGGAGTATCCGGCATCACGAACGGCGGCAAGACGTCTCTTTTAAAATACCTCCAAAAGGTTATCAGTGACTGCGTGGTGTTGCACCAGGACGACTTCTTCCGCTCCGAGTTCGACGAAAATCACGTGATGATACCAGAACTTAACCACGCCAATTGGGAGGCACTGTCAAGCGTCGACTGGGAGAAAATGCTGGACGCCATCACGGCTTGCACGTCGCAGCAGCCAGAAGGACAGAAATTGATGATAATCGACGGTCACATCATATTCAATCATCCGAGGCTAGCCAAGCTATTCGACAAGCGCTACTTCCTTACACTTACGCGAGAAGAGTGCTACACTCGGCGTTTGACTCGTACTTATGAGCCGCCCGACGTGCCCGGATACTTTGAGAAAGTCGTCTGGCCCATGTATCTTAAGAACTTGCAGGAAGTCAAGGACACCCAGCCCGACATCACCTATCTGGACGGAACCGAAGACATGGACATACTTCACAAGAAAGTGCTGGAAGACTTGCAAAGCTTTTTGAAAGGTCGCAGCGATATCCACAGAAGCTTGAAACCGTAATTTTCTTATCTCGGTGCATGATCGACGTAATTTCAAGCGAGAGTGTGACAACACATTCTAAAATGCTTTCCTACGCACACAGTATGCACGTATTGTTGAGAATATACATTTTGAGATATTATGTAGAGTATACACGTTATGTTGAGAAGATATATGCTGTGATATATTGTGTAGATATTTGTGTTTGGCAGCACCATTTCAACACTAGCACTATATCAATATTTGCGGTAGTAGTCGCCGGTAGGTCAAACCAACACAGGTTTCACACATTCGTTTTCTCTAATGTCCAGCTAGAGTGAAAGATAATGGAGGATCATATTAACACTACAGGCCAATTTTAGCTACTTGGTTAAAATGAAACTTTTTTTACTACTCGTATTTGTACTTGTAATGTAACATCTATATGTGACCACAAGCAGAGCATTGAATATGATATTCATGATTAGAGATGTTTGGGAACTAGCTTAAACTGATGGATAATATAAAGAAATGCACAATTGTGTACATCCAATCTACATGAAATTTGCTTAGTTTCAGCCAAGCAGTACAAAGATAACTTACCCATAGTGATGCCTGCTCCTTAACGTTGAAGTCCCCAATAAAATTTTTAACGCAGTGAACCCAGGAACTCTTGTGTGTACCATAACAAACATGGTAATATTTAATTGGAGCTATGCTATGTTTCTAACACTGTCACAATGCACCGCTTCATTTTTTCGTAAATTGTGGTACAAGGGGTGAATAGTGCGGGGATGCACGACTCTAGCGCGTGCCCCAACCTTTTCCTTGCATGGTTCTCGCGTCTCCTGTAATCTGGCATCTTCGCGTAACTATGTGCCGGCGCCAGTCAGTGTGGTTGCAGCATATTATGAGATGGTGAAAGTGTTGGGCTGCTAACACCACCTAATGGAAGGGTTACTGGGCCACAAAAGGGCTTTTGCTCTTTTGCTTGGGGTCGGCGAGCCGCACAGACGTTTCGTGTGTGCGCCAACACACTTTGCAGGACCGTCTTGAAACAGGCATCAAAGCAGGGCACCAGGATAGACAACCTCGATCGTTGAAATGCATCACCATTCATGTGACTGTACACATAAATGATTAAGTGCTGGTGTTCAGCATAGGAGTGAACATATTCACTAGCTATCCGGTCACGGTGAATCCTACTACCTAGATTTGTCACACGCCCATCAGCATGTTCTATGGGTAGTGATACGGCTAGCAGGCAATAGTGTATGAAAGGTGCAATACATTCTTTCTTGATTGTTTGTGCTACTATGTCGTCATTCCTTAGTCCCAAGAACATGTTTGAGACCCCACAATAGAAATTGAAACAAAAATGCATGCAATACAGAACTGCTGAACTTTAACGCACACAACCAAGAAAAGTGCAGAAGTAGAAGTCATATATATTGTTTTTCTAATTGACAACTATATACAAGTGAAACTGGACAGCTATTGTCGGCAAAGTCCACCATAGTCCATACAAATGTCTCGTGTTGCGTGGAAAACCTTGCATCGAGTTGCAACACAATCCCGAAAGTCTCTTCCTTTTTGTAGCACACACGATTCATCACAAAACATGCTACACAATTTTCACTGGCATGGGTGAGTTTTTTTCCAAACCATCGATGTGACCTCCGCAACGCATGGATTATGACACTTATTTACAAAATGCACAATGATGCTGACAGGGCATATGAAGTCTTCTGCTGAAAGTGCTTGCACCAGTCACTGCTTGCGGAAGCCCTTCAATATGGGATAGATGTTGTCAAAGGCCTCATAAATTTCAGACCGTACCTTGGCACCTGTGATAGAAAAGGAAAATTTGGAAACACTTTCAGTAGCAGACCAATGTGGGAGCCTAGTACTCCCTGTATAATATTTCACTGAAATGCAGTCTCGAGCCTTGTTAACCCTTTCTGGTCCCATGATTCTTGTAGCAGTCATCTTTTACAGAAAATATCCGACATCGAGGAGAAGAAACAAAACTTTTCAGAAATGTGAGTGTGAGCAATGCTAATTACACAATTTGTCAAGTTTGTGCCACAGATAAACATAGATCTCTGAAATTTCATAAAATGTCCATGCCTAAAGCCTAATGCATATCACCTGCCTTGGATGTCACATAAGTGGTCTTCATATCATCTATGGCCACATTTCACACCATTACATTTGTGAGTTAAGAAATCTGAAGAACTCCACGCTGCTTAAAACACATCTAAAGTTCTTGAAATTTCATGAGAAAAACTTTCAATTCATTGCGAAGAACTGCAGTGGGAAATTTTTATACATTTCCCTGCCCTCTTGTCATTCAGATGCAGATAATATAATGTCCTCACTTCATTCAAAAAATTCGAACCACAAAGCAGTTGACATTGTCCTGTTCAACAACACTGGGAATAAGTTACAACAAATAATTGAGGACCTTAACAGAGAAAGTGCAAAAGTGGGGTTGAAGATTCATAATAATATTCCAAACACAAAGATAATGATCAACAGCCTGGCAAGGGAACAAAAGTTCAGGATTGCCATTTAGCCTCTATAGTCTGTGAAGGAGTACGTTTACCTATAGTCAAGTACAACTTTATCAAAACGGGGAGGCCCTGTCCAGATGACCAAAGCGCGACAGCCGATTGCCTCCACAACTAAAATAGTCCCACTCCAAAAAAGTGTGCTTCTAAAACGCATAATTCACGGTATGAATCAAGATTTCTGTATTTTGATGAATGGTTTGGTAGAGCTCTTGTGACTGGAATGCTATAGCACATGCCGGATCGCGAGAGAAAAATAACCCTGTGCCTTCTAAAATGCTGTAGGTCGTCTGCTCTTTAGCTTTATTGCAACAGAAAAGACGAAAGAGCAGTTCTGCATGGCTTTTGTGCTGGTTTACATGTACACGGCACATTTACAACTCATTTTCCCAGCTTAAAATGAATCAGCTGCTATTTAACAAGTACTTTAAAAAATGCATTTATTGAAACCATTACAAACCTGGAGCAAGAAGATGATCAAGGCAGGAAAGGTACAAATATGTTTCATTCATCGTTTTAAATAAGTACTCTTCGTCTTAAAGGGACACTAAACCGAAATAATACATCAGTTTGGACTAATAAGGCATTGTTTGAGAACCCCGCAGGCAGTCATTTCAAAAAAATAGTTTGATTATTAGATGAGAAAATGAAGGTGCAAGTATCAGTATTTGAATTTCGCGCCGAAACCCCAGCACCGGTACTTCAGCGCGACGTCAGAGATTCCAAAGTATGTTTTCGCATTTGGGCCACGTTGGCTGAATAAAGGCTCCCGAAACTTGCCATGTTTAATATTTGGTTCCTTTAGAACCCATTGTAGTCAATCTGTACCGCTATATATAATTAGTAGGCCCTAGAATATGCCATCGAAATCCAAGACGTCACAGACCCCAGGTGCGGGAACTTGAGTAGGCGTCGCCACCCGTCTTTCGTTCATGCGCTTTTTCTGGCTTACCAAACGTCTTATCGTTGTAAGAGTGGTGTTTTTCGTTTTGTAGAATGGTAATTTACTGATGCAGAAGAAATCATTTTTCACTTTAGTGTCCCTTTAAATAGCATGTGATTAGTAATTTTTCGGTTTTGTGTTTTCAAAAACTTATTTTCAAGAATGCGATTGTTTTGTTGGGTTTTTTTTTTTCCGTTCCATATCACATTTTTTCACCCAAGCATGCAGTCTTGCCAGTTCGCATAGCGTAGCGTCACCCATGCTCGTTGCAATCTTTCATCGCTGGATCACAGCTCAGAATAAACACACGTGGCACAAATGGTGCATCGGCACGGTAGACCACCACAATCAGTTTGGGAATTCACTCTCACAAGGGGCAGATGCACACGACTGACACGAATCGGCCCAGGTACACTGTACCCTGTTCGAAGCGTGGGCTACCATCTTCTCCACCAAAAAGAGGGGGGGTCACCGGCCATCTGGCTCATGTCAGTATAGAGTACTCGTGCACTGGTGGAGGCTCGTGTGCATCCACCTTGGAGGACTAAATGCTTCTTTCTTCTAAAGTTGTACTGGACTATACATAATGAAAATCAAACACTGCACGGAAATTCTGAGCAACATAAAACATGAAAACAAAGGTTCCAACACACAAAACAAACTTATGGCAAGTTTGACTGATTGCTTTCAAGTGCTCTGGCAGCACATTCTACGTTTGACAGGTTAAAATCCCCGTTTCTTTCAGAGCACCGCGCTTCAGCTCAGGCGCTCTCACTGTCAAGTGACCGATACCAGACAGAGTTACGATCACACTGCCCCTTCAGTTGCTCTGAAAGCAGCTGAATCTTCAGCTTGAGCAGGCTTTCTCCAACTCTAATCTCAGGAGAGCTCTGCATCATTGCAAACTGAGTCAGAGCATGGTAGGAAACAATCAAATGTGCCATTATTGATCACTGCATAACAGTCTCTAGCAGAATCATGTGTAAAACAAACTGATAACTCTCAAGAGAGCAAGCGTGCGAAGAGCATATTTGAAAATGCCGACGCAGCTGGTTTTAGCTTAGACAGGGTATTGCTTACCTGTGAGCACAACTTTGCCTGATACGAAGATAAGCAAAACAATACGAGGCTTCACCATGCGGTAGATAAGTCCTGGAAACAGCTCAGGCTCGTAACTGAAAAGTCAAAAGATACACTTCTTCCAATGACTGGCACACTACACTACTCACAAAGATCAAAAGAAGAAAAGAAGATACCATATTTACTCGCATAATCATCACACTTTTTTGTCGAAAAAATTTACAGAAATTTACGGGTGTGATCATTACGCGGGTTGAATTTCCCACGAGAAGAAAAAAAAATTTTTATTCCGCGTTTGCTGCGGGATGACAGCAAGTAAAAAAATAGGCGGCTGCGGCTGTGTGTAGTGCGGGACACCAAAACTAAAATGGCAGCTGGCGGAGCAAGCTGAATGCGATTTTTTCTTCTTCTCGTGAGTACATTACGTGCATTGAAACAGTTTCTTCTGTATCGGCAATGAATAATATCGTTAATATCGGCAAGTTTGCGGCAATAACATAGCTATGTCCACTTTGAGGGGACAGAAACAGATGGTTGGCATGCTGTGGAAACTGCAGCATCTGTCTTCACTACTATCCTAATACGGCACGTTTCCGCTAAGGGTGGGCGAATATCTTAGGTGTGTTACAAGCATCGGCGTATGAATAGGGTACAATTCTAACGTATCAGTGTAAACGTTGTGGGGTTCTCCTCCGTGCTCTTGGGACAAAGGAACGACAACACAATAGTGCAAACAATCACAAGGGCATTTATTGCACCTTTCATAGATAAATGCCTGCTAGCCGAGTTGCTATTCACAAAACATGCCGATGGGCGCGCGACAAATCTAGAAGTCCGATTCACCGCGACCGGATAACGAGCGAATATGTTCGCCCTATGCTGGACCCCAACGCCTGGTCGTTCGCGCGTACGGTCACGCGAACGGTGGCGCGCTCGAAGACGGCCACGCGAGACGATCTCGCAGAAGCATGGATCGGCGCACACGCGGGACGTCCGCCGCATTCGCCGGTCCGTCGCCCAAGAGAGCGAGCCTTCCTTTCCCGCGCCCAAGTAGCTCGCCTGTAGGCAGCGTCAGCAGCGCAACACTCGCGCCATCTCTCGTACGGCGCTTCAACCACTCCGACCGCAGCGGGCGCCAGGCCACGCGGCGAAGCCGCCCTGCAGGAGACGAGCTATGCGGAAAAACTAGATCTCAGGGGACGCGTGAGAGTCACACATCCCCACAACGTGGCTGCTATCGTTGCCGCGCGCGCGACTTGTTGCATGCCCACGAGTGCAGATAAGAAGAATCGAAAGGCACCTTTTTTGTTGTTGTTGACCACAACCATTATAAAGCCTACACATAATAAAGGAAAGTCTGGTTGTACTTCTTTTTGTCATGGAAGTGCGGAAAGTGGTGAAAGTAATGAAATGGGGTATCTACTTAAGAATGTTTGGTGCGTGCAGACCGCTTGGTTTGTCTTAAAAAGTCGTTTGCACAGCATTCGACACATGGTGAGCATGATCATTATTAGCTAGACTTGGCACACGACATATTGCTGCGGCAAGTTTGGGGTGCGATCATTTTGCGAGTAAATACGGTAGTTTAAGAAATCCCTCTACAAAGTCTCGCAAAGATTTTCTTTGAAACAAAGCTGCCGCCAATGACTTTAACAGCATGCCTACTAAAGTAGACTTCTAAATGCTGCTAACCAAAAAATCAATGGCCATCTTTTTTTTTTAATGCTTGTACCCACAAATTCTCCTTGACTTCAACTTTGTCAACTTCGCTGAGCAAGTAGCAGTGACACTTCTTGACTACGAAAATCACTATTCTCAGGGAAACGCTCCTCAGCGATTCCTGTACAGAATTTTCAAGTTGGCAACTTAGGGTGTCTACTTGAAAGCACTACAATGGACCACTGTAGCTACTGTTTACCTCAGGATCGCAAAGGAGCAATGATAAAGCGCAGTCTTCTGGTTGACAGTCAATGCACATCAGTATAAGTACAGTAGTTATGCCCACATTTGGCATGCAATATCCTTAAAGGACCACTAAGTAAAAACATCAACATAAGATGATCTGGTAGGCTAAATGCCTGGAAACACAAGCAGGCTACACATGCCATAAGCATAGGCATGGCAACCCAAAAGAAGGGTAAAAACAAAAGGCAGGTAGCAACATTTCATTTCCTGCTTCAAAGAGCAGTGGACCTAAGGAAAAAAAGACTTAACTTGACAAGCTCCCAAGGCCCATGAGGTTCATTGAAAATGACACCATCGAGCATGCCATACAAAGGTTGGATGCAGAAACATGAAGCATGATTCACATTATAGTAAAAAACAGAGTACTTCTGCATTACTAAACAAGAACATCAAGTAAGGCAGATACACACAAAACAACAAATACAAAATTAGGAGCTTGAAGAACACAAATTTAGGAGAATATATCACGGCATCATCGCCAACGCTTTTAATGTCACCGATTTTGACAGCAGCTGCCTGTGGCTAGTTAAGTGTCAATCAGTTAGAACACAGTAAGTAGGGAAGTTTGCACTGCTTCATATGTAAGAAAATGCTTGAAATGCAAATGTTAAGGCTTTCCCACACCAAAAAGGATAAACAGACAAAAAGATGCCATCAAATATGTGATGACGCACCAGCGCCAATGGCACCATAGCCTAGAATACAAAAAGAATACTCTGGCTTTTGTTTCCCCCACTAACCCTCTTTAGCCAAAGAAATGTATATAAAGTTGTGACAAAAGCTGTCAAGTTAGCATTATACCTTTACAACCTCTAAATGCCTGTTTGCACCTTTTCCCCTGAACTGTGCTTCATGTTGTTTCACTAAGTCCACGTACAGTCGAAACTCACGATAACAAAGCCCTGCGACAATGAAATATTTTCGTACCCTCAGGGGACGCCCATAGGATTCAATGCATTTCATACCTCTAAAAAACAAAATGTCACTGTACTACAATTCCTCATCAACGAAATTTGCCGGGACGTAACCCCGCATATTACCTACTCGCGCAAGGCTAGCAGGCTCCAAAATGCACTCAAAATATGATTGCTTTGCAATAAAATTGCGTAAAATACAAGCACATTACACTTGCATAGGCACTGCCATTATTGTTTACAAAAACAACCAAGCACCAGAAGCGATCGAGTGTGCCAGAAACACGTCATGGCCACCATCTTGTTTGGTGATCGCCCTGTTCGAAGTGGCACACATGTTGCTACCACGTGACGACGGTTTCTGCACTGTTGTGCCTGGTGATCCCTCAGAACAAAGGATGCTTCACCAGCAGACATGCAGCTGTCATGGGTGCTGATCACGCATCATCATTTACTCAAGGCAGCTTGCTTCAATACAGCAACATCGTCCCTTCTGACCGTCACGACGAGACCACTGATTCGAGGTGCTGTTGCGCCTGGCAATCCCTTGGAGCAAAAGATGCTCCAATGGCAGACATGCGGCTGTCACGGGTGCTGATCATGCCTCATCATTCACTCAAGGTAGCTTGCTTCAATACAGCAACGTCGCCCCTCCTGACCGTCACGAAGAGGTCACTGATTCGGGGTGCTGTTGTGCCTGGCAATCCCTCAGAACAAAGAATGCTCCACCGGCAGACATGCGGCTGTCACGGGTGCTGATCATGCCTCATCATTCACCCAAGGCACCTTGCTTCAATACAGCAACATTGCCCCTTCTGACCGTCATGACGAGACCACTGATTCGAGGTGCTGCTGTGCCTGGCAATCCCATGGAGCAAAAGATGCTCCACTGGCAGACATGCGGCTGTCATGGGTGCTGATCATGAATTGAATTGAATTTTATTTCTTGTTCATTCAAACGAGGGTAGACTGAGACTAAACACATAAAGCCTGACAAAGGCTTTATGCCTCATCATTCACTCAAGGCAGCTTGCTTCAATACAGCAACATCGCCCCTTCTGACCGTCATGACAAGACCACTGATTCGAGGTGCTGCTGTGCCTGGCAATCCCTTGGAGCAAAAGATGCTCCACTGGCAGACATGCGGCTGTCACGGGTGCTGATCATGCCTCATCATTCACTCAAGGCAGCTTGCTTCAATACAGCAACATCGCCCCTTCTGACCGTCATGACGAGACCACTGATTCGAGGTGCTGCTGTGGCTGGCAATCCTTTGGAGCAAAAGATGCTCCAATGGCAGACATGCGGCTGTCACGGGTGCTGATCATGCCTCATCATTCACTCAAGGTAGCTTGCTTCAATACAGCAACATCGCCCCTTCTGACCGTCATGACGAGACCACTGATTCGAGGTGCTGCTGTGGCTGGCAATCCTTTGGAGCAAAAGATGCTCCAATGGCAGACATGCGGCTGTCACGGGTGCTGATCATGCCTCATCATTCACTCAAGGCAGCTTGCTTCAATACAGCAACATCGCCCCTTCTGACCGTCATGACGAGACCACTGATTCGAGGTGCTGCTGTGGCTGGCAATCCTTTGGAGCAAAAGATGCTCCAATGGCAGACATGCGGCTGTCACGGGTGCTGATCATGCCTCATCATTCACTCAAGGCAGCTTGCTTCAATACAGCAACATCGCCCCTTCTGACCGTCATGACGAGACCACTGATTCGAGGTGCTGCTGTGGCTGGCAATCCTTTGGAGCAAAAGATGCTCCAATGGCAGACATGCGGCTGTCACGGGTGCTGATCATGCCTCATCATTCACTCAAGGCAGCTTGCTTCAATACAGCAACATCGCCCCTTCTGACCGTCATGACGAGACCACTGATTCGAGGTGCTGCTGTGGCTGGCAATCCTTTGGAGCAAAAGATGCTCCAATGGCAGACATGCGGCTGTCACGGGTGCTGATCATGCCTCATCATTCACTCAAGGCAGCTTGCTTCAATACAGCAACATCGCCCCTTCTGACCGTCATGACGAGACCACTGATTCGAGGTGCTGCTGTGGCTGGCAATCCTTTGGAGCAAAAGATGCTCCAATGGCAGACATGCGGCTGTCACGGGTGCTGATCATGCCTCATCATTCACTCAAGGCAGCTTGCTTCAATACAGCAACATCGCCCCTTCTGACCGTCATGACGAGACCACTGATTCGAGGTGCTGCTGTGGCTGGCAATCCTTTGGAGCAAAAGATGCTCCAATGGCAGACATGCGGCTGTCACGGGTGCTGATCATGCCTCATCATTCACTCAAGGCAGCTTGCTTCAATACAGCAACATCGCCCCTTCTGACCGTCATGACGAGACCACTGATTCGAGGTGCTGCTGTGCCTGGCAATCCCTTGGAGCAAAAGATGCTCCACTGGCAGACATGCGGCTGTCACGGGTGCTGATCATGCCTCATCATTCACTCAAGGCAGCTTGCTTCAATACAGCAACATCGCCCCTTCTGACCGTCATGACGAGACCACTGATTCGAGGTGCTGCTGTGGCTGGCAATCCTTTGGAGCAAAAGATGCTCCAATGGCAGACATGCGGCTGTCACGGGTGCTGATCATGCCTCATCATTCACTCAAGGTAGCTTGCTTCAATACAGCAACGTCGCCCCTCCTGACCGTCACGAAGAGGTCACTGATTCGGGATGCTGCTGTGCCTGGCAATCCCTTGGAGCAAAAGATGCTTCACTGGCAGACTTGCGGCTGTCACGGGTGCTGATCATGCCTCATCATTCACTCAAGGCAGCTTGCTTCAATACAGCAACATCGCCCCTTCTGACCGTCATGACGAGACCACTGATTCGAGGTGCTGCTGTGGCTGGCAATCCTTTGGAGCAAAAGATGCTCCAATGGCAGACATGCGGCTGTCACGGGTGCTGATCATGCCTCATCATTCACTCAAGGCAGCTTGCTTCAATACAGCAACATCGCCCCTTCTGACCGTCATGACGAGACCACTGATTCGAGGTGCTGCTGTGCCTGGCAATCCCTTGGAGCAAAAGATGCTCCAATGGCAGACATGCGGCTGTCACGGGTGCTGATCATGCCTCATCATTCACTCAAGGCAGCTTGCTTCAATACAGCAACATCGCCCCTTCTGACCGTCATGACGAGACCACTGATTCGAGGTGCTGCTGTGGCTGGCAATCCTTTGGAGCAAAAGATGCTCCAATGGCAGACATGCGGCTGTCACGGGTGCTGATCATGCCTCATCATTCACTCAAGGTAGCTTGCTTCAATACAGCAACATCGCCCCTTCTGACCGTCATGACGAGACCACTGATTCGAGGTGCTGCTGTGGCTGGCAATCCTTTGGAGCAAAAGATGCTCCAATGGCAGACATGCGGCTGTCACGGGTGCTGATCATGCCTCATCATTCACTCAAGGCAGCTTGCTTCAATACAGCAACATCGCCCCTTCTGACCGTCATGACGAGACCACTGATTCGAGGTGCTGCTGTGCCTGGCAATCCCTTGGAGCAAAAGATGCTCCACTGGCAGACATGCGGCTGTCACGGGTGCTGATCATGCCTCATCATTCACTCAAGGCAGCTTGCTTCAATACAGCAACATCGCCCCTTCTGACCGTCATGACGAGACCACTGATTCGAGGTGCTGCTGTGCCTGGCAATCCCTTGGAGCAAAAGATGCTCCACTGGCAGACATGCGGCTGTCACGGGTGCTGATCATGCCTCATCATTCACTCAAGGCAGCTTGCTTCAATACAGCAACATCGCCCCTTCTGACCGTCATGACGAGACCACTGATTCGAGGTGCTGCTGTGGCTGGCAATCCTTTGGAGCAAAAGATGCTCCAATGGCAGACATGCGGCTGTCACGGGTGCTGATCATGCCTCATCATTCACTCAAGGCAGCTTGCTTCAATACAGCAACATCGCCCCTTCTGACCGTCATGACGAGACCACTGATTCGAGGTGCTGCTGTGCCTGGCAATCCCTTGGAGCAAAAGATGCTTCACTGGCAGACTTGCGGCTGTCACGGGTGCTGATCATGCCTCATCATTCACTCAAGGCAGCTTGCTTCAATACAGCAACATCGCCCCTTCTGACCGTCATGACGAGACCACTGATTCGAGGTGCTGCTGTGGCTGGCAATCCTTTGGAGCAAAAGATGCTCCAATGGCAGACATGCGGCTGTCACGGGTGCTGATCATGCCTCATCATTCACTCAAGGCAGCTTGCTTCAATACAGCAACATCGCCCCTTCTGACCGTCATGACGAGACCACTGATTCGAGGTGCTGCTGTGCCTGGCAATCCCTTGGAGCAAAAGATGCTCCACTGGCAGACATGCGGCTGTCACGGGTGCTGATCATGCCTCATCATTCACTCAAGGCAGCTTGCTTCAATACAGCAACATCGCCCCTTCTGACCGTCATGACGAGACCACTGATTCGAGGTGCTGCTGTGGCTGGCAATCCTTTGGAGCAAAAGATGCTCCAATGGCAGACATGCGGCTGTCACGGGTGCTGATCATGCCTCATCATTCACTCAAGGTAGCTTGCTTCAATACAGCAACGTCGCCCCTCCTGACCGTCACGAAGAGGTCACTGATTCGGGATGCTGCTGTGCCTGGCAATCCCTTGGAGCAAAAGATGCTTCACTGGCAGACTTGCGGCTGTCACGGGTGCTGATCATGCCTCATCATTCACTCAAGGCAGCTTGCTTCAATACAGCAACATCGCCCCTTCTGACCGTCATGACGAGACCACTGATTCGAGGTGCTGCTGTGGCTGGCAATCCTTTGGAGCAAAAGATGCTCCAATGGCAGACATGCGGCTGTCACGGGTGCTGATCATGCCTCATCATTCACTCAAGGCAGCTTGCTTCAATACAGCAACATCGCCCCTTCTGACCGTCATGACGAGACCACTGATTCGAGGTGCTGCTGTGCCTGGCAATCCCTTGGAGCAAAAGATGCTCCAATGGCAGACATGCGGCTGTCACGGGTGCTGATCATGCCTCATCATTCACTCAAGGCAGCTTGCTTCAATACAGCAACATCGCCCCTTCTGACCGTCATGACGAGACCACTGATTCGAGGTGCTGCTGTGGCTGGCAATCCTTTGGAGCAAAAGATGCTCCAATGGCAGACATGCGGCTGTCACGGGTGCTGATCATGCCTCATCATTCACTCAAGGCAGCTTGCTTCAATACAGCAACATCGCCCCTTCTGACCGTCATGACGAGACCACTGATTCGAGGTGCTGCTGTGCCTGGCAATCCCTTGGAGCAAAAGATGCTCCACTGGCAGACATGCGGCTGTCACGGGTGCTGATCATGCCTCATCATTCACTCAAGGCAGCTTGCTTCAATACAGCAACATCGCCCCTTCTGACCGTCATGACGAGACCACTGATTCGAGGTGCTGCTGTGGCTGGCAATCCTTTGGAGCAAAAGATGCTCCAATGGCAGACATGCGGCTGTCACGGGTGCTGATCATGCCTCATCATTCACTCAAGGTAGCTTGCTTCAATACAGCAACGTCGCCCCTCCTGACCGTCACGAAGAGGTCACTGATTCGGGATGCTGCTGTGCCTGGCAATCCCTTGGAGCAAAAGATGCTTCACTGGCAGACTTGCGGCTGTCACGGGTGCTGATCATGCCTCATCATTCAGTCAAGGCAGCTTGCTTCAATACAGCAACGTCGCCCCTCCTGACCGTCACGAAGAGGTCACTGATTCGGGATGCTGCTGTGCCTGGCAATGCCTTGGAGCAAAAGATGCTTTACCGGCAGACATGCAGCTGTCACGGGTGCTGTTCATGCCTTATCATTCACTTCAAGACAACAACATCGGCCTCCAACTACCACAAAGACCAGTCTCCCGATGCTGACAGAAGAGGCCACAAATTAATGATGGGGGACTTCCGGAGAAAGGACTTCCGGGGAAAGGACGTCAACAGTGGTTTCACAGTTTGCCACGTGGTTCCTCATATTGGGAAACGGTGGAACGTTGAGATTGGAAAAAGGCGAGGAGGGAGGGGTCGCTGAGCGGGCAACGGTGGGATGTTGAAATTGGGCAATGGTGGGGCAACAGGAAACGGGAGGTGGTGAGCGATTCAGCATTTGTGATTGGCCAGTGAATTCCCTCGACGAGGGAAAGAGGGAAATCAACGGCATGAAATGCAAATCTGGACAGCTGTGGAGGAGACGCTTGGACATGCGAAGGCTCTAGCATGTACTGTGCTACAATAGATGGAGCACGTAGTAGTTCTGCGGAAGCCCGCAGGGTGGAGAGAAGTAATCATAAAGGAAAAATCAGACATCCACCCGTTCGTAGCAATTGCTACAAAGGAAACCCATACGGGTTCCTCGAAAGAAAAGCCTTAGAGTTGAAGAAAAATTCGTCCTGGTGTGGGACGAACCCGAGACCACCGGCTTTCCGGGGAAGCTGCCCTACCATCTGAGCTAACCAGGCGGCTAGCATATGGCAGGGCGAAGTCGAATTTGTCGACAACACACGAAGCAAAGGTAAGCGTTTGACGTAGCAGTTCTGCGGAAGCCCGCAGGGTAGAGAGAACTAATTATAAAGGGAAAATCTGACATCCACCCGTTCGTAGCAATTGCTACAAAGGAAACCCACACGGGTTCCTCGAAAGAAAAGCCTCAGAGTTGAAGAAAAATTTGTCCTGGTCTGGGACGTCACACGTTCGTAGCAATTGCTACAAAAGAAACCCGTATGGGTTTCCTTTGTAGCAATTGCTACGAACAGGTGGATGTCTGATTTTCCCTTTATAATTACTTCTCTCCACCCTGCGGGCTTCCGCAGAACTACTACGTCAAACACTTGCCTTTGCTTCGTGTGTTGTCGACAAATTCGACTTCGCCCTGCCATATGCTAGCCGCCTGGTTAGCTCAGATGGTAGAGCGGCTGCCCCGGAAAGGCGGTGGTCTCGGGTCCCAGACCAAGACGAATTTTTCTTCAACTCTGAGGCTTTTCTTTCGAGGAACCCGTATGGGTTTCCTTTGTAGCAATTGCTACGAGCGGGTGGATGTCTGATTTTCCTTTTAAAATAGATGGAGCAGTGTTTGTAAAACTGAACCATGTGCCTTTTTTTAATTTAATCCGTTTTGTCACTCTCTTCCACGTCACTCGGAAGCTTTCTTTCTCCCAGCACTTGGCACAGCACCATCCATGGAACCTTTGTGGCCGCACGGAACCAGACTTCACAACAGCACACCTAGTGCAGTGCAGTGAGCAACATGCAGCAAAAACAAGAAAATCCGTGTCTCTCCGACATAGAATTGTTCATGGCACTTGAGATGGCGGTTGCAGAATGGAGTGCCACGCACCGGGCCGTGATTAAGCGATCGTACAGGAATGCGCATCCCTTTCTTCAAGAACGCCGGTTTCGGTGCTACCTGAGAAGCATCACATGCAGATTCATCCCCGAACGACAATTTGCGTGAAGGTGTCGTTATCTCAATCTATTGCTTCGGGTATACGAGATACAATCACTTGCACGCTCGGCACCAAATGCATTGGCGTCTAGGGGCAACAGCGTGCGCTATAGAAGTGCGGCTGCATGCGTGGAGCGCTGTTGCTCTGCATCCCGTGCCAAGTTACGCAAGATCTCGCAAAAGTGATCATATGTCCGAAAGCAACTGACCGACTATTGACCAAATTGAACCGAACAATCCACTACTGATCGATGAATGCGGTGCACATTGTATTGTTTGCAATGCAGTTCTATATCCTCAAGCAGAGCTTGCCAAAGTAGGCTAACCGAATATTGAAAGTAAGGTTTCGTTCTGCGACGCATTACCTATCTGTGCTGTCTCATTTCGCAACAATGAAATTCTCGTGAAAGGGAATTTTTTCGCGTTCCCCGCTGATTTCGTTATTGCGAACTTCAACTGTAATATATTTTACAGTTGAAGTTCGCAAACCAACTATTAGGTAGTCTAGGCATCTGTCATCTGTTTAGCCTTTCTACTTGCACTACCATGTCTTTCAGAGATACGTGACAGACAGAATATAAAAGTTCAAACCTTGAGAATTGGCTGTGCGTTAGGACAAGGCCTTCAAGACGTATAGGGAAACGAACATCGCAGCTGCCGACCATATTTTGAATCTTGAAGTCAAGGAACTTTGCCTGAAAAGTAATCATAAACACAAAAGGTTAACGTAAAAACAACATGAAAACGTAGTTTCCAGTATATACAAAGAAAAAAGAAACTTGTAAGATTGCCAAAACAATGTCGGAAAACAATCTACACCAACACTTGGGGATGTTAGCATTCAGGCAATTTTATGTGCTAAGCTGCATTTTGGTGGATGGTCTTTTAATTAAAATGTAATAAAAAAGTCATTAGCTTCTTCATAGGTCATGACCACTGTTTTAGTATATTCCACTGATTCAAGTTGTGACCAGTTAATAGCCTTTACAAAGTGCCAAAATTGACATACTACAGGCAACCCAAGAAATGAGCTGATAACTGGTCAAGAAAGGGACAAAGTGTAAGATGAAGAGCATAGAGGTTAACCAAAATAATTGTCCATTTTTATTTGGCTAGTCTGCATTGGGAGGGAATGGGAAATGGCAAAAAGGTTCAGAACTGGTACAGAACTGGTTTACTGCCTGTCCCACATCATGTATGGGAAACAATGTAAGGCGCTATCCAGCTTAAATCACGACTCCACTGTCTTTTTTTTAATTTTTTTTATTTAGTACCCACAGCGCCCATTCACACATTACAGTGGGGGAGCATAGAAGAAAAACAAGAAATAAATTGCAGGTTTGCATAAATTCATGTAAGTGAAAAGCAGATTATTATACGCCAAGACAAAAGCACACAGCCACGTTGCACGCAGCCAAGTCGGACGCAGGCACTTTGCAGATGTCACATCTCACATGCGAAAAAAAAAGTGCATAAGCCTTTCCCTTTAGATTTAAAACATGACACACTTTAACTACTTTTCCAATGTGCCAAGATACTCTATTTGCGGAACACCACTTAAGTCTCTGTAATTCGCAGCTAAAAAGCACTCCTGACTCGATTCGCAGCTCAAAAGCACTCCATTTTTGCATGTCTTTTAGCCTAACAAGCCTCCTCTTAGAGTAAGGATAGCATTCTTAACATACTAGAAGGATGGACTAATGCACCTCAAATTATTTTTCTATTTAAACCACTACAAACGCATTACATGTCATTTAATTCATTAGAACCTTTTCTTTTTTTTTTGCTTGAGTAGTCACCGCACTGCATTATACATATTCATGGCCATGCTATACAGTGAAAGCTCGTTAATTCGAACTTCAATAATTCGAATTTATGGATAATTCGAACTGTACGATTTGGTCCGGCCAAGCTCCACAGAAGTCTATGTATAAAGAAGTCCGTTCATTCGAACACGAGAAGGTTCCCTCACGGATAATTCGAACTACGCTCGCCTGGCCCACGGCCAGAGAAACGCGCCGACTGCCTACACACAAGGCTGTATTGCCTCCAAAACGGAGAGAACGGCGAGAGAAGGCAAAATCGGAAAAAAAATCTAACCGACGTGGGGTCAGCCAGAAGGCAGCGGTGGCTGCCGCCTCTCCGTTCTACGTAACCTCCGAGACTTCTTGCCCGCTGCGAATCTCGGAGGCTTCGCAAATCTTGTACAGCTGCTAATGCTGTGTGGAGATGGCACGGCAAGCGCCAAAACACAGCGAATCAAGTACGTCACAGCTGCGCTTGCAATCAAGAACCAACGAATCAGGGCCTTCGCCACCTTCACATGTTCAGCGTCTTTGTCTCGGCAGTCTTCATCAGTTGTGCACCTCTGTTTTCAGCTTAGGAGGCATCGGCCATCGCGATTCATTGTGATGGTGTTAAGCCTCGGCTAACGTTCGTTTCATTGGACATCGGTGGTGTGGCACAGTCGGACCCAGAGCTTCGACTCGAAGATGGCGTGTGCCCGCGGCACACACCATCACTTTCTGACACGCCAAATTTCTGACATGCCCTACTGCTTCCAAATCGCAGTGTACTGTTGCTCTCCTCCACTTTCGTTAGTTCGAACTTTCGTTAATTCGAACTGAAGCGGCTTCCCCTAGCGGTTCGAATTAACGAGCTTTTACTGTACTTGTACAAATACAGCATTGCAGCCTCCAAGAAACATAAGAGATAAATTCACAAATCGTCCATATTTTGATACCATATGCTGAAAATAAAAGGACAAAAACTTACGTCAAAGCCCAACTTTTGGATTATCCGGGCATACTTTCTTGCTGCCAACCTTGATTGCTCTTCACTGTGAAATGAAGGAATGAAAGGACATAAGAATTCTGTGTTCTTCTCACATTGCTTCACAGAGAGTTTTACCAAAAAGAAATCAAGTTCCTATAGACAAGCTCCAATGCATGACATCATGAAGATGCAGCAGCACCGCCATCACATTCTGTACTGGTAAAACAAAATTGAGAGAGACTACTGGCTTGAGCTTTCTTTGCAGGCAAGTTTTATAGATGTGGAATCATTTACAAAAATTGCTTCACAATGATTGTTGTTTGCTGTCTGTCTGCTGTGAGTTCAGCTGTATTTCTTTTATTTGTTTAGTTGAAGCTCATCTAAATAAGCACAAACGGAAACGACAGGTGGTACCTTTTTGCTCCAGTGCACACCATCTTCCCTGAACTGAAGATCAGGGCTGTGGTTCGGGGCTCTCGGATGCGCATGATGACGGCAGCAAAACGCTTGGGATTGTACTCTGCATTTCGCGCATGCAAAGCAATCTTCTTCAGGTCTAGCTTGCAGCCCAGGTTTACTGTTGAGACGATATTCCTGCAGAATTGCACATTCATTTGTACAAAGTCACAAATAGGGCTAAGTTTTCTCAGTTTTGTTCCAAGGGTTCCTCTGCTTCAATGACGGCAATAAACTTTTTTTTTTATCACAACTGATCTATGCTCTCATTACCATCACAAAGCAATGGGCACTTTTTTTTTTTTGAAATTACAGTACTTTTAGCCCTTGCAGGCCGTCGCAGTATCAAGCAAGTAAAACAAGGTCTATGCAAAAGTTGTTCAAAGTTCCAGCAAAGGTTCACATTATATACTCGCATGAAGTCAGTTTCAGTCACCTATCTTTCTCGGTAAAATCAAAACTTCAAACATACCAACTCTCGTTGAGTGCAGCGAAAGCACGTAAAGATGGTTAGTACAAACCAACATTCACAAAGGATACTGAAATCACTGGTAACATACTGTCATGAACTTGATTGGGAGATTTCAAATAAGAAAAGCAAAATCAGTCAAAAAACTTTAGAAGTTAAAATTAAATTGTGGGGTGTAATGTCTCAAATCAATTTGTGGGCTACAAGAAGCTTGGCTGACTACACAAATTAATTCCGGCCGCCTGGTGCTCTTTAACATAGGTTTAAATGAATCAATCAAGCCCACAACCTTACTCAGCAGCAGGACATCATAGCCACTCAGCCGCTATGGGAGTACCAGAGCGTTATGCTTTCAGTATGCTTGATTAAAACCTTGACATGCAATACTACCCTTGGCAAGAGGCAACAAATTGCACTCTTGTATGAAGTTCATGGGTAAACCACTTTCTTTTGCATTCGTGTTTGGATTTTGCATTCATGCTTCATTTGTTCATGATAGAACAGTAGTCAGGAGAAAGGCTTGCAGCGTTTTGGCCATGCATTCTGGTGGGGTAGCATTTTTTTGTCAGCTTGTCTGGCATTGGGTAATGGCACACATTGTAGAGAAGATGAAGTGATCGATGCCTTGTGCTGCTCAATCACTTTAACCTGATGAAACTCCACAGTTACTTCATTCATCCAATAATTTTTTTTTTTCAGGAGAATATTTTCTAATGAGTGCACTGTGTTTGCTGAAGTAAAATAAATTCTTGTGTTCTAAGTGGTTTAGACCCCCTTAAAGTCACTTCAAGTAACTAAAGTCATGTTTAACAGTCTCGGAAGAGAACAGCAGTTTATGATAGGTAGCAAGGCACCGAAAGTGGTAAGGGAATACATCTACTTAGGACAGGTAGTGACCGCAGATCCAGATCATAAGATTGAAATAATCAGAAGAATGGGCTGGAAGTCATTTGGCAGGCATTCTCAGATCATGAACAGCAGGTTGCCATTATCCCTCAAGAGAAAAGTGTATAACAGCTGTGTCTCACCAGTACTCACCTACAGGGCAGAAACTTGGAGGCTTACGAAAAGGGTTCTACTTAAATTGAGGACTACGCAACGAGCTATAGAAAGAAGAATGATAGGTGTAATGTTAAGGGATAAGAAGAGAGCAGATTGGGTGAGGGAACACACGTGAGTTAATGACATCTTAGTTGAAATCAAAAATAAGTAATGGGCATGGGCAGGGCATGTAATGTGGGGGGAAGATAACCGATGGTCATTAAGGGTTACGGACTGGATTCCACGAGAAGGAGAGCATAGCAGGGGGCGGCAGAAAGTTATGTGGGCGGATGAGATTAAAAAGTTTGCAGGGACAACATGGCCACGATTAGCACAGGATTGGGGTAGTTTGAGAGGTATGGGAGAGGCCTTTGCACTGCAGTGGGCATAGCCAGGCTGCTGATGATGATGAAAGTAATTTTGGTGCAACAAACAAATAAAACAGATGTGTAATTATTGGAGCAACAACAATAGGAAAGAGGTCATGATAGCCTGACGTACTGAAGCTGTGGGACAATTCCAGGATCTGCTGATGCTGGAGTGATGGGTGTCATGGGTGGGCCAGGGGTTGATGGGAACATGCTTCCACTTGCCGAGTGAGGTGTTGAACCAGCACCAGTCGGTGTTGCACCCGATGAAGACTGTCATGACAATGAAAGAAAGCAACACGAGGTGGATTCATAAGTGACAATTAAGAACTGTAAGAGTGTTCTTAACTTGAAAAATTCTGATACTAATTACAGCACATTACAGAAAGTTAGCGTGTGCATTGTGAAGAGACCAAAGTAATAAAAAGACGTCAAAGAAATAGATGGGACAGAAGTGATCTGTCCAAAAGAATGGCAGATATGACTTCACTACAAGTGCATTGCCAGAAAACGACAACATTGGCCAACACTCAGAATTCAAATACATAAATTTGTAGTTAGGCTATAACCTAAATGCAAACATGTAAAACACAGATATCCAGGTGTTGGCTAAAAAGTAAACTGCTGATCACACTGATCTTATAACTTATCTAAAGGATTAAAGGACAAAACCTAGAGAGCAGTAGAGACTGATTTTAAGAAGTGGTCACACACTCTGATACATGTTACCTTCCCTGCACGCAACTCTCATTGCATGTTCGTGCTTGGTTCACTATTGTGGCAAGCTCTCCAGGACTGAACACACTTTCATAAAGAAATGACAAGCATTCCTCTCAGTGTTGCAGCACAGCACAAAAGGAAATGTCGAGGATTCTCAAAGTTAAGGTAAAATTTGATTAGGTTGATGCTTGGCTTAACCCTTTGCAGTCATTTGTTGAACCCCACCCGTCATGCAAAAATATCTGTTCTGGTCATATGTCGAGTAGCACCTGACACGCATGTGCACTTGCGTTCGCCAGTGATTTGTGTTCGTAGTGCCAGCTTTCGGGAATGTTTTCAAGTAACGATTGCACTTTGCAATGTCACCTGACAAGAGCAGCACTTTTTTAATTCCTTTCTTCCTGTTTGAAGGGATATTCGCACGATTTGTATCAAGTGCCAACAGGATGGTGGTGCTTTCTGCAGATGCATTTGGTGGACAAAGTTCACCTAAGTTCAGTGAACCAGACGATCATTTTGGAGCCACAAATTAATATATTTCGCCTTCAAATGGTCAAGAAACTTTCTTGGAAGAAAGCACTTTAGAATTCTGAACAGCCTTTACTAACCTGCTCTACTACTCTACTAACCTGCTGTTCAAAATTCTGGTCGCAGCCAAGGAGAGAGTTTCGGACGCTGTCACATAGTGCTCAAGTGCTGTCAAGATTTTCAGGGATAGGTTTTCTGAAATATGGCACTTAACATGTGTTTGTTTACCCGAGCGTAATTTCTGCATGGAGTCGAAATGAGCAAAATGGCTCCAGACTGGTACGACCGCGAACAGGGCAATTGCATATGACGGCAAAGGGTTAATACCAGGCCAATAGGTTGTCTGGTCCATTCGATCGCACTGACCAAATTTGAACCAAGGCTTCATTAATCAACATTATGGGCAGCCAGAACAATTTCACAAAAAGAAGCAGGCTTACAAAGGAACAACTACAGGTCCAATACCAAATGCATGGACAGTTATTCGTATGGCTATTCGCTTCTGGATCAATGCCAGTGTCTCTGCACCCAAGTAGGTGAGGAATATTATGTAGAAATTCACACATTCTGTGTAATCGCAGTCACTAACTTTGTGCAAACCAATCACTGGGTATTTCTCCGAACATCTTGGGACGTTAAAGAGCAATGCGCATCAAGGCAGCTGCTGGCGCATAACGTTTGCAAAGTATGGGCGCCATGCAATGTGAAAAGCAATACCGTGTTTGATGGTGGTCGTCAGACTTAACGATGACGGCACGTGAAAGTCGTCCGAGGCGAAAGTGACTAGCGGCTGTAAAAACTGCCGCTGTAGTGGCTTTGCAATTAGAAGTGGGACACAACCTAAGCACGGAACATCAGAACAATCTTGCACGAGCTCGCAAGCGTCCGAATTAGGATGTATACCCACATCCCTACCATGCCTGAACTTTTTCGCACACTACTGTTCGAAACTAAGGTACGATCCCGATCCCGAAGGTACGAACAAAGGTATGATCCTTAAACGAGCTTCCTTAGACTGCCCTCCCACAGATATTGGTCCTATTCAACGGAAAAATAGAGTAAATATAAGATCACACTCCCATGTGGTGTGAATTACGTCTCACGGTGGGGCTTACAATTAGATAACAAACACCGCGTGCGTTTCCTTGAAATTTGTTTCAAGCCATCAAGCCCCGTGCATTAGGAATCATCGGTTAGGGGCGCACACATATCGCATCAGTTTATTCGTCGCTCGTGAGACACAGCCAGCCGGAATAATCAGTGATCCTTACGTGAACGTGGCCGGCAGGCGTTTGAGGCTGCATGAGGGACTGAGGCGTGAGCCCCGTGCTCGCTGCGTAAGGTTGTATGACGCTCGCATTTCGCTGCTGCGTCGACGGCGACTGATGCATGGGCGAGTCATGTTGTTGGGGCTGCAGCGGCGACGGTTGGATCTGCCGCGCAAGCTGCTGCAGATGCTGCTCCTCGACGTTGTCGGCCTGCGCCGACACCGAAAGTGGGGTGCCGAGGTTTAAGCTGAAGACAGGACTCGACATATCCATCTCGGCGGATTTCAAGTTCGGGGCTTACACCCCGCCGTTGAAGTCAAAGATCCTATCTCTTCTTTTTCGGAAGGCCCTGCCGATGCTGCAGGGCTCCGGAAAACAGAACCTCTGCGCTACGTTATGCGAACATCGGTTTAAGCGGTGACAAGCTCACTGGCGTTACGTTCATAGAATATCTGAAAACGGCACATGGTCGACGCCAAAGAGTGCGCAGTTGCGTACGCATTTTGCGTGCGTATATCAAAAACTAAATGTATTTCCATCACATACCTAAAAGAATAAAACAATTTCTTTTTTTATTTTATAACTGTTACCTTTTGATTGAATTACTTAGTGTCTATCTTCGGTTTTAATTTATTTTTTTGGTTGAACTAATCACCCTTCGTTTGGAATACCTGTCTACCATGGCACCATAGAGTTTCTTACAATAATTCTATGCTATGGCCCACACAGCCATAAAGTTTTCTACAATGTACTGTATGAAACTATATGCTATATCTATGCTACTGCCCAGTAAACCACGTGCGTGAACCCAACGCCGGCCAAAAAAAAAAAAAACTGCTTGCTATTTGTTTGTAAGATAGCGACGCCCTCTAAGAACCCACTTACGAACTTTTCTGTTCTACTGGGCAGGCATATGGAGTTTGTTGGCCTTGGGGTAAAAAATGGCGCTGCACATAAGGACGGCGCGTCTCGGGCTCGAAAAACTGTTGCGTTTGCCAGCGCTGGGAAAGCAATTGAGTACCTCTACGACGCTTCGTGTAAAAGAAAGTAAGCACTCGTACTAAGCGCCTTAATCACCAAAGTAACGTTTTCTGTCTTGCGCATTTTGCAGTTCGGGAGTCGCAAGAGAACAACACGACAGTGATCGAAGGCGTGTACGTCGACTCTCCCCGTAAAGGGTTCGTGGTGAAACCGAAGCACACGAGTTCCGCGTGCCCACTGTGCAGGCTGGGTTTAAAGAGGTTGAACCACACGGTAAGCCGAGTCACGCGAGTTGGCCAGGTGTATTGGACGGTGGCGCGTTACGTTTCCAACCGCAGGACGTGCTAATCCTGAGCCAATTCATGGACGGGCGAGGAAAACAGCTGCCAAGGCATGTGACAGGCCTCTGCGCTAAACAGCACAAGATCGTGGGCACTCTGCTCTACGAAGCTCAAAGGACAGGTATTGCCTACTAGCGGGCCTCGATTGACTACTACTCCAGAATATCCGTTGCTCCCCTATCCAGTGCGCTGTAGCCGTCATGCAGGACCGACTTCTTTCCCTCGAACCAATCCCTTTCCTGCCGTTCACCGGTCACAACCAATCGATCCTGACGATGACAGCGGTGTTACGCGGGTTTCTCTCAATCGGGATCTAATTTCTCGATTGCGGTTGGCTTCCTTGCGCGACTGCGGAAGAGAGCGACTGGCTTTCGAGAAATTCGATCCCGATTAAAAGTGCTCCGCGTGGCTGGGGTATCGTCTCGGAGAGCAAACACGTGCACAGGTACTGGGAGTTGTGTCTGTTCGATATTCGTTGCACTCTCAACCGCAAGAACACGCTTGACAGCCTGTCACGTCGTTTCCTTGGGCACAGCGAGCTCGCATAATGGTTTTACGAAAACGCTGCATTGCACAAACTAACAACACATCCATTTTCGATTTCATTCATTGCTATGACTTTAGAACACTTGAGAATACTTCACGCACTGCTCAGTGCATCCGACACCTGCAGCCTTCTAATAAAGAGCTTTTTCCGCGTTCTAAATCGGAGCAGAGTAAAACACATACCCATTAGAGGAATTGCAGAAAGGCACTGCAATGCCCATGCCTAACTCCTAGGACATCGGAAACTATGTGCAAATATTGTTCGAGGGCTTATTTATGCTCCCCTGCTTTACCTTTGCACTCTTGGATAAGGTGCAGGGTGTTGGTTTCGTTTCCTTTCCTCAAGGAGAGTTCACGTATTAAAGGGACACCACTGAAGAAAAAACTAAGTTGAGCTGTATTTTGGCAATTTAGGTTCTTTGATGCCAAATAAAGCCACTCTTGCCATGAGAGGAGGCATGGCAGGCTAGAAAATACAAAAACAAGACTGTTGGCGACGCCACCTTGAAGTTCTTGCTGCTATGTCGTGGATTTTGACAGCATCTGTTTGGGCCTAGCTATTTTCATTTTCTGTAAAATATGGACTAAAATGTATAATGAAGGAGTGAGAGATTGAACATAGCAAGTTTCAAGAACTGCCTCTGCACCATGACATTTTGAGTACATGTACTTTCTAATCAATAACACACGAAATTTTTTTTAATGGAGCATTTACTTTTTTTTTCTTCTAATAATCATGTTGCAGCAAAATTAATGGAAAGTTTTCAAAAAAATGTTTCTCATGAAATACGGTCCCTTTAACAACAACTCTGAGGCAATCATGCCTTGGAGTAGCACCAGAGCATCGGTCCGTGAGTAATGCGATTTTCTCCTTGTGCTCAGGACTCATCTACAACGAGGAACATACCCCGAAGGAAAGGTGGCAAGAGCTGAACAACTACTTCGGCCGCACAAAGCTCAAGGTCGACTTTGGCAAACCACTCATCGACATCAAAGAATACCTCAAAAAGCCCCCTTCAATGTAAGAAATAATGAAACCGCATTGTAGTGACATTTTTTTTTTTTATTGCCTTCAAACAATGTTTGGTGACAAGCATTTTTGTGTATAGAAGAAAAAAAAAAGCATGCAATACAGCACGTAAAAACATCTGTACAGTGTTCTGTTATTAAGTAAATGAGCTCGCAAATAAATACAATGAAACATTGTAAAATGACAATTTTTTTTGAAACATTGGCTTGTAACCCACCTTGGAAAAAAAGAAGAAGCAAAACAGGCACAACTGCCTTTCCATAATAACTAGTCTTAACAATCACATTCAACAGTCTCATCATAATGATATGAACATCAGTGTAAAAGAACAGGTTGGACAAAAATGACAGAACTGTGGCCAACCACACAGCCAGTTTTCAGTGCCAACATGCGTGAACTCTTGCAGCAGTGACCTCGCCCTGCTGTTGCGTTTTAGCTTACCTTTCTTTTTAACTGCTCACACCCCTCGGTACACACATGCTCAGGCAAAAGAGAACATGGCAGACTTTCACATTTTCAAAGCTTTTACAGACGAATCTGATTAGTGCTGCATATTTTGCGCACATTGTGCAATGAAGCCTGTCATACAAATGAACTTAAACCACTCACATGGCAGTCAGCCAAAATGAGCAGTGTTTGTGGATGCCGCAAGACTGTGTGCAACCTGCTGTAAATGCTCAACTGAAACTCTTTGTTAAGAGTTAAGAGGTCAGCTGTAGCAGCAAGAGTGGTTTGCAAAGGAAAGACACAGGGTGAACAGTTACGTATATAACCAATGCCATGCATCCTCAAAGGTGATATGAAGAGAAGCGAGCATAGAACAAGATGCACGTGACATGAAAAACCAAAGTGCAACAAATGGATCCTGGGCTTCCTTAGAAGCTCATGATCCAGAAGCACCAACTACCAGACTGGTATTAGGATGCTATAATCACACCTCGTGAAGTCTACATCTGCAAGCGGTTTCACCTAGGAATGTATACTGCTATTGGAGAATTTAGGGGTTCCTGGTGAATGTTTCTTTGCTCCGTTTTTTGTGATTGACCTTGCGTACTTCTTAAATTTAATTTTATTGTCTTTTATTACTACTTCTTATTTGTTCAGTTAACTTTTGTTTCCCCCTGCATATGCATCTTAGTTCTGCACTAGTTTCTCTTAAATATAGCAATCAGGCACGTACCCAGGATTTTTTTTCGGGGGGGGGGGGGGGGGGGCCCCACCACCTCCATTATCATCATCATCGTCGTCGTCATCATCATCATCACCACAATCATCATCATCATCATCCTGTTTTATGTCCACTGCAGGACGAAGGCCTCTCCCTGCGATCTCCAATTACCCCTGTCCTGCGCCAACCGATTCCAACTAGCGCCCGCGAATTTCCTAATTTCCTCGCTCCACCTAGTGTTTTGTCGTCCTCGATTGTGTTTCCCTTCTCTTGGTACCCATTCTGTAACCCTAATGGTCCAATGGTTATCTAACCGGAGCATTAAATAACCTGCCCAGCTACATTTTTTCCTCTTGATGTCAATTAGAATATCGTCTATAGCCGTTCGATCTCTGATCCAAACCACTCTCTTTCTCTCTTAACGTTATGCCTAGCAATCTTCGTTCGATCGCTCTTTGCGTGGTCCTTAACTTGTTCTCAAGTCTCTGCCCCATATGCACTGGCAAAATGCACTGGCAAATGCATTGGCACTGGACATATTGCACTGGCAAAATGCACTGATTGCACACCTTACTTTTCAATAATAATGGTAAGCTTCCAGTCAGGAGCTGGAAATGTCTGCCGTATGTGATCCAACCTATTTTATTCTTTTGTGAATTTCCTTCTCATGATCAGGGTTCCCTCTGATTAATTGACCTAGGTAAACGTACTCCTTCACAGTCTCTAGTGGCCGACTGGCCATCCTGATCTCTTGTTCCTTTGCCCGGCTATTTATCATTATCTTCATCTTCTGCATAATAATATTCAACCCCACTCTTACACTCTCTCTGTTAAGGTCACCAATCATTTGTTGTAACTCGTCTGCATTGTTGTTGAATAGAACAATGTCATCAGCAAACCGAAGGTTGCTCAGATATTTGCCGTCGATCTTTACTCCTAAGCCTTCCCAGTTTAATAGCTTGAATTCTTCTAAACACGCAGAAAATAGCTTTGGAGAAATGTCTCCCTGTCTGACCCCTTTCTCTATAGGTATCTCACTGCTTTTCTTGTGTAGAATAAGGTAGCTGTAGAACCTCGTAGATATTCTAACGCGAAAGACGAGTCATTAAGACGAGAAACTATTTACAGATTATACCGACAACAATGGTTGCAGCTGTTGTTGTTGTTGTTGTCCTGAGTGGCCGTGGCACATACCCACAGTGGGGGATTGGCCAAGAATCGGGCGGTTTAATTAGGTGCCTAAAATAATAATGATAACAAGGGAGTTAACAATTTGGGCGTGTGAGTTTAAAAGTAAACGTTTTGTGCTTGGAGAAAAAAGGAAATAATCATATGAAAACCTGGTATAAGATAATAATAATAATAACAATAATAATTAATAAAAGATAAGAAATAAAAGAAAGCTATGGTTGGGAAGGAGAACGATCAATCTAACATGGAAATCGATTAGTTTCGATGAGGTAATTTTGGATCGCCAAGCAAACATTTCTGTGGCTGAACCCAAGAATGGAGGCTCCAAAAGATAGGATCACAGGCACTGATAAAGTCAGACCAATAGAGCGAAGCGGGATTTCGAGTAGTCGTTTTCTTATAATAGAAAAACGTCTGCAAGACAACAAGAAATGATCGATTGTCTCCGCTTCGCCACAGAATGAGCATAATGGGGAGGGGACCAGACCAGACCTGTGGAGGTAGAAGTTCAATGCAGGTATACGGCAGCGCAGCTTCGTGATGGACACTTCAATTTTCCGTGTTCGGCAAAAATTTCTGTTCCAAGGGTGCAGGAGATGTCCGTAATCCACAGAGTTAGTAATTGCGGAGCCTGATATTGACTGTATAATGATACTCCTGCGAAATCTAGCTGCAGTTACATAAGCAGTCAAAGGGCAGCAAGGAAGAATCGGGCCACTTATCGATGCCTTGGCTAGAGAGTCTGCAATTTCATTAATGATTAGTCCTTTATGGCCGGGCACCCAAATCAAACGCACGCTTCTCAAGTAACCAGGTACCAATGATTGAAATGTCCTCATCACGCGAGAATCACTAGAAGCAGTAAGGGATGAGCACAATGATAAAGAATCAGTAACTATCACGGCTGACGTAATTGATGGTCCTAATTTGCGTAATGCCAGCACCACGGCCATGAATTCGGCTAAAAAAATCGGCATGAAATCTGGCAGCCGAAGAGAAAATGTCCAATCGAGAATCGGGGAAAATATTCCTACACCTGACTTTTCTTCACATTTTGAAGCATCTGTAGCAATTACAACGTTTGTTTGAAGGTTTTTCAGGTGATCTTGTAATATACCGTCTAGAATACCGTGTGGCAGTAATTTTGCATTATTAGGAAAGATGTCATCAAATTGAATATCCGTGGCAACAGCTCTGTCGGTAATAGGAAGAACATCGCATATGCGCACGCCCAAAGAGTCAAGTAATTTTTGCACGAATATAATTTGCGGGTTATGTAGTCGCGGCCAGATGACACCGAAAAACAACGCAGGTTGTGAAATAAAGATTATTTGGGAATGACGCAGTGGTGATTCGTAAATCCTTAAGAACGTCTGCACCGTGAAAAGCCGGAACCTGCACGAAAGTGGCGGAACACGGGATTCTAGATAAAGAATAGCGCTGACCGGTTAGGTTCACAGCGCGAGCCCAGCTCGTTCTTCCTTCTCTTTTCTGGAGTGATGGCGCCTACGCGCCTCGTTCAAACAAACAGATACCTCACGCATGTAGCAATATTTTCCAAGCTTTTTACATAAGCGTTCTGTACTCCTCGATTACGTAGTGCCTCTAAGATTGCTGGTATCTCTACTGAATCAAATGCCTTTTCGTAATCTATATAAGCCACATAGAGAGGCTTTTGTACTCTGCAGATTTTGCGATAACCTGGTTGATGACATGGATGTGATCCATTGTAATGTATCTCTTCCTGAACCTAGCCTGTTCCCTTCGTTGACAAAATCCAGTGTTAACCTTATTCTATTGGAGATTACTTTGGTAAATATTTTATATAATACTGGGAGCAAGGTAATGGTCCCATAATTGTTCAATTCTTTAGCGTCTCCTTTTTTTGTGGATTAGTATAATGTCTGCATTCTTCCAGTTTTCTGGGACCCTTGCAGTCGATAGACACTTCGTATAAAGAGCCGCCAGTTTTCCAAGCATTATGTCTCCTCCATCTTTGATTAAATCGACTGTTATTCCACCTTATCCTGCCGCTCTTCATCGTTTCATGTCTTGCAGGGCCCTTCTGACCTCATCGCTAGTTATAGGAGAGTTTCTGTATCCTGTTCATTACTGTTTCTAAGTGAACTATCGTGACTCCTCTGGGTACTGTATACAGGTCAGCTTAGAATTTTTCCGCTGCTTTTACTATATCTTCGAGATTTCTGATGATATTATCCTTCTTATCTTTTAGTGCATACATCATGGTTTGTCCTATTCCAGGTTTCTTTTTTACTGATTTGAAGCTGCGTTCATTTTTTACGGCTTCTTCAGTCTTTCTCATGTTATAGTTTCAAATATCAGTTATTTTTGCCTTGTTGATCAGTTTTGACAGTTCTGCGAATTGCGTAACGCTGTGCGGCCGCCAGTCTCATATAACCGCGTAGAGCGCAGGACTCTGCCATTCTAGACGTACTGCGCTCACTGCGAAAGGTTAGAAAAAAACCCGCATAAGCACAGCACAGAAGTGGCTACGTGAGGCGGTTCGACCGATAGCTGTAGAAGCGTCATTCAAAACAAGTAATCGTTCTCCACTTCCGGCGGCCTTTTCTCTACTTCCTTTTTAAATAAAAAGATGTTGATCCATAAATATTCTCATAAACAACGGCTAACTTTTTATTATTCGCTTTTGCTTGCAGCTTGGTTGTTGCCTTGGCTCTCCCTTAGTAGATCGCTTAATTTCTCAACTCCTTGCGATTTTTGTTTCCAGTTGCCAATTTTGCACGAAAGGTGCTATACAGTTAGGGAAAAACAGGAATTTAAGAATGTGTGAGGAGTGGTGGCGTGGGTGGGGAGGGGGGGTATGCCACTTGATTTCGGGGGGGGGCCCGGGCCCCCCCGGGCCCCCCCCTGGGTACGTGCCTGATAGCAATATTTCAACTCGTCCAACAAGCAAGCCACCTTACCAAAAGCAATGCTCAACTCGCGCTGCCTTACGAGCACGTCTACCCGAGAAATAACTGCATAATAGCACACTGACCAACACTTGACAGAAGAAACTAAACAACCTCTACACAGCCGATTTCATTCCACATGGCACCAGCACGATTGTATGCTTGGTTATGAGTGTGTAAAAAATGAAGGCTTCAAAGCTGCCCCTGTGATGATGTGCACACAACTATTAAAAGACTCTAGAAGTTTCAAACATATTGGTGCGTAAATAAGCACACACTGAAAATAGTAACACGACAGCAAGTTGTCAACACTGCGAAGTTAAGCATGGTGGCCAGAACTTGACCAGTGATGGAAGTTAGCATTGAAGTTAAGTCACAAGGCCATTCTGCCACTGCTGAGGACACACAAATATAGCAGATGGCCATAACATGAAACACTGAATTCTGCAACATCGATGATAATCCAAACTCTAGAGGTGCAAGTTGCTGTTCCTTTGAAAACCATCTGTTTGGTGACAATGTGCTTTGTGCGTGGAATACTGAACAAAAAAGAAAATGGAAAAGAGCAGTTTCAATGCATAAGCCTGTGCTGCGTTCATGGCACGTGTACCACAAAGTCCTCACTAAAACAATGTTAAAAGCGTGCACAAGGCAAATGTAATGCAGTAGTTTAAAACACTAATGAACAAAGAAGTAAACATGCAGTGTGTTTGCCAGTAAGGCGTACTGGCATCAGAATGTACACCGTTTAATTTTCGTTGCACTCTAAATTCACATTTGCACATTTCATTGGCATGTTAACACCAAATTGCCTTATGTATGCAGCAAAACTGCAGGAAAAGACCTTGCACCTTGAAAAATGAGTCTTGCACCAAAAGTATGCGTGAAACAAAATAGATGGCAGTAGCACAAGAACATCACATAACAAAAGACAATGTTTTAGTGTGAAAAATGTTCATGCAATATATCCCAACTCCTAAATGAGCCTGAGTCACCCAAAAACAGGTACATCTTACCATCATTGCAGTACAAGTATACTATAAACTACAGCAACACATTGCAGTCTTCCTCTCCAAACAAGAGATTATGGAGGCTGCTTCTGACAATCAACTGCTGACCCCATAACTTCAATGTCACATTGAAAACAACGGTACTTTTCTCTCTCATAGACTTTGTAGAACAGGCAACCTTCACAGCCATTAAGCTTTTAATGTGGCCCATGCTTCCTACAACAACTTTTTGTACTCGGGTTTCGCCTTTATTCAGTGCTAAAGGCACATTCGACTGGTTCCTACTGTGGTCCAACTCTGTTTGCGATGATGCAAGGCCTTGTTAAGATTGGAGCTAGAGAAATCTTGCCTGAGCCAAATGATCAGCAGCTCCCAGAGCATTCGGAAGAAGCCAAGTGACTGCAATTACTTCGGATCTCACTCACTGTCCCACCACAAAGCTGAGAGCACCTCTAGCGCTCCGAGCTGTAGCGTGGTGCTCTGAATGAACCAGGCGAATGTGTTCCAAGCACTCCATTTCAACCAGCCATATGTAAAGCACGCTGTTTGAGTACTTGAAAGCGACCAGTTGAAAGTACTAGAAGTGTCAGCAGTGTGCCGCTTATTGCTGGTTAATGCATACTTGGGCAAAGGGAGGAACCGTGCTGACAAACAGGCCAACAGCAGACGGCACACAGTGCTTGCGCGTCGCCTGCTGTTGTCCTGTTCTGAAGCATTTCTGGCTTATGCCATTTCAAATTTAGAGGGAGATTCTCAAGCTACCAGAAAGAAACCTGCATGGCCAACCAATCTCTTAGCAGTACAGTTAAACACAAGGATCTACAACTACCTGTAAGAAGGACTTTCAGTATGAAGAGTATTGTGAAGATTGTGGTAACCATCTAATTTACTACTGTCCAGCAAATACCAAAAATGTCTGCATTAAGGCGGCATGGCAAGTCGTGTAAGAACACGGTTGTAAAACGGTGCTGGAAGCTTTATTTCTCCTCCAGTCATCAGCAAAACTGCTACTCTATTGCTACAAGCTTTGCAACAATAAATTCAGCATATCTGCTCCATCGTGCCTAGCTACAGCTTGAAACTTTTTGATGAATCACCACTAATGACAGCTGCAAGAGATAATATATATTGAGATGCTGCATTTGCATAGAAACTATGAAAGCACTGAATTAGAATGATATGCAAACTCCTATCTAGTACAAATCATAAAGTTACATGTTAAACTGAAACACTGCAGACTTGAGAGTAACTTAAGCATAAAAACTGTTTCTCGGCAATCAAGAGTAGCCGAGTGTTCACTAATCTTAAGCCAGTTCGGGAACTGCCACTTGTAGAAAACATGGTAACATGCGCAGCTGGCACGAATACAATGGCTGAGCACTGAAGGTCAGAAATGCCGAGACAAATCCTAGTCTTTAATTATGGACAGATTTCAAAGTTAACGTCTTTCAGATACAGCAAAAAAAGATGGCTTGGGCCAGTGCAGGCAGAGTGAACTGCCTCAAGCATGCAGTACTTGCCCACACAGAATGTGTGGGCACTATGACTCTAGCAAGACCCACATATTCCCGGTTAT
The DNA here is from genome assembly GCF_038994185.2 of Dermacentor albipictus. Taxonomy (NCBI): domain Eukaryota; kingdom Metazoa; phylum Arthropoda; class Arachnida; order Ixodida; family Ixodidae; genus Dermacentor; species Dermacentor albipictus. The sequence continues at coordinate 10,396,012 of NC_091827.1, forward strand.
GTGTGACAAACAGCTCCGCCCACAAGAGTGCACAATTCTACAGGAGCTAGTACTAAAGAGCGAGCCTTAGTACTGACGCTACCACAGTTCACATGAAAGCTGCAGAAGATGCAAGGTGTGGCCATGTCTGCCAATTGCGTTGTTTCACTTATTTATGCAATTTCTTTGGTGTGACGGTACTGGCTGTGTGAAATAGCAATGGGAAAGTTTGTCACATTGTTACACTTTTAAGTGGAAAGTTTCTACTGGCGGGCCACCTCGTGGATTAACATGCAGGTTTCCAAGCATGCATGAAGGAAAACTACTGTGGAACCTTCTTTCGGAAACATCAGCTAGTGAAATACTGTGGAGGATGAAGCGTGAACAATCTGTACCCCCAGAACAGGCATGTCTCCTCCGTTGTGCGCTCCTCTATGCCTCTCGCCATTATAAACTAGGTTTTAAAGAGTCCAAAAGCTGCAAAACTACATTACAAACAGCACTGGAAATGCCCTAAAAATCTTTCGTGTGGCAAATGTCTTGTGGATAAAAGTTAGCCAACAAACCATAAGCTGTGGCTGTCAGCTTTGGTACTGCTCAAACAGAGATGGTGTAGGGTAGAATGGGGAGTTGGAACCCAGCGCATACTGCACCGACAGCAAGATCTTCAGAGACTGCAAGGATCAGTGTCACTGATCTCAGAAGCAGAACATATGCCAAAGAATGCAGTCAAACACAGCTTCACTTGCTGTTCACTTTTGTCTTCCTGCTCAGCAGCACAAATTCCAGAACAAGCCAATCTTTAAATTTATTAATAAGGAGGAGAATTCATGTTAAGCATGTGGCAGTGTTCTTAATGTAAGTCTTCCAGCTTGCAAAACCAACTCCACTTTATGGAGATCAGCTTTCCAATGTTAGATTTCAAAATACGTCCAACAGTCTCAGCCAAGTATTCTGGCTTTGCAGGAATGCCTGCTAAATAGAGGTCCTAATCTCCCGATAACATCTTTTCCAAACACCTGCATTTTGGTGTCTGCGTCTTTACCAGCTTGCATTAGCCGAGCACCAGCTATCTGCAAAGTGGATCCATTCAAAAACATGTCATCAAAAAGGAATGAGAAACTTTCACTCCTTATAGTGCACCCTTAACTGCTCCAAATGAGTCATCTCTCACCTGCCAGTTCTGCACGAGACCAAACACTATGAGGCGAAAAAATCCACGGCTCCTTAAGCAGGCTTTGGAAGCATTGCCTCACTTGCATCCCATGTGCATGTGCCTGTGCTATATATATATCTGGGATATAGCGTCACCTTCATCACCGCAAGCCCTCATTCCGCACCATCATCATCAGCACCAAGCAGGATGATGATGGAACAGGACGAGGACTCTCAATGATGAAGGTGATGCCACACAGAGCACGGAAAGTGGATACTTTCTGGAGATAAGAACAGTTCCACATGGCAGTACCTGCTCCCTTCAGTTCCACAAGCAGGTACCTTCCATGGTTCAACCTTGAAAAAGGCGTTCAACGCACTCTTGCAAAGGTGTGTAAGCAGCCAGTGCTTGGCCGTCTTCTCTTAATCAGCCAAAACAATCTCACAGTTTTTGTCGTCCAGGGCAAAACTTGCAAAAGCGGGTGCATCTCATTTCATGTATCCCGTTTCCAACTAGACCGCCGCCACACGTGGCCAAGGAATTTAGATGAACATGAATAGTGTGGTGATGGAAAGCATGCCTTCGCTGCAATGAGCAAGAAAAAAAAAAACGCACAGTGGGGCTGTGGTGTACAAGCGTATGGGTGCAGTGAGATTTTTTAAGAACATGGGTCCTGATGACTAGGACGAACACCTTGCTTGTGGAGCTTCTCACAGGGTCTTGGCCCGCTGTATCAGCTCGTCGATGAACATCTGCAGCGGGTGAAAGGTGTGAGCACACGATGATGGAGCTAAGCCTATATTTCGGCAGTTATGAATATGTGCCCTAATTATTTTCAGATGTGATTAACCCTTTCAAGGTTGATTTTTTTTCGCCATAAGCGACTGCCCAGGGTCCATTTTCTTTAATGCAGATTTAAATTCTTAAGAGGGACCTATTTCGAAAAAAATTTACCATAATATTTCTTGGGTGAACGTAAAGTGGGGAAAAAATATTTTGCTTTGGTGTATAAGTACTCTTTATTCATGAATAACAACAATAAATAAAGGAAATAAACTTATAAGAATTACAAATTTGATGAATTGTTATACACACATTTGAAGGCTTAGAAAATGTGCACATGAAAATATTTCGCAGTCTCAAATGTTCCTGCTCTTACACTAATATTTACGTCCATAGCGTGATCGAACTGCGTAGGTGAGCGCACTCAAGAAAACTGTATGGTTGTCTGCCCGTCAAAAAAGCAAAATGTTTGACAAACTTCAGCTAATCTTGATCTTATCACCATCCAGAGGTGATTCGTTTTCGCGAGTCTCCAAAAAAAGAAAAGGGAACACATGCACGGCAGCATCCTTCGTATGCGCACCCCTGTGAGCAATAAACGAGAGAGTAACAGACAGTCACTCTTTGAGCGATTAGTAACGACATAGCCATAAGTTTTGCGAGTGCAAGAAGCCTAAACAGCCCGTGGAACAAAACCCAAACTGCTGCCCGCTCACCCACCAATACGCGAGCGGTAGTATATAGATGTGCCGGAGCAAACCAACTAGCTCTAAAACAAACCATGCAATGAAAACCGAGCGAGGGAGGCACGAGAAAAAACTTCCGTGTATTCTCACATAGTGGCAGCACATGCCAGTAAAGAAAAAGTTTGGAAATTGGCACACTTATTAAGTGTGCCAATAAATATACGGCATCGGCCATTTTGGACTCCTTCGCGGCGCCGTATATTTACGCCATTGACCCTGAAAGGTTTAAAGAGCAAATTGCAAGTATGTAGAGCAATACTGAATGCAATTCAGAAGCCTTGCAGCTAGTACACTAAAGCTTTTGGCACAGTACAGAATGCTCTTCTTGCTTTACATTTCACTATACAGGGTGCTTCATAAAATCCATTCAAAGTTACAAAAAATACCTGCAAAAATTAAACTTTTCTCTTTGGGACAGTTTTTAGCAGAGAAGCAGACATTTTAAAATGAATTGAGGGAGCACAATGAGACAATGTAATAATGAAAATGAATAATTCACTTTTCAATTGGAACACACAGTACCACTGATCCTATGTGAAACTTGAAACCTGTCATCTGAAGCATTCCTAACAGCTTCTGAATTTGTATAACATTGATGCCTGCTAATTACTGCAACGTAATGAATTCCAATCAATTCCAACTTGGAAAACCAAATCTGCAATGCCAAAGTCCATAACTGTCCCACCCCTGGCAGACGGTCATCATTGACACAGCGGTTTCCGCCTCACCGTCGGGCAAGCATGACGCAAGCATCTTTGTCCACCCGCATGAAATCGGCTGCAATTCATTGCACTGCAGAAATCAGTAACATCATCTCCGCGCAAAGGTGGTTATATACTCCTTAGGCAATGAGCTTAACCCTGCATTGAAATAGATTGTCCGACTATTTCAGCTAACAAAGGAACTCACATTTTATTCTAAATGACCAAATTGATGTCAAATGAACAAAAGTTCATTATACATTCGAAAAGCACATTAAAAGGGATGATACATGTAAATAACATCACGTACACAGCAACTTGTGCACGAGCTATCTAGCCTGGAAAGACATGATTTACAGCTCCCCTCTTTCAAAGAGGAAAATAAACACCTTTCTTTACTGTACCTAAAACAATAATAAAAAAGTGATTTGTTCATACTGCAGTGATGAAAGCAAAGAAATTCTTCCTCAATGCAAATTCTTTGCAAACAACCTTTCTTCAATTATGAAGTTTTCTTTCTGAGAAACCCGTAAGAGTTCCCTTTGTAGCTTTGTGCTACATACGGGTGGATGACAATTTTTCCTTTCATTAATATTTCTCCACCTTGTGAGACCTCGCAGAACTGATTTACAAAGAGAAGTGTTGAACACGCCAATTTATTTTGATTATTTTAGACCATGTTTCCATTGTGCAATTGAATCCAGTCAGTCCTTGAGGCGTGGCCTATTTTAGTTGGAATTCGAAGACTAGAACCCATCCACACTGGGCACTTTGTTCTGCGCACTTCTGAAAAACCTTGTGGTTAGAAACTTGCTTAGGCAAACAATAACGTCTATGAAGGAGAACATTCACACCTAACACCTCAATGCCTCATGCACAGGCAACCTCTAAAAAGATTGCTCATTTTACCAAACAAGCCAGGTGACTCACCTCAACTTGGTCCCGAGTCTGTTTGGCACCCACCAATTTTGCCTGGAACGAGAAACAAGTTCCAAATGCATTTCCAGGAGGCTCAATACTGCAATGGCAGAAAAATGCAGGACTGAAAAGGCTTTTTTTTTTAAATCAGTAAAATCAATAGTGGCAGTCTGTCAGTGTTATGGTGAAACAGCACACATGCGATGATCTTATGTAATAGACAGCACCACTGTTCTATTGAAAAATTTTACGCTTTTCCTCTTGGGTCACCGCAGACAATGTAAAGCATGATCTGTCTTGGATAAAGCATGCAAATGCTGCACCCAAACACTGTATCAAACAAAATGTGCCATGAAATGCCACCTTGCCTAGAAATTTAAGAATAAACAAAGCAGCAGTTTAACCAGAGGATTCACTTTATACTTGGCTACTTGGCTTTTGTAATGTTCACTATGCACAGAGACCAGAAGTGGACCATAATGATTATGATGAAGTTTGATGGTTTTTGGAAAGAGACAGTAACAGGCCTAATGAAATGTATTTTTTGTATCATGAGAACCAGACAAACTGGATGAAATAGCTCCTGCTGACGATTTAGGTACAGGTGACCACAAACATTTTTGGATCACTGAAATCACAAAAAGTTCAATTTCCTTGCAACCTTACCACGAGGCTTAGCATTTTAGTGAGAAATGTGGGAGGGTTTTAAAGGTGAAGTATCCACTGAGCATTAAGAATTGAAGGCAGCTTTATTGGCTCGTAACAAAATTTAGCTCTTCCGTGAATCCTGTGTCCAAAAACTTTCACAGATGGTGGCAGAATGCACACCATCACCGCAAAGAATGAAATGTATTGAGGCAGCAAGTTTCACAGCAGCAGCTATGCTTATGTATCGCAGCTGCAACATTCAGTTGCAAGATTTAATGGCAGTTTCTGACAGAGCTATAAAAAGCATGTTAGAATGTGGCATTCAAGCAAAGGTCTCACCCTGAGAAAGTCTCTTCGACGGTGATCACTCTCCATGTCCAAGAGCTCATCCAAGTCTATTTCGATGTCGTGGTTGTCATCCTGCGCGATGAAGAAAAAAAATGTTAATGCTTATGCGCCTTTGTTAATGAAAATGTGCGCTTAACAGTGCACCAAGTTTTTATGGTCACATGGAATTGTGTGTAATGAAAGCAGTAGTAAATTCTGGAACCGTCACAACAACCACTGCTTGATCTCAAAAGCTGCTGGCAGATGCCTTATAAACAGAGGTTCAACGTAAAATGCATTGTTTGACATGACATATTCCAACTACGATAGTTACTATCACTGTCATTGAGTTGTTCGTTGGTTTTGCAAGTACAGGTTCACTCAATAAATGGCCTGTTTCTGCAAGTTCATCCTGTTTCACTCATTTGCACACCTGCCAGTGCTTCTTCACATCCAAGTGGCCATGTAGAAGTGTGTGCCTTCCAAATGATGCTTTCACATAACTTGCAGTGCCCTTCTATAATGGCTAAAATAAAATGACTACTTTAGATATCACAATGCTAAGCTGAGTTCACATTAAATAAATAACCATTTCGCTCTCACTGATCCCTTTTCTTTATCCCCCTCTGCACCCATTTTTCTTAGTGCTACATTCTTAGTGTCAAGTCTAAGTAGTGGACATCAAATTTTGTGTAATTTTGAACTCTTAATGCATAATTACTACAAGAAGCAAGAAAGTGAACACCGATGATGAATGAAGCTTATACTCCTAAGCTAGCCTTATTTATAATCTTATCTTATAGTTCTCCTAAACTTCTCTTTCGTTTCATGCTATGTTCACTTTATCTTGAAGCACATCTTATGACTCGAGAGAAGTGCCAGAATAGGACAGAACAGGCCTTAAGGCAGCCTACCTTGAATTTAATAGTAAAAAAGGCTGAGAAAGAACTTCGAGAATAAACAAACAATTTAGGGGTTCTAATGTTCAGCCATCCAACAAATGATGCAGATGGCATTGATCCTTTGACTCAAGATCCAACAACAGTGTGTTATTTCTCTGGTATAGAAAACACTGCTACACAGTGTTCTGCATATCAAAAGCCCCTATCATGGACAAATAAAGAACTCACACACACAGACAAAATTCAAACACAAGAAATACACGATTTTCATTAATGGACTTCAAATAATGATGCAATTCATTTTCCCCTGCAAAAAATGCTGCACCGCGTGTTAGAGTTCCAATCAAGCACGCTAATATGTCTAATACCTCACATAAAATCTCCTGAATTTCCTTATTTGGATTCAACATATCATGCAGGTGTTTCAGAACCACCAGAGATGAACTGAACAGTGTTTACCTACGAGTTCATGGAATCATAGTGCATTTAATGAATGATGTATTACAAATCACATTCTTATTTATGTTGTTGCCTGTACCCACTTAAGATATCTACTGATACTGACCACCAGACCTGCTGCATTACAGCACTTGTGTACTTTATTTTCTCGTTGTAACTGCACCATATATGCCCCTCCCCTCCACCCTTTCCAACTGAACGAAATGTTAGAAAAAGAAGGGTAACTTTTACGTTAAATAAAGGACAAAGAAAGCCGTTGGCAACGGTCTTTGGAGACCTTTCATAAGCATACAGCACAGACACCAGTTGTAATGATGGCTAAATGCTGTTTGACACTTCTGACATACTTTCTACAAGGATCACGGTTGCTGCAATTGAGGCGGCATGTCGGCCACACACGTGTGCAAACCAAATGAGCATCACCCTCAGACACAAACACGAGAGGATGTTCCCAAGGCCACCGCCAGAAGCCGTGCAATACCATAGTGTGTCTGGCAAAAGGAGTGGGCAGGAGAATGGACTTCCTGTTGGCAGCGCCCTATCCAGGAAAACCGACAAGCACGAAACACGTCCGTGCCTGCCTGTGCTACCAGTGAAAGGATGCGTAACACACAGACCTATTCTCACGAATGCCAATAGAGAAGGAAACTCGCAAACATAATGCTGATAAGAGAAGCAAACATAAATTAGCCAACCTGGCAACCAGCCAGCTGGTTATATGTGTTAAGCACACTATCACGCTCCACACAAAGAATTTATGGCACATTGATTCTGAACAGGAAAAAGATGAGACAAGGTCTTATGTCATGGGGGCTATTTGCTTCCTTCTACGATAATTTATTTGCATTTTTTCGGACAGCTGTATTTATTGCAGTCGGCATTGATCCTTGTCTGCTTTGCTGTTCGTGGCTTAAAACCCCACTGTTCTCGCACCTAGCACACTGTTTCTTTAAGGTCTCGCACCAACTCCTCATCCCCTTCTTAATTTGAATGAAATCAACCTCACTGATCACATTATCATCTATGCAAAAAGTCAATAGAACTTCAACTTCAATTGAAGGCGCAAAGGTGTTCAGTACAGCCTGTGGCCCCCATCATGGTGCACAAGGCAGTTATACATCAGCGATGATGTGAAAGTAGTTAATTGGACACTGTCTGTGGCCACGGAAAGCTGCACGGACCTCACTGAACCTACTTTTGCAATTTTCATCACGTGATACACCCTGTGCAAACATAGTAGTGTATAGCATTGCAGTTCCTATTAGGACAAACTGTAAACCTTTGTCTTCACTACTGCTTTAGCAAATGAAGAAGTGGTCTGAATTATTCTGTAACTACATTTATCTTATTTAGTAATACTGTCAGTTTTCACTGTCCCTAACAGGAGTGGACTATAAATAAGCATGAGACAACATTAGATCACATGGAAATTGCTGATGCAATAAGCAAGTTTAAGCGGTTCTTGCAAGAGAAGAAAGAAGCATGCACACTTGCATGCAGAACATAACCAATAGACAGCCCTTGTCAGTTGTCATTATGTAGCGTTAAAGATATCCACAAAAAAGACACATGGCATCGTCGTCATGCTGAATGGAACTATGCCTCCACTTTAGTAATAAAGCCTTTAAACTTTTCATTTTAGAGCAGTAGGTCGCACTCTCTGCCATCCACCAGAGCAGACTTCACGACACTTCCACAATATGGTCAGTTTCACGCACATACACGGTCAAATGCAAGCATTTAATTCATCTGCATTGTCTCGCAATACCGCATGTCGGAACGATCTTCCGGACCACACAGCATCCATCTCAAACCGCGAAACATTTCACAATAAATTGCACGCTCTGCACTCCTAATCTTGTATAATGAATTTTCACTGTATTTTACCTTTGTATTTGGTACTGAGCTTTTTTTGCACTGTGTAAAATGTTACCTCCCTTATTCAATGCCCTTTACTTGTAGGGTATCGCAAATAAATCAGGTAAGTTAAAAAAAAGAATACAGTTTTTGCTTACATTCAACAACACATTCCACATTTCAATAGCACAGAAGAAAGATAGCTAAACATGCCACAGTCTGCAGTATACAAGTCACTAACACAAATAAGTTGACCTGATATTGTTCAAATGAAGCTACACAATTCTTGTTTTTCCTCTCGCTCTCTCTCTATTTACTTTTCTGCAGTAACAGTATGCCTCGAGGAAGGCCATCACCTCGCGCTTAGCAGAGCTTCAGGAAAACATGTACAGATTGGCTCCTTGAGAACTACCAGGCAATGCAATAGCAAAAAGACATGCCGCAGTAGTGCAGCTTCCCCGCACAATCAAATGTCATTGGCACCGTCCCCACTGAGGCAACAGCCCCAGACGAGGCACCACTTTGAGAGACCCTTAAAGGTTCGGGGAAGGGTGGTCTTTTGTCCTGCCACTTTGTCCAAGCGATGCAACCGAAGGAGAGTGCTCAATGAAAAGAGACAGGCGAAGGAAGAGGGGAGGAGGAGGCCAGCATCGGCAGCTGCGCGTGGCTTTGTTGTCATGCTTCCTCGAGCGTAACCGCAGATTCCCCTTGTGCCTCCCACCACCAACTGCCGGGCACTTCCTGTCGTCTCGCACAAATGAGACCAAGCCGACCCCACTTCGCCTCTGCATTTTGTTCGTTCAGCACTTGTCATTCAAGGAACGGAAAAGGAAGGCAAACGTTCCACGCTTGTCTTACTGAACTGACACATCTCTCTTGAGACCATGCCACAGCGAGGTTTATGTGAAAAGCACACAGTGCAGTGGTTTTGAGTTTATTTTCAATAAGTGTGATAATAATTGAACACTAGTAGGCTTTGCTCTTTTTAAGGTTTTTCTCGGAGCACTTAAGTCTCTATATCCAGCTATTTAGGTGACAGTCTTGTCACTGTCTAGAACGTCTCTGCATGCAAGATGAAGGCTAGCAACTTATATAACCAGTTAGATTCAACAAAGGCATGAGACACCTTGCACTATATATTATGAAAGGCTTAAGTGCTCAGGAAAATGAACAGAACAGCCAGGTGACATCTCCAATTACTGCTTCATCTGACAGAGAACCTTATGATTAACAGAAAATAATATTAGGAATTACATTTCAAAGCTTTCTGAAAGAGAAAAAATGTCATCCACTAGAGAGTATCTCTGTGTTATGTTCAAATGAATGAATCTTTCTTTTTCATAAAATATTCCTCCACCGCGCAGATTTCCACATATCTGATTTGTCACACTCAGTATCCAAGCACTTCCAAGTCATTAATTCGACCTCGCCCCACAATCCGCTAGCCCCCTGGTAAGCTCATGTGGTAGAGCAGCCACCTCTGAAAGGCCTTGGTCCTAGGTTCGATCCCCTGACCAGGTTGAATTCTTCTTCAAATGCGAAGCCTACCTTGTGAGAAACCCATTGGGGTTTCCTTTGTAGCTTCATGAATACTGTCAGGTGGATGACCTCTTTCTCCCCCTTTTACGAGAACTGGCTGCGATGTCGAAAGTGCAAACGGCACACTCACCGAGCAGGCAAAGAGTCGCTGGAGCTGCTCATACATCCACATCTCAACGCGCAGCCGCTTCTTGATGAGGCTCATCTGGTGAGGGCCGTACTTGGCCGTCAGGTACTTCTTCTTGCGGTCCTGCAGCTCTTCCTTGTCACCTCCTTCAAAGTTGACATGCAGCGTCTTGGGACAAGCTGCAAGGCACTCCCCGGGACCCTTGAGGGACCCTGTGCCCGCTGCCAGACCACACTCCATTCCGTGGCCTGTTTGTCTTGATTCCACTAACGAACCTGGGGCCGTGCCCTGCAAAAAGTGTGCGTGACTTATTTTTCTGGACGAGGGAAACTTGTTCAGACAATCTTATCTAATCTTTGTCAGCTGCGACAGCCCTTGGCTGGCCAGATTTACTTTCGTGCAAATAGTAAGTACAAGCAAAAGAAAATGAAAGCAGTTATGTATACTCTGTTAATACAAAGCAAGCAATGCTATGAAGCCTAGGGTAGAGATAAATTTCTCTCAATGCTTGCTTTAAGTAAGGGTTTCACATATGTGCAAGAAATATATAGATATGCGTCACTTAATTAAGTCTCATAACTTTATGTCGCAAGACATTGTGCAATCATTACATGAAAGGTGTTGCAGATTTGCCAGTGAGCAAGCGGAGCAACGTAGTTATTCCGTAAAAATTATTCCGCTGCACATCAAAAACAACTGCTCTGCAAAACGCGCGGGTCGAGACTTATGACACCACCACCAGCATAACTTCTGCAACATTGCCCGCCAAGTGTGAAACGGGGCATACTTAAAACTTTCATGAGTGTAGTAAATAATGCCCCAATAAAAACATTTGTCCACAGAGGAACAAGCACATTTTGACAATGTGAAATAATAGTTCTGCGGAATTCGCAAGGGGGAGTAAATTAATTAAGGGAAATTGAGACATCCACCCAATCGTTGACAAATTCAAATTCGCCCTGCCATCTGCGAGCCGCCTGGTTAGCTTGGATGACAGAGCGGCTGCCCAGGAAGGAGGTAGTCCCAGGTTCGTGTCCAGGACCAGGACGAATATTTTTTCCAGCTGCGAGGCTTTTCCTTCGAGGAACCTGTATGGGTTTTGTCGGTAGCAATTGTTACAATAGGGTGGATGTCTCATTTTCCCTTAATTTTGACAATTTGTGCTCACAATCTATCAGGATGCCCTGACTGTGAAGGCACTTGGCACAATAGTCTGCAGCAGAGCACTTGGGCTAAGACAATGGACAGTCCAATGAAAAAAAATTTGCCATTGTTAACTACCGAGTCTGCAAACTCGCTCCACAGTACACTAGGCCCTGAACCAATAGAAACTGCCGACATACATTGTGGAGTGTTTAACACTGCTTATTTGATAAACGTACCTGGCCCCGTGCAAAAAACATGTGCACAAGTGCAAGATATGGCCAAGAATTATAAGAGTAACTCATCCAGATTCTTGTATTTACAATGTGTGTAAGATTGTTGGAAACAGTGAGTTTTAGGAGTGAAAAGTATTTCACAATGGCTTAAAAAGAAAAAAAGTCAGCACTAGATTGCAAATAGAGGAAGACTGAGAAAGAAAAAAAAAGGAGGTCAATAGAAGACTGACAACAACCGCGCCTTTCTTCCTGCTGCGCCCAGCACGGGAAGAACCGGCCTCAAGAAGACGGCTATGGCAGGAAACTGGTCCACACCTCCGACTGTTTGTTTGCAGCACGCACGTCATCGCGCTATATGCAGAACAGGGTCTTTGAACCCTCGCCGTTTGACCGCCCGTAGCGCATTCTTGCCTTGCCTGGACAAACAGGTGGCTTACGTGTAGCACGCTTGGGCGGACACGCTCACTTGGCGCGTTGAGCTCGCAAAAGGCGCCGTGGCTTTATTTCCGTTGTTACTCCTTTTTTTTTTCTTCTTCTTCTTTCCTAAGCAAACCAGAGAGGAGAAAAGCCCAGCACGCGGTTTCATGCACATTCATGCCCGCGCGACCGAGAGCCGGTCCCCTGACCTCCGTTTGGCGGGAGTGTCATTAATCACCGGCGCCTTCCCAATGCCAGTAAAACAGAAATGCCGGTCGTGCCCGTTTGGCCGATAACCTTGCAAGGCCGCAACGTCCGACAATGCGAGGTAAGGCCGCTTCGCGCGCCCTATATAAAAAGGGGCGTCAACTGAATTGTAAAAGAGAAACCGCGCCGTCCACGAGTATATATGTGGGTGTGTGTGTATATATATACCGGTATATGCCGCTACAGCGACAGATACGTTTGGCGCGGCTGTAGAAGAGAGGGATTTTTTTCTTTTCAAAGCTCGTCTCCGAACGGTCCCTGCGCGGAACAGTTTTATTTATACATACGCGTCCAAGGTGATGGCAGGCTTTTGCGACGGCATCACTCTCGGGCTCTCGACCAAGAGAACTGGATCATACTTCCGGCGCTCCCTCCTTTCTTTCTGCCCTCCACCACCCCGGGCCAATACCTAGGAAATACGCAATTCCGGAGGATGCATTCGACGGGGTCGCGCGGAAGGGCAAGTTTTGCGCAACTATCTAAGAGCGCGCGTTGTGTGTGAAGCAATGCCAGGGCAGAGCCCACCGACACCTAGCAACGAGGCGAACGAGAACGACGCGCTCCCTTTGCGCCGAGCGGAGCGCGAAAAAAGACAAAACGACGCGTCTGTCGCAGCCGCGCTTTTCTGGAGCAAATTGAGGGTCGCCATGCGCTCATCACCACGGCGGTGGCGACGGCGGGATTAATAAGCGTCCGGGGTCACACCGCGTGCGTTTTGTCTGGCGTTCGCTGGTTCAGCGACGACACCGTTCTCACACACGTCGCATAAGTGCCATAAGCTAGCGACCGACGATCCAGGAAACTTGCTTACGAGTGCCAAGTGGTAGTTATTTATTTTTTTCCGTACGTGTGCTGAGCGCGACGAGCGGCGGTTGGTTTCGTTTACAGCGCCAAAGCGCAACCTCAGTGTTTTCCCCCCTTTTCTCTTCGGGAGCCAATTAGTGAAACTAGGTGCTTTGTGAAACAAACGGAGGCCCTTCAAACAAATTACTCTGCACGAACCGAGACCCGCAGCCAAATGACAAATAGGCGGGCAGTTGAGCTGTTCCCAGGTCGACGGTGGTGTGGTGGCGGTGCTGCACCTACGCCAAGTGCCGTCAATTAAAACAGGCTCACAAAATTTACGACCTCAAGGGTCGTGCGCACGTGCTACGGCGCAGTTAACGCCGGCCTACTTTCGCAAAGCACTACGCTAGACGAATCTCGGCAAACTTGAGGCGTCGCCTGTTGAAAACATAAAAAAAAAACAAGTGGGTGGCGGAGGGGGAGAGCAAAATATTCAACAAGGATTTCGCGTTGTTTCATTTCCTTGCCTCCGAGGTTTTTGCGCCTAGCTAGAAACAAAACGACTGCGCCGAATGCGGGTTTTTATGTGCGCGCGTGCTAACGCGGGCGGCCACTTTTGCGCAAGCCTTGGAAATTACGCATTCACAATGCGCACGCGACACGCGCAACTTCTCTATCAGCAGCAGACGCTCGAGCTTTGTCGGCGCCAAGCGCTTTTGGCGTGCATGCAAGGGTGCCGGATTATTGAGACTATAGTGAGTAGAGGGAGACGACCAGTTTCGCAAGGGCGCTCCTTCCACCATCACCGCCACCAAGCTACGCAGCCAGCACATGCGCTAGGCAAGCGACATCTCGGAACCGAAAAGCCTGGCCGGGCTACTACCACGCCTCACGCATGGCCCCGAAGTTCCACTAAACGTGAACATAAAAATTAAGTAGACGAGATGCCGGCCATATCATATTGAGCTTTCATCCAGCCCATGGGCATTGTAAAGGATGGTGGAGGGAGCAAAATCATTTTTATCTCCGCTCCAGGCGCACTGTCGTGCAAACTTATCTCCGCATCGTGCGGGCCGATAATAATGACGCTCGGCAAAATAACTCACGCGCGTCCTAGCTGACGGAAGAACGATAAACAAAAGAGGAAGTCAAGCGCACGGAGAGGCATAAAATGAAACAACAAAAAAGAAGGAACCGGCACTCCCCCCACAACAGCGGGGTCCCGTAGTGAAACGGATAGCTGCTCCGTGCCGCCGTCATGCTCAAGCGATTATACGCGATCGTGCGACGAAACGAAGCAGAAGCTTCTGCTCCGCTCCCTCCCTCCGCCGAGAGGGCAACCCCTCTGCTTCTTCGACTCCAGGAACTAAACAAGAAGGGAGCCTAGCTTACAGTCATACAATGGCCGGGCCGATGAGCTCGCCCCCTCCGTGAAGCGAAGCACTTACGATCTGCTCACGACCGCACCACACCTGGCCTTTGTTCCGAGACAAACGTAGGAAAAAATCCCGACTCGCTCGAGGCAAGCAAAAGCCAAACAAGGCACCAGCATCACGCGTCGTACCTTTTCGCACCCACCGAGCCCACTGAGGCAATCTGCCACCAAGGCACCTGGCCCAGCGCTGGCTGCTCCAAAATCAGTAACGAAACTGCGCGACGCTAAGCAAGGCGTTCGTGAAGGTCGACGCATTTATAAGCGACACAGGCGCGCGCGCTCGGGGTTGCAAAAAAAAAAAGTAACAAAGATTTCATTCATTTTTAAATAGACCCCCGCGTGTGCTTCCATGACGCCAAGCGGGCCTTTGTGCCAACGAGAGAAGCGCGCGGGAGGGGGGGGGGGGGTAAAAAGTAAAGAGAGACGAAAACGGGCCGGGCTCAATATTGAGCAAAGGAAGCGCTGATGTACACCGAAAACGATTAAAGGTAAAGAGGGCTCACCTTATAAATCAGGCGGAGAGTTTCGCGGGGCTCGTGTACTCCGAATCTTGCTCGATACCAAATGTGAACGACCCGCATCAAGACAATCGCGTACTACACACACACGTACGGGCCGACGAACGAAGCGTCGCCTCGCACTCTCCACGACACTCGCCGCGAGCAGTGGCTGGTGCCTGCTTTCGCCTGGTCGCCGGAGAAACACAAGCAACGCGCTGCTCCGCGCGAAAAACCCGAAACGGAGGAACGGGAAAGCGCAGGAAGAACGTAGTGAGCAGCTTCAGCCTATTTCAACACTCACTTAAAAAAACTCACAGTAAACAGCGTATGCCATCTTTAGAATTAAATATAAACAAATTGTTATAGAAGATACCTTTATAACGCAATAATTTGTTGACTTATTCACACCTAGGTGGCGCAATAATTTGTGTAAAATTACGTTGAATGAGTGAACGTCTTGCGACTAGTAAAAGAAAAGAGGTGCATTTTACAGACCAAAAGTAGCTTAAAAATTGAAATACTGAATTCTTAATCTTAATGCTATCTTATCATCATAGCTAGTAAGTAATTTAATGTTGCCAGAAGAAATCATTTCTTCATGTTGACAGAACCGAAAGCGAAACTAGATGCGTGAGTACGTGCGCGAACACCCGCAAAGCATACATTAGCGTTTCAATTAAACAACTGGTAGCAAACTTCAAAAGTGCAGTGCTTATTAACCTAGATCATGATGTCCACTAGCTAAGCGGCTACCTTTTTATGCACGCATTTCTATAGCGCATGCGCACAGCTTGTTCATTGTGGGCCTCAAGCCAACAGCGCGCACCCAAAAGTATAAACAAGATGTCGGCCATCAACGCATAAGCACAGCGCACCACCTTACAATGCGCAGAAAAACGGGACCGAGATAATCGCGCAGGTCCACACGCAGAGCCGCACCGGAGAAAGCAAAATGTACCGCGCTCGTGCTTGCAGAGTAGCGGGACTCGCGGTCCTCCTCGCATTACCCATCGCGTTCGCGCAGGAGGGCTTCACGGCACAACCTACTGTCACTGCGGCTAAGCCATCGCTACCAGTCGCTGCTCCGGCGACAGTTGCCGGCGGTCGCACGCTTAAGAAGAGGCCCAATCCTTCGCAGTCGCTTGCGGGACCCAGTGCGGCAATGAGGGACGCCCTGGAAAACTTCCAAGTGAACGAGAACCGCATCATCCGCACCGAGGATTCCCGGCGTATGGGTGCGCGATACCTGAACGAAACCGAGCTGAGCTCCAACCGAGACTGCATACTGTGGTGTTGGGAGACGACAAGCTGCAACGTAGCCGTGTTCGAAGAAAAGGTAGGCATGTTGGCGTGATATTGAATCAAGGACGGCTCTTGGGCAAGACGCGCGCCAAGAGCAAAATGCATGCAGACTTCGAACACCCCGCCGCAAAAGTTTAATTACGGGACGCGCGGGCCAGAGAAAGGGAATCTAAACATCACCGGCAGCGTGGATTTGACAGCTGCGCGCACCGCATGCTTTACTGTTCGCGCACACAAAGCACAGGTATACCCTAGAGCTCTCTTCCATTTGCGTTCCATGGATATCCAGAGCTCATCGACGGCCTTTCTTATTTCTCTATTCCACGCAATTCACACTATCATATACATATTTATCATTTACATATATGTATATCATCGATTTGACATAAAAATGTGAGATTTGTTGATTTACTAAGTGCTAATTGTCCTGTGTTGCTCACTTCTTGTGCGCCGTGTGTAATACACGCAATATTGACCGTTAATGATTTTTTCTTCTCCACTTTCTTTTTTGTTTGGTTTTATAATCACGAACTCTTTTACAAACACACTAATTTTTGTGTCAACAAACCTGCGTATTCGTAAGTAATAGAGTCATATATATATATATATATATATATATATATATATATATATATATATATATATATATATATATATATATATATGTGTGTGTGTGTGTGTGTGTGTGTGTGTGTGTGTGTGTGTGTGTGTGTGTGTGTGTGTGTGTGTGTGTGTGTATAGTCTCCCAAGATATTCAATCATATAGAGCACATGTTAATTTTAGCACTCTATCAAAATGTTCAGAATTGTTCAACATGCATGTATATGTAATAATGTGTGCCATTATCATGTGGCTCAGTATTCAGTGTATTTACGAATTTATAAATGAGAAAACAGTAAAATTAAAACGATAATTAATCCCAGCAGCAAAATAACAGTGTTTAATTTAATGCTCCTGTCTTGTATTTCACATGTTGCTGTCTTGTACACAACAGCATGTCAAGAAGTCCAACAACATACTCATTTCTCTGCTTTAAGATTTAACCACTTTTGCTCTTCAAGCACTTTGAACTGTCTGAATTACCCGTAGTAGCATGTAAAATACTTTTCCAGTATGAATTCCAAGAGCCTCGTATATACAGCTTAGGTCAAACCTGGCCTGTAATGTAAGAGCTACAGTGAAATGGGGGCCACTTGGTGTGGTAATGAAACAGGAGACAAATAGTTCTTAATGCACATTAAACATCAGCTGTACACACTAACTGAATATTCCTACAACAGTGATGCTTTTAAACACTTCTCACTCTCAGTACGGTGTTACATTAACTGGACTCATACATCTGAAAACCAAGCCATTTTCTGCCTTCACATCAATGATAGAGCCTACATTTATGGTTGTCATGCACACATGTAGATCATCACTGTTCTGTATCGCTTTCCATAACCTTTGAGTAATACTGCTCACAAAAGCATTTCTTCTGTCCTAAGGCTTTTTTTTTTTTTGTCGCATTTCTGCAATTCCTTACTTCTTATTTGTGTAATATTAACTTTATTTGCTTAATCTGCGAGATAAATCCAGGTGCAATTCTGGATGCATGTTTGTACACGCATCCAGAAATGCATCCCTTCAATCATGTAAACACCATCCATACATTTTTTACGTGCCTGCCCAGTTCGTGTGAACGTTCGTTTATTTGGTTCTTAAAGGAAAGCCCAGCATAGTAGAATTGAAAATAAATTAAATCGAAGAAAAAGCAAGATTCTCCAATGTGCAACATGTTTTGACAAGGTGGGTTCTCTATAATTAGCGCTCTCATGTCTTTGATCAGGGCACATCAATGCACAGCACAGTACAGGCCACTGCCAGTGCCATATTGCATTGTGAGCCGTACTGCTAACATCTATATACATCCTTTCCTGGCGTTAATCTTGTGATGCAGGGAAAAGGCAGCTGTTACCTGTTCGACTGCGGGCCGCCCTCACACTTCCTGTGCCTCTTCACGACCCATGCGTTCTACACAGTTTCTGTGCTCACCGTGCCCACTCGCAACACCGAGGCCCCCCTCTGGCCCGGTTCTCACCACGAACAAGAACTCACACAGCTGCGCCAGCCCCGTCCCCTCGCCAGTGCTGATGGACCACCGCACAATCCACCTGCAGTGACGCAGGCACCCAAGTTGACCACAAGCACGAGCAGCTCGCACCAAGTGAATGTGGGCCAGGCCGAGAGTGACCAAGATGATCCATCAGACAGTAAGCATCGTAATTGCAGCACACAGAAATGGAGAAACAGGTCCTGTTAAATAGCAGTTCAGGAGAGTTGGCTTTGTGTTGACTGAAAAAACAGCACATAGACTACACGAGGGAAAGGATAACACATGCAGCAGATACTTACGAATGAAGATTATATATTTTTGCTATATAGCAGTAGTTCTCAAACTTTCTAGCCTTCATTGGCTCCTTACAAACCTTACAGGTTATTCAATGACATCCTTAACTATGTTTTCAATTCCCAAAGGTGTACAAGGAGAAACCACAGTGAAGATATGATAACACAAATTCGTACTTGCAGCTGCCAGAAAGATGTTTCAGATGCTTTATATGTAAACTGCACTTTCATATTGATTAACAAAAGCACTGTTGCATGTTCTCAAGTGGTGAAGATTGGCAACGGTTTTAACTGAGGAATAACGGAGACCTCAAATGTTGTTCGACACCTGACCTTGTTTCTTGTTTTCAATTTGGCTTTCTTTTGGCAAGTTTTCAATAAATTTGGACATAAGAAATGTCATCCCACTGCCTTGCTAAACTTCTCACTCAGTCTTTTGATAGGATGTGCTCATCAAAGGTGTGACACTGGAGCAATCCTCACAGTTCCTCTTGAAAATCCTCAAGGACTACAGCTGGTTTGCGAACCACACTTCAAGAACTTAGGCTACCATATAGTACTCCTCAGGAGAAGAAATACAATGTAATTTGTTAAGAGCTGAGTTGTCCTACCGCTTGTCTTATCTATGCCCTGCTTCTTTAAACAGACAGGTGAAACCATCAGTAAGACTGGAACAATCAACATAGCTTAAAACTGACAGCTCAAGAGAAGTTCGTTCCCTCACACTGCCATTTGACACAGATGCTTCCCAGTGCATAGTTAGCTTCCTTACTCAGTTTACTATGCTATCCTGCTTACCGCACAAGGGTGCAGTGTAATTCCTGAGACCTTTCACTGAGTGCAGCGATGTTGAACGTGGATTTGCAGGCCACCGATGTCAACACTATCAGTTCCGCTGCCAAAATTCCAGTGAATGCATTGCTGTCTACAACGTCTGTGATGGCATTCCGCAATGTGCGGATGGAAGCGATGAGGCCGAGGACCTGAAGTGCCCTGGTGCAAGTAAGTTCTGGCTTAAGATGAACTGACCACATTAATTTTTGTTTTTGTAGTTTGCCCATGTGAACTTTTCCTTGCATGCTCAATGAACAGCCTCTTAGTTGCTGCTTGGGTATAGCACATGTCTGCGATGAAAATATTGTGTGCTTTCCATTCCTACTGTAAGACCCTACAATACTGTGGATCGATCGACCGATTGATCAATCAATCGATCAATCAGTCCAATCGATCAATCAATAAATCAAATAATTAATCAATCAAACAAACAATACAAGAGCATGCAAATTATTTATAGCAGCTAAACAAATTAAAAATCATTCTTTTGTGCGATGGTGTTGCTGATAATGACACCACATTAGACACTTTATTCATTTCCAAGACAAAGAAAAGTGTGACTGTTAACATTATATTAATCATAGGTTCTATGTGATCTTCTTTGAAAATGGCTAATGCTTTAACAACTTTGGCACTTATTACTCAGCCTAAAATTTCCAAATATCAAATTCAGCAGAAATGAAACCTTATCAAAATATTGCCACTTAGCATGTTTCTGAATTTCGTGTATGTGACTCAATGGCTATTAGTACTACCTAAGTTTGCTTTGTCAAAAAAAAAGGCATTAAAAATGCAAGGGCTAATTGATACATCATGCAATTGAGAGCTAGGAAGTTGGCAGAAAGCAATATCAACACCAGTTTCATCCTACTTCTTCCTTGCATTTACCAGGGCAACAGTGGACATATGTATAACAGAATTCCATCATCATCATCACCACCACCACATGCTGTCATTACCATCAGCTTATACTATGTCTACTGCAAGACAAATGCATTTCCCATCAATCTCCTATTACTCCTGTCTTGGATCAGCTGATCCCATCTTATGCCTGCGAATTTCCTCATTTCATCACACCACTGCTGCTCTCGACTGCACCTGCCTTCCCGTGGCACCCGTTCTGCAACTATGATGGACCAGCAGTCATCTGCCCTATGCATTACATGGCCTTCCCAACTCCATTCCTTCCTCTCAATCTCAGCTACGAAATGTACAACGGAATGTGGAATAACCAACTACTCCAATCAACATTTCCGATTAACTAGTGTACAGACAGCTGCCAATATGAAATTCTGATATATCGGCATGCACTGATCTTTTTGTCGTTGCAAGTGAACTTTGTAGCAGTGCTCGCACTGTACAACTTGTCATATTGTTTTCAACAGAGATACCTGAGGCTAGCAGTGCTACTGCCAACCCATCCACGACGACTTTGCCAACCACAGCCGAACATGCTAGACCAGGAAGCACAACTGCGGTGGACACGGAACAGCAGGACAGAGTACCTCCAGCCAATCCTCTGCAACCTTCCTCGAATGACGACAGTCCCCGGCACAACTCTGCAGTTGATATGGGAGGTGTGTGGAATGATGAAGTCGGGGGCAAAGTAACATATGCTTTTTAGAAATGGCTTTAGGCATATAAAATAAGACACATACAACAGAATGAAAGACATGGACAGGTGCAGTGGTTAAGCACAGAGAAATGCACAACCCTCCTTGACACTATCTGGGTGATGACAGCACTAGCTATAACTCTAAAGTTTATGAAAGAAGCAAGCAGAATGTAAACTTCAAGAGTGAGAGGCATGGCAAATGCTCAGATCTGTGCCACATTATGTGTCAAACATCGAAACTCAATGAAAAACATTGGGAGCAAAATGGAGGCAAACACGACCAAAGTGGGGACATGCAGCTTCCTGTAATGCATGTCATTTTGAGATATTCATCAACCAGCTTGAAGGAAGATGCATCGGCATTTGGCATATCATTTCATTAGAAAGCCTTCCTTACATGCTCTGGGACAAAATATGCGTAGAGCACCAATCTAATTTTCTGACGGACTTTGGGGACAAATGTCTAAGTACTGGCGGTAGTCTTTACATATTTATTAATTGGAGAACCCTTGAGAAATAACTGGCATACTTCAAGTAATTAATGAAAAGTGAATTAGTGGTCTAGGTAATTATGAGTACAACTTCTGATGCCCACAACTGCAAACACCACTTTGCAGAAGAAATAACTTCTTAATTTCTACTACATTAATCATTTCTATGCATTGCTTAAAAGCCTACTATGGAGCATTTTGTATGCCAATGCACACAGCTGTCAGTCTGACCAGTTGCTATGTATGGTAATGATAAAGCAATGTGTGTAACCAGGCCAGTTGGTAATACATTACAAAAACAGCACAGCAGCGGACAGAAGACAGAAAGAACAAACGAACAAACAAAATATCAGTGCTTGTGTTCGTTAATTTGTTCTTTCCATATTCTGTTGGGCCGTTCTGTAATGATAAAAGCTAAACACAGGCATTCAGTTAAATTGAGATTACTTTAACAAAGCTTTCTTGCTTGCCCATCGCAGGGAGAATTCCAAAGCCTGTGCTCAGTGGCCACAACAGCTTCTCATCTTTGGCTCACAACAACAGGCTTCGTTGGGGCGATGAAAGCAGCCACAGTCACGCGCGGCCAGAGTACAGAGACCCATACGAAGAACCTTTTGCAGCAGAACAGACCAAGTACTACGACTACGGGCAGGCTTACCCTGAGAGCTACCGGTACTGGATTAACGACGCTGACACGCAGCTCTACCCCATGGTAGCTGATGGTACGGCTTTCTGCATGACTTTTCATAGACGATAGTTACAAATGACCAGAGGCTGTGACAGTTAGTACATTTAACATAGGAGCAACAATCCAATGAATTTGATTATAAGATGTGTCCTCAGTAGAGGTACCTGTTTAAACCGATAACAAAAGTCAGGGTGTCTTACATTCTGTGCTAATGCACGCTATGAATGTGATTACATTCATAGCATTATACTTTTTCAGTGCTTGTTCTTCTGCACCTCAGTGCAGCTTCACCTGAATGTGTCATTAGTTAAACCACCAGTCAGTAACACACCACATTACACCATATCCTTGATACACTATGCCACACTCTATACCATACCATGCATACCCTACAATACCCTACCAATATGGTATAATATGCCATATATATGTTATATCATGTTATCATGTTATACAATCTGCCATACCATATCAATACATCCTACCAATGCCATAATGCACATGTATCTACATCAGTCCAAGTGCTGAATCCAAGTACTAAATTAATCTGTAAGTCACTTTCTTTTGCTTTTGCTGCAGGAATCATCCAGCCACAGAACTTCAGAGCCCAGAAGCCAAGGATGAACCTTCAGCAACACCAATACCAGCAGCAGCAGATGCAGCAGCAAGAGCTTCAGCAGCAGCAACAGCAAAGGTTGCAGCAGCAGCAGCGCTACCAGCAGCAGCAGTTTCGCCAACACCAGCTCAAGCAGTTGCAACACGAACTGCAGCAGCAGAAACAGCAAGTGTCGTCTATACAAGACTACCCACCCAGTCACTGGAAGATAGGTCATGGGTGAGTATTAGATTAAAGCTTGACACTGCAATCAAGGACTGGTTCAGTGCTTGTTGCTGGGCTAGCTGGTTCATACTTATTGTGGTGTAATAGGATGCAAAACAATATGACATAAGATCAGGAAAAAAAAAGAATCTGTTTTTTTTTCCCTTGCACTTCAACCAGCACCAGTATCTTCTCAAAGCTATATGTCAGGTACCGCATGTAGTACGTTGCATAGGGGATGTGTCCTATTAGCATAAAAGGCTCCGTAGAAGACAGGGAAGAATAGAAAGCAGGGCTCACTATCAAAGAAATGTAACATATCATTACCTGTTGCTGGGCTATCTGTTTATGCTTAGTATGGCGTAATAGGATACAAAATAATGTGAAGTAGGAGCAAGACAGGATGAGTGCCTCTCACGGAAATAGATGCTCTTCCATGCCCTGGTCTTAACATTGTTTTGCATCCTATATACACAATGTTGAAAACTGGTCATTTGCTTAACATTAAGCATGAAAGCAGCATCATTACTATACTAGACCTACAACTGGGACCCCTTACTTCCTAACTGGGCTGTAACTAAAAATGCAATACCCAATTGACTCACAAGTGAGACCAGTTGGTTTCCACTTAGCCTCCAAATGGAACCATTTGCTTCCCGGCTGGCCTCCGGCAGAGACCAGTCGGGTTTCGACAAGGACCAGTTGATTAACAGACAGAACCAGCTCGTACTAGTTGTGATCGCACCACTTGAAACACTTAAGGTTGTAGTTCAGGAATTTCACTAGGGAGTAGTTCTCAACCATTGGTCCACGGAACTCAAAAGGCGCCGAAAATGCACAAAGGTTCTCTCCATAACTGCGTACCTACGTCCACTTAGAGGATCAAAGGTTCTGACTAAATGCAAGCAGTAATGAGACTAATAATCTTGTAGGACCTCTGGGATCATGCCATTTAGACATTTTTCATTTCAGTCAATTTCTGAGATAATTTGCATGCATGCAGTTCACAAGATAAAGCAGATTGAGTGCTAACCTTTATGGCAGCCTTAGTAAGCATGTTCTAGTTAAGGAAATGTCACGTAGTGGGCCTTGAAGAACACTCGATTCTAATTTCAGGATGTAATCACATGCATTGGGCTTAGTAATTAAAAAAGGAGTGAAATATTTGTAGTTGGTCCAGTGATTGCAGTTGTGATTACAATGAGCTAGATTGTTCTTCCTGTCCATAAAACTTGACTGAAGAGGCAGGGGCTGGTAATTTGGCTACCTGCATATACAATTTATTTTTACTGTGTTCAACACAGTCACATTATAAAACACATCATAATCCATCTTAGTGCATTATAGCCTTATTGCTTTTGCGCCATAAAACCTTATATAACTAACATAATAAAATATCCTGCACAGTATTTACAATGCATCTTGCAGCTTAGTCTGTCTTTTCCAAGTAGCTTTAAGCTAAGGAACCCCTGAAGGATATTTTTCTGGCTATAGGCCAATCTTCATTGAATAATGTACTGGTTTAGCAGATCTCTATGACACGCTGCATCTCTGCAGCCCCTTGGGTCCCGTGGATCAAGGTGACAGCTATGGACCACAGCCATACCCTCCGACCCTGGCTCCTTACAGTCGACGTCTACACCCTGGTATTGGAGGCCATTCAAACCGACCAGTGCAGAGTTTGCCACAGGATATGCAAAGCAGCAAGCTAGCGGAACAATCTGTAGGCCAGCAACAGGGTCTCGTGCAAGAATCACAGTCTGACTCGCAGCTGGAGCCACAGCCACCACTGCAGGAGCAGCCAAAACTCAAGCCGCATCCAGTGATGCCAGCCAAACCGGTCGCACCAGCTGCCAATGAAGATGGTGAGGAAATGCTCATTAACTTGTATCATGAACAGCGCTCTATCAAGTTCATTGCATGGTTTCAAAGTTCTCTGTAGGTGTGTAACCAATACAATTGAACTTATGGATATAATGAATTATTGGATATAACAAAGTAAATATTTTCATGCCCGTGTGCAACGAATACAAGGTATTTTCGTGTTTCTTGCAACTTCTTAGTACCATATTTTGGCGCATATAACCCGCTACCGCATATAATCAGCACCCCCAATTACAACAGCCCTTCACGGCGCGTGCCGTGCTGTCGTGAAGCCACACTTTATGGCGAAATTTGCATATAAGCCGCACCCCCACTTCACTGCTAAATTTTAAAGAAAGTTTGGTGGGGGTTATACGCGCAAAAATGCGGTAGCAAGGTTTGCTTGTATCACTGAGTGCATTGCCAGCAGAGCTGCCCCGAATGCGAAGCTATTAAGTTAAAAGTACATGCTTCCAGCAAAATTGTTTACTACTATTTTTAATAATCCTTTATTTTGACAGAAAGTTCTTTACATGCAACACACATCATGCATATTGTTTTGGAAACAGAGGTCATTTTACAGAGGAATCGAAAGCAGCAGTGATGGATTTCTTAATCGCCGTGGTGGCTTAATTAGCGGTTATGGTATTGCACTGCTAAGCACAAGGTCGCAGGATCAAATCCCAGCCAAGGCGGCCGCATTTCGATGGGGACGAAATGCAAAAATGCCCGTGTCACATGCATTGGAGGCACGTTAAAGATCCCCTGGCATTCAAAATAAATTCAGAGTCTCCCACTACGATGCATGCCTCATAGTCAAATTGTGGTTTTGACACATAACACCTCAGAATTCAATTCATTTCAATGGATTTCTATTATGGAATTTTTTTAGCACTGCACGTTATGTCCCTACAATTGAACAGGAGATTCTATAAAGAAATGCACACAACAGCGCATAATTGCACAGTATCAAGGGGCAAAATTGCATATGATATTGTAAGCATTAACACTTGAAGATGCCTGGGAGCACTTTTGCTTGTTTTTTTTGTTTGTTTTCATCTTAGTCCAGTGAAATCTCGTTCTAATAATGTCGCAGCCAACACAAAAATACCTTTGTTATATATCCTATTTTCAACAAACCTGCTATACAATATTCATCATTGGTACCTGCTGACATCAGCAAGAAACAATGTATATTGACTCTGTTATATCCAATAATTCATTACATCCAATAAGTCTTTACATCACTGCTCATTATATTGAAGCTTGACTGGATTAGGTGGAGACTCAGCCTCTTGAGCATACAACCTTTAGACTAACAACCATATTCACAAACATAAATCGACTTAATACCCCTTGGCTCCATCAAGGGGAGGGTTGCACTGACCCTCAACCGACATGGATACGGTGCTTTAGCAATGCTGCCCGCTATTTCCTGAGCTACAACTTCATAAACATGTGCTGCTAGCGTCTACCCAGAGGCACTGGAGTGAAGCCAGGCTTTTCAAGAAAGTTATCACTGCCAGAGGGTGTTACTGCATGCATGACCCCCAAGATTTTCAGCACATGCAGTGCAATTAATCTCTGAAGCCATGGTTACTGGAACACATTGATTACCTCAGTCAAGGGATGGCATTGTCCTCTCTTTCAGCAAGTCGAAACACGTTCATGAATACGGAGTAACAACCCACAAAGTATGTTTTCATCATCCATATTCAAAACAAACTAATCTCATCCAAGTTGGGTTTATCTATGTAAATGAGCAGATAGTTATTACAAGATTTTAATTCTGACTCTGGTGTGTCAAATGTATTATCAAATGCTGCATCAACATCAGCTTGATCAGACCTCCTCACATGCTTGCAAGTCCAAAATAATCACCTTTTCTTTTTGACAAAGTTTAACTTTATGTCCAGTGTGAATTTACTGGCCCTACATCCCAGTTGTAAAAAAAAGGCGACATAAGCCTCTCATTACACTAAAAAGCGTATGCAGCAAGTCACCCTATCTCCATGAAGTAAGGTATGGTGCCTGGGGGTATAGCATTTGACAATTATAGGCAAGAAAATGTACAACCACACAAGTTGCAAGCCTTAAGTTTATTTATTTATTTATTTAGGAATACTGCAGGCCTTAGAAGGCCCAGGCAGGAGGGGAAAGGTACATACAAAAAAAGAAAACAATAGATTGACAAAGGAGTAAAAAAAAGAAAGCTCCGGAAAAAATGTATTAGAAAGTACAATCGCATAATGAGTAAAGCACCTCTAAATAATGCATAGAGAGTGGCAGGTACAAATTGAAACACTGTTTCACAAGCAAAGTTTCAAAGCACAGGAAATGTAACAGAAAAAAAAAGGAGGAGTGCATAATTCAATATTACTACAACGCGCAAATGAATAAATATTGCACAACGATACAAATTGAAACGAGATTTCGTAAGAACAAGCACTAAAATTAGATAGTAATAGAGGCTATTGAGTCAGTGCTGAGAAGTTTGTTATAGGGTAGGCTGTTCCATTCCGTTACTGTTCGAGGGAAAAAGGAAGACATAAAGACATTGGTTCTACCATTATAAGGCGTTAATGATGCAGCGTGGCGATGTCTTGTTCGGCGGGCAGTAAGGGGTGTTATGTAAGGTTCGGGAGAAAGAGATAGTTTATTGTTACTCAGCAAGAAGAGAAATTTAAGCCTGTGAATTTTTCTTCTTAGTTGCAAAGACTGAATATTGTGTTCAGCCATTAACTGAGTTGGGGAATCACTTGTGCGATATTTAGGGAAGATGAACCTTACTGCTTTACGTTGTATCATTTCTAGCGCATCGATGTTAGTTTTAGTATAGGGATCCCATACAATAGCTGCATACTCGAGTTTAGGACGGACAAGAGAGGTGTAGGCGATAAGACGGGTTTCAGAAGGAGCGTGTTTTAATTTATGCCTGAGGTAGCAAAGCTTCTTAAAAGCCGAGTCGCAAACATGGGAGATGTGCGAGTTCCAACTAAGGTTACTGGCTATTGTAACACCGAGGTATTTATATTCATTCACCTCCGTAAGAGGTTTGGATGCTAGGCTATAGGTAAACGACAATTTATTAATTTTCCTAGTTATTTTCATAAATACTGTTTTATCAATGTTAAGCTGCAAGCACTACAAGCAAGTTGTAAGCCATAAGGTTTTAAGAGGTCATAATTTTCAGTTGTCTGTCAGTTCATTACAATCAGTGGAATGAGCTGCAGCTTCATTGAGTGATACAAGTACTGTCTGTACTGTGTCCTTGCCTACACACCTGTGAATATATTAAGTTATGACGAACTTGACCACAAGCCAAACTACACTAACTGCACATTATGCATAGTACTAAAATTTATGTGCAGCTCCTTTCAGTCACAAATGCAAGGTGCATGTCAGCTAGCAAATGGCACCTGGAATACAGGCAATGTGCACTCTGCCCTTTTTTTTTTTTTGAAGCAGCAAAAATTGAGACCAATTTTTCACGCACAGTAAAAAGTCACATGAATGCTGCCTTTTCTTTCTTTTAAGGACTGTGTCCATCCATGTGTTGCACTACCTTATCCATTTGCCATTCCACATGCATTTCCCAGAGATTAAGAAAATGTCTCACCTCTTGCTGAACTATCATTTTTTATTCCCGTGCAGATTAAACGTAGAAGCGCTCTCACTAGGCTGCTGCTAGGCTGAATTGAGTGAAACTTGTCTAATTAAAAAGTTAGCATCTACACTCAATCTCTCCAATTCCGTGTGTTACAGCAAAAGCCAGAGTTCATGTCAGCCAATCATTAGTGGAACTCGGTTATGATTTCTAGAGAAGGAAGGAGGGCTTGCTCATGCTACTAAACCTTCCATAACGCTCTCATCCAATTGGCATCGAGCAAAGGGTGATCAGTGGTTTATTTTTATGGTTGGCTGAACGGCGATTGTATTTCGATGGGGCCGAAATGCAAAAACACTCGTGCGCCATGCAATGGGTGCTCATTCATTGAAGAACCCCAGGTGGTCATAATTGAGCCAGAGTCCCCCACTACGGTGTGCCTCATTATCAGATCATGTTTCTGACACAAACCCCGAGAATTTTCTGTTGTTGTTGTTGGCTGACATAGCCCAGAGCTTTCACTGCACTGTATAGAGTTGGTTAGATGGAATATAGTGAATAATGGGAGATCAACTTGAGTTTGGGCCTGCAAGAAAAATATGACAAAACCATTACACTACAAGCAATTGAATTTTAAACTGCAGCTTCGCAATAGATATATATATATATATATAGAGAGAGAGCTACAGAAATTCTGTTGATTACAGCTGCCAGGGCACCTAAGTTTACCAAATATGAGATATACGATGCCATTCCAGATCATAATATTTTATCAAGAGAACTTTAGCAAACCTCTCCAGAACAGCGCAACACATCCTCGTAAGAAGAAATGTATCATGCTTAGTACGTCTGCTCCGTCAGGTACAGATTTCAGAATTTCAACATCTGTTCTTGTTGAGGAGCTAGAGCCGTACACTTACAATTCCTATTTCTTTTGAATATTTGATTTTTGGCAAATTTCGTAAGTATTTGAGAGCCCAAATAAAGCTCGTGCTTATAATCATTCATTACTTATTGCTGATTTCTTTTCAATTCAGCAAGTTTCATTCTAGTCATTTCAGAAGTTGCCTAATGTCCAGATTGCTGCATTTCACATGCATTTTAATGTTATCTTGAAATTAATAACTTTTGGACTAGCTGGTTTTTGCTTAACTGTTCAGGTAAATTAGCACAATAAGTGAGCGTAAGCTGCAATTTTGTTTCCCTTCTCATGTGCATCCTTTTGTTGTGCTAATGCAACTTTGGGTCATGCAAATTGTGACCATAAACACTTGAATGCCACAGCATGATGTATGGAAAGCTTTCACAGATTTCTGTCCTGAAGCACTGAATTAACTCACATTTGTTGCCACAGACACCTTCTATCAGCCTGTTGTTGAAGTGGCACCCCCACCGGCACCCCATCAAAGTAGTTCAAAGCACATCTCAGAGCACCTGCAGAGTGAGTCACTCTACTCTAGCACCAGAAGGCAGAGTGGTTGCCGTGTGCGATCACAGTTCCACGTACAATGTTGAACTCCCTTTTTTTCAGAGCCCCATGCAAAACCAGCAAAGGCAACGGCTGGTTCTGAAGTGCCACATCATCACAATGAGAGGCCTGTGCAATACAGCAGACTCCATGAGGTCGCTAACATGCAGGTAAGAAGGGTAGACTTGGGTATGTTGGTAGTTCATGTTAGAATAGGAGCAGAGCCGTGTGCATCTTTGTTTGTCCCAGTCTCTTGCGCTGTTCTTCTTTTAACATGCAGGTAAGGTCAGAAACCAATGGTAATAAACAAAAGGTACACTCACAACTGGAAAAAAAGAAAGTGTAAGAAATTACCAAAACATATCCAGACATCCATTATAGTAATTCATTTGCACATACTTTACTCATTCTACGATTACCTTTTTTCAAATTTTGCAACATAATTCTCGCCAAAATGTGAGTGTTGCGACACATAGCTGTCACATATAACAGCACTGTCACATGTGACGTGCATACAGAGTATATGTAAGGACATGATGTCACATGTGACAAAGTGTCCTTACATACTCTTTAATATATGCTTGCAACGAATATCAGATATAATGAAAGTATCCTCATGCTGGCTGTGACTTCGTTATAACGAGGTTCGACAGTGCAGTTTTCCCTGCACAATATACAATACCACCTTGCATTACAGGTGAGCTTTACCCAAGTGGAGCAAGGGAGCCGTGGGGCTGAACAAGAATCAGGCAGTGCCGTGCTGGCCCTCACATTGGGTCTCTGCATCACGGGTCTCCTGCTCGTGTTGGTCGGCTGTCGTCTTCGCCTGGCACGACACCGGCTAGCACGCCGGGGAGGCCGGTCGTCACTCGCACATGATGCAGACTACCTGGTCAACGGAATGTATCTCTAAGCCTCACTAACTCCGTATGTTGCAAGTATGTTGATAGGGGAAGACAGAGTACCCTTTTGAAAGTTTGTATCTTGAGACAAGATGTGGCTCTCCCTTAATGTCTGTTACACTTGACTTTAGTTAACTTCCCTCAATTGGGAACATGAAGTATTGGTTCAAACTATTCGCAGGTCGAAATCGATGGTGCCTTTGTGGTTACCATCAGCGTGCGCAGTGGTAACAAGTCTTGCTTTGACAAGCATGTGGAGATGAGCACTGCGCAAGCAACCATGCAAGTTTTAAATTTGTCCTGAAGGTGCAGCAGTCAAGAAAAACGAGACATGCAAGCGAAAATCAGGTGGGAGAAATTTTAGAAAGTTCATAAAAAGCAAGGCAAGAAGGACGTTGCTCGTACACTGCGCATAAACAATGGGTTGGTGTGGCCATTGGCCAAGGAAATGTGCAGTATACATATTGGCCAGCATATCAGGCATTTCTAGTGCATCGTATCACTACTGCAACCCCGAACTTTACATAGCGACACAAATATGCGCTTTTAAGTTTGTTACGTGCAGCTGACTTGTAAGTAAGCCTAATTAACCACACATACTGCCCCTTCTCAAATGAGCAAGAAAATATTTCGAGTTCGAGTGGGCTTAATTGTGCACAGGCATGCATGGTCATCTGCTGAGATCTCTGACTTAAGTGGAGAGCCAAATTAATGAATGCTTAATTAATGGAAGCCAATTATAGCTTTATCTCATGCAGATAAAGATGCAGATCCATGCCTGGCCCGAGAAATGAAGCTACTCCACATGATCAAGTAAACTCAATCACAATTTAAAAGAAAAGGCATTTCTAGGAAGTCCTAGAAATGCTTGAGGAAGTCCTCCTTACAGAAGGCAATGAAGTGTTTTGGCTCACTAGCATTACACACAAGGAACCTCATGGTTC
This sequence comes from Dermacentor albipictus, assembly GCF_038994185.2. Taxonomy (NCBI): domain Eukaryota; kingdom Metazoa; phylum Arthropoda; class Arachnida; order Ixodida; family Ixodidae; genus Dermacentor; species Dermacentor albipictus. Next base: position 10,427,861 of record NC_091827.1, read on the forward strand.
TAAGCTATATAGCCATTCATTCTGATACTTGTCATCAATGATACGCGCCCTGTGAAATTGATGTTAATGTTTTACCTACAGCTATGAGCAGGATGTACGCAGCCAGGAAATATGAAAGGAATCACCTGATATGCATTCCACACCAATAGATGTTTTCACTTCCAACTATCAAATGAAAAAGTACTACACGAGGTGTTTTAGAAGCAAGAACTACTGAGCATGCACCACTGACTAACATTCCAACGAACACTCTTGCAGTAGCAATTGCTTTATTATTATTTAGGTGTCATTTTTCATACTGGCAACACCTGTGCAGTTGGCTCCAGAAGCCTGTGGGATGAATATTTCATGAAGACAATTTCTGTTCAGTTTGGGTGTGTGGCTTGTAAAAGCATACAACAGTGCTTGATGGTACATGTACTGTTGGCCACGAAAGTTATACGGACATAGGATTTACAAAAAGAAAATGATTTCTCGTAAAGCCTGGGTACACGGTGTCGAATTCAGTTTCAGTCTGTAATATACTCCATTACCTACATAACAAGCAACGTTACGAAGGCTACAGAGACTTCTTGCATTGCTTGCATTTGGGACCGAAAAATAGACCATCACATATGAAAGAAATATAGGTATGCACATGCAAATCAATAATGTTAGGTCTCATACTTTTCCGCTGCAAAATATTACGAATTTTTACATAGAAGGTGTTGGCGTTCCGATCCTATTAGCCACCGAATCAGTGGAGCGGCATGTCTCTGCTTCCAACAGCCACGGTGCACCGCTTGCACTCATGACCAAAGCATCGTACGCCACATACTGGAAGCGCCAAGGTACACGAACAATCTGTAATTTGACATAACTTTATGCCCACAGTTGTAGTCATTATATATGAAGTAGTTATTCTGTAGAAAGTGTCACAGCTCTAAAAGAGCTGCTCTCAAAAACGCATGAAGTGAGAATTCTATGACTGCACTACTTGCATTGCTTCTGCAATGTTGCCTGCTAAGTATGAAACGAAGTAGAGCAGCTTTTGTGACCTACATAGTAGACCATTAAATTAGAAGTGCCGTGACTTCACAAAGCAGAAATTCACATTTGTTCTGGAGATCACGTCCTGGAAAATTTTGTGGCCAGCTGCACTAGTACAAACTACAACTATGAATTTTAGGCTGTGTGCCCAAGGTTCACAGAAATTCAGCATTTCCACGAAGGTCTCGGCCTGTAAACTGTTGGAATCAACTGCATGTGTAAGCGACTACTTTCTACGAGGGAGACAGAAAAACTGGTTTTTAAAAAATGTTTCGGTCCGAGCTTGGCAGCCTCATAAGTAAGTAGTATGAAAGATGAAAAGTATGTTAATGCTCAACAAACCACAGGAAAGTAAACACTTAGGTTCTTGAAAATATACATGACCCATTTGAAATATTGTACTAATACAAAGCGCGTAACAGATTAAACATAATAGTACAGTTGAACCTCGATATAACAAATATAAGATACAATGAAGTAAATCTAAATTGTTTCTCGTCAATATCAGCATGTAATAGATAGATGGTTATAATGAGAGAGAGAGAGTAAAACTTTATTAACGTAAATAAAACAAGGCACGATGGTTGCAGCCCCTATTCCAGGGCCCCACTGGCACGAGCGGCTCGCTGGGCTTGGTCCAGAAGAGCCAACTGGCTCTCCCGACCCTCGTCCGCAAGCCATGCCTCCCACTGCCTATTCCTCATTAGTGGATGTTCGTGTAATATGGGACTGTCTATGTGCGGAGGCCTCCTGGGACACTCCCATGTGATGTGTTTTAGTGTGGGTGTGTCTGTGCACCACGGGCACTCGTCAGTGAACCTCGTGGGGTGTATTCTGTGTAGGTGGTGCAGGTTGGGGTATGTATTCGTCTGAATACGACGCCAGTCCCTCTCCTGTTGGCTGTTTAAATCGGAGTGAGGATGTCCAAAACGTCTCCGCTCCTGCCTTTGCTGAAGGAGGATGTCACGAGAATTCGGTGGAAGGTCATCGCTAGGCCATGCCGTTGCTCGGACGTTCAAACCTCGAGCAATACGGTCTGCCCTAGCGTTTCCTGCCAGTCGCTCGTGTGCCGGACACCAGACGATAGTGTGGTGCCCCTCTAGTTGAGTGCCTAAAATTTTGATTACTGATTTGGGTGCCGTTCCTTGTAAAAACAGGCGGCAAGCCGCTTGTGAGTCGGATAATATGACAGCCGAATTGGTTTGGCGCTCGGCGTCCTGAATGGCCAAGGCGATGGCTGCAGCCTTTGCCACGCATGCCGAGGCGGTTTTGAAGGATGCCGTTGTTATGTTGTTGTTGCATGTAGAAACTATGGTGAAAGTTTCTGAGCTGGCTATAATGAATGTCACATGTAACGAAGGTATTTTCATATCGGATGTGACATGGTTTGGCTGTATGACCTAACAAAAGTGAAGTGTTAACGACACTTCATCAGTAAAATACAGGTATCATACTTAAATCATACTTAACTATGGATACAGTATGTGTTCCTAGATGTCACAAATATGATTTTGTATGCACTGTATATTCTGCATACTAATTACCATGCATTATTTCTCATTCCCAAGTTCAAAATGCAGATGTGAAATGGGACTTGATAATGGACGTACTGCTCGAGGGTTTGCCATATTTGCACACATATGATGCAGCCTCAAATATACTGAGCATTAGCCTTGGTCAAATTTTTATAATCACTGAAGTGTTGTTATTGCAGCTATAATGTTATTGACACTGTAAAGGTGAACTGCAATTGCATGCGTAGGAAGCAGAACATGACAGACAAGAAAAAAAAGCTTCATGCTTGTCAATCCTGTAGCACTAGTCATTGTTGTGTGCACCACAAGATCTATGATTTGTACTGCTCAGATAATGGGTAGTCAAGCCAATGCGCTATGGAAAAAATAAATATTGAGTGGTATTTGTAAAATGGTAGTTGCAACTGTGGCACGAAGCACACATTTTATTGAGAATAAAGGAGGACTAGCATTGCATTTGTGGAAATACAGTACTTGCAATTAAAAGGATGGTCTTCACGCGCATTGTGTGGATTGAGTGAAATTTTGTTTTTTGTCCTAGATCATCCACTGAGCTCTTGTGATAATTTCAAAGGTAGAGCAAGAACTTTTTGTACTGTTTAAAATGCAAACTTTTGTTACTTCGCCGCAAATGCTTGCTGTAAACTTAAGAATGTCATAGCACAAGTATTTGTACAGTGAACATAGTGTGAAATGACGTAGGGTTTTTGTACGGCACTCTGTGTTTTGTGTTTTATGTGGATATGTGTAATAGATGGAATGACCAGAACAGCCATACGGAGTGGTTGTGCTAATGTAGACAACTAAGCAAAGACCTGTGTGCAGAGGGACTTTCAAAGGTATTGAAAAAAGAGAAAAGAAAAAAAAAAGTTTACAGATGCAGATAATGTATCTTGCAGGCTATGACAGAAAGGATGAGGGAAGTAATGCACCGCACAAGCAGGGCTAATGACAGTAAGTGCTCTAGTTCCTCATGGCCTCTTAGTGTAGTGAATTATAACAAACAGCAAAAATCATAATGATAAGACAAATTCAACATTTAAAGCTAATTTGGAATCTTACATTAAATTAATATGCTACACATTACTCAATTCATCAACACCTTTTGGGTAACCATGTCATCGCATCATAAACACCTCGCAGCAGAAGCTTTTCCAACTTTTTAAAATTTGTCTCCTCTGCAAGCAGAAGCAAATAGGTATGATGTAACATTTATGTCAATCAAATTCATGAGCGCCACTTTGCCCATGAAATATTGTTATCTTCAAAGTGGATCGATTGTTTTCAGCTTCACACTCTGCGCACCCAAGTTGCTTGCACATAAGTTGTGGGCAACTTCTCAGCATTGGCATTACGAGAAAGCACTATCATGGGCTTTCTGTATTCATACGTGTGAAATGTAAAAACATTCTTGCATGTATGGCCATTTCTGAGCCAATCCATCTGAAGTTTGCGGCATTTAATCCTTTCAGTTTTCTTTCTTTCTTGATATAAAATGAACATAACGGTTTGTGCAGAAGGGAATAAAATGACAAAAATAATGGCAAATGCTCTCTTGGTATCGTCCTCGCATTATTATCTAATGCCAGTGACATGGTGCGATAGAAACGTGAAAACATGCCAATACGTCAATGATGCTGAAAGGGTTAAAAGAAAAAGTTGAAATCTGTGGACTTTTGGCAGATTAGTAATTAAAGCTTGCAGACTTTAATGTTTAAGAACAAGATTGTTAGAAATTCTCAGCTGAAGCCTCAAGGCTTCAACTGTTGGGATGCCTGTAGCATAAAGGAGCTATCATATTAACAGGACTCTCACAAAACTGATATAAACAAATTATTTCATGCAAAGTCTAAACGACACATTAGATTTGTCTGCCCTAAATTCTCCAATGGTTAAAGAATTGTGACATCCGTTATCAGTGCAGAGTTATGAAGCTGTAGACATGGCCACTTCAATTTATTCGAAATTAATCCAATTTTTTAGAAACACCAGCAGGCCCGAGTAAACAAAGGTCCTCCAAACAGAGTTGAATTTTTTCTTTCAATTGCAACAAAGCTCACTCAATTGGTATAGCAGCTGCCTGAATAGAGTTTCTACATCTCGCATGCCTTTGATAGGTGAAGAGCTGATCCCAAGCCCTTCAACCAAAAGGCTCATTTACTGAATTTCTACATGTGGCACTGTGAAAATGACAATTATGAATTGAAGGCTTGAGGCACTTCTGCTAATGGCTGTGGCTGTGTGGCACAGCTATGAGGCTGACAAAAGAATACAGCCTGTTGCAGACAGCACAACTTTGAACCAACAACAACAAGCATGATCTCAACATAAGATATAGTAGGCAAACCATGTTGGTTTGCCTACAACTATGTTGCAAGGCCTTCAGAAGACACCTTAAGGCCAGCCTGCAGCAATGCAGTATGCAGTCAGAAAACATGTCAATCCGAGCCGTAGCCAAGGGAAAACGAATGTTAACACAGCCTTGACACAATTTCAACATAACTACTTGTTTCCTCACTTTGGATGTACCTTTACTGGAGCTTCTGTCATTTGTTATCAACTGTGTTGCAAGTATAGTTATCCTCACATTCTTGCAATTAAATAAATGTTTTCAGAAAACATAGGACCTTGTTTTGTCTGTGGTGCTATGCATGTCATTGTGTGCACACCGTTCAGGAACTTGTATTAAAGAGCAGAAAAACAACCAACACTTTCTCACTGTGGCAGCAGAGTTCCCGTTTTATGACCCACCTGTTGTAGATCATACATTGGAGAGCCGCAAACTTTTGCATCTTTATCAAGCTCTGCAGAGCCTTCAATCACTAGTTCAAACAATTTCACTGTGAGAGCAATTAAGATCTTACAAACGGCTTTGCTGTGTCCACTTGTTTATTGTTTCTGTTGCAGCACCATCGCCATTCTATTGTTATTGCGTAGTCGACAGGCCACCGCCTCATTCTTGGCTGGTAAAGAAAAACAACACTTTGCTCGCTGCCACTGACGAGCACTTCACAGATCTACTGTGCAACCTTCGTGCACAGCAATTTGTTCAGGATACTTTGCACCGTGCAGACTTGGCACATAGTAGTGTCTGTGCATGTCTTTCGGAGGACATGGCAGCAAATACCGCAGTGGACGAAGACAATGAACGGTGCGCGAATTAAAAAAGTTGTTCGGCAGCATCTGGTGCAAAAGCCTGCTACTGTTATAAATAAGTTTAGAGCAGGTGGAATTGCTGAATTCTGCAGACTTTTTACCTGCGGCCAATTTCTTGAAAGGATATAGCATTTGTGTTACAAGAAAGTTGCACATTTGCACATGGAAAATTGCCGCCATGACTCACAGTTGACTGACACCACGGGAAACGTGTTACAGCAAGCAACAGTCGCGAGTTACATTCGTTACGTATCTTGCTGCTGGTGGATATTTGTAGCTTGAATTGGCTCAGTTCTCACGACACACTGGCTAATTAGGGCACACATCCTGTTTTCACACACAGGAGGAGGCACAACCATCTTGGTGACTGGCCGACACCTAACATTGAGACCGGTTGTCTGCAATGTACGTCTAGCTTACGCGAGTCTGTAGTTAGGCTTCACGTATGCAGTGTATTGAAGACCTGCACAAAGATGGGCACAGCAAGAGATTTTTGACATTGGTAATCCAAGCAATATATTGCAACATTCCAAATCAACACAAATGCTATGAAAGATGTCGCAATAAAGGACTTAAGGGTAATTGTGATGACAATTCATCAGTCTAGAGATTTCACAGCACATTAAAGAATCACAAGTGGCTATGGCAACAAATTGAACATGCCATATGTTTAGATGAATGCCACAGGTGTTCGGCTGCTGCAGTGCGTTAATGAAACTATAATGTAACACTTGCATACACAATTCTTTCCAGAGTGAATGGCACAAGAAGCCCAAGCCTTCTTTATCCTTCTGTAACAAAATTCCCCAAAACCATGGAGGAAGGAAAGCACAGGAGAGGCCCCAGCCAGCACAGACATATTGGAGAAAATGTGGCAGAAGTCGCATGCCGTTTTTCGCAAAGCAGCACTGGGAATGGTACCCATACGTAAACATTGCCATAGCAACCACACTCCTGAAGCTCTCACTGCTGCTCTAGGCTTCCGAAAAGTGAGGTAGATTTTTTCTGCCCGTGTCTTTCTTGCAGCACATTCTGTCTGCGAGACAACCTGACTTTGGAGTGTGGTGTGTAAGCTTGAAAGTTGTGTTTTGGGTCTGTGAGTATAAGTTGTCAGTCAGAAATAGACACACTCAAGTAATCACGGCATGGGTCTTCGTCGTCTTCAACTTGCCACAGAAAAGCACAGGAGAGCGTCTGCTTCACTAAAAATGTTACAAAAGTTTCGTAAGCTCTGTTCTGACGTGCATCAGCAGCATGCACCACCAGAGATGGTAGCAATACAAGTTCAAAGCTCTGGTGAGCTGATTGGAGGTGCAACGGGAGATGGCACACCAACATGGCTGCACTTCCAGCTTCAAAAGTGTGATGTCAAGGCCTCTCCTACTTGGTTTCTTTTCTCCATGGCCGAAACCATGCAATAAACAGTGAGCCATGCATGTAAAAACAGTATCACCATCAGCAACAATATGGGAAATGCCAATTGTTTATTTAAAGCTCAGCAGAGCAACCTGACCTCAGTGCAATGCATTCAGTACACTGTTTGTATGCATTCATTCAGATAGTGGCTAAAGCTAGAAAGCTTTCTAAGCAAACATTGATGGATTCAAAGAACAATTGCATAGCAAAATTTACTTGGTATAAAAAGATAAGTTATCAATTTTAGGGAACTCCAGCCATTTTCACTTTTAGACATTTTGGTGTGCCAGAAACACACCACACATACAAAAAAATAAATAAAAAATAACTAGAAAAAAGATAGCAGCTTTTCTTCTGACAAAAAAAGAACACACACATATATATATATTTATATAAAAAGATGTACAAACACATCAAAACGACTATACTATGCTGTACGAGGCTGTTCTTCTAAAGGATAAAAATAACTCCTTTAGTAAAAGTCGACAAATCTTGATCCTTGACAGCACTGACATTTTCTTTCCAATGAGAAATAAAATGGTGCACAATTTCCCAAGCACATATAAGACAGTAAAGAACCTCAGATCACAAGGAAACACATCTACCACAACATCAACAATGATTCCCTGCCCACTTGAAATCACCGGGCCATTCACTTGCCCATTCTGTATCAAGGCCCAACCAATAACAACATGAGTACAACCACCAAATCAACCCAGTCACTTCAGTGAACTTGCTACACATCTCAATAGCACTGGTAGACCACCAGATCTCTCTGATTCATTGCCTCTGACTGCCACAGACTGCCAGAGATGCTACATACGTCAAGCCTCATTGGATGAAAGCAGAGGCTCAGGCAGTCGTGAGTGGTCCAGGGTGACAAAGAGACCCACTCAACTCTATGCTCAAAGGACAGCTGTAAGAAGCCCTCAAAATGATGTTTATTGAAATGCTGCATGTCGTGTTGCCACAAGGTGGGCCTGGCTAGCACTCATTGCACAAAGAAAGAAAAAAACATGACAAAAAGAAGTGGGGCACACTCAGCTTCAGCTGAAGAACATTGCCAAAGCTTGTTTCAAATGCTACACTATTGGAGGAAACGTGGGAACAAAACTGATGGCGTTGGCCCTCTTCATGTCTCCAGCACACCCACTACAACCACACAAATCTCCCAGTCTCTCAGCACACCTGAACCAACAGTTCATGGGGAATTGCCATTCAAGTCCAGCGTTGCAACATCAAGCCGGTGAGGAATTGTCGAGTCCATAAATAAGGCTGCAACAATTGGCACACGTGCGGGACAAGACAAGAAAAAAAAAAAGTAATCAACTGTGAGAGGCGTCCATTTTAAGCGACTTGGGGTGAAAAATCATCCCCGCTTGTTCTTGTTGCCTGTTTGGGTTGTCGCTTAGGAAGAGAAACAAGGACTAGGTCTCGTCGGCCTCTGCGTGGCTAGACGACGACTCTCCACACTTCCGCGCTGCCGCCTTCCTCTTATAGTTCATCACGGCGGCCACTGCGCAAAGCAGGCACAAAAATACACAAGACGCATGTCAATTCGTCGGCTCAGTTGAAGCCACCTACACATGGGGACCTTGGTAGAACAAACCTTGGCATTGATTTACTAATATGTAGCGTGACCATCACTGTCTACAAATAATGCTTATCAACATAGCTTGTCAGTGTTCACTAACAAGGTCTACCATCCTTTACTAACAGATGTGCGCCCAACAATGTCTACCAACAATGCCCACTGACAGGCATATGAGGCTCCAGAAGAGGGTTATAGCGCCGAAAAAACACAACACACAGCAAGCAAGACGGGACATGCGCCTGTCCCGTCTTGCTTGCTGTGTGTTGTGTTTTTTCGGCGCTATAACCCTCTTCTGGAAACATGCACCAACTAGCCCCCCAACAAGTATGAGCCTCACATATGAGGCTCATAGTTAAACAAAATTACCAACAGGTGACATTACTGCACATTCTAACAACTATGTCCTTATCATATTGCAATGCAGGATCAGTTAGGCGAGGTGGGAAAGCTAATCTTTGAAAAACTATGGACAAAATACATTATGACAGTATGGTAGCCTCATGCCACACAATTGTTCAGCATGTCAAACATCCTCAAGGTTTTTTAAAGACATTTGCAGAGCCTCTACAACACTAAAGCTAGTGCAACACTAAAATACACTACAAAAAGTAAGCTTTAAGCAGCTAGACGGCTACTTACTTGGCCAAGCAACATAAAGCTTATCTGCAATATACCTTTCAGTATGCTGGAAAGATAACATAAAGCAAGAACCGAGGTAAAAAGGCCTTAAATTTAACATGCTCATATAACACTTTCAACATGGTTCTTTGGTTATCTAGATGCTGTGCTATCACACTACACAGGCATGCTCAGTTATTTTCGCACACGCATAGGTTTAGACACCACAATTTACCTGCTAGGGGTGAGCCACCGGGAGTTCATCTCTTACAGCGTGGTGCAGACAACCCTGGACACCAATGCACGAAGAGACAGCTCCCAATGTCAGTTGCACAACATATCTTTCCAGGTGACATTGCTCAACAAAGATTGCACTGAGTACCTGACAATCTAGTGAATTTTAGCGAAAGGCTCAAATTTTAGCAAATGTCAGGAGAATTCACTGTAGGGTTGATGTCACAAGGATACAATCTAGATATTCATTTTTATAAAGTCACTGCAGATGAATGTTAAACATTTCTGGCAACTAAGCAGTGCATTTAGTGAAGTTAGTGCAGGCAAAGCCTTCTATAGGTCAGCATGTGCTGATAAGTCGTCAGCAAGCCACCGTCATTCAATGTTGTTTGCCATCTGTAACATTCATTCTAGCAGGTCTCCAACTAGCATAAACCTAAGCAAGGAATAGAAGCCGAACTAGTCATACAAAACGAACACGAACCTTCTCCAGTGGCGAGACTCGCAAGATAGTACACACAGCAGTTTAAAGCAGAGCAGCAGAGCAGTTTAAACCATATATGAACAATTCATTTGTCAACAGCTCAATGCAGTAGCCAATGCAGTACTCAGGAAAATGTGCAGCATAACAATGCCATTCAAAACGCTGAAATATAAACCAGAGGCAGACACTGCTAAACAAACTGGCCTTTCAAGTCTCTAGCATCTACTTACAAGTGCTGCAATGTTGAGAATGCAATAATAAAAAAAAGAACACTGAGAACAAAACAGGAGCAAAGCAAAAACAAAACAACGGTTTCGGAATATGTGCAGAAGAGCTGAACAGCAAGGTCAGCAGAGCGGCTGAGCATGAGGGAGAGAGGGAAACTACTCATGCCGAGTGCGCAAAAGCACATGCAATATCACTCATGCAGGCAAGCGCAGCAACAGCATAAATTTGCAAGCTCCGGTGTTGTTCGATGTCTCTTAAAAGTGCTGCTCATTTTTTCCAAGGAGAACCATCTGAGATAATCGGCAGAGAGACAGCCACCCAAGCTCTCCAGTCTGACAAAGTGCTCAAAGCACCAGTTTTATTAGGAGCACAGGCACGATTGAGGCGGTAAGGCGAGTAGAAGGGGCCGCGCTTATCTCGTTCTTCGAGGCCGGGGCTGTAGCAGTGGGCGCGTTTGCTTCAACTGACCAGGTTGACTGGCGCCCTTCGCCCCTGGGACAGCAAGAGAGCGCGCTCAGTGTTTGAATCCACTCTGGCTGCTGAGAGAAAGTGCTGACAAGCCGTAAAACGCATTGTATTCTCGCTTGTGCCACCCACATCGAAAATCAATAACCTATCATCATCATTAGCCTAAATTTATGTCCACTTCAGGATGAAAGCCATTTCTCTGGGCAACTTTCAACTACTCCTGTCTTGCGGTGGTTGACTCCCATTTTATGTCTGCACAATTTTCGGTTGTATCACACCACCTAATTCTCTAGACAATGTGCTCAACAGGACAGCACATTGCCCTATCTGCTTCCTGTAACTGTGCCTTTGACATTTACGTGCCTCGAAGGTGAAGTGCAGGCATGTGTTATATGCAGACTTCTACCGCAGTAATAGCAACTTGCATTCGTGGCTGCACACGCGCCACCAATATGCTGCAACTGAAAACTGCAGCAGATTTAAGAAGCAAAATTGAAGCAAGGATTTAAGAGGCAGTGCTGTAGCAGCAGTAAATGAGCTTTCAAGTAGCACATGTCTCTTAGGACCGGTTTGCGACTTTTGTTTAGGGAACTGCCTTACAAAGACTGCTGCTTCCTTGTATATATGGCCCAAATATTCTTACTTTTCTGGGACACCAATTTAAGGTGAGAGTTAAAGATGCAAAGTATAGTAGACAAAAATATCAGTTCTGAAAGAAATTGTTCAATGCAAACGCAAAAAATTATGCGGATCCCACACACTGTGGGAACCGATGTAAGCGAAACTTTCTGTGCTGTTTTCTTTGACGATAATTAGCGGTAATGCTGACAGCGACTGTTTAATTTCTTCAGTGTTTTGTGCAATACCAGAGTAGTGAGTCTATGGTAAATGGTCGATGGTACCTTGCATGCACCACTGCTACTTGTCTGTGTATTATAAAGGGAGATGCATTTGCTTGAGGCATTGTGTGCCATTTTTTATAACCTACGAGAAGATTGAGCATTGTCATTGCCTCAAATAGCACATCACATCGTGGCAGAGTTGTTGGCAGAATTATGGGGCTGTACATGCCAAAACCACAATCGGATTATGAGGCATGTCGTAGTGGTGGACTCTGGATTAATTTTGATACCCTAGTGTACTTTAACTTGCACCTAAATCTAAGTGCACAATCCTTTTTCCATTTCACTCCCATCGAAACCTGACTGCTGTGGTGGGGATCAAACCTGCGACGTCGAGCAATGCTATAGCTCATAACTGCCGCAGCGAGCTCAGAAGTGTTGATTTAATGCGCGACTGCTTCTGTAATGCAGCTATGGGTCTGTATGCCCTGTGTCAGTTGCCCGCTTGACAAATTTGCATGGTGTTTATTTTTCGTAAATAGCAGAAATGTACCCTACTGTACGTTCGGTTTGCCTGCAACTGCTGTTGTGTCTATAGCAGTAGTGTTTTCTTATCTTTTCACATTGCCTTTTCTCTGTCCCACTTTTCCACCTTGTAAGGGGATTGCGAGCAAAGAGTGGCAAGGCTGTTACAGTATTCACTCATCTTGCAGTTGCGCCGGTTCTACCCATTATCTGCCTCTTCTCCCTGCCCCCTCTCTACCATTCCATCTACCTCTCCTCAGGACTTGCACATTAGGAGAAGGGTAAGATTTATAGTTTCTGCAATGCTTTCACAGGGGTCACGGATAATTACAGCTGTCATGAGGCTGATGTGACATGTGACGACGGCCAAGGAGTTCCAGGGGGCATTGTGCACACGCGACATGATGGAAAGCATAACTGCGAGTCGGCCTAGTTGGAACATATTCATATTGATACTTGTTGTGCGCAAACAAACAGGGACGAAGAATAGGGGCAACACAAGGACGAGAGCTTTCTAACAACTCAGTTGTTAGGAAGCGCTCGTCCTTGTGTTGCCCCTATTCTTCGTCCCTGTTTGTTTGCGCACAACAAGTATCAATATGAATGATGGAAAAGTTCAAACGAGTTTCTCACGTCGCCTTTCCTCTCTGCCATGCTCCTTCCATGTATATGCACGCTCTGAACCACCCTCCGATGCGGCGTGCATGTCAGCAGCAACAGCAGTTGAAAAGTTGAAGTAAAAGGCAAAGAAAGCTTTGCTTTAAAAATAAGCTATACGAGGCTTGAATACTACTGTGCCCACTATATGATGCTGTACCTGAAGGTCAGTACATAGTGTCGTGTGACAATACTATCAATGCCATGCTCCAGATGATCAGGCACTAAACAAGCATAGATACCTGCCTCGTAAATGCATCCTCCATGTTCCTTATTAGCTTCATTATTTTGTGTTAAATGAAGATTCTGGTCCTCAAAACCCTAGAAAAAATATTTCCAAGCCTCAGAATGTCCTAAATAACTATAACTATGAACCAGTTTCTGCTTTATTTCCCGATGGGCATGTGTGTCATGATGTCATGACACAGAAGGTGGTCATATGGGAGAAGAACATTGTGACGTTTTGGCACTTGCTCGAGCTCGATCAGCAACGAACTATATTGCTACTCGCTGCACGGCCCGATTTCGCAGCATAGCAGAATGGCTGCTGACTGAGCTAATTCCCACATTCTGACGGTCACTATAGCTGGAGAATGGCCTGCCTAATGGTCTTAGGCAGACCATTAAGTGATTAATGGACCACTAAGTGATTAATGGTCTGCCTAAATAGGGAATTTCTTGTGTGTCATGGGTATTAAAATAAACCATACCTTCCAACCTCTGAACGTTAAAATTTATAACTACCTAGTGAGCATGACACAAAAGGGGGTGGAGAAGGGTGGGAAGGGTGGGCAGTGGTTAGCATGTATTTTTAAAGACATTTTCCCTGAGCACACACCTTTTGTGGGATACAAGTGCACTTCATTAAGAGTAATTTACCTTTAGAAACAGCACACAAGCACCAGCAACCTTGGAACAGCAGAGACTGACAGGCAACACACTGTTTTTAGATTGCAGTTACTTTTTCAGCAATTAGGCTGCTGTCGATTTTGCCTGGGACAGGAACTTGTCTGAAAAAAAACTTGCTTGAAGCAGGTACCCCCCCTAGCATCTTTTCACAATCAGAAGAGGATATGGTTGGAGAATGACTGGCAAAACCTTTTTGTTAACAAAATTCATTTTTTGTAAAACTTGAAAATTGCAGGAAGACCTCAAATTCATACTCTTCTAGAGAAAATTGGAGAGAGTTGGCAGGTATGGCTAAACCTTCTTGATCCAAGCACATGCATTCCCACCCATTAACATCATTATTGTGTGTGTGCGCGCGCATGTGCACGCACGTGTGTGTACGTGCGTGCTTGTACGTGTGTGCGTGTGTGTTTGTTGGGATGGGGGGCGGATTTGGAGGGCCAGGCATGGTGCTTAGAACTGAGTACTAATATGGCTGCTGAGCCGTTTCACTGTTTTTGCATTTCACCGTGCGCAATCCCCATGCATTGGCAACGTGCCCTCCTGTCTGTCAACGAAGTCCGCACGCACCCATCTGCACAAGCGCATTTATGACAGAAACATGCAACACCTTCTCAGACTACAGTGCTTGTGTTCTTGACAGGCTTGCTGCGAAGAGAAGAAAAAAAGAAAGAAAGAAAGAAAGAAAGAAAGAAAGAAAGAAAGAAAGAAAGAAAGAAAGAAAGAAAGAAAGAAAGAAAAGAAGAGCGAAAAACAAAGTGAATGTGCCAAGGCCAAAAGAAAAGTCCACAGCAAAAAGCGTTTAACGAGTTTCACACAAATATTACTCAAGGAAAACCTGGGGCTAGAGCATCAGTCTAACACTGCACTGCAATCAGAACAAAGCGAACTCTGCCATATACACTACACATCATTTCTAAACACCCCCATGGCTTTTTACCTAAACTTGCTGGCCTAACTTGAACTTGGAATGCTACCGTCTTAGCTGTTCTGAAGCTCTGAGAAAAATTAGTTGACTAAAGCACAGAAGTACCTCATTCATCCACAATAAGTGCTACCACCAAATGCAACCCAGACTTAGCGACATGCCATTTAATTTATGCACCAAAATTTCTGAAGCACAATGTGTAAACTACACACACTGACCTCAACAGTTATAGCTTTGAATGCTGCGCACTTCCAACAATAACAATGCCTGAATTTAACGCAGTGTTAAACAGTAAGGAACAGTAAAAGGCACTATGGCCGTGTTTTCAGCCAAGCTTACAGCCAAGTCAAGTGAGATTTGTGCATACCACTCAATTGCTGCGAACCAAGTCACATCTGACGAATTTTGAAGGATGCAAAAGTGATATCTATTTCCTGTGATGCTCATTAACTGAAAATTACCTATTTAATCATTGTTAACTTGAAAAATGGCATAATTTGAATTGGTTGGCTTGATGATACCAAATGCACACATTATTTCATAATGTCACTTGGCAGCTTTCTCGATAATTTGGACAAGTCACAGGTTGCCAAAAGTTTAATACTGTAAAACCCTGCAATTTTATGAGAAGTTTAACAACATGTTCAGATCGCCAAAATTAATGGGCTATGAAACACAACGGTTTTAGAGCACTAAATGTGCTATTAAGAAAACAAATCCTCCGCACCCCCAATGTCTCTCTGCATTTTGCACTGCAAACATTCAGGTAACCTTCAGTACAGCCAGTGCAAACAGGATTTTTTCATTTCTGCTCAACACGGGACATGTGACGCACCTACATTGTGAAAGCTGTCAGGAAATGCAAACTGTTTCAATCGTGGCCTTCCATGCTACCGTCAAACTTGCCGACTACATTGTGATGGACAACAACATAGCCAGTTGGCTCAGTGATGACAAAATCATCGGGCGATATATTTGCCTGTGCAAAGCACACCTAAGTTCTCCTGCAAGAGCGCATTTTTGGATAATGGCGCACCTGGGCTCGTGTGTTGTACTGTCGCTGTCTTCGCGCTGTGAAGGAGTTCGCGAAGCCCTCGCTGTTCTGGCTGATAGGCGATGAGCACTGGGTTGATTGCGTGAGCTGAGAAAAATTGCGCAGAATTTCGTGCAGGTTTTGAGCATTTTACAAAAGCGAGTACGCATATATCTTAAACTTTCAAACAACAAATTGAATATCCAGTTCAATCTGGGTTCTTGAATTGGATAGCAGTCATATAAACCACCATGCTATTTTTGATGCATTTAGGATAACCATTGTTCATAAGACAAAGGCTGAATCGTGGACTTGTTGGAACTAAAGTTTTTAATATTCTTGGGTCTATGGATGATCCTTCATTTCTCTTAAGCTTGACTTTCTAAACCCACCTCAAAGCCACTCAAGTTTTTACCAATCCTAGGAAGTGTCTGATGCCACTTGAAATGAGTGTGAATTTCTTGCCACCAGAAGTAGTATCTGTTATAGCATCAACATTGGGGTTTTGTTTAGTGGTAACGACTAGCAGTGGTCAGCGTTGCCAATTTAGCAGTTTTTCTGCTAAATTTAGAATTTTTTAACAGTTTTTCTTGTAATGGTAGCTTTTCTTTTTCTTTGTTTCTTCCTTTTTTTGTGGTACTAAAATAAAATTTATTGACAATTTCAGCTTTACATGTCCCAAACATGCAGCTTATCCATGCCCCTTAGAAGTAAGATGAAAATATCATCCCCATCCACAAGCAGTCTGCTTCGCATTTCTTGTTTCTCCAATCTTTAGTGCACGGATGGTCTCTGAAGTAACAATAAATGCTGCTTCAGTAACATGATGCTCAAGCACGTTGTTTACAAGATTGACACGACGGAGGTCTACGGGGCCAATGATGACATCAATCATCGGAGAACTGACTCAGCCACGGCAGCAACCAAATACACACAAAGGACGCGCGACGCTACGCAACATGAAACAGGACATTTTTTTTCCAATGTTAATCACTACTTCGTAGTTCAACCTGTTTTCTGGCCAGTGATTGTAGTTCACGAAAATATCGTTTTTTCTTCTTTCTTTCACTCTATTTCTTTTGGGGTTTCATTTTGCAATGCGTTTCACACTTCAGTCACACAAAGCACATTCACTATTAATAATTGATGTATTTTATTCTATTATGAACAAAAGGAAATAGACTTTTCTGTCCAGTGTAATTACTTTTCAATTGTTTTACGTAGACACAATAAAACATAACTTGGTTCTAACTGTTTGCATTTAGTGATTTTTGTGGATTTTCGGTGCTCATATGACGGGATTATAGAGTTTTTGGCGTCTTGACTAGCAATATTTTTTTCTAGTTGGCAACCCTGGTGATGGTGCTACAAGTCCCCTGCCAACAAGAAGCTCCTTCTGGTTTCTTCTGCAATCTGTTAAGTTACCAGAAGTGAGATTATTTGAGGAACACCTTGGGCATGTATTTTCCTCATTCCATGAACACTAGCTTCAGTAAGTAGCGCATTCGTTTGTTGGAACCCAATTACCCTAAGCATCAGCTAACTTGCAAACCAAATTGCTTGACAGGTCACCAACACCAGCACTAAAATGATCCATAAAGAAAGCAATGAAATGGTGGTAATCATGTGCATACACGTGGCACAACACAAGTTAAATGAATTTGTTCAGTGCACAAAATTTTCAGCCAGACAAGCTTTGGAATTTGTCCAACAACTACTGTATTAATCTCTTTCCCTGTTCGATTGTTAAGAGAGAGTGCAGCAAGAAGGGACACATGAGGCTCGTTGAGTTTGTTGACAAGATAGTTTGCCATTGCTAATGACATATGCGAAGCCTTACATGAGCCAATCGAAGTATTGCTGTAGCCACAGGCTGCAAAAGCATGCTAACAACATGAACAAATTAATTTTCCAACTACAGTACACATATCCTCGAAATGATCAGTGTTATACAGATGGTCTTGAATTATGTCACACGCAATCTTTTTTCCATTCTTTATTGCCTCATTCATCTGTTGACTGGAACCACCTTCTCGAAAAAGTTGTATCCATACATGATATGTAACCAACAATTTCGAGCCAGTTTAGCTAGCATTGTATAATTAGAGATATTCTTTTTCTTTTTTCTCAATATAACTAACTGCTCATATATGTATAGCATGTGTTTCTTATGACCACTTATTTAGTATATTGTAAAGCACTAGCCAAAATTGTATAATCAGATATGTTTGTAACTTATTTTATTTTACTCACTGTATTTTTGTTCATTTATTTTCGTTTGTATGCTGCAGCCACTCCCCTCTGTGATACTTTTGGCCCTTGAGGGTATAATAAATAAAAATAAATAAAAAGGATGTTAAAATTTTCATGGTTTTGTTTATAAAAATGTGCAGTGAATTGCTTTTCCTTGTACAGAAATGCAAATGAGCTCTGAAGTAAACTTGTTAGCACAGTGCGCATCTTGCTGCTTCTTTGTCCTTTTCTGCAACCAATTCATGTCCTGCTCTAGGACAATGAACATAGTTACTAATGCTGTCAGGCTATGCTGTAGTATAGTTCTGCGTTAGCAGAAACAATGCTGGCCCACACAAATGCCACAAGGATGCGTACATGGGTTTCACGTGATTGCTCTGACGGCGGGTACATGACTGTAGCGCCAGATTGCCCTGAAGTGATGTTTGTGTGAAACATTGTGCATGGCGATAAGTGAGGAGCACTGACACCACCTTCCAGGCCACTGGGACTCCTTGTCCGTCAGCGGCACGTAGACGACGCCCATGAGGGAGGTGCGCCGCACGGTGCCATCCTCCAGCTTGTCCACCTGCTCCAGCGTCTGGCTCGCACCGGCTGGTCCAACAGGGCAGATCAGGCGTCCACCAGGCTTGAGCTGTTCCACCAGCTGCAAACGTATGCAAGAACTGTCAAACCTCGTTACAGCGAAGTCACACCTGACACAAGAACACCCTCAATATATTCATCAGTCCTTATAAGCAAGGAAAATTTTGAATTGGGTCTATGTGGAGAAGCACAAGCTCAATGCCTCTGATGGGCCAGCAAAGGGTCCCCCTGCTAAGGCAGCAAACTGCACGTGCAGACAGCGAATGAAATACAAGCACACCAGTGCCCTTGTAGTAGTTGGTGCTTGTTTTTATGCTTACCTGAAATAAGGTTTCACTTAATCCCTTACAGCCCAATTTCTTTAGCCCCCTCAAAAATACTTGAATTGCACATAGAGGTGTTTGTTCATGCAGTGGATATGTCCAAAGATAATTTCAGCGCACTTGTAGTTTAAGAGTAACATTTGTGGTAGTTTCACAAGGAGTAACTGCATGACTCAAGCACAAAAAAAAAAAGGTGCCTTTATAAGTGTACTTTACCTTACCACGACTTTCAACTCTCATTTTCTTTGTGTGTTTGCTCTCATCAGAAATGCAGACTTGTGAAGCTTTGTTTCCAACATGAGAGATGGCGATGCAATGATACGTTGCTGCCAGACAGCCACACAGCATGTCAGACTACTGCTTTCTCTTGCTCGAGAGAACTGATGGAAAACTATCACTGTCCAATGTGGCAGCAGACTTATCATTCCCATCAAGTGTAACACAGCACTCGCAAACACATCACTGACACCCAACGCAGCCAAAACGTTCATGAAGCTGTTCATCGCACCTCTACCCTGTTGACTCTTGTGTCCGACTGATTTGCAGATTTTCTGTTCATCTCAACATCATCGTCATTTTGCTCTAGAACAGTACTATGTTGAGACCTTGTCAAAGAGACCTTTTTCAAGTTTAACACAAAGAGGCCTGTCAAAGATGCAACAGATACAGTGTACCCCATTTTCTATAAGCACTACGTTAAGCTCTTGGCAATAGCACTTAGTACTAGAACTCATCGTTCTTCCCTGACTTGCGATTGAGTATGCTTTTGTGCACCTGTTAATCTCGTGGAAAAGATACACTGTAGAATGCAGCTACGACACAAAGCACTGACCTTTTTTGGCATGTCCGGAGCTGCCGCTCCCACATGGATTGCATCATATGGAGCGTTCTCGGGATACCCTTCGCGACCGTCTCCCACTATAACAAGAAAGGGTTGTTGGAAGTGTAAGGAAGCTGCCAATTTGCTGTTGAACTTCACTGCTGTGTTACTTCTGTTTCCCTTAATTATTCTTTTTCCAAAAAATCAAAACAGATCAAAACGGAGAAAAGAACTATACATAAAATAAATATGATTTCAATTTATTGTTAAGCGGTTTAATAGATGTTGTATCTAACATTAGTGCCTAAGGAATTCAATGTCACGGAAGAAAAGGTTATGAAAGCAAGCATGTGGTGATTAAGTTTTAAAAAATAGTATACCAACACTGTACAGAATAATTTGGGAAGAAAAACTTTTAGTTGACAAAAAACTGCATTAGCCTGGACGAGAAAGTTAGAATTTGAACTGCTTGTTTTTGCCATTTGTATAAGGGCCAAGTGTAAGTAGCATACGAACTTCCCTGGGATGTAATACAATAGTTAGCATGGCTGTGTACAAAAGCATAATAGTACAACATGATAAGGGTGTGGGCCGCAAAAAATTGCCTGGCTTTGAGCAAGGCTCTTATAACAAAGAAAGCCTTTCTGCAAACTGACGTAATATGGTTGTGAAATTTTAAGCAAGAGTCAACAATGACACCTGAAGCGTCTCTGCTTCATTGCAGGCTTCCAAAAACACCTTGACCAGGAATAGGCAGAAGCAGGAAGCCGCATTGCTCTGAACGAAACACTACTTTAATAACTCAGTTTAGAAGAAAATGAAAACTCTGCGACAAACTAGTTTACACATACAGCACACTTGTCCATGATATCGATAACTATCCACACATTAAACCTGTGGGGCACATGATGCATACATGCAGCACAATGCACATTCGTCACTCCGTCCACAAGCAGTCTGCCCTGGATTGATTTCTGCCGCCACCTTTCATATCGTTGGCCACGTTTGCGTTGAGATAGCACAAATGGCATGTGACCAATGTGACGCCATAACCATAGCACTGTATATTCTGCTGGCTGCCGGTCTACCATTCTGGATCGCAGTGCTAAAACAGAACACAACGAACAATCCCGTGCAGTCACAATCGAGAATTGTGAACATACCGAGCATCTTGACCCTTTTGGATTTAAGCAGTTCTGGTTGGTCGCGTTCAATGTTGGCAATGGACTCGTTGACCAGTTCCGGAATGTGGTCAATGCCCACGGCCAAACCAGTCTCGCCAACCTGCCAACATTAAAGTTGTAATTCACGCACAAAAAAGTCTAGACAAATTAGTCCAAGCAGTTAAAGCATTTTTTATACTGGAAAAGTAATAAATTCAAGGCAGATTAGGTAAACACTTTGCATCAAGAGCAGAAGCAAACTGATCACCTGATGCAAAGGACTTCGACTGCATCATCATTTGACATGGCCCTTGGAAGGAAGTACAAAAGCAAAAACACTGCACAGCTAAGAAACCAAGCGCAAAATGAAAACAAGGACAATAGAGGCGCCTTGGGCTAGTGCTCAGTTTCTTAGCTATGAGCCTGTACCAACTCGCACGGCACTGTTTTACTATAGCACTGTATGCTTCAACATTGTCAGCATGCTTTCTTCAAGTTGCATCTCAGTGCACTCCACTCACTTTCCGCGTTCGTTTCATTGGGATTGTGGCACCGCCCAATGGCCTTCGCACAAGTATTGACTTATTGCACCCCTTCTCCCTTCTCTCTCCCCCTACAGTGGGACAGGGTGGTGGCAGAGCTGACAGTAATGGTAGTATCAACAGGTCATTTTTGAGCACTCTAGATCACTCTGGCAGTATGCTTTACAATTGGCTGATTAAAATTAAGTGCTTGGAACACATTCCTTGCTTGAGTCGTTCAGAGCGTCATGCTCCAGCTTGAAGCTCTTGGAGGCATTCGCGCATTTGGGCTGGAATCACAACCGAGATCAGACAATTTCAGTCACATGGCTTCTCCAATCCTCAGAGCCCAAGCAGGCTTAAAGGTTGCTGCAAAGTCGGAGCACAGTAGAAACCAGTCGAAGGTACCATAAGTCTCTCCACCCCCAAGAAAGCCCACTGGTCCATTTACACTGGACCAGTTTTGATGGGAGCCAATCCTCACTCTTTGGTCGTGCTAGGCATAGGCACAAGAGCAAGCTGTTGGTTGCTTCAAGCTTGGATTGCCTTTCAGGGTGCGTCAGCTAACTTTAGCCAGAGTTTAAAAATATGCCGATGCACTCTAAGACAATGCGACCAAAATGCATGTTGCTCACTTTTGTATGTAGTGTCATGCTATCTTCTGTATTTTGTTTAATTAGACAATTAGTCAAGCTTAATTAACCAACTTCTGAAGCAATGAAGCTAAGAAAAAAATTCCAATTAGAAAGTTGTAGAGCGGTTTGCAAAATGTCCGAATAAACAGTTTCTGTCTTTCTATCTATTAGGTATCAGTGTTTTTCAGCTTACTGCAGTTGCCTGCAAAATACAAGAAAATACCATGTGACATGTCCGCTTGCGTGCCATGACTGCAGTGCTGCCAAACGCTCCATGTACAAACGAACATAGCATTTAGCTGTGTGTGCTGCCGCTTAAAAGGCAACAGGGCAGTGACGAAGGTGTTGGTTGTGCGATTTACGCCAGCGATGTGCTTTCCTCGCAGTGGTTCATGATAGTGACAAGCAGACGCAGCGGCAGCACACCCGGCTAAATGCTACATTCATTTGTGCGTGGAACGCTTGGGAGCAATGCAATCACGACGCACAAGCGGACATGTCACATAGTGTTTTTTGTATTTCGCGGGCATCCACAGTAAGCTGAAAAACACTAATACTTAATAGATAGAAAGATAGAAACTGTTTATTCAGACGTTTTGCAAACCGCTCTGCAACTTTCTAATTGGAATTTTTTTTCCTAGCTTCGTTGCTTCAGAAGTTGGTTAATTAATCTTGAGTAATTATCTAATTAAGCAAAATGAAAAGATAGCATGACACACTACATACAAAAGTGAGCAACATGCATTTGGTCACGTCGTCTTAGAGAGCATTGGCACATCTTTAAACTCCGGCTAAAGTTCACTGAAACACCCTGTTCTAAAACTAAAAAATTTCTGAAGTTTGATAACCAACTGCTCCATGAATTCTGGCAATGTCTATGAACTGACAGGAAGCTGTTTACCAATGAAATACCATTGCACTGTATTCTAAAGGAAGTTAAAAGTCAACCTGGTAAGTTTTGGAAATTTTTCCAGCATACAAAGGACTAAAATTTACTAAAATAACTTGAATTCATCATCTCATCGACACCAGATTGGTACCACATATTGAATTGGAGGATTAAGAAAAGGGAAGCGTGAGCTGCACTGTTTCTTCCACAATATTCAAACCTTTATTTATACAGAAAATCAACCATCAGCTGCCCTCTGTGTGATCACGACGATAGGCCTGTGAACACCTCACACCTACTGCCAGCTTGCCAAGCTACATCAAATATTAGATGCCATGTTGTCCAAGCCAAGGTCAGCATAAAATATGACAACAGCTTTCAGACATAACTGAATGGCACTTGCTGTCCCACACTTCTCTCTTACATCTGGGAGGCTGGTTTGGATTTCCTGCAGAACTGATAAGCATGCCAATATCTTCATCCCAGTTAGTCAAGACCTTCAGCAATTACTTTAAAGACAAGTAAATTCCTTAAATAGTAATCTACTAGTTCAAGCTGTTTTAGTCTTTTTTCAATATCATGATTAGTGAGGCGAAAAACTAATGCCAACTTGCCATGAGCCCCATGCAAGCCGTGAGGTAGCCACTCCCTGAGCCAACATCCAGGGCCCTTGCTCCTTCCTTCAGGTGATCCTTGAGAGACTCTAGGGCCTGGGCATGCTAGAGACATAGCAGAAAAGCACTCAGGGCAGACAATCAAGAAACAATAACATCTGTTCACAACTGCAGGGCAAACCTTCACGAAGTAGCTAGTTGGTTATTTTTATTCGTACGAGCTTAGCCCAACTCATGCACTAAACTTCTATTTCTTTACACTTTCCTCAAGTTGCACGTACCAATCATCTTCATGTAAACCTTGGCAAATATTGTGACTTGAAAACGAAGTTGAAACCAGCAGGCTTCATGAGAATTAAATTGGCCCAACTTTCTTTTTGTCTACCACAATTTTACAGAAGCAGCTAGTGCACAATGCACACTAACATTTACTAAGACATCATCATCATCATATTTTATGTCCACTGCAGGACGAAGGCCTCTCCCCGCGATCTCCAATTACCCCTGTCCCGCGCCAACTGACTCCAAGCACCCGCAGATTTCCTAATTTCGTCGCAGCACCTAGTCTTCTGTCGTCCTCTACCGCGCTTCCCTTCTCTTGGTACCCATTCTGTCAACCCAATGGTCCAACGGTTATCTACTCTACGCATTACATGACCTGCCCAGTGCCATTTTTTTCTCTTCATGACAATTAGAATGTCGTCCATACCCGTTTGCTCTCTGATCCAAACCGCTCACTTTCTGTCTCTTAAAGTTATGCCTAGCATTCTTCATTCCATCGCTCTTTGCGCGGCCTTTAAGTTGTTCTCAAGTTTCTTTGTCAGTCTCCAAGTCTCTGCCCCATATATCAGCACAGGTAAAATGCACTGATTGTATACCTTCCTTTTCAATGAAAATGGTAAGCTTCCAATCAGCAGATCACGATGTCTGCCGTATGTGATCTAATTCATTTTTATTTTTCTGTGAATTTCCTTCTCATGGTCAGGGTTCCCTGTGATTTTGACCTAGGTAAACATACTCCTTCACAGACTCTAGAGGCTGACTGGCGATCCTGAATTCCTGTTCCCTTGCCCGGTTATTCAGCACTTCTGCATATTAATCTTCAGCCTGTTAAGGTCCTCAATCATTTGTTGTAACTCGTTTGCAGTGTTGCTGAATAGAACAATGTCATCGGCAAACCGAAAGTTGCTGAGGCATTCGCCGTCGATCCTTACTCCTAAACCTTCCCAGTTTAATAGCTTGAATATTTCCGACTCTCTTGTGGTAGCCAAATGCCTCGATCGTCATCTAATTACTAAGTACGGCTTGCAACATGAAACAGAAGTTCCTCAACTATAAAAGCAGCGAAAGTATTTTTATGTGAAAGCAAAACTATCAAGCACAACTGTACAAGTGTGACGCATGGTAAAAGATGCACAACAACATTAACCATATGAAATCAATTGAGACAGATCTACTCTCACAGGTACAAATTTTGTTACAACATACCCAGGAAAACTGCAGAGTTTTATCTGGGCAGTGAGCCCACTAATGACAAGCATATTACATCCATGGTAAATTCACATTGTGCGACAACTGCCAATAATATGCACGGCAAATTATCCCCTGGAGTAACTAGAAATTGCAAACATAAACATAACCCCGTAGAGAGACCAATGAGCTTGGCGACGCACTGGTCAAAAGCAGAAGCAGTAAGAGCACTAAATTCTACAAGATAACTACGAAACGGCGCACGGCAAAGCAACCGGCGTCCCGCGCTGCCTTTTTGAAGCGATGCAAAAAGGGTTCGGCACGCCCCTACATCAACAGCTGGCCGCATCGCCACCTCTAGTCGCCAAATGGAATGCCATTATTCAAGCCCGCCTTCAACAGCGAATCACGCATTAAAAACTGCGTGCTGCTTATTAACAAGGACATACCATGTGTGGTGCGCTGATTGTGACGGCGTATCCGATTCCCTGCGGTGAGTCCATGTAGGGGTTGTGGGGGCAGTAGTTTCCTCTGTCAACGCTACTCATCACGTCTTCAACCTTCTGGCTCCTGATGATTCCATTGCCTGCAGAGAACGGCCACGCCAGTTACGAATTTCCCCAGACGCACGATGCCACGCCGGTTCCCACCGGGAAACATTTGGCAACGCTGCGAGCGAACGCTTCGCTATACTTACGCTTCAAGTTGCGCACCAAATCGAGGTTGTTTTTGCCGTGTGACCTCCAAGCCATGGCAAACGTAGTAAAGCAACACGTTAGGAATACTCCAAAGACAGCTCTGAACAGCATCTACTGTAGGCGGTTTCCACCTAGGGATTAAGAAAAAAAAAAAAAACGAGACGGGCAAACTTACGAAAACATTTGGCCTGACGGCCGAAGGGATTTTGCGGGGTGGGCTTCTCTGCACACAAGAGCCGTGGAACAGGAATGTAGCAAGGATTGCACGCATTCGAAAGTAGCAACAAAACGTAGACGTGGAGGAGAAAAAACTTGCCTTGCTGCGCGGCTCAATCCGACGATGAAGCGCAAAGCGCGCCTCGCGTACCTTCAAAATGCGGCTGCTTACGCCATCGAACGCGCACACATCATGCACCACTGATAGTGCGCGTTTTCGCTAGGGCACCCCGTCCTTTCGGTCGCCCTTCGGCGAGGCAAAGACTCAGCAAAAAAAATATTATAGCGTTACCCTGAATATTAAAAGAAAACTGCACAATAACTGTTTAGTTACATGAAGGTTATTCCACGCGAACGCCGACAAAAAGTTTGGCGTGATGTGCGCGAGAAATACGTCACTTTGACTGGAAATGGAGGCGAACGGAGCGAAGATCGGGCAACGCTGTGACGGCAACAGCTGAGCAGCCGACATGGCGCCGTCGAACAAGCTGCCAGCATGAAAAAGTCGGGAAAATGGAACGTATGGAGGAAGAACTCGCTAAATTTCGCGCACAGCTCAAGGTGAAACAGAAGGCCACCACTGAGAAACAGCCTGAACAGCCTGTCCGCGTGAATTCGGGGTCTCAGAGCGAAAGCAACGATACTGACAGCGATGCCAAGGTGAGGTGCCTGTTTGCATCGCAGAGCCGGCACAGCTGTCCCTCGCTCGCTTGGTCGTTTTCCTATATTTTTCTTCTTTTTCTTTTCAGCCAGACGCATTGACCAAGCTTCGTAAAAGACGCGAACCGATTCAAACGACCATGACTCTGACGCCGTCCACCCGCATAATGGTTACCGACGAACCAGTAGTTGACGAGGCGGCCTGTGGTCGTTGGACCAAGCTCGACGTGGCGACGCTCGTGGCCAAGTTGACGCTGTGGTGCCTGTTGATGACGTTGTTCGTGGTGCTGGAATTCGGCGCCGTGTTTTTCGTGCTCAGTGTGTTCTACGTGATGTTCACGAACTTCCGCAAGAGGCCTCGGTTGCGCGGAGAGCTGAGCGCCTATTCCGTGTTCAATCCGAACGTGGAGGCCATCGACGGCACGCTGACGGCGCAGGATTTGGAGCGGCAGTTGACGATGGGCGTGTTGCCCATGCACTGACGAACGGTGATATGCGGGCAGCAAAACGCGCAGCTCGTTTACATGAGCGGTGCTTGCCGTGCTTACGCGCGCGACTAGCACGTTAGCGTGCTCACCCAAACTTTCAACTGCAGCAAAATTTAACAAGTGTTCATCCAGAATCTTGTGGCAACAAGCTAAACTGTCTATTTTCTCTTTTTTTTTTTTTGTAATATATCAATGCGTGCGTGTGGTTTGTGCTATGCAGACAGTGCTACTTTGCCATATTTTAAAGATAACATAATCTGTGCGTGACTTCTGACGAAATTAATGGCGATTTTGTAACCAGTGCAGTACAAATGGGAAGGAAATGCTTTGCGTCCCTGACCCACAGCACCTACTGAATGCAGTGAGTAAACCCACCTTGTCATTAGAATGTGTCAGCATAGTAGTACTTGCCCATTTTGTCCAGGATAAGTCAGAAGTACACGTCATCTGTGGCATTGTTAGACCAAAAAAGCAACCTCAGTGAAATAAGGAATGGCTTCATCAATTATGGGAGGACAATGTGCAGCCTGTGAAGAAGGCAGAACTTGCAGAGTGGTTTTTCCCTCCGAGTCGACAGCGCCATCATTCTTTCAGTTGAGAAAACTTGCATCATGTCCAGCATCTCTGCACTGTTATGTACAGTGCGGTCTGCTGTTAAAGGGAACAACCCAGTAAAGTTGAACATTGATATGAAGAACACAGATGCAGGCAATTATTTGCTATAACAAAGTAAATAAAATTCTTGTTACTGAAGGCAGACATGCAGGCACGAACACAAGCAGAACAAAACTGACAACACGAGTGTTGAGCACCAACTACCAACAAATGCCATCTAGTATCGGGCGAAATGTTGCTAAGCGACAAAAAAAAGAGGGAAGATACCAACCTTATCAGCGTGTGCTCAAGTAAAGGCAGCGGCAACTTAACAATTTTGGGCATCTGCGGCCACTTGTGAAAGGTTTGGGCATGACAATTCCTCTTTGTGCAACATAATCAAGGGATGACTTATGCATATGCTACCAGTATTGATAATATGCCACGCCTCAACCATAAGGCACACTTTCTTAGTTCTTATGTCTGAACAGAACTATACCGTCTGCAAATATTGAAGTACACTTGCCATCACAACAGAGTAACAAAAGGTTAGACGATGTTCCACGGGTCAATTAACATTTATGCTTAATCCGACCGATGGCCTATGTAAAAGCAACCACAGCTAGAAGGAACTTTATAAACTACACCCATACAGCATTATGTTGTGTTTGTATGCTTTACATAACACCTGTCAGGTCTTCTCTTGCAGTTTAACCGGTGTTTATCTGTGCTGTGACAGATCTTTTTTTTAACTTGTTTTCAGGCATAAACACGATATTATTACCAAGGCTGTCATGTCAAGATTAAGCTGTAATCGGTCCCAAAGTACTAATCTAATGCTCACTTTAACTGTGAGCCATACTGTATTTTTAATTTCTTCTGGATGAAACAGGTAAATACTGCATCTCAGCATAATAGAGGAATTTTGCACCTCCGAGCAGAACCTGCAGAGTGCAAACGAACTGCAGCAGTTTAACTGAAACAGTCATCTATACCTGGCTGCCTTATAGACTCAGTTGGCAGTAAGCTGTATGCAATAAGATTCCAAATGCTAGTCAAACAGCTTTCCAACTTTGACTTTATTTTTGCATGCATAGGCAAATAGTGCCCAGTGAAACAACTGGATGCAATGTGATGCAAAAAAAAAAAGAAAGAAAGAAAGCTGCTCAGCAGCATGCCAGCCACAGTATATTACAGAGATGTATGTACAGCCCCATCAATCAGTACTATTTACAAGCCTTTCTAGGAAAGTCACCCTGAATTGTTATTGTTGCCTACTGGCAGTTGCTCCAGCGGCAAGGCACCGGATTTTCAATTCATGGCTGTCACAAGCCCGGGGAACTTCTTGCTGCTTCCACTATATCCACAAGTGCTCCGTAGCTTGGAACTTTTGATTTTGGGGTCCCGAGTTCCTCCATCTGTTCAAATAAATAAAACAGCCTTGTCATCAGCAGTACTAAGATGTCGCTACTATAATACCAGTTCATTCTTACATTGGAAAATAAATTTTATATTAAGTCAAACCTCATCAAGCCTTTTCATGTTTCACCTAGTTTCTATATCAAGAACTTCTCATTTTTCTAACGTCTTGTGATGTGTCCACTCATACCTTAAATGTAACATTTCAAGCAGGCTGCTTCATATATCCACGCTTTCTAAATATCAACAAAATGTTTTGTCGTTGACGTATAACAACTGGCTTTGGCAGGTCCTAAATTTGTGAACGCTTGCTCAGCAAGTGGACACTAAGCAAAAAAGACTGGCGATTCATAAAGCAGTGTTAAATACGCATGCAATGAAATACGAGTGTTTTTAAATGAGAAGCTAGGATAGGTGTATCTGAATAAGATCGCCATGAATTACATTTCCATTACATTTTTTTCTTCCTAGTTATGCACTGTTTCTGCATGAATGAATTGGTACACCACCCTTTTTTGCTGGTCTGTCATTTGCAGATATGTGCTGTTAAAGAGCTTTACCATGCTCATACATACAGTTGAACCTTGATATATCAAATCTGAAGGGGATCACTACAAGTTCAATATATAGGTAATTCGATAGATAAAATAAAAATGTTATGCAAAAATCTTCAAGGCTATTTTAGAGCTGTTTGTTCTACACAATGATTTATTATATATGGGTTCGATATATCTGGGTTCAACTGAATTACTATCGGTAGAAAACCTGGTTATTAGAGATGTACCTAGATAAGAGCAGTTCAGCTGGTGGCACAGAGTTTAATCAGAGAGGATACACAGCCTATTAATGCAGACACCGACCACATTACAATTAGCCGCTAGTGTGAAGCTTTGGCAGCAACAGGATTGTTAATGCCCAGTTTTTCTGGTCTTCAACGAGAACATGTATGTAACATAAAAATGTCTCTAGTAGACTGTGGTTCTACGAAGCATCACAAGATGGCACTACTAGCATTACTGTTATCTGCACACTCAGTAACCCAGTAATTTTTTAAACTGCAATACGTACAAGGGCAAGGTTCTGTTATGTGCCGAACTACCAGTACTGCAGCTCCACCAACACGTGTCTTAACATCCATGACAACATCCACATGAAACTATTTGCCCCCTTCCCCCAACGCTGAGTAGCAGGTCAGAACATTAATTCAGGCCGACCTCTCAGCTTTTCTATCATAATGCTCTCTCTCTCTATTGCCAGAATAATTTTGGCAGATACATGGCGCAAAGCTTCAAGCCAATGATAGGAAGTCCATTGTGCCGTAAGCTATGTAACAACATGGTGAATAGTGCCTTGTCCTCTCTTCTCTCTTAGTTGTCATCTTTGTGTGCTTTTAGTTTCAAGATGCAAGTAAACCATAAACCAGCTAGCCCAGCTGTCCATTCTGTTATAGTTAATAGGTAGTGACCGGCTAGTTGGTGATCCATGATTTTGGTGAAGCAGCGCAATTGGAAAAAGACGTTCGCACAAACACGAACGATCATGTACTCACCATCCATGCTAGTGCGAACGTCTTTTTTCAAGTGTGTTGCTTCACCAAGATCACAGTCCATAGAGCCCCAGGTGCAAGAGCTCACCTTGACACCAAAATGCTCGACATCGATGTAGAGCTGGAGGCGGATCTTGTCGTCATCTGAGGCAGCCCCTTCTGGCAGTGGTGTTCTGTCACGAGCTCGCTTCAGTCTCTTCAAGCTGTCTTCCATTTTCTTTACCGACACAAGTACGTCCTTGGTCACCGTCATGTACCTAAGAAGGTGCCCAGCAATTTCAGTGTCTGAGTCACAAAACACTCTCGTAAGGAAAAAATTTTTTTTTTTAAATTCTCATGTTGCAAAGGAATAAGAGCTGCAAGGGTCAACTATTTTCTGTCCATGGAAAAACAAGAAATTTCAGGCAGCCTCAGTACACACAATTTTATTGTCAGTAAAAGTTATTTATGAAGCTCTCCTGCAGAGTATCAAAATATAAATTAAAGAAGATGGCTTTTCGATGATGCGCTATAGCACAGTTGAACTTCGGTATCACAAACCTCAATTTCTAATTTATAAAATTCATAATTTAAAAAAAAATGTTTTACTTCCTATTCAGCTTTCTTGATTGCAATGTATTTTTTATCAAAAATAAGCAAAACAATTTTTAATGCAGTTTTGGTTTAACGATGTCCCTATACACCCCAGGCCAGAGACCTAGCTAATCTAGCCAGAGTACTGAACATCTCCCAGCAGTCTCAAATTACTTATGTACATAAATGGTCTAACAGTACTGCTGCGATATTGCATGTCTCGCGCACTAAACACATACAAGGTCAAATTAAGAATGGCACTCACTGTTTCGTGACCTCTTCAAGCACCGACACAGTCCAATCAATGTCCCAATTCAGATTTGGATTCTGGCTGCTCTGGTCCTTTAAGGTTGCTAGCGGCAAAAGGATCTGCTGGACATAGCTGGATGGCTTTGATGGTACCTGTAGAGAAGCAACCACAACAAAAAATTATTTAACAATTAGGACGCTTGATGAAAGGTAACAGCAACATTTGATAACCTTCACAGAAAATAATGTCCATGGCTTTCAAATGTTAAGCGCTGTTTTGTGGACACTGAAAAAAAACTGAAAAGAAGAAGAAAAAGACAGTACCTGTCTGAACACATAAACAGGAATGTATGTTAAAATCGATTAAATGTTACAAAGAATGTCATTAAACCTTTACATCACTACTGAAGAGGCAGTGAATTCATTGGGTATGTGAAAAAAGTTGTAGGTCTGCAATTATAACTTGTTTATTCCAAGAGATTCAGAAGTTTAGTACTTTACAGTCACAAAGATTGCATATTACTTGCACATTAAAAATACAAAAGGTGCACCGAAGTGCAAGACAATGAGTAACTCACAATACATGACTGAGATGAAAAAAAAAAGGAAAAAAAGTCAACTGCAATGTATCACCTAAATCTTTTCTTGCACAGAGCCTGCATATTTTGTGGTTTTCTCTCTTTCATCACAAATATGTGCACCAATACGCAATTACCATTACAGGAAGATTTCGAGATTTTCATAAATAAAATGCCTTCATTAAAATATGTGTTAGGTTCTGTTCTTTACTAATGGTTCCATTCGCGCAAGTTCTGTGTCCGAAATAGAGTGAGTGAAGGAGGGAGGGAGGGAGTAAGATAGCCAGGAATCGAGCCCACAATTTCCATGCTCGGCAGAGCAGTGCCATAGCCAGTGAACTCCCATGGCAAGTGTTCAGTTAAAAATAAAAAAACTGAATTTCCCACTGACCTCTCGATTTGTCCTACGGTAGAGGCGTGGAATGTCGGGCACCATTTTGAGCTGGACACAGCAGGCCTTGGTGACGTCAGATACCAGGCGGGCAGAAATGCTGGGACCCAGGTTCACAAGAAGCTGAGAACACTCATCCAAGCCCTCTGTGGAAATGTGTTTTTGAAGAACAAGGCAGACATGCTTTTAACCAAAAGCCAGAGGGCATGAAGCAGACATGGACACACTATACTTATGTGCATACAAAGCCCAAACTGTTTCAATAACAACACACAGTATGTCTGTACAGAGCCCTACCTTTCAGAAGCTGAAATTCTGTGAAGCCAGTCTGCTGCAGTCTTGGCTGGACTGTGTCAGTAAGGAGAGATGCCAACTGCAGCAGCAGAAGAAACAAGAGACTGGTTTTCAAACAATTATATTTGCTACCATGTTTGTATACGTAGATTACACAGAGACCTGCAATGGCCGCAGAGGCCAACAAAGAACCTCACAATAAAAAACATACAAAGAAACACAAGGCACACGGCTTTACTTGAAACATACACACACTTTTGTTTTTCAGATGTAGAAGTGATAAGGTAAAGGGAAATTAATGCAGACGAAAAAACCACTTGCTGGCAGAGGGAACCAAAAGCACGTCTTCTACATTATGGTACGACTGCTGTTCTCTGTCCACTTTCTTGTTATTTGTGTATGTGCACAAGAGCCGACCCTGGGAGTGTTAGCTAGCTCCCCCCATGGCCATGGCAGTGGCACATCCTCGTTAATTCCAGTTGTTATGTAGTACGTGAACAGCCATCGCCATAGCTCAATTATTAGAGCGTTATATGTGTAGTGCGGGAGACATGGGCTTGGCTCTCATTGGCAGCAAG
Organism: Dermacentor albipictus; assembly: GCF_038994185.2. Taxonomy (NCBI): domain Eukaryota; kingdom Metazoa; phylum Arthropoda; class Arachnida; order Ixodida; family Ixodidae; genus Dermacentor; species Dermacentor albipictus. The sequence continues at coordinate 10,461,074 of NC_091827.1, forward strand.
TTGTTTTTTCGTCCACTTTAATTTCCCTTTCCATTCTGATTCCTGTATATGTTTCAACTAAAAACCACAGGTAATTTCCCCTGTGCTTTCCTTGGCTTCATTATTAGTTGGCATGATGTTGTAATCACAAACTAGTACTTCTTTAGACAGAAATGCAAGCATGCCACATAGGCTCACTATCTCAGTACTATTACTTAAGCCACAGCAACATTAGTCAGGGACTGTAAGCAAAGTTATCGAGTTCAAAGACAGTTACACTTCACCTTAGACGTTTTGTAAGAGATGTCACAATTTTTACAACTACCCTTGGTGATTCAAGTTGCTGTATACAACCTGCAGGCAACGAAGCACTTTCAAACAACATTTTTGGCAAATGTTTTAAAGTCTATGCTTAAGGACCACACAATTGTTATCAAACCTTTGTAACATTGAATAGATTGATCAGAAACTATAAATCAGTTTTCACTGGTAGACTGCCTTCAATACTGTGTACTAGTGCCATCTCTAATCCTGGCTGCATAACTCAGATTCTAACTCTAATGACCATGTGTGTGTCGAGCGCAGAAGTAAATGCCAGGAGATGCAAGGTCCATGCGGAGAATGCAAACGTCAGGGGACACGAGAAATTGGAGCACCCCTGCAATTTCTACAGCAAGAAAAGTTTGGCTATAACATGGAAAATGACAGCCAAATTTACTTTTCTTTCCTTTTCTTTTTCTTTAACTTTTACACACATACCATGGCACCAATGACATCAGTCTGATGTCACAGGTTTTGCGGTACTTTCACACAGATTACCACATCTCATATTATGCTTGAACGCATCTGACGTGTAAGCGTCATGAAAACAACACTGTGTGGCTTACCTTAGAGGCAACATTCTGGACATCGCAGTGAAGCATCACAAAAAGGACAGGGCCCTGTGGGTTTGCAAGGTCAATTGATGCGTCGCAGCTCCCACCATCTTCACTGTCTCCAGCCTCAGGCCCTGAAGTCGCTTCCTCTCCGACCCCCGACCGGGTGGCATACTGGTGCAGCCAGCCCCGGTGCCGAGCTAAAAGCTGCAGGGTCAGCTTCCAAAACCGGTGCGACAGAGGTGGGAGAAAGACGTCCTCATCCCAGCAGCGGCGCAGTGCATCCCAAAGTGTCTCGTGACACAGAAGCAAGAACTCGTCACCTGCACGTTTCGAGGATGGTTGTCACAGATGTGATGCAACCAACAGTGAGTGAAAGTGACACTGGACAACAAAGACAAAGACGAGCTAGAGTTGTGATGACTAGCGCCACTTGTTTTGTGTAACTGAATAATTTACCGTGCCAGTTGATCGGGCTCAACATGACGTCTCCATAATGCAACATTACCAGTATTGCAGAATAGAAATAAAATGCAGCAAAATGAAGGTGGCAAATGGACTTGAATGCATGTCCTTTTGTAACACTGTAATGCCCAAACACAGTCCCAGATCATCTTTATTTCTGGCCACTGGAAGATTTGTGTGAAATAGACAATGAGATGTTTCTTGTTAGAACTTATCTGGTATAGTAATAAATTAGTAATTAGTAATTGGTTTGCAGAACTACGCATAACTGAAAATTCACTCCAGCATATAAGAAATGCTAACTACAAGCTATATGTTAAGTTTCCCAAGCTCAAATAAACATTTAGATTAATCAAACTCAGTGTATCATACATGTATGATACTATGTTGAGCATTACAGGGTTTGCGTAAGCTGTCAAATTGGACTCATTACAGCCCATTAAAGAGACCAATAAACAACTGACTGGACTGCAACTATCATGGCATTAACCTTTAAAAGCCCGCAATTTACACTCACCTTTGCTACGCTGTGAGGGTTGAATTATGGCAGCTTCCAGCTGGCAGGCTATCTCTTGAAATCTGTCGTGAAAAAGGTTGGCAAGAGAGAACAACCACCTGTGTTAAAAGTATGATCATGTTTAAGAACGGCATCAAGAATGTAACTGCAGTAATCACAATTACTTGCTTTAAGGCACACTAAGCAAAACATTAGGTCAGTTAAACTTCCAGACTATTCACTCTAAAGTATATCTGTGATTCCATGGCAAAGAAAAGCTGGCAATTGGCAGAGAAAATAATGCTCCAGTCTACCTTTTTAAACTTTTTGCCCATACCAAAGCGTTGATGACATTGCCGTTAGGTCACGGATTTTACAATTTCTGTTTGATATTATGAAACTCGTAGAAATAAAACAGGTGTAAAAATTCACATGGACACTCAAGAGATGCATACGAGAATGAACCCACCATTCTTTCTTATAGTCATATCAGTTCTTGTGTCCATGTCCCATGCCTCTTTTTGTATTCTGAATTAATATGTACCAAACTCTGTTGGCACACTGTTTTCATACATTCTGATGATGAGCCAGTAAAGCTGAATTACATAAGGTGGCCAATTCAGCATTTCATCCAATACGAATTCACCAGAAAGTACCAGAAAGCACCTATGCTTGTTAACTTCCACTTATATTTACATTTCGGGTCTCACAAATTAATTTTGCTTCTCCTGCGGAGGTAAAATCAATAAATTCACTATACTATATGCATACACACAATTTTTGCAAACAGGGAAACATGAACTATGTGGATTGAGTTGACCTGGAAGCACATGTTCAGAAGCTATGCAGGAATGCCCCCTCCTTCGAAACACAGGCAGTGGCCTTGCAATTATTGCACATACGGTAATGTCTCACATGTGCTAACAGTATGTCATTGCCCGCACCTTATCTGGAAGTAGATTGCGAGGTTCCACTTGGACATGAAATGCACGTAGCATGGCTGGGCCCGCAGGCTCTCCACCTGAGAGACATTGTAGCAGAGGCGTTCGAGGCGCTCAAGGAATGCCAGGCTGGCCGAGAAACGCTGCTGGAAGGAATTGGGGTCGCCCGCGTTGAACACCCATGGCAGCCGCTCTTCCAGCATCGAGACCAGCTCTGGCAATATCGCCCTCTCCAGGAACGCGTACCCGCTTGCATTCGACTCTGCAACACTGCACACAAATCGATCAGAAGAAGGCTGTAAAGTTGTGATTAGTGGAAGTGGGTCTTGGGTCCACCAGAATAATCGGGAGAAATCAGACACAGTTAAACTTTGACATAATGAACTTCAATATAACGAAATTCTCAATATAACGAAGTGTTTAACTTTTCATAACCTCTTGTCTATAGAACACCATGTATTTGGAACATCAATATAACAAAGTTTGTTTGTATGTGATTTCAATATAACGAAACTTCACTTCCGCCACAAAGGAATGCCGAGACAATAAATGGAAATTTCCACGGACGCTGACAGTCAAGTGATCGAATTACAAGCGTCTGCTTCCAAACGCACCTCTCAATGAGTGTGTGGCGCGACAAAAGTGAACGCCGCAGTGGAGTCACATCTTGTTCCGTATAAAGTCCAAGTGCGATAAGATCTTATCATGGCCCACGCACTTTGTGCTTTAGGTACAAGTGAAAGTGTGCAAGGGTGAGACAAGAAAGATGGTGGCTTCACAAGTGCCGCCTTTCCGCACAAGCAAAGGAAAAAAGGAGAGGGGAGTGTGCGAGAGAAGCGGGGGTAAGTTGGCGCTTGCTTTGCGATTTCTGGCACACGTCTCGACAATGGCTGCACATGCCTCTAAGCACAGCTGCGCACTCTGCTTTAGAGGTGATCTGCCGCATGTGCAAAGAGTAGGCGTGCCGTGACAGTGTGGCATCCTGTTAGCTGTCTTCCCATGTGTTTAGTTTTGGAGGTTGTGTAATCTTTGAGTTTCGGTGGCTCGTTGGAACGAGAGGCAGATAAAGCATTCACTCTCCGCTGCCGGCGCTTTTTATGATAGCGTCGTCCAAGTGCTAGCGATGCTATCAGCTTCGGCGGCAGAGTGCAAGCGAAAGCACGGCTGGCTTGACTCGTACCGCTGATCTGAAGATATTGTCGACGTGGCATGAAACCATATCATTTGTCGCGGACTCCCAAATTCATAAAAATAAATTGTTTTCTCATTAAAATTTGCTTCTTTAGATTGCCCGATAATTCGGAAAATTCTGCGGCCCCTTTCCTAGTAAGAAAAATTGTTGGCAACTTTACATATTTGCATAAAATGTGGAATTTCGATATAACGAAGCAAATTGCCAATTTTACCTACTTTGTTAAATTGAGGTCCAACTGTACTTAAAACTTCAGGTACTTAATTGACCTTATTACTGTAGTATAAATAAAATTAGATTATGGAGATCACATGAGACACCACGACGAACAAGAGCACATGAGACCCCACAAAGTACAGGTGGTCTAAGATGGCAGGTCCTAAAACATAGCCTCCAAGATCTTCAGCGCATTATGGGTGCCACCCAATCTCACAGGTTATGCCCAGGCATCATGCTTGTTGTCAATGTTCGGTTCTTGTAGCATCTTCGGCAAGCAGTAAAAATGTTTTTTTTTTGTTTTTTTTTGTTGTTGTTTTTAATTTCAGTATCAGAAATGTAGATTTCTGCAAACTTTTCGTGATGCATGTATTCGCACAGCGGCACTTCCATGTTTACATTATCTGAAATTAAGTTTTTTATGCAGCTGGTCTTTAAAGTGGACCTATACGTAAGTACTTCATCATTTTTCTATTCTAGCTTTGTCTATGTGAGGTTGGTAATCAAATCTGCAACCATCGTGCTCAGCAGTAGGATAACAGGGCAAAGTGCTGAACTATGCAAAACTGAAAAGACTACAGAAGCAAGGGGGGCTAAGAAGACCATGCACCTGGCAGCTCCGAGGGTGAGGTCTAGAAGCGTTTGGCACCTGGTGCTGAGAAACATCATGACCTGGTTGTAGATGCCATCCAGGCCAACCTCCTGAACCACTTTATCTGTAACCATCTGGTACAAGAAAAAAAGAACAGATCAATTGCGAGATCACCCGAGTGAGCCCGAGTGAGAAAATGCTGTATGTGCACACACACACACAAAAAAAATCCAAACGCTGGAACTTTGCACATTACTGTGCACACTAGATCATACTTATAATGCCTCCTGTATGGGAAGTGGAACACCTGATTAAATTATTAGTTTGTTAGTTTTGTTATTTGAAGTCAGGAGGGTCACTTTCAGCTTTGGGACCTCCTGCATATTCATGTAAATTTCTTATGGATCAAATAAACTGCAAAAAAGTGCCATTGTTTTCATTGTGTGCACAATGCTAATCAATTGCCAGGTCCAAAGTTGGCCAGGGCTACTGCCAGTAGAAGGCTCCAGGTTAATTTTGTACACCTGGTCCATTGGAGCCTAAATACACTAAAACCTCGTTGATGCGTACCCACTTAATAAAGCAATGAATGGGACAAGTTCATGATTGCGGTTACTGATTGTGCCATGATTACGCTTAGTATTATGTGGACGGACATTCTTTAGTTCTTTTATCAGTGCAATACACTAAGCGTAATATAATCATGAACCACTTACTAAGTATTTCCGGTTTAAATATAGTCGCGATGAATTCCCTACCCTGTCACCATTGAACAACATGTACTGGCCAACCACTTAAGCCGTAATTGCATACCGCATGCCATACGGTTAGTGTGTAGTATTCACTCAATTTTTCGGGGTGTACAAGTGTGGAATCAGCAAAACGTTGGGCATGCCGACCATAGAAAATGAAATTGTGGCACATGGACTGCAGCTACCAATGATAGTGATGTCAAAACATCATAGCCATGATGTGTTTGCTGCTCCCATAAGTTTTGGCACTTCCACGTCATCTACGATGACGACGTGGAAGTGGATGATGGCCCTTTTGTATTCGATGTGGCGCGTGCGTTGACTGCCATGAGGGTGTTTGCAGAGAAGTGAGGCCTGATGGCGAAGCTGGCACACGGTTGAGGATGCCATTGTCGCTGCAAGGCTGTTATGGCGGCAAGGGAAAATCACAGATATTTTGCTGCTTGCTCCTAAATAAAGCTTGTCTGTGTGTTTGTACGAGTGAGAATGAAGACAGTTGTTTTTTGGCCTGTAAGTTTATAGCCACTCACCCGCCATTGCCAGTTAATTAGTACATCGCTTAGTGCATACCTGGTCTACGTTCCTCCCCAGCTACATATTAACTAGGTTTTACTGTATGAGGGAACAATAAATGTGTCTGTACTTGTATTTCAGTGAATGCCGAATACACTAAAAATGCACACAGAACACACAAGTGGCACTGGTGTGTTGTGGGCGGATTCTCTGCTGAATGTTCATGCTGGTTTATCCTGATCTGAGAAATGTCATTGTGCCAACAATCCTCATTTTCCATGCTTGTTTGACCAAGCCACAAGTGTGGTAAGTGTGCACTTGTGAAGTGTTCACTCCAACTACCTCGGCACACATTCCCACATCTGCTCACACACAAACAAAAAATTTGCCAGTGTGCGCTCAAGAACAGTCCAGCTGTGCTCTTGCGCTTGCTCCTGTACAAAAGTGCATAAAGAAAAAAAAAAACAGGCCTTCAGTAGGATGACTGGGTAGTGGCGTCAAGCCTTGCCCAAAACCCTGTGGCCTAATAGCACATTGTGTTCTTGGACTGCACTCTATAAAAATGTTATGTTGTTCAAAACAAGCTTCATTAGATTTCACACTTTCATTTTTACTGCGACGGCAATCAAAGGCTGGAATCAGTTTCATGTGTCTGTCAATTCACCCTTTCCATTATGCTGTTAAGATTGTGTTGCTGCCATGCCACTGGCTCATCTTCGGCTTCACCCTCTACATAAGGTGGAGTAAATCAGTACTTTACCCCTGCCAATGAGATTTTAACTAATCTTCCTGCAGCAATATGCAGTTGGGAGCTGGGCGCACTAACCACTGTGCTATTGTGCTGTTTGCATGCTTGATAACGTGTGCAGGGTTTTGCAACCTACACACTCCGAGGGTGGTGAGGTCTGTGCATGTATTTCTGAGGCCACAACAGGCAACAATGTAGCAGACGAGGTTGATACGTGCGTTACAAAGAAGTAACTCTTGAGAGAATGGCCGTTCAGAGCCAAAGGAATTGATAAAGACGGCTCATTTTTCTTTTAATGTACATGGTTGCAGCTACTGTGCACTGTTCCTCTGTACACTACAAATTGCTAGCTAGTGTTTATCAATTGCTTCATCTTCGGTAACCAGTGCAACACAGTTGATTAGTATGAGGGCGAAGATGGTAGCCTGCTCAAAACAGCGTTCACAGTCGCACGTACTGCAATGCATTCTGATATGCGATGGCCTTATTCTTGCTGGCTCTTTCATGGCCCATTTTGACCAGGCTACCACCTTTCACTGTCACAGTAACCAAATCATGATGGAAATAGTCAAGGCGCACCATACATGAAAGAAAAAAAAAACATTTGTGCTTCAGTCATTCTTCAGTGTCATTGTCGTGCAATGAATTTAATTTTCTGGACAACGCTTTGTAGGGTCAGGCTCGATCTTCGCACACACAATCTCGATGTCGAGGTTGCATGAGAATGCACCCAGAAATGGTTGTATGCTTGTTATATTGCATTCAGAGAGTTTATGTGACGTGTTTGTGTTTATAAATTTGTTTTTATTTCACCAAGCTTCTGGGCTGCAAGTTCAGCGCCTGTCCCATCACTTTCTTAGCTCTTGTCTTAGTCTGTGTTGCATTGGTTACCAAAGATGAAGTTAAACCAAAACGTCCGAATGTCAGTTTCGTTGAACTTATTCATGACTGTTTATGGAGTCCTCTCTCAACACTAAACATTCAAGTGACCTTAATTCTTCCCTTAATGCCTTGCTCTTGCATCTGGTGTCAGTTGTTTATGCTGTGCACATCTATATGTGTGTGTGCATCAGCACACACACACATACACATTCACATGTGTGTGTGTGAGTGCACCTGCATCATACATCTCACTTCTGCCTTAAGGCCTTGTTCAAGACTTCTGGTGTTCTGGACATGAAGAACAGTGCCCTTCTACACTAGTCGGCGCTGGCATCTACTTCTTCCTTCTCACATCTTTCCAGCACTGCGTCATTTCAAGGTGCTTTAATAACTAGACCAAATGTACACATTACTGCAAGGGTTCTGCACTTGGGATCAAAAGCATTCACATTCCCAACCAGATTTTGAAGCTCCTGCAGGAGAAGCTTAGAGAATTTGTGCTTATATCAGAAGAAAGTCATTGTTAGACATTCACAAGTTCAAGAGACATGCAAGTGAGCTTCTTTTATTTTCCTTTTAATGGCTATGAAATGAAAGATATCTTGAAAACACAGTGATCTCTCCAAGCCTATGCACCCACCTCATCTAGGGCAGGCGCAACAACGCGCTTGCGGAAGAGCTCCTCCACGGCCTCCACTCGATCGAGCGTGGCACAAATCCTCAGCACAGAGCTGAGCTCAGGCTGGCTATCTATCTTGAGGCCACGTAGGAAGCTGTCCTCCAGGTGCCTCTGAAGCAGCTCAGTCACTGCATTCACCCTCTGTAAAAGAGATAGATCAGGAAATTGCAGACAGTTGTAGCCTAAAAGTAGAACAGCATTAATGCTCTGTAAACGGGCAAATCAAGAAACCCCAAATTGGCATGGCTATAAAAGCAAGGTCAACTTACTGAACAAACAAGAAAAGGTTTTAGGAAAGCTTTCACAGAAAAATAAACATAAGTGAAATAGGTGGGAATTAAAGGCAGTACTGTAAGTGTGCTCAACAATAAAATGTAATTATTTAAAGGAGTCACTCATGTTCATCACTCCTGAAGAGCTACCTTATACTTGTGCAAGGGCTGCATCCACGTAAGGGCCAGGTCGCACCCCCAACTTGGCAGCCCAAAATTTGGAAAAAAAGAATTCCAACGGAGAAGCAATCACATTCGGTGAATTTTGCGCGCACCTTGGTGAATTTTTTGTGCGCTGTATACTTCCGCTTGCCACTACTAGGTGGTGAGAGCTGCGCAGTGACCTCTGATGCAACGGTATATTTGCGGATTTGGGGTGTGCACAAGTCACTGGCTGCGCTGGCACCATTTTGATCAAAGGTTCGGTCCCGTGTAAGGGCCGCGCTTCGGCGAAATTGTGGCAAAAAAAGTTCAGCCCTTACACGAGTCTATACACAATTAACATGAGCAATGTTACTTTCTGTTATATTTACTTCAAAGTTGTTACGTTTCCTCGAGTTATCAGAGCACCCAAATAATATTTCTAACTGCGTACTCCCGTTATACTAGCGTTCCTCCAACGAAACAAACACTCAGCTTACCCAGTCTCATTTTGTGCCGGCAGTATCTTCAATAGTGCTTTGTCACATATTTTTTACAAAATATTCTATTCAGTCCCTTCAACATGACTTACTCTATCAGTTATTGTATGGGGCAACTCCTAATGATTACACCCAAGAATTGGCATGCTATCATAAAACATCAACATTTACTCCGATTCATTTGCGCTAAAAATCCCTAATGACTGGAACCAGCTCCCAGAATCTGTCACTACCCATCTCTAATGCTATGATCTTTAGGATAACCACAAAGGCACATATCTGATCTTCAGTCTACTGAGAGTATAAAAACAAGTAAATAAAGAAGGACAGACACAGAAGAAGACCACACGTATATTGTTGGTGCCCCATACCTCGGCCAGCGCTCCAGCCAGCTTGACCTGCTTGCATTTGCTGAGGTAGAAGAGGACCTGGTTCACTTCTATGGCCACCTGCTCCACTTGCTCATTGGTCCACCTATTGAGAGAATCTAAATCTTAGTCCAAAGCCAGCTCACAATGAACATGCTGATGTCATTGTACCTCAAATTAGTTCCCCACGTGGCAAGATCATGTTGTGGCAGCACTGATAGCAAACTTGGTACGTACAGTCTTGCTCTGAGGTACCCACCTATGTTTGTTCATTACACTCCACACCACACCACACCACTTCATGCAGAACCATTCCTAGCGCATTATTTCTTAATATACAACATTGTAAGCGAAGCTAATCTGTACAATTTCTTATGCAACGTAATGGGTTTTATGGCTAGCAAGGTAACCCCTTCTTGTGCAAATAAAATGTTCAAACATAAAAGCACCAAAAATGAGCACACTTCCTGCGGTGACGAAAGAGTTAAGGGCTTAGTAGACATTACAGCCACTGTGCACATACTAAAAGTAACTCGCATGTTTATCCTGTGATCACAGCCATACACGCACAAAGGGTACTATGTATATTGACACGTGTACTTATCTTTATCGGGCAACCACGTTTCGCCGCTTAACAACTGTAATCGCACAGCGAGGGACGCGCCTGAATGTATCCGATGTTTCTGGAATGTTATAGATGCTTCTACCCGGCTGTCTGTTGTCGCCGAACCTTGTGTTATCTGATTTCATCGCGTAACGCGAATGGTGTAGAACTTTGTGGAAGGCACACGGGTCCGAACAATTAGTCTGGAACATTCGACGACTGCTCTATAAAAGCCGACGCGCTTGACCCGCTGATCAGATTTTCGACGATCGCCGACTGTGTTCGCCGCTATCGTTGTGCTTTAAGTGTAGCCTGTTTTGTGGGCACAGGTTCGCCCAATAAAAGCTAGTTTTGTCTTTCACAGTACTGCTACTGTGTTCTTTCTTCACGGTCACTACCACGTGACAATATTCATCTGCACGAATTACAAGTGTACACATGCTGACAATCAGTAATGACACTGACGCTACCTGCAAACATCTTGAACTTCATCATAGAAAAATATATTATAGTGGTTCTACACATAAATCTCTCACCTGTCCATGTGATCTGGAGATGGTAGAAGACGCTCAATCTTGTCTACACTCTTGGAGACAGCTATCGCCTGCTGCAATAAAGCCTGAACAAAGGTAGAAAAACAAAGTATGGAAGCGGTTGCTTAAGCACAGCTTCAGCTAGACAATGCAACAGCTCCAAGTTTTAGTCATCACCGTATGCCTATTTTGTGTCCCCTGTAGAATGAAAACACCTCTTATAGATCTCAGCTTACCCCTATAGCTGTAGTCACATGACAAAGTAAATCGCGATTCGAGCTTGCAGATATCAGATCACAGGATCATACGTCACCCAATCCTGCTGCACTCGGTGTGTCCTTGTGAAAAAATTCATGATATGGCCAAAAGCCAAATCACTGCTGGGATTGTCGGCAAGAAATGCCACAATACTGATGGCGAAATGCTTCTAGAGGTCAGCATATTCAATCAAGTCCAAGTCACTATTTGAATTAAAACCCATGCAACCGGTATGTAGCTTCTGCCGGTTAGCTTGGTGGTCGCAAGTGAATGTGTGCAGCGTTCCAACGCGTTTGCATTATCGCCAATGCATTGGAGAGAGAGAGAGAGCAGTGCTTATGCCACTGCCATCTGCTTTTCTCCACTGTCATGTGAATTCCAGCTGCGAAGTGATCTGATGTATGCCACATGTCACATGACCGATTTATCCATAATCCCATTCATCACGTGAACCCAGCTTATCTTTTATCAACTGACACCATCTTATGTCTGCAAATTTCCTAATCTCTTCACACCCAATTTGACCTATACGATGATCAACAGAGTTTCCCTTCCCTTGGTATCCATTGTTATTCTAACAGCCCATTGGTTATCAGCTCTATGCATTACATGTCCTGTCGAGCTCCCACTTCTATCTCTTAATCTCAACTAAATATCAGCTGCACCCTTTTTCTAATTCATACAGTGCTCTGCCCACCTCTTAATGTGATGCCTATAATTTTTTATTCCATTGTTCATTTTGCATGCTTCTTGGCATTCTAATTATTCTCCAAATTTCAATAAGTACGAGCTTGATGCCATGCACTAAATGCCTATGCTCGGCACAAGCGCTGTTAAAGACAAAAGAACTGAAAGCTGGGCCAGTTGGTCATTGTTCATGGTAAAAACTGCAGCGTGCACAAGCACAAGAGACGAAGGGCACAGGTAGTTTACAAACGAGTGCTGTTTACAAATAAGTGCTATTTACAAACAGTGCAGTGCTTGTTTATAAACTATGTGTGTCCTTTGTGGGCACTGCAGTTTTGCCATGCATACTCAAAGGGCCTCACGAGTTCTCCTGCGATCAGAAGTTGCAATACATTTGATCAACAGACAAAAAATAAAACATTGCCAGTATAATGGAACAATCCTTTGCCTTTGATTCTATCCCCTATTTATCATTAACCACTAACGACTGGTAAATTTCGCTGATAACATAGGCAAGGTGCAGTTCAAACCCATGATAAAGTGTGAACAGGAAAAAGTTTGGATTAGAGCCGCTACATTATCGCGGCCCATGACTTCAACATGATTACATCAAAGCTAACTGCAAAGCGTAATAGCTGGCGTTCATGATTGAGAAGAAGCATTGTAAAAATGCACACGGTCAGAAAAAAACTGTCCTGTATTTTCGCTTCTTTTTTTTTCTGTTTGTCTCCATGTCCAGAAACAGCATTCTACTATACGCATATGGCAATGGAACTGTCGATCATACCGCCCTCGACACGCCAATCTACAAGAATTCGTCAAGCTGAATCAACCCGACGTCATAGCACTACAAGAAACGAATACGCAGAATGTCCGACTGCAAGGATACGCCACATATGCACAAACCCGACGAACTGCCATACTGGTGAAGAAAACTCTGACAGCCCAAAAACATGACATAGAGAACACCCAGATCGAACACACCTTAATCGAGGTTTTACCGGAACGAAAGACGCAGAAAAGCCTATTCGTGGCCAGCATGTACAGCCCGCCTCGCGACCAGCTACCAGATTTCGATCACTTTGTACGAGAAATCAGGAAATCCACGAATGGACACCAACTCGCCATAGTGGGTGACTTTAACGCTTCGCACACGGCATGGGGCTATCCTACCACCACAAAGAAGGGTGCTAGAGTGCACGATGCCGCACAGCAACACAGACTCACCCTCTGGAATGATCCCTTCCAGACCACGAGAATTGGAAACAGCGTCTCCAGGGACACAAACCCCGATCTTACCTTTACTGCGGACGTCCCCTGGGCAGAGTGGAGTCGACTCCTGGAGACCTTAGGCAGCGATCACCATATCCTCCAATTAGATGTAGCACACACCCGTAAACAGACCAAGACCGGAATCGCACGGCTAACCGATTGGAAATCCTTCAGGGACAAGCTAGATTCCGGAGCAAGCATAAGTGACATTGACGAGTGGCTCAAAAATGTATTAGACGCAGCAGAACGTCACACCAAGATCATACGACTCGATTCCGATACACCCGCGGTCGACGCGCACCTCCTACATCTCTGGGAGGCAAGAAGTGGCCTCCTGAAGAGATGGAAGCGACAAAAGCTTAACAGAAAGCTAAAAACACGCCTCGCTCTCCTTACCAAGCAGGCTCAAGACTATGCGGAACACCTCGTCAGGCAGAACTGGCACGCTTTCTGTGACAAGCTACAGGGGACTTTGAGCACGAAGAGGACCTGGCACCTCCTACGCGCACTCCTCGCCACTGAACCCACCAAAACGAAACAGAAGCAACATCTTCACAGTCTTATCCACAACCACGCCGGATCAGAAGAACACCTCCTGCGAGAACTACAAAAGAAACTATGCGGAGATGCACCCTCTACCGCGTCAACTCGCTGCAAAGAATACTCTGGAAAACCGAACCCAGGACTCGACCGACCCTTCATGGAGGCCGAAATCCAAGTAGCCCTATCCAAGCTGACTAGAAATACCAGCCCAGGTAAAGACAGGATTGTTAACAAACACCTACGCAACCTACCGCAGCAGGCCACCGAGGCTCTCCTCTGTTACTACAATGAGTGCTGGGAGAAAGGAGAACTGCCTGCTGTGTGGAAACACTCGGACATCACCATGATCCCCAAGGCCAACAAACCTCTCAGCTTGGAGAACCTACGCCCGATCTCCCTCACCTCGTGCGCGGGAAAGCTTTTCTAACATATGGTGCACGACCGCATTACCCAGTACCTAGAAGACAACGACCACCTACCAGACACCATGTTCGGTTTCAGGCAGCACCTCTCAACGCAGGATGTGCTCTTACAACTAAAAGAAGGCCTTCTAGATCACCTAAACAATCGAAGCAAATACTCCATAGTGGCAATAGACGTCAAGGGAGCCTTTGATAACGTTAGCCACGACGCGATCCTCAACAATCTCGAAAGCACCGGCTGCGGCACTAGGACCTACGCATACGTCAGAAACTTTCTGATGGACCGCACGGCAACAGTCGGAATCTGCAACATCCGCAGTGAAAGCTTCCTACTTCCAAACAGAGGCACCCCACAAGGGTCGGTCATTTCACCGCTACTCTTTAACGTAGCTATGATCAAGCTACCCCCACTACTTGAGACCATACCAGATCTGCGTCACGCGATGTATGCTGATGACATCACGCTCTGGACCAGAGCTACGAACGTTGGAAGGCAAGAAAGTAGCTTACAAGAAGCTGTCGACACCATCAAAAGCTATCTCCGAAACTGCGGCCTCCGCTGCGCCTCGGAGAAGTCTCAACACCTCGTCCTGAAAGCAAGAACGAGAGGCCGACCACCCAACTACGAAGAGCCCGACCCCAGCATCACACTCAACGGGACAACAATCCCGAAAGTCGACAGCGTGCGAATACTTGGACTCCACATCCACAAAGACGGATCGGGAGCTGCCAGCCTACCGAGACTAGAACGCACCCTTTCGCAACTAACGCACCTCATCAAACGGATCTCAAGCCAAAGAAGCGGGCTCAAGGAGCAAGACATTCTAAGAATAGTACAAGCGCTCCTCACCAGCCGCATCACATACGGCACGCCGTACCTGGCTTTAAAGAATGCTGAAATAGAAAAACTGAACATCATGATAAGGAAGGCAATCAAAGCCGCCCTGGGACTCCCCGCCATGGCCTCTACATCACGTCTCCTTAAGATGGGCGTCCACAACACGTGGCAAGAGCTCGCCGAAGCGCACAAGAACAGCCAGCTGGAACGACTCAAGCTCACGCCCACAGGGAGATCAGTACTCCGAAACCTAAACTACAGCGAGATGTATGTCGCAGACATGGACAAGAAAGAGCGAATACCACCGGACGTTCGAGAGTGCATTTCCATCGCACGTGTCCCGCGTAACATGCATCCCATATATCACAAGAGTAGAAGACAGGCTAGAGCCAACGCCATCAAAAGAAGTTTCAAGCATGACCCGAATGCCCGCTACACTGATGCGGCCAAGTATCCGCATCGAAACGCGTATGCTCTGAGCGTCGTCGACTCCCAAGGCTCCGAGCTTGCATCGGCAACCATCAAGGCACGCAACCCGGAAACGGCTGAAGAAGCGGCAATCGCTCTCGCCACCACCACATGCACAGACGCAGCAATTATATTCACCGACTCTCAGGCCGCCTGCAGAAACTTCTTGAGGGGCCGCATCTCGGCCGATGCACTCAAGATACTAAAAAGACGAAGCACTCCGCTCCCGTACACCTGCGTAACGTGGGTACCCGGACACGAGGGACTAGAGGGGAACGAAGCGGCCCACGCCGCTGCCCGCGAGCACGTCAGCCGGGCTCCCCACTCCCCACGCGCTCTCGGACCCGTGACAGAAGAGGCGGAGGCCGTACCCACCAACTATTCGGCCATATTGCAGCATTACAGGCTCGAGCGTCGAGTGTACCCTCCACCGCACCCTAAACTCGACAGAGAAGAAAGCCTAATCCTTAGACGCCTGCAAAGTAACACATACACGCACGGAACGATGATGCATCGCCTCTACCCGACACTCCACGGCTACCTCTGCCCACTGTGCAACGTATCCGACACTCTGGCACACTTGCTCCTGGAATGCCCGTGGCAGGAAGGCAGCGAAATGCAACCAGAAACGCAGGCAAACGACCTGTTCGAAACGTGGGAGGCCAAGCTAACCCTCGGGGACCTGGAAGACCAACGACAACTCGTCGCCAGGGCTAAGAGGGCAGTCGAAGCCAGAGGGTTCCTGGACTAAGGAGCCCTCCCACCTTAGGGTGATACCCGGCCTCGCTCGGGACACTGTTTCGTCTAATAAACGTTTCTCTCTCTCCATGTCGTCTGCTGCGTAACTTTCCAATATAATATTCAACATGATTAATAATATGACGGAATGTGAGAACAATATCACGCACGATTAGCTGTCAATTAAGCTTTTTAAGTTTAGGTGGCTACGAACAAAGTCATTTACCTTTTTTTCTTGAACAGCTCGTCGGGCAGCAAGTTCTGTCCTCGCTTGCGTCAGCGCTGCTTCGAACGCGGCGTTGGCTTCCTGGAGGCACATTTATCATAACTTGAGATCTTATTTTTCATCTTAGTCAAAGCACTTACTCGCCACAAATCTACATACTTTCTCACTTAACCTACGAGTTATGGCTCGTACAGGCAGTGGATTCGCGCCCACAACGGCCTGTCAATAAAGAGGGAAGCATCACACATACGTTCACTTCTTGCTTCAGGTCTTCGAGCGGCTTGGAGATGTTCCTGATGAATTTGTCCAGTCCAACCTAAACATTTAGCACGGATGGGAAATAATTCATTAGTACAGCTCGTGTGACAAAATGCGGGCATTAAGCAGAGTTGTCGGCACTCACCAGATTTGCTGACAAGTTGACGAAGTCCGCGTAATCCTTGTTGATGAGCTTGATCATCGACGATCGCAGAAACTTGAGGTGTATGCCGAGATCGTCGCGTAGCTTCTCTAAGCTGGCACGCTTTCTGTGCTCGCTGACAAACGTATCCACGGAGAAGTTCTCCTGTAACAATAATAATAAAATCAGTTCTGTAACTTTCCTGGGCGGCGTACTTCGACAGCCATCGAAACCAAAATGCAGTAACCGTTCGGGACGGAAGAGCCGTTAAGAAATAACGAAGGGAGGGGTACTTACACGCATGAAAACATCTTTGGGGAAGCACAGGTTAACCGCTGGCTCTTGTAAGAGCTTGTCAGTGAGTATGCCTTCCATGATCGCCCACTTTACCGGCAAAAAATTAAGCTACCTCGAAACTGTCCGTCCCAGAACTGCCATCTTGCCACCTCAGACAGTATTCGGTTTCAGCCGGTCCACAGCAAAATATTTATGCATGGTGTCGTTTTAGGTCTCGGCACATTTGAAACAACGCAATTTTATTTTGATTTTGATATTAACACCAATTTAAGTGTTTACTTGTACTACGTATTAGAAACTTCTTAAATACAAGATACGTTGCTTAGCAACGAATTTGTTTACACTCCCGCCATGGATGCAGACGAGCTCGACGACTTGGAGTCTCCTGTCAAGAAAGTATGACCCGACAGGCCGTAATAAGGAGCCTGTAAAAGCAAGTTTCTTCGGATTATCAACCTATTTACCGCTCCGTTTCTTTTTTAGACATTTGGCAGTCGTGCTCGTCGACTAAACATATTCGGAAACAACACTACCGACATACCTACCAACGCATTCGCATCTAACGGGGTGCGTCGGAACGCACTATCGTTGTGTTCTGCGTGATAATATTCAATTGTCGCTTTACTCGCAGAGCGGTGAAGGTTCCAAAGCTCCTCCCAAGCCGAGAAGAAATAGCGGATGGGCAGAAGATAATTCGTCGTCCGGGCTGTTTCGGTTTGTTCGTTTTCTGGTTGGAATTGGGATAGGTTAGGTTAATTAACTAGCAATAGTTAATTTCATTCGAGCGATCACTCTATAAACCACACTAGGCCAAGGTGCGATTCTTAATCCGCAGACTAGTACGCACGGCCCCCATATCTCAGGTGAAAATTTTGCAATAAAATTAAGTTTTTATTTCATTTGGGAGAAAGAGGGGAGGGGCACAAAGAGAAAAGGAGCGCGGAAATAAGTTCTACAGAATAGATTTTGGCGAACTTAATTAGGACCGATAGCATACAGGCTAAGTACAAAAGCACTAGCTGTAATAAATGACCTTTCCAAATCTATAGTGCCGTTGCGAGGGCTAAAGCTGGCTTTTTCCGACTTACTATAGCCGGCAGCCCATTTCCAGCTGCAATAATTTAAGCTCTACCAGCAACACCAGTCTAGCCTCGTTATAACGAAGCCGCATAAACAAACAAACAAAAAAGACTCCTTATATCCAATAATCGTTACATGCTAACAGTGGCGAGAAACATGTTTAGTTCGTAATATACGATAATTCACTATATCGAGGTTTGACTCATCATTGAACTGCATTCCAGTAAAAAGTACATTGGAAGCATCACATCAGCTGAAAGCCAGTTCATTTCTAGTTCAAACCACTATAGACCTGCAGTCGAATCCATTCAAAAGCAACTGCAAAACTTTCACCTGAGCTGGCATGACACTGACACACTTGCATGACGTGGCACCTAATTCAGTTACCCCTATATATCTCTCCCATTTTTGCCAACTCACAGCTTCAGACGGTCGTCTGCACGTCCCCCAAGCACCGTCCCGATGTGAGTTCCTCGTGTGTCATTTCCATGCATGATTCACTGTTGGCATGACCATAAGAACGACACTTTTCTGAGAATCCACGTTTAGGCCACTGGGTTTATATTTGACAGCAAATTTAAAACAGTGAAATAGGATTAGGATGACATTGAGGCACATACAAATGACACATAAAGGTACTGACTACAAATTTATTCTATTGCCAGCATGACCAATAGACTAATTACATCCACAACAGTTGATATACAGTTGAAACTTTGTTTAACAAAGTGATGACCACGCTCGAATTATTTCGTTAAATCAGGAAGTTCGAAAAATCGAGCAAGGAACTTTTCGGTCCTTTGAAATCTAAAATTGTAATGTAGCAACACCCAAATGGTAGCGCGGCATTGTATCTGCTGCTAACCCACGCCTGCACATGTAAAAAGTCGACAATAGGGCCAAATACCGCCACCCTTAGCACCATCTAGTACGTAAGAACGCTAGTGACTATTAAGTTCATTGTTCCGTGCATGGGCACGGCATGCAGCCTCGTCAAAATAAAACTAGGGCTGTGACTAGGGTGTCTAAATGTTTTATCATGATAGCGTTAGAATGCACGCACAAAGAAAAACCCATCTGCATCAAAATTAGAAAGAGATCTCAGCTTTTTTCACTAATTTATTTCTGGAACAGCTTTGTTAAATTGGGTTTAATGCAAGCTAGTTTCTTTAATTCAGCCTGATGACAACATTGAACCTCACGGGTGCTTGCCAGGGAATGGAAATTTCTTCGTTAGATCGGGAACTTCATAAAATTGGGTTTCATTAGATTGAGTTTTAACTCTAACAAAATTAATAAAAAAAGAAGCACTAAAAGACCTCCGTGATATAGCTGACAAATTGACAAATAGAGTTTCAAGTAACTAAAAGTGATGTTCCAGAAAAACTGTGATATTATAGCTGACAGCTAATGTTTCCGGAGCAAGAAATTTACAAAAAATGTTGAATTTTATTGCTATCTCACTGCTCATCTGGGAATTTAGGTGTGCGATAAGTTTGTTGTAAGAGGAGTTATCCGCTTATCAAAATGAGGACGGTTGCACTGGATCTCAGAAAGTATTTTTTTCCAGGATTTCATCCTTCAGAAAACTTTTGTTGTGAGGGGCACATGCACAGAAGGCTGGAAAGCAACAGCAAGAACTAACATAACCAAACACAAAACAGTTTGTAGTTAGTGTTTTTGTGTGCCAATTCAATGTGACTGTTTGTCAGCTTTGTCATCTTGCACCATTTGCAAAGTTAGATTCAAGTACACTTTTTTTTGTCTTGCACACAGAAGCACTTGCCAAATGAAGTCATTCTAGACTGAATCAAGGCTGCCTCCATGGACCATAATATGTAAAAAAATATCACTTATGGCACCAGTGGGAAGCTCTATGTTGTTAATCAAGTAATTGCATTATGTGATAGCCTTCTGCAACACTGTGAGGGTTCAAGACAGTGGTTACAGAAAAAATATATATGGAGCTATTATGTACATGCAATGTTTGTGTGCTGATTTCTTTCCACAACACAGCTTACAAACTGGCTCAAAGGGCTATTGTGCAAGTTTGAAACAGCAACCACTGCAGCAGCTGAGTGTGTGAAATTTGTGAGCATCTGTAGTTCACCATGCTATACTCTGTATGATATATTTTAATGCAATAAGATATTGCGACAAGCAAAACATGCCAGGGTGATGCTGAACTTTTCTAGCACAGAATAACAGCTACGACAGTACTGCAGTTACTCTATTACATGGGTAAGCTCTGAAACACTACTTTCAATCACTTTTTCAATTTCAATTAATTCAATTTCAATCACTTTTTTGTTGTTGCTGTTATTCAGAGAAGTGTCAAAGTTGACAAGAAATGAGACCGTTCTGGAAAGGGACGACTCCGACTCGGGTAAGGCAAGAAGGCAATGTTCAGTGTCCCTCGTGTTTTCTGTTGCCCTGCCAACGCAAGCTGCTGTTGATTTTTCAGAGATCCCAAGCATACCCGACTTGGGAGAAGTTGAATATGATGACCTTGCTACTCAGGTGGCCCAAGCTCCGAGGTGAGCAAGATTTGCATGCCACTAAGGGCTCTACATATTTTTCCAGAGATACAAAGCAAGGCGTTATGAAATGCCCAACCAAGTACACAAATTCAGTCAGCATTCAAAGTAATAAGCTACCTTAATCACACATTTCTAGTCGTAAGTGATGCACAAGAATCACCGAAATCTACAGGCTTGATATTTAGTCAAGTAAGTACTGCTCAAAGCCAGCATGCTTGCATGTTTGCATACATGCACACACACATGCACACACATACACACATGCATTAAAATAAAAACAGGAAAAATGACTCGCCATGACAGCCCTGCGAAAGTGAATGTCCAGCGAAGTTGTTGCAGAACCACTACTACGACTAAGAGAGGTATTTAATGCTTTATTGATGGTTCGGATGCTTGTTTCGATCTTG
The DNA here is from genome assembly GCF_038994185.2 of Dermacentor albipictus. Taxonomy (NCBI): domain Eukaryota; kingdom Metazoa; phylum Arthropoda; class Arachnida; order Ixodida; family Ixodidae; genus Dermacentor; species Dermacentor albipictus. Next base: position 10,481,998 of record NC_091827.1, read on the forward strand.
TTCTTTATTGAAACATATGCTGTTTTCTACGTTCTATGATTCCAATGAATGTATGCACTGTTTGCTTCACTTTGCTTAATGCTTGTAGCCTCTGCATTACAAGGGGGATGAACCATTGCATTTTTGCTTGCAGAAGGGGATATGAGCCATTGCTGATGATGATAGTTTTTGTTCATGGGCTGACAGGAAAAATGCCACCCACCGAGAGGCTACCAGCTTTGCTGTAAAATACTGCCACAGCAACCTGCGAATAAGATGCCAAACTAACTCCAAAATGTTCGGTACAATAAAGTACCTTTGTATAGAGATGGTGCCTATCCTCCAATGCCAAGGAAAGTGCAAGTGAAATGAACTTGTTGGTACTTGCAAGCACTCATTGTATGCAGTGATAAAGCAAATTCCACAGTGATAAAGCAACATTTTCCAATCCCACTCCCTCTCTCGCTCTTTTTTGAAACCCAAGGGTCAGCTGCCTTTCCGCTTTTTTGCAGTGTTTCTGTGAATCAGGTCGACACCTTTCAGCAACTGGACAATGAGCTGCTGAAGCAGGCAGCGTTCACAACGCTTGTGAGTGCAGCGTAGAGCAATCCAAGAATAAAGAGAGACAAAGTAGCACTTATTCAGCTTCATAGCTCTATGGCTGAGTGCACGCCAGCTAGATTTCTTAAAGGTTTTTGGCAGCTCGTACTAAAGATTGACCATCCCTTTTTCCTCTCTAAGTCAATTTCACTTACAGGATGGCTGTGATCTCAGACTGCTTACTAAGTACTTGACTCCCGAAGAATACCTTAAGGAGGTAAACCATGTACATTCATCTATGCACATGTATACATGCCGTTTATTAAGTGTCACCATATAGCACGGCTTCTTTTGCTTTCTCGTGAATTTCCCTGATCAATTTATAGATTTTGGTGTAGCTGCCAACCTCATGCAGCATTCTGTACCACCCAGTTTTCCCCACAATAAATCTAAAGTGTAGGGGTTATCTGCGGCGACACTACTTAACATTTTCTATTCCACTGCAATTGTGTGATGGCACCATCTGTCACTGCTACAGAGAAAACACATAGTTCTCTGTAGCTCTGACAGATGGCGCTACTGCTCCATTGCAGTGAAATCAACATATTTTTAGTAGCGTCACCGCATACAACACCAATTTTGGATTACTGTGGGCAAAAATGTCAAGCAGTGCTCGTAAACGTGGTATTAAAGTAAGCTCACTGCAGAATGCTACCTCTGTGCAATATCTGAGCGTGGATGAGACAGCATGGTGTAGCAGGAACAGCCTCCTACTTGTGCACCAGTCAGTACATTCTTTTCAATGGTGCAAAGCAAAAAAAAAAAGACAACGGGAAAAGCTGAATAGCGGTGCTTGTGTGTGCATCCCATTCTCTGTGTGTTTGCTCCTCACCATTGAAAAGAACCACTGACCGGGTCATGCCACCATTTTGCGCATACTTCTCTTAGCTCCCTGCACGACATATTATCAAGGTAACAAGCTACATTTTTTTCAATTAAAAGCAGCTGGCAATACAATAATGGTAGAATGCAATATCATACCAAGGAAGGGGATTCTGTGTGAAATTAATAACTAATAACTATGCATTTGTCATCAGTTTTATGTGTAGTTAGGTCATCAAGCTGCCCTATTTCTGCACTTCCATTCCTTTACAGCCAGATGCAGTGTGGACATGGGACACCCTTTTCACTGAAGTAGCTGCTGAGATCAACAAGTCAAGCGACAACAGCCAAGAACCTGATGACAAGCAAAACATACCAGTGTGATCGCCTTTATTCCTATGCTCAGTTTCATACCTAGCAGGCAATGCCACAAAGGCTGGAGACTTCTCTCGTGGCTCACATTAGCAACCAAAAAATTGTGTGCCACATATGAAAGCTATGCATCATGTAATTTTCTGTAACATTATCATCCTTTTATGTACCAAAATATGATGTTATTACATAGACGGCGTCATAAATCTGAACCTACATGCCAGTGAACAAAGTGACATTTTTCTTTGACCTGTAGCCACAGCATACCGAATGCGCTCGCAACCAGAATATAGCATGTCGCATACTGGAAGCACAAAGGCGCACAAATAGGATTATATGATTCGACATAACTTTACACCAGCAAGTTGTAGTATAAAGTGCTATAGTTATTCCATAGAAGGTATTGCAGATCAAATACAACTGCAGTGCAAAATGCATGAAGTGATACATCGATGATGGCACTACATGCGCAGCTTCTGCAGCGTTGCCTGGTATGTATATGAAACAGAGTGTCGACATTGAAAAATAAACTTTCATAAAAAACAAGTTTGCAACCCTTATGGCTATCACTTTCACTCTGGCAAAGTCTATAGAGTGTTGTACTTATGACTGCCTGTGTCACTACTGTGGACAGTTAATATGGAAGGTTCTCAAATAAAGTTCTTGTCATGTCATGTCTTAATTATTCCGCCACAGGCGCACTGTTGCAGCCAAATCAATAAAACAATAGGGTGCCACATATGCATCTGATATTGCATGAGAGAACAAGCTTTCTCATAACAGCTCTTCTCTATGGTGAATTCTGTTGCACGATTTGGAGCAAAGCTTTATAGCAAATAGCTTTCTTTGGCTCTTTCAGCCATTTTTGTGGTTGGTCGATGGTCGCACTCGGCAACGAATATGTTCGTTCATTCACTTGCTCTCTCTCTCGATCTCATGCTCGTTCATTTGGGCTATTCACTTATATTGACAGCCCTCATTGATAGTTTCAGCACAATTTTTGTTGTTGTTGACCAGTGGACGGAAATGCTGGTTTGCTTAGTCTGGTGCAAGGTCTCGTGTTTCATTTTTATAGTATCAAATTAGATCAAATCAAATCATATTTACTTTTGTTTTTTAACAGGAGGGGCCAGGACTCACAATGTGTAATTTCAGTCCACCAGTAAAATGTGCCATCGTGCACCTGATTGACTAAAGTATGTGTTATTCAGTGGAAAAAAAAATATACAAGACCCTGCTGCAAATTGCGCAGTGAAATTTGTCAAATGTGCCACCACACCTAGCAGTGTTAAAGTATGGATATCAACAGCCCTGATGTTTTGTTTTCAAGACTTCAGCAACCACCGACCAAACTAAAATGCTCCACTTTATTTAATCTACTTCTTATGCTGTTATACCACCATGGCCAAACAACAGACTACCATTTTGTCAAATTGGAAAATTACTACATAGGCATGTGGGCAAGCATGTTAACCTACTACTACCATGTCCAACAACACGCTGTTATACATTTTTATCAGCATATTTTCAATGCACCAGTGATTAAAATCACAATGATGTATAATTTGCATGGCAAGTGAGACAGTGCTCACAAGCAGCTTGAGAAGCATGTCCAAATGAGAAAAGCATAGAGTTAAACTGCAATTTAACGAAATCCAATTTTACAAAATGTTTTAATCAACGAAAAACTGCTGATTTCGCAATACACATTCATACAGCTTAACAGGCTGAAAACCTCGAAGGAATGAGCTCAACGTATTGCCAAATTTAACGAAATTTTGGGGGGGATAGTGTGTAAAATAGGAGTATACCGAGAATTTCAGTCCAAGTGATGGACAACATTGAGCTGTTAAGGTCTTTTACCACTCCCATAAATGCACACAAGATGCACTCAGTGTGAGTGCTGTCTACAATAAGTGTGTACAAAGGCAATAATTACACCTCTTCTTGCTTTTGAATAAGTATTATGTCATTTTCACGAGCGTTTTAAGCATTTTCAATGAGTTTTTAATTTAACAAGATCATTCATAGCTTTCATTGGTTTCATTAAATCAAAATTTAACTCATAAAATTTGGATCAATTGATGATTTGTTGCTTGTAGATGTGAATCAATGCACCACAAGGTATCACATTTTCTTGAATCTAGGTGCCCTCCCATCATTCTCAGGATGGTGTGCAGAGCGTGAAGTGTCACCGTTTAAGCCACTGCTGTGACAAAGTCTTTCAAAAAGTACAGCATCAAGAAAGGGCCAATGAAAGGGGAGAACGAATGCGCAATGCCAATATCAACAGGACTAGCACCTTGAGCAGCAGCACACATTGCTTGCCAAGTGCAGAGAAAAGAAATTATGGGGTTCAACGTCTCAAAGTAATTAAATTATGGGGTTTTACGTGCCAAAACCACTTTCTGATTATGATGCACACCGTAGTGGAGGACTCAGGAAATTTTGAACACCTGGGGTTCTTTAACATGCACCTAAATCTAAGTACATGGGTGTTTTCGCATTTCGCCTCCATCAAAATGCAGCCGCCATGGCCGGGATTTGATCCCGTGACCTGATGCTCAGCAGCCCAACACCATAGCCACTGAGCAAAGTAACACACATGCTGTGGAAGATGCTGTACTGAGTAGCTCCAGATTAATTTGGACAAACTGGGGCTTTTGGACATGCACCTAAATCTAAGATCACAAGCATGTTTGCGTTCTGCCCAGAATGCAACCACAGCACGCAAGAATCGAAGCTGCGACATTGTGCCCAGCAGCAGAACACCATAGCCAGTGAGCTATTGCAGTGGGTTGCAAAGTGACGGCATGTGTGACGGAAAGATGAAGGAATTTGGTCGTGACAAGCAGTAATTTACCTAGCAAAGGGCAATTTGTTTTTCCTTTAACATGACCTTTGAGGGCTTAATTTTGAGTTTCTTCCGCGAACTTTCTTGTATAATTTTATTTGTTTCAAACCTAAATGCACTCTCCCACTTTATTTGCGGGAGTCATGAAAAGTAAATTAGTGCCGACTCGAGAAACAATGGTAATGCCACTGTCACGCACAGAGCCTAGAAAGTGATGGAGCACTAGTGTCATTGAACTTATCAAGGCTTGTTCGTGTTGATGAACAGTAGCAGCTGCAGCAGCATCCAGTAGTGAAATAATCAACACTGAGTTGATCTCAAGGCAAACAATCTACACTGCCCAGAAAAATGGCTTTTGATTTATTTATTTGGTGCAACATCCAGAGGGAACACTGGGGCTACGAAAGATAATGCAGTCTAGGGCTCCGTATTAATTTAGACCGCCCAGAGCCCTCTAAATGGACCACTGACACACGTATTCAAAGCTGCACAAACTCTACCACACACCTGCCGCACTTGAAAGGAGGACATTTAGCAAGTATGAAGATTAGAAAATATAAGCCATTTTAATTTATTACCAAAGTTGATCGGGAAACACTGGACCTAGCGACAACATTATCATGAAGTCATGACATAAAGCAAATTTGCTAAAGTTGCGTAGCAACAAGACTACACATGACGACAGCACTTGCATAAGAAGACAAGCGTGTTGGACACATTCTGACTGCGTGTGGCAGCCACAGTGATGACAGGAACAGCGTGAGCCAGTGTATTGTGAAATCATGATGCCTCCACCTTCTAAACACATAATCTGGCTCACAGACAACTATTACAGTAAGTTATTTAGGGCTATCCAATGCTTTCCAGTATCTTTTCTAAGGCTCAGACTTTCATTTAATGCAAGAACATGATGAGTAAAAAACATCACATCAGTACAACATTACTGTGCACCCACTAATGCTAGGCACATGGGCGTTTTTATGTTAAACCAATTGTAGCCAGGTATCATAACCACTCAACAACAGACTGACTGCAACAGTCACCATGGAAGGTAACACTCATATTCAGTAAATGACTTTGGCAAGATAAGCAACTATTAACTTTCAATGACCATTGCTGTATGGGCCACACCTGCATAACAGCAATGTGTTTCCAAACTTTCCAACCTTTTCTTTTTTGGTTGCATTCACATATGTATGGCAATTCATAATGCAGCAAACCACTGCATTCTGTTTCAGCACATCTAAAGAAAGAAAAAAAGACTGCATAAACACCTTGTGCCCTCATAAACGTAGAAGAGCATATTTATCAAAAAAGGTTATATGAAAGGCTTATTGCCTGAGAGAACTCTTATACACTGTTTATGTTTTATATCACATTCTACTGGAGGTGTATTCCATCATTTGTGCGTTCTATTGCAAGAATAAGACCCTAAAAAGAAACTGCCGTGCCCTCTCTTGCAGTGCTGGACATGCAGGTTCGCTCACTGGTCATGGGCTCTTGACATAGCTACAAGTGACCAAGCCCAGGCATGAGCAAAATGAGAACAAGGTAAAAGCGGGAGCCAATGTTTCTACAAGTGGACAGCTTGTCGAAACGTCGGCTCCCGCTTTTACCTTGTTCTCGTTTTTCCCATTGTCTTGAATTTCCATCTCCCGCCTTCTACGTGTTTTGCCAAGCCCAGGCATGGCACTCAAGGCCCGAAACAATTTCCATTCCTAGGCAATTGGTCGTCAGCAATGCTTCTATATGTTTTTTAAAGTTTCTGATCAAGCAATTTTAAGTGGTAACCTCGGCTGTAAGATCTGAGAAGTCACCTTTTTTTTTCATCCCTACACTTATAGTAACAACGCATTCACATTACTAAGATTCGTTCTGACCAAACTTTCGCCCAACCATTGACTAAAACGAAGAAAACCAAGTCTCTGTGGGTCCTACACTGGCCACTGGTACCAGTAATCACGTGTCCAGTGTTTTGAGCGACGGTGAGACGTTCCTTTCTAGCACCGTTTTAGGTACAAAGCTTTTGTCTTTCAGCCTGTCAACTTGCGTCACATCCTGCTGCGAGTCCAACTCGTGTAGCAGTCGCTCCTTGCGCTCTTCATCGACGCTCGTCTTCTTGTTGGGCGTGCGTCGGTCAGAGATGAGGCCCTCAAGGTTGTAGCCGATGACGCCGACGATGACAGCCACCGGGAAGGTGATGTACGGCGCGTAAACGCGGAGCGCGGCGTACAGGGCCGGTAGGACCATGATCGCACGTCAGCTGCAGAAGGTATACCACTGCAAAAGAGCCAAGGCAATGGCGGGGCATGAAACATTCGATCCTAAGGGCGAGTCCTTCACAGCGCTGGTCGGCGACACCGTGAACTACTACAGCAAGAGGAGGAGGTCGTTCTGCGTGCTCTAGCTCGGCAGTGTAGCTAGTGTAGTGCGTCTCGCTTCCAAGTAGTACTAGATATTAAAAAATCAGACAATGACAGTCCGCGGATAAAATAAGGCGCACACTATCGAACTCCGCGGGCAGACGATAATCATTATACGAAAGTTCATCAGAAATCGGCGGAGCTTCCGAGAAGAGCCAGCGCAAGTGATCATTTGAATAAACAAAGGCAACGCACAACTTAGGGTAGGCGCATTGTACAGACTTACGCGTGACTTTTCCACCGTCCGATACCGCGGGCAGACGATAATTATTATACAAAAGTTCAACAGAACTCGGCGGAGCTTCCGAGAAGAGCCAGCGCAAGTGTTCATTTGAATAAACAAAGGCAACGGGCAACTTAGGGTAGGCGTATTGTACAGACTTACGCGTGACTTTTTCACCGTCCGATATGCGTTATAAAAAAGGAACGTGGCTTTTGGCAGACTCGTAACTTATACACAAAAACAAGGTATACCGCGCAATGAAAGCAGACCGACCTCCGCGTGCGTCCGTCCGGCACACCGCTTTCTTACTTGATGATAGTTATCAACGTATTTTTGTAAAAGTAAATAAAGCACTCACTACTGTCATTAGATGCTATACATAGTATTAAAAATATAACTAGAACTTTATTACTTTATATAAAGCGCAGTTCTTGTCAGAAAATTTCGGCTTTGCAATCAGTTTATTTAGGTATCAAGTCAAGCTAAAATCGGAAGCGTGCCAATGGCTAAAAAGGCTGCGTTTGCGCGCTTGTGATATGTACCGCCTGCCGACGCTTTTATTTAAAACATTATATTTTCTTAGGTTAACTACGTAGCTGTAACAATGTCAACTGTACGAGTTAATCTGTCGGCAGACGTGTACATGGTCTGCCTGAGCCATGCGCTTTCTACGGAGAAGGAAGAGGTCATGGGACTTCTCATCGGAGAGGTAACGCTACCCCGAGTTTCGGATTGCTTGTCAAGTTTCACGGATGGCTGTTAAAACGAGGAAACCCGCGATTTTCACGCCTTTTGTTGTTGGTCGCACAATTTCCCAGATCGACGAAACGAAGGTGGCCCACATATCCGCGGTGATCCTGCTACGGAGATCCGACAAGCGGAAAGACCGCGTCGAAATTTCACCTGAGCAACTCTCGGACGCTTCTACACAGGCAGAGGTGCGTGTGTGTGTGCGCGCGCGTATGGTATGTGCGGCGCTTTTGTACTAAAAGGCGCCGGTTTTTCTTTGGATGACTCTCTCTCTCTCTTCTTATGCCGCTATCTTTGCTTTGTTTTAGACGCTTGCGATAAACTTGAGGAAACCGATGAGGGTGTTAGGCTGGTACCACTCTCACCCGCACATCACTGTATGGCCATCGCACGTAGGTGAGTGCACCCTTCCCCTTACTCGCTTCGCAAATAGCCTTTGAGCCACCATTTAAATGTACTGTAAATAGGAGGATTCCATGGGCTCGCTGTTTTGTTAATTACAACCACATGATGGAATCGAACATTGATCCCACAGCAAGCTAATTATTCGTTAACTTTGTTATGTTTAACTGAAATGTATAAATGTAATGTAGTACAGATGGTTTGTGTCTGAAAGGAGAGGAAGATGAAGAATAAAAGTAATGGGTGTCCACATTTGCCTACGTGTCACATAAATAATAAAAGGAAAATGAAAGTAGACTAAAAGATACCTAATCTGTCGTAGGCGGGAGCCATCTTCCTACATCTCCATCTTCCTACATTTTCCACCTACAGCCTACATCTTCCACATTATGCGTCCATTGCTTTGCCAGTTAAGCTACTGCAGCAGCCTTCTCTCTGTTCAAGCTTCTATGGGTGTTTGTGTATGTTCACTAGATTAGCCCTGGCATTGTTAGCCACGCTGCTCTGTGTGTCTCATTCTGTGTGTGTGTGTGTGTTTAAATGTCATGTTGCCTTTTGAGTTGATAATTTTTTCATGCAGAATCTTGACTTGCAGATGTCCAAACCCAAGCCATATATCAAATGATGGACGAAGGGTTTGTTGGCCTCATATTTTCGGTCTTCAGCGAAGACGCAACCTCTAAGGTGAGCCACGGGGTATCTCACACGGTGACATATTAGTCCTTCTTAAAATGCGCTTCTTCAGCCTTCTTGCAATTGATAATGTGGTTGATGCATTGATGATGGGTGAAACAAAAGCTAATCAGTTAAGTTTTCCTTGCACACTTGTGCTGTCAAAATCTGTGACTTTTCTGTCCTGAAATGCCGCAACCAACTGCACAGTTCTGTCTGTCAATGGTACAATGACTGTGACATTTAACTAAATAGATGTCAATGTGCAGATGCTAAAATTTGCAAGCACACATTATTATTATTTTCTTGTAACCGTAATCATCATAGCAGAGCAAATGCTAATGTGCCATGCATGTGTGCGAAGACCCGCCTAGTTGGCTGGAAAACTGTCAGAACATTGCGTTGCAAAGGCCTCTGGGGATGTGAAATATTGCAGTAAGCTAAGAAAAAGCATGACGTGTAGACCCAAATGAAATTAAATACAACTTAAGCAGGTATTACTTATACAGTCGAACACCTATATAACAAAGTGCTTGGGGCCTCCGAAATCATTCGTTATATAGGTCACTTCGTTGTAAAGGTTCGCGTACCACACAGCTCACAATATAACTGGGACAGATTAATTTTTTTGTTATGCCGGTCATTTCATTCTAGAGGTGCTCGGCTGTACTGTCTATTCAGATTGACAAACATTTGAAATATATCCCATATATACAAAGCCACCGTATGGTTGCTTAGCTTGAATAAACATGCACTTTGGTGATGGCTATCTTAAGTCCATTCAATTTCAGTCTAGTAATGCTAATCAAACTGTCTAATACTTATAACACTATTCATACTAATAAATGTGCTAATTTAACATTGCTAGTGTGCACTGGAAAGCATGTTCAGGTGAAGAAAGCTTAAAATTTTTCGTGTATGCAAGCATTTCACATCTTTGAACGAATGCCAATGCAGTTGAACCAGGTCCAGGTCACATGCTTCCAGTCTGTCAACCAGGCCAGCAACGGTGAACCCCAGAGGTGAGCTTCTTTAGGAGCCTTTTCTGTGGATGCTAATTGGCAATGTAGTTGAAGGGTCCTGAAATTGCCTTAGCAATGCTTTCCATGAGTCCAGGGGTGTAGCCAGGGTGTGAAACACTGGGCACGTGTGTCCCCCTCCCCCTTTCCCCCCAAATTTCCGTGTTGGTATGCAGCCTGCCCTGCTCCCCCTTCACCATTCCCATCTCAGGACAAGTGCGTGCCACACCCCCCCCCCCCCCCCCCTTCAAAAAATATTCCTGACCACATCACTGATGGGCCCTATGTTTTGCAGCTCAGACTTGAAGCATGATAGTCTGCTTATTATGAAGCCACCTACAAGGGTCGTGGACTGCAAATTGTCATGCATGCAAAATTTCTACTATTCAAGCACCCAGGAGAAAGGGAAAAAAGTTCTAGAAGCAATCAATAAGCAAAACAGAGTAAAGATAATTTACAGTGAGTACTTTCTTTCTATTCAGGTCTGGAACTTTGAGCAATAATGTTTTGAGCAGGCAACAGTTGTGATGACAAAACGAACTCGTTTTGTTTTGTCGCTAAGTGGAGACACGTCTGGCAATTACTCCCCACAGGCTGGCATCCATAGATGACACCTGGAGTTTGAATAGAGCTTCGAAGTTGATGTGACTGAACAGCTTCAGTTTGCAGATTGTTCATGCTTGCTTGTGAACACGCAGCACTAATAATCAAGTCCCATGCTCACTTACTCAGCAGAGCACACACATTTGGACACACATGATAGATACATTATGTAAAACATTGTGCTGCTTCTTCCAGGTATGTACGAATGGAAATCCCCCTGCACATTGTTCCCAGCACGCACATCAGCAATGCTTGCCTGGATGCCCTCGTGCGGCTGCCCGAGATTCTTTGCCAAGAGGAGCAAGACATGTACAGCCTGACTAAGCAGGTGCCGGGTTTAGACCTTCTCACCAGAATGCACAACAACTCGGGTGAGTGCGCAGATTTTTGCTGCCAGGTTGCGCGTGCGAAATTTACAATTATGAGCAGCTTGACCTTCCTTTAGAACCATTCTTATTCCTTGCTATGGCATCTTTTTCTTTTTCTTCATGGAAACCAAATTTTTCAAATTTAAAATGAAAGATACATTGTGAACAGCTTTTGTTATTGCAAAATCAGCAATGTATTTGTTGTTTTATGTTGTCTAGTACTGTCAATTTTTTCATGTTTTTGAGGAATTGTGATAGAAGAAGTGTATATGAGGCTTTACATTTCTTGAAGCAGCAGTAAAATATGCTTTTGCTGTCCTCCATACGACGTGCCATCCTGAAACTGCGAGAAAAGAAAACTGCAGAGGCACAGGCTTCAAAGCATTTTCATTGAGTCATGCCCACCTGAGAGAGACTGCCAGAGGCCCAAACTCTTCCTCAGAATTGTCACTACTAACTTGAAGCTCTGAAAATGAATCAGTAAAGCTTTCTAAGTCTACTTCTTTACTTGAATTGAAGAAAAGCCCGAAAACACTTTTCCAGTGTTGAAAGGGGTGGCTGTCATCACTGCAGCTGCTTTAGTCTACACCACCAATTTTAAAACCTAGGGAAAACATACATCTACTGTATGTGCGCCAACTGTGCCCATGAAAGAAGAATAATTTATATAGGAACCTTGCACCATCTGGTAGAACAGTATCCACACGAAAATGATAAATAGATTGCCACTCATCTGTGGCACCAGGTAGAGGAAAAGAAATCCCTGGATGAACGAGGGATGACATGACATCTTTACTTGTAATTTTTTTTTGTGTGTGTGTGTGTATATGTGTTTAATGAAGGTCCAAGATCTCTGAACCCTAGAAAAAATGTACCTACAAGCATCTGAGCACCCTAAATTACGGTAAGACTTGTTTCTATGAGCCGTTTTCATATCAAGGAGTTGAGTGTGTCCTGACGTAACGTGACACTAACTCACTGCAGCTGCCACATGTGAATGCAGCCAGAAAAAACATGCACTCCATTCTCGTTTGCTTTTTTTTTTTATGAGCAATGCCATCATACCATGCCTTATTCCTACACGACATCAAGAAATTTAACCCTGTGGCATGGCATCACGATGATGCCAATGCCAGGTCTGGCATGAAGAAATCATTGTGGAGCTAGTTGATCCTGAATGGCTGATGAGAAAAACTAGCACAAATAAAAAGACAACACTTTTTTTCTCACAAGTTATCGTTTTGTTTGAATTAATTATCCTCATCAGCTGCTATTTCAAGACCAACCTTAGTACCAAATTAAAACATCTTTTGTTTCCCGAGCTTGATGCTCATAAAGTGTCATCCTTTCATGTGTAATAAGCATGCAGTAGAGTTCCTATAAATTTTATGGTATGTACCAGTACTCCTCTCTGCAGTAGTGTTGGTCCTGTTGTGGAATAGTGCAACAGTCCTGTGCAGTAGTGTTGGTCCTAAAACTCCTAACTGATGTGTATTTCTACGCTGATCTTCACTTAATCCTTTTAAGTAAGGAGTTATCTTGTTCCTCAGTAGGATTGAAACTTGTATCAGTTAGTGTAGCATAGTTCAAATTATGGAAGACCAGCGCTTAGACAAAATAACTACACTTACTTTGTCCACTTTTAGCTTGGCGTTTGGGAACTTAAATGTGCACTCCATGATCACATATACAGCATTGGGTCCCGTTATTGTAGCAATGGCTTCTGCTCAATTCTATGCCAGTTTTATCATCCACCATTCACGGCCAACTGATCTCATTGATAATGCAGGCAAAGCATTGCTCTAACCCCTGAAGAAACACCAAAAGGAATAGCATCAGAAAAGGCATTGCTACGAAATTGTGGCCCTGCCATCGCTTAAGTTTTGAATAACGGCTATTACGCTTATACTATTGTCAAATTTGTTTTTCGTGAGACTGCAACAGTCTGAAACTCAACTTCGCAACATGACATCTTAGGGAAACATAGGTTTGTTGGGCATTATTTAATTTGCATTGACCTCATAACTGTCATCTAAAGGTAATCATTGCAAGATAACAAATAAGGAACGGTATCCGAGCCATATATGCTCGTTCATGAAAGGCTTGAATTTTATTGCTGTTCATTAACTTGCACGTCAATCAAGTTCAATACCCTGGTCAACATCTTCTGACAAAAGTTAATGTTGTCGTGACCTACTAGCACTCCATCTTCATCCGAGCCATGACCAGTGCTGCTAAGAGTTGAGCAACGGCACAATGCAGAGAAGTGCACTTCAAAATTAGTAAAAAAGTTTGTGTTGTAGTACCTCGTGAGCACAAGTGATTTTATCTTGTTCCAGTCTTCGTCAAGGCTCTGTGCAACATTGCGGAATCTGTGAGCGGTCCACTGCTCCAGAGCCTGGAGAACCGGTTGCGGCAGAACCGAGACAAGATCGAGCGGATGCGTGCCGAGAAGGACGAACTCCTGCAAAAGATTGCATTGGCCGAGGCGTGCGCATCTGCACAGGCTCTCCTGAAGAGTCCAGCCCAGTCAGTGGGGACAAAGCAGTGATGCACACATGCTCGTTACACTGGGACAGGATGACACACTGATGTGAACTATGGAGATATAAAGGTTTCTTTTTTTTTATCTGTATGCTTATTTGGAAGAATCATTTGGCTTGGGGAGACTCAACAGGTAAGAAACGTGTTCAGAGGCTGGTGATAGCATTGCCTCAGAGTGACTGAGGACAGTTCTGCTTGGACATAAACAAACAGGTTGATATTCTAAACTATAGTAAACATTGTTCATACATTCTGAAAAAAAAGAACCAGAAAATGCACTGACCGGGGAAACATACAATCCGATGTAACAAAAAATTTGGCAGACTCAACTACTGACATCTACATAATGCAAAGCGTCACGCGGGTCGTTACGGCACGAGATTCCAACGCGCGTGGAGCTGGTGGTGCTTCGGCAGCCCGAGACGCATTTTGTTGTTTTCCTATTGCTTGGTTTAAGAGGGCGATGGGAAACCGAAACAAAATCGAGCTGGTGGGCAACGGCGGATGCCGCCGAAGCAAAACGTGATGCCCACATTGTGCCAGCTGCAGCAGGGAATGGCAGCGCGTTTGGGTTATCACATACTGCGATACGCTACCAATGGCACTACGCACCACATACTGTAAAACAGGTGAAGATGCTTATCGCAATAGGTTTGACAGCGATAGCTGTGAATGTGGCGTGCGATGACCCAGGCGGAGATTTGCTGGTACCAGAATAAAAAACTACGCACCGTCGTTTTCACGTTTAATGAATGGCTATGCACCATTCTCGATCGCGCGTGCATCGCGCCTTTACTTGTTCACATGGGATCTAGTGGCCGAAAAATGGGGAACGGGGATGCGTTTTGGCTATCACCTGTCAAAAGCATGCGCTACACTTCTGACAGCACCATGCGAACGGATACACTCAAGCAAAAGTACACCCTTTGGGTCGTATCTTGTCACACAACAATAATCTTCATCTGCCTTGTCTGCATTTCCTTTCTTTAATGCTGCGAGCTCGGTATTTCTAAGTCACGAACAGCATGCGCATTATCAGCATGACAGAGCTTTCTAAACAGGAAAGTAGTGAGCGCAGCGTCTTCAAGAGAGGAAACGCAAGCAAGGCAGATGACGATTATTGTTGTGTGGCAAATATACGCCCCAAAGGGTATACATTTGCCTAAGAGTGTAAGCAAAGATGCTTATCGTAATAGGATTGGCATTGATAGTTGTGACTGCCGCATCTGACAAACCCGGAGACCGAAATGAGAAACTGAGTGCGCGCCAGCGTTTTCACACGAGACAGGCGAGAAAGTATGGCGGTTAGCTGTTCTCGATCGCACGCGCCTCACGTATTTTTTTGTTCACATGGAATCTAGTTGCCAGAAAACATATCGTACCATCACAATTTGGCGATGTATTGAATGTTGGTGCCTAAAAAATAGTGTTTTCCGGAAATGTATGAACCGGTAAAAAATGAGTGTAGCCCTATTGGGTCTTTTTTTTTTTTCTTCTCGATTGTGAAAAGTTGGCACCGGGAAAACGAATGTAACGGGAACATATCAACGAAGTTCTACTGTATATAGATACCGTGCAACAGGGCAGTGACCCTGCCCTTGTGCTATTTGCTAGATGTACTCTGCATCAGAATTGCAGCGGGCCCGAGCAACACATGCCATGAAAAACGTTTACTTCAGAAACATCTGCACAAAAAATGCATAATGAATTGCTATAGCTGTAGATCGACAAAAGTATAGTGCTTGTCATTGCAATAATTCAGAAAGAATCCAAGGCGTCAGTGCTCATACTACTTCACAATTTATGTAGTCTTGCAAGCGCAGTCACAATTTTTGTCTTTACACAAGTTTTATATAGGCAGACAAAATGCTAATTCACTCAGTACTATTCAAATAACCTTCTTTAACCCTTTCTGGTTCAAATATTGTTTTTGGCATCATATCCATATCATATCACACATCATAACATTAGTATTGTGGTGCCTCCACACCTTTGCGTTTAAGAGCACAGTTGGGCAGTAATGCTACTGGCACTTATCATGGCTTACCTTTTATGCTCTTGGCACACCCCACATGTCAGCGTCGTAGTTTTAGTATGCATATAGCTTATTTTATGCTATTCACAACAAGCATTTTCAGTCCTCTATACAGCCATGTCACAAATACCCTTTGTTATTGACTGCGCCATTGACTACATCACACCATTTCTTGGCGCTCTTTGGTCATCATTGGTCCATGTGCCACAAAACCCCATACATCATCATCAATATTGTGCATCAGAAAATGAAGAAATTTATTGGGTAGTTTTTCATAATGTATTGAAACCTTCTTAAACGAACTCTTCATGTTAGTATCGCATTAGCTAGCAGCTTGTTGCATATGAAAGTCTTACATTTGCAGCTGTAAATTATGCTTGCAAATTATTTGAAGGCTGCTTGCATACTCAAAGTCATGTAGGCAGCTTTAGGCGGCACTAAACTTCAGAAATGCAGTGTATCAATGTGTGGACATTTCCGAAATTTAAGAACAGCTGAAGATTTGTGTGGTACCAAGTCTAGATTAATTATGTAACCAGAGTTGCTGGAACTGTGATTTCTCTCTAGTTTTCACTTTGGCTTTTCTCAGTCGGATATGCCTTGTGAGGATTGCTATTACAATAGGAATTACCGGACCAGAGAGCGTTAAGGATGCCTAGCGTTTTGTAATCCCTGCGACAGGAGTCATTGGGCCACAAAGGTCAAGGATGGCCAACGTCTTGTAATCGATACTATGTTTTCCCGGCAACTAGTTATACTAGGCGTAGCACCCTGGGTCACTTAATTTGACAGGCATGCGGGCAATACGCACTAGGACAGCATGAGAGCCCTCTCTTAGCACTGTATGCTTATCCATTTCTATGTGTCGCTGCTACTCTTCAGGGAGATGGAACTCGTATTGCCTGAATTGCACTCGAGAGTACTTATATATTAGGTTAGAACAACAAATGTTAGTTTCACATCAGTTGGTGCCTCGGAGTGGAATTTGCGAGCTTGCTGTGCAAAACTGAAATGCGCACCTGTAGACCAGAATATTTTGCTGTTGTGCTCGCGTTAATAGTGTGCTTAATCTTGAACCCTTGTCGCCATATGTTGGTGTGACCTGCGCAAGAAGTGCGGATTTGGCGACGGAGCGGTACCTGCTGCAGTGGCTTAGTGGCTACGGTATTGCAATGCTAAGCATGAGCTTGGTTAAAACATGCTGGCGGGCTAGTTGGTTAGAATCCATGGTAGAGTGTATAAGCGCGACTGAATGAGGACGTAGAAAGTCTGCAGAAAAAGTGCATAATGAATTGCTATAGCTGTAGATTAACACTAGTGCTATATGCGAACACTATATGCGAAGCGCTGTGTCTGTGTATCTATTTCTTCCTACGTCCTCGTTCAGTCGCGCTTATACACTCTACCATGGCTAAGCATGAGGTCATGGGATCAACTCCTGGGGCCGTATTCTGAGCAAAATCGGATGACGTAGCTCATCCATTTTTGCTAAAACAACCACTCAGTGCGCCTGACAGCAAGCTACCGCCAAGGCAATAGTATCACTCAAGTGGATCATTTCATAATACGGCCCCCGGCCAAAGTGGCCGCGTCTCGATGGGGGCGAATGCAAAATCACCTGTGTATCAGACACTGGTTGCATGTTAAAGAACCACTGGTGGTCAAAATTCATCCCGAGTTCCCTAAAATGGTGTGCCCCATAATCAAATCGTGGTGTTGGCATGTAAAAAACGATCTTTTTTTTTTATGACCACCAAGATGACCGAGATTAGTGGCAAGCATGTTAAAGACGCAGGGTCAGCAGGCCTAAGCCAATGACTGCGCTAAGCAGCTCACTACGTACCTGTTCACATGACCTAGCAACTCCAGTCGTATACAACCAAATGAATGTTTACGTAAGTAAAGCTCAAGTTTGCTCTTCACTTGAACGCCACCGAGCACTGTTTTCACTTTGTCTCTCTGCAAGTGGGCAAATTCATCCTAACCTTTATTTTCATATCCAAGGCATGATGTTACGTGCAGCTGCGATGCTACAAGTGTATGCCAATACCTAGGTCACAACTGCTTAGCACAGTAAAAGAGGTCGCATGCTATCACAGTTATCTGCTCTTCCAGTTCCCACAGTCCCTGGCAAAAGATGGCTGCCACCGCCAAGCGCTGCAAGTGCCAGTCTATATTCTGCAACAGTTTGAAAACACAGTGGCAAATACAATTCTGTCCAACTCGGGAACTTGCACCAACGTGCCAGCCGATTACGTTAGCTCACTTTCGTGACACTGCAGTGAAGCAGAACTCCCTGTGTCAGCATTCCTTGCAAAGTATGTTCTGTAATGTGGAAGCAGAGACAGAAGGTGCAATGTGGTGTTGTTGGCATAGGTTATACTGAATTCTAGTGTTGTCACTGTGCATAGTCTGAAAGAATGCATTTAATGACATCTAAACATTTTCTTATTGTGCTCTTACTGTACATCCTTTGATTTGGAAGGCCAAGGATCTCGCATCGTACCGCAGTCTTTAAAATATCATTTCAGATCGACAGTGAGCAAACAAGAGAAGCCTCAATGAGCAACCAACATTTCAGCAGGACTTGTCAAAGGCATAAGTTGGAATGTTCAGGCTCGTAAGAGATTCTGTGTGCAAAGTGTCATTTTCTAAGTGAGAGAGGGTGAAATGCCAACATGTCCTTGGACAACTGCACATGACATCAGAATCTGGCCCTCTCTCTAAAACTATGATAATTTTGGTTCTGCTTTCTTTATACAGCGGCCTTCCATATGTATCAACGCGTATGTATATTCCAATATCATCACAAATGTCTGTATGTATATAATTTTCAGGACTGTGCGAATATTTGAAAGCATCCCTTTTAATCTAAAACTTCAGAACTGGTATTTTGCAAAACTGTGACCACCAGCCTGATGAGGTTAAGCCTCTTGCAAGCCTTGCAGTCACTCCTTGCAGAACTTGTCAAGTTCATTAAAGAGGTCAGCACAGCTCAACCACTAGCTGCAGTCACACGACACCAAAGTGAACACAGCGACTCAAACTAAGTGTATGCACTTGTTTCACTACTTCTCCGAGCTTGGCGTGCCTTTTTTTTTAAGTCACACTCAAACTTGGGGAGCATATTTAGTGCAATACAATCGTGACTGTGCCTAGTCATGCAAGACACACACTTTCAGCTAAAGTTACCTAGCGAACACTAGCATATTTAAACAAGTAAAGGCAGATAGCACTGCAGAAGAGAACTATGTCAAACCGTAAACTGCTTTTCTTTGTGACAAAGCTAAGCAGAGCATGTAAGACAAGAACATAGAAAGACAAACATGGCACGACAGTCAGCATAGTTCATCTTTGCATCCTCTTAGAACTTAGTTCAATGTTGAATTGGTTTTGCCATGAATTATAAACTTGCCCAAGCATCCACCCTCACCTGCTTTTCTCGATTTATAGGCTGTTTTCTTGCCATCAGCAAGAAAATTTTTGAAGCAGGTTTTAAATGGTTCCATCAGAATCAATGGCTAGAGCAGCGATATTTACACCGGGACATAGAAAGCCGTTTAACATTGAGACACTTTCACAAATACAGTTGGACCTAGGTATGTTGGCAGCTCAGTTTCGCAGAGGCTTTCCTTTCAAGACGGAACGAGAACAGGGAACAATGACCCCTATGGCGAGGCAAACTATTTCCGGAGCAAGGGGCAATGACCTTCATGGCGGGGACAACGAAGTGACGAACGGTCAATACAGATACTATAAGAAATTGCCGGGTATAACAAAGTAAACGACTTGTTTCTAGCCAATATTAAGAAGTAACAGACGTATGCCTTTAATGAATACCTGATATAATGAAAGTGTTCTTGTGCCGGATGTGACTTCATTATAATGACATCTGCTTAGTACAATACTAAGCAATAGATGTTTTCATGCCCGCCTGGGTGTCACAAGCTCTTTGTACTACGAGTGCCAACAGCTTGCAACTTGTAAATGATGCACTCATGCATACGTTGCACACTTTCACAATTCACTGTACAGCCTGGTAATAAAGAAATTTCTGTGCACCAATTAACAAATGCAAAGTATCACAAGATATTAATGAGGACATTTTATTTACAGCTTCCAATAACACTTGCACACAAATGTATTGGAATATCACCAGAGTTGGACAGGCTCCAAATCAACCGGCAGCGTGGGAAAACTGGCTTGCTTTCCGTATCTTTTGCAGGTCTTGATTCTGGAAGATTGATAACATCAATGAAAACTATGACAAGCAGTATTTGTGACATGTTTTCAGTCAAATCCCGTCACTTTGTCACAAAAGCCTTTCCTGTGAAAGCAATAATGAATCTTTTCTTTTTAAAAGATCAAACAATGTTTGCCAAGTCAAACTACAGCATTCACAAATTGCTACTCACACCAGCCACAAAAAGCTGAGCCAACCATCGAGTAGCATGGAAAAAATAATCACTGGGCTTCATTGAAATCTTTAAGGTTGCCTTGACATTTGCACATGTGGCATGACATTTTTTTATTAAATATGCCAACAAATCAAGGCTGTTAGCAGAAAAAAAAGAAAGAAAAAAAAAGGCTACCATTAATGTGGTGCATGTCACGGACCCAGTAGTTGCACACTAGGGCACTTCGAAGTAGGCGATGCAAAATGGGGGACCAGTAAAAATGCGTGAATTAGTATCCGGATGCTCCAGCACCACTTTCCCTCAAACAGTGATGGCAGTCTCATACTTTCAGTGTCCCACATGTTCCCAACCCGAACACGCGCGCATCACGCAAAGTCAGTACACAATCCACCACCCATCATGGTTATCCCACATGGCGTGTGGCGGGGTGTGCACAGCAGCATTTCAGAGTCAAGCAAACGTCCTCTTATGCCATTGCCGGCGTAGCTGGCCACGCAAGTTCCCGACTCAGAACAGAATGGCTCCGAAGCCAAACGTTCGCTTCATGCTGTCCCAATAGTGGCGCTGCCAGCCATCTCGTGTACGGTCCGCCTCTCCCTGCGGGACTCCTTCCTGCGTCAGCGTCACCTCGGTGCAGTCAGACTTCTGCTCGATATCGATGGTCACGTCGGAGTAGTGACTCTGGGGCCAGCTGCCAAACCGCCACCGCATGCGGATCTTCTTGTCTGGGACCTGTGCAAAACACCAAAGTTGCTTTTTAGAGTGACAGCTCTTGGACAGCACAGATTCAGCTGGTTCCTACCGCGCTCCATCTTGGTTTGTAGTGATGCGAATACGTTTGAAGACTGGAGCAAAAGAATGTCTGCAAAAACCTAACGTTCAGCTGGTCCCAGAGCAACAGGTGGAACCGTGTGCCATGAATCCTGCCAGATCATGGTTGCACTCTCGGTGAACTGCACTCCAAGTTGGAGTGCTGCACCCTGAACGGACCATGCGAATGTGTTCCGAGCATTTTATTTCGACTAGCCAAATGACAACCTTCTCACTGGAGAGCTCTGAAGTGGTGAAAAGCTACCAGTCAGATGTACCACAAGATTCACCCACAACATATCGCTGTGTAGACTAGCAGAGGTGCACAGCGCAAAGAGTGAAGCTTTGGTGAGTGCACATAGCTTATATAGTTTGTTTAGTCTTCAGAGAGTGGAGTCTACATGTTTGGGGAAGCAAGACCTGAGTCTACATGTTTGGGGTTGTCTCAGATTTTATAACTTGCACAACTTCCATTAATTCTGCCATTTTTTCTTTTTTTTTTCATAGATAAAAGAGAAAAGTCAGGATATGTGTCACCCGTGTCTGCTCCATAGCGTTGCAGCAGTCACTGGCAGCAGTTTCACCATGCTTCTGGGTGAACTGCTTATGCCAGTCATAAAGCCCAAGCTTAAAGGGACCCTGAAACGATTTTGATGATTTTCTACAAACGTAGTGAGTCATTAGAGTAGGTCCTTCTGATCATTAATTGACACATCTAAGTGCTCCACATAAAGCGTGTAATTTATTATAAAGTTTTAAAAATGCACACTGCTGGGCGGAATTTTAAGCCGCCCCTACCCATATGACGGAAATCACCCATAGGACGTCAGTGGGGTACGCTATCTGATTGGCTAACCAGGGCGCGTGATGGATAATTTTTCCAACTTTATGGTAAACAAATGATGTTCGTAATAGTTGGAATGTTAGTTAATTTGTTTTTATAAAAGTAAACTAACATGAAGAATGCACAAGAACAATTTTTCAGTACACTTAAGCACTTCCGGCACACAGCAAGTGTCGTCTGCTTGTATTACAACGTGCTCCGTCTTTTACGAGCGCTCCACCCTCAGTGTCGGTCTGTCTTTTCTCAAGCGCTATGATTCGACTTTGTTGCGTTGTGGCCTGCAAACGTAGCAACTGGCAATATGTCAAGCTGCGACATTGTGCCCCTCTGCAAGCCAGTAGACGAGCAGACTGGCTGCAGCGCATCGGACTGCCGCTATCCGATCGGCGCCAGGATTTGCGCGATTGTGGCCATCACTTTACACTGGAAGATTAATAACGCAATAGCGTTTCGCGAGTCTGGTATTAGGGTAAACGCAAGTGCAAGGGGACAGGGCCTGGCCAGAACCACCTAGACTAGGTGTTCTGGCCTGGCCGTGTCCCCTTATGTGTCGTTTCAGGGGATGAACAGAAGCGCAAATGTGAATGGTCTGCACGGTGCAGCCACCTGGTGGCATAGAGCTCAACCACACCCACAGTAGCAGTAACAAAACGTATTCTTCTTTGCTGCTGGTGTAAATTTTTCGCAGGAGCGTAATCGTTAACGCATTGTTCTTGCAAATGTTTAAAATGGTTTGCACTTGGTTAGAGCAATATTAGCTCTTTCTTTGGCTGGTTAAGCTCTGCGCCAATGGGTGGCTGGACCGTGAAGACCGATCAGGCAGCTCACGTACGTCTACGCTGAAGTTCCTTCATCAGCTTGAGTTTATGCCTCCGCCGTTCTGTCGAAACGCTCAGCTAGTGCACGATTGCCAGAATAGCAGACACGTTCGGCGCTACGAGAGAATGCTCGCAACGCACGCTGCTTCGATAGCTCTCGCTTGGGGTCGATGGCCAAGCGGCTAGCGGAGAGGTTTCGCATGGGCTCCAAAACAACCGGAAGTGGACGATGTGACGTCGCATCATGATGCAGAACCAGTGAAGGCGGAGCTTAGCCTCGATCGCTCGGCGAACGAGTTGAGGAGGGAAAGCATGGCTAGGGAGGAGGGTAAAATTCTAATTGCTTGTAGCTCCATTAATATGTAATGCTTCACTTAAATTGTGATGTGAATGTTCTATACTTAAGCTGTACCTTACGCGTCTACAAAATTTGTCCAAATCGTTTCAGGGGCCTTTTAAGGTCACAGTTGTGGAATATGCTCATATTACCATGTCATAAGGTGCACATGCACAGCTAGAACTGCAAGTTAATGAGCATTGTATGACATCAAAATTTCCTTTTTATATGCTGCGCTTTTTGAAACTGATATTTAATAGAAACAGGCATTCAACCAATATATAAGCAAATACATTAAGACAAGTGCAAACACAGTTCGCACTTGTGTCTGTGTCGTGCATGCTTTTTTTTTGTCCCCTGGTTTTCTGCACAAAAACCCACCATTTCGTTTGACTTTTCAGCCGTTTTCGTGGTGTACACAAGCATAAAACTTTGCAGACACAACTGTCACCACACAATCTACATGCTGTGCTCATACATTGTCAATGCCCAAACCTATGATGTTCAGAAAAAAGAACACCCACTAGCTCGAGGAAGGTTCCGCTGACGTTGCCTCCAAATAGTTCGAATCTTCCTCCTTTCTGCACTTCCAAGACACATGGACTCTGGCTGAAAGCCTGCACCATCTGCGTAGCCACAGAGAAAAAAAGAAAGAGACCATGTGCTGTAAATATATGCGTATATTACACAACTTCGAAAATATACATATTTTCAATGTTGTAGGAACCCTATCACATGCTTCTTGCCATGTAAAAAGATGAAGGTTAGAAAAACTTGTATTTAATTTCAACACTTTAGTAGGTCTCGAAACGCCAAATGTCGTGCCATCAACACTATTGTGACATGACACAAAGCGAAATTTGCTGACATAGTGTAGCAATAAAAATTCTAATTGTTGTCAGGTTTAACACCCCAAAACTGCACATTGGCTTGTGAGGGACGTTGTATGGAGGGCTCCGGATTAATTTTAAACACTTGGGGTTCTTTAATGTGCACTTAAATTTAAGTATACAAGGCGTCCTTGCATTCCGCCCCCATCGAAATTCATTTTCCGTGGTGGGGAATCAAACTAGCGATCTGCACAATGCCCAAAAGCCACACAATGCCATAGCTTCCGAGCAATAAGGCCACACTCATATTCATACTGATCATGCAACACCGAAAAAGCTGTGCAACTGGTTTGGTCATAGATGCCTCACACGGGGCATTTCGCATTGCAGTTGTATGAGACAACGCTTTCCATGGAATAAGTGCTACACATATTACAATTACAACTTGTGAACGCTAGGTCACATCAAATCGCATGCTATTTGGGCACGTCTGTGCAGCCCGTATGCAACACACTATGTCTGGTCGCAAGTAAAAGCAATGTGCTGTGGCCACTGGCCGCAGGAAATCTGTCACTCAGCTTGTTCCATTATAAAAAAAAAGCTCGGAATTTTGACCCCCTAGGATTCTTTCACGTAAACCCAATGCACAACACACGAGCATTCTTGCATTCTGCCCCCACTGAAATGCGACTGCTACAGCCAGGATCGAACCGGCAACCTCGAGCTTAGCAGCGCCACCACGCCACAGCAACTGAGCTACCATAGTGAGCATTCAGTAAAAAAAAAAAAAAAAAAAAAAAAACCACAAAAAAGACCAAGTCACACTTATGCCATTATTGCAAATGGGTTCGTCTTGGTGCGAGCAAAAGGAACTTGGCCCTAGCACATTTACCTCCTTGACAGTCAGGGCTCGGTAAACCTCTTCAGCTGTGCACTTGAAACTCTCCACCTGCATGATGCTAGTGGTGTCCACTTTGACGAGGCTGGGTGCCTTGTCACCGGATGAGCCATTTAGTGGCTGTAAAGAGAGGATACCGTGCCATCGCTGTCATCACACAGGACCAACATGTTGGCTTGCCAGTTGCGGGTCAGCTAAGCCAAGCCCTTCGTTAAAATACACATGCACATTCAGACTATGCCTTTTCAAGTTGTAACTGCTGAGTATTCAACATTTTTGCTACCAGAATGCATATTAAGAGTTGCCAGTGAAGAAATATGTGCTTCGGTTACACCTACGCGCACTTTATCTTTCGTTACAGCAGTAGAATACTCATTAAAATAAAGCATGGCCAACAAAATTTTCCACCTATTTAATTTATATCCTATAATTGGCTGCATCTATGTAAAGTATATTAAGTGTCAGCTGTACTCGAAAAATATGCTTAAACAGACCAGAAAAGTCTGTGCATATTTACATATAACTATTCAATCTAGCCGGACATGCCATTGTAAAGAGCTTCATTCGCTGAATGTAAGCCGTAGCACATCTTAGCTCCTGCAGATCATCTAATCTCACTCTCCACTAACACTTCCGATTAACACCTCGATCAGACAAACAGCCTTTCCTTGGATCACAAATAGTAGATTAGAATGCCATAGTAGGAGGATGATGCACACCATCACAAATGCATCAATTTTCCAAAAGGGCATCTCATCTCAAATGGATGAGATGAGATATATAGGCATAACATTGTAGTGACAGGGTAACAGCAGCTGATGCAGAACCTGTGTAATAGTGAACCTTTCCATCTAGTTTCGTGGCGCCATGCAAGACCGTTGGGCTCATGACTGAGCTCCTGGGTTCAAATTGCTTCCTTAGAAAAAATAAATAAATTGAATGTTGCTGCACTATTATCTTCCTCATCTAATTTCTGCAGTACTTCTTCTTTTGTCATGCAGTGGAATAAAAAGGGACCCCCTTATTTTAGCAACCATAGGGTGAGGGGGCTGTGATAATAGTGTATGGACTATTATGATAGTCCACCCTCAGTAATGAGTGCTATCTCAAATACAGTTTTAGTATACAGAGTTCAGAGCCAGTTTTTAGGAAGAGGAAAGGGGGAGAAAATGGAACACACCGTCCTGTACAGACTGTTCGAAGGCAACCTTAACTTATGCTGTGCCCTCTGGTATGCATGAAACAATCAATGAAACCCGAAAAATGTAGAAGCCGTGCCAAGTACGCAGAAATAGAGAACTGCTGCAGAGACACTACACCTGAAGCACTGTAATATATCACACAAGAGAGCAGTGCCATAAATGCATGCATCATTCTTGCCACCTCCTCTGCGTCCTCAATGCAACCTTATTACATATGCAATCCAGCTTGCCCCGACACAAGCACTAAACATGAAATAGCACTTCTCAGGCAAAATTACGTACCGTTTGCTTATAGTTAACCGCAGTCTTGCCTGTGGACTTGACCTGGTTGATGGAATCACTTCTTGTAGGAAGAATCATTCCTTGCGAGAATTCTGTACAAATAGAAACAGAGGGCCTACCTGAACAAAGCTGCAGGTATGCAATATGAATGCCTTCATCATGATCTATTTGCAAGGCTATTAGAGGGCATGCAAGATTGCATGAGCCAAATCACAACCAGGCATTGCTGCTTGAAAACAAAAACAACAATATATTGAGATGCATACAACATACCTTGCTTAAGTGCTGCAATGTAGGTTTCTAGCCTTTCTCTGATTATTTGGGTACCCTTCGATCTCATCAACTCCTTTAGTGCTTCAGCCTTGTCACCTTTAGACGAGACAGTCACTGTCACCTGAAAGAACAACAACTCAGTATTGCACCCTCTTTCTTATTCTTCGTCTATAAAAAGGCTTCATCAATTGCATTTTTTTTTCAGATTGAGTAAGCCTGAGCCAACACCAAAGTCTAGATGCATTTGAAGTCAAATCTTGGTGTAACAAAGTTGCATTTGACACAAGAATACCTTAGTTATATCCTATGCTTGTTATAGGCATACATGTGTTACATGCTAATATTGGTGAGAAACACTTCAGACTTACTTCGTTATATTCAATAATCAATTATGCTGATGTTCAACTGTATAGCATGCTATGGGATATAACTACCGTTTTTCAAACACTTGCACAGCACAGCTTGGTTTACAAAGTAGGATGAAAAAGAAGAAAAAGCAACTGTGCCAATTACACAAATAGGTAAACAAATCTTCCCACCCACAATGTACAGCTATTTGTGAAGTCATCGGCCAACTTCAATAACAAAGACACTGACTTCAATTTGCAAGGGCACTTACATTCTAGCAAATCTGTTCACAGTCTAAGAACATCGTTAAGCAATAACATTTAAACACCTGAGGAAAAGACAAGGTACACTAAGTCATAGCAATGACCTGCGTAACCTTGCATGAGCTTTTTTATTACAACTTATTTCAAGCGAATCGGTTCAGCAATCGTTTATCGAGACCATATGAACAGTGTAATCGAAGTTGGCCCCACGCTAATGCTTCCTCTTAAACTAGAGACGAATACATTGACAGTACTTCTAAGACCGCCAATAAGGGCTCTTGGTAGGAACAGCACAAATTTGCAATATACACGGAATGAAAAGACACACAACTTGCACTGTCAACCTTAGCCAAACGACTACAATCAACAGTGCAAGTGTGTTTCTAAGCTCCATTGTAAATTCACAGTTAACATGATGGATCCATGCCAACTTGTTCAAGTGTCATGCAGCAGATAGTTGAGCACATTTGTTTCAATTAAGATACATGTTATAGCAAGCCACTAAAAGGTCATAGGAGCCACTCGCTGAGGTTGTTCATAGCTTGATTTACCACACATGAGCAGTCTAGTAATTCGAAGAATGAACTGAAGCATGAATTGCTGAGCGTACACTGATTTAGGTTAACTGTTTGTATGCCTGTGTTTTAAACAAGCCAAGACAGACAGTGAAAGCTACTTACATCCACATCGCTTGGGTCATGCTCTTCACTCAAGTTTGGTATCTCCACCTTCCCCTCAACGGGCTCATCACTGTCATCTGGCTCACCCTGCCACTTAAGTTCAATGACCCACTCGTAGAAGAAGATGAGCTTTGCCTTCCGGTTGTTGGCGACAGCTTCACCTTCGCATTTGGGCATTTCCACGATCTTGCAGGTCCCTAGGTTCAGGATATGCACAAGCATATACTCAGCAAGTTAAATATGAAGCAATTCAGTGGATAGCACACTACATGGTGAAGCATAAAGTTGGACTGAAGGTACACAAGAGTAAAACTATGATGGCTTTTTGAATGCACAAAAAATGTAAGTGGCAATTCAGTTTTGCAGAAGAAACATTCTCTACCGCCAGTATTTCTGATTGAAGGCATTCATCTGCCCACCATGACAGAGCCTGCTCCACTTCAACTGAGGTCCTTTTAAAATTTTAGGTTTCTCTCCAAAATCAGTGTGTAACAAATATATCCTTATGACAAATATTGAATACAACGAAGGCATGTTCATGTCGGTTACAGCTTTGTCATGTAAGGTTCAAATTACTGATATTTTTTGCTAAACTATTACTGACTGACACAGTGGAAGTCGAAGATGCATCCCGATTTGATGTTCATGTTGAAGCCTGTGAACTTCACAGCAATGCCAACGAGAATCGATCTAGAAGGCACCGCTAAAGAAAGTCTGGGCAGCACAAGGACTGAAATTCAACACAGTGTATGCTCCCTATTGCTCAGAAGTTAGTAAAGATACAGCAGATGTGTACGAATTCTGCACTAGTCTACTTCTGTTGTGTTAACTGGTGTGTCTATAGTTCCCTGTGCTTTTTCTGGAACATCAAAGAGCGACTCCACAATCCCGCTATAGAACAACCAATCATCCGAATCGATATCGTCGGCGAGGATGCTTACGACAAGCTGTCATGTGGTTTTGGATCGGCGTCAGTCACTACACTACATCTGAGCTTTAATAAGTGGCCTTTCGCGCTAGGAATTCCCCGATAAGTTTGCAGGCGCAACGTAAATCATACAGTAACACATACATCGACTCAAGTTCAGTAATATACTGGTTGAACATCTTGAAGGGGCAGCGCAAAAAGACGATGACAGAAGGCAGGAACACACAGGACAGCGCTGACCTGTGTGTTCCTGCCTTCTGTCATCGTCTTCTTGCGCTGCCCCTTCAAGATGTTCAACCAGTACCAACTCGCCCAAATGTCGATCCTTCTACAGTATACTGTTCCTGAACAACACACCAAACACATTACTTCCTTCTCCCCTACATACACACTATAAAAGGCCCCCATAACTGCAACCATAAACGCACGTGTTTAAAAACAAACGGGGAAGAGCAGTGTCAAAGCTGAAATGTCGACAATACGAACCATAAACACTGTGCCAACGAACAAGCGCAATATTAGACTACTCAGAAAAAATTCGTCGACTCTGAAACAGCACTAACAAGAAACTAGGCGTTTGAAACAAACTAAATATCCGAGATCAGCGGGAAAACTTACCTCTGGAGTCGCTCACTTCAATGTTGGTAAGGAGCTCGTTGAGTTTGTCCTTGGACCAATACGAGGCATTCTTCTCGGTCCTAAAGTAATGGGGAAAACGGCGGTGTCGATCACTTGCCCATTCATTCAGCGTTGTAAACGGAACGCGTCTGTACCGTGTGCAGCTAGACGTTGGAGCCAATTCTGCCTTAAGCTTGTGTGCGTTAGGCAAGTTATGGTGATAGAATTTTGCGCCAAGGACCAGCACAGCGCGGCAAATTCTGCGTGGGAAGCTTACCAGTGCCAGTTGTTCACGTTGGTAGCGTCGGGCCGTTCTTCGACGATCCATCGCGGGTCACCTTCGCCCCACTTGGCCATGTTTTCCCAGTGGTACCGGCGGCACACGGTAGCGTCGACGAGGAAGCTTTGACTACTCGGTGAACCAACCTTCGCTTCACCAAAAGACGCGCAAGGCTATGTGCGACGGCGTGCACTGGCGGCTTGGTCCCGTTACCAAGGCGTGAGAGTCTAGAAAATTCGCGATATTGCTCGGCGCTCGCTTTCTAGCGGAAGACATGCAGCGCCACGGCGGTTGCTTTCGTCGTTTCCGTGACAACAGCCACGCCGCGAAAACGTAATGCTTGTGGCATCAAGGCTAGAGCAGGCTAGAGTAGCCAAGGCCATCTATGATCTAGGTCATTCTCAGATTTTTAAAATTGACACACTTTGAAGCACAAAAATTAAGTAATTATTATATAATTTGTGTCTGTAAAATGTTTTGTGGAATACTTTAACACAATTTCTTTTGCCGATTGACGTTAACATTACCATAAACGTAAAAAATACGTTAACTTTTACTGTTTTTGAGCAATAATGTAAACAAATACAATATTTTAGCACAGTTAGGTACAAAATTATGTAAATATGTTTATTTAGCATCTAAAAGACCATAAAGATATCGGCGACGGTGGTATAGTGGTTAGCATAGCTGCCTTCCAAGCAGTTGACCCGGGTTCGATTCCCGGCCGTCGCACTCTATTTTTTTGTTGTTGTTTTTTACTTATTACGTACAACGGGACGTTTACAAATAATTTTTTATTACAACCTTGTCCACGAATGCACGAATCTGCAAAGAGAAAGAAAATTATATTGAGGCAGCTAGATCGCTTTTGGCCGCACAGCTCACCTTTCAGATGTTCGGATTCTCAAGTAGAATTCTGCGCAGGCGATGAGAAGTCAGCATCATAGTTGACTGCAAAAAAACAAAAATGTGGGAAGTTTTTTTATTGTTACTAGCAGATGTGCGTGATTGAGTAGGCCATTGAGCCTAGTGCACATCTGCTGAGCGAGCGCTTTCGGAAGAGCGGCTGTGTGTATTGGTCACGCGCACAATATGCCATAAACGTAATTCATATTAGTAGAACCGTTAGTTCATTCATTCATTCATTCATTCATTCATCAGTGTTCAGGAGTATTCCCATGCAGGAAAGAAATTTTAAAGCGTCCCTCCATTCAGGTGAATCATCCGCATACATGAAAGGTACACCAGAAAAATAGTAATAAGGAAGCACGGCACTATGTGGTGAGCAGAAAGGTAGGAGCAAGTGTGCAGGCGCTTTCTCGACGATAAGTTCCGAAGCAGTTCATGTGACTCTCTAGAGAGCACGCTATTGTTCGTTAAAAGGGGGGTGGGGACGAGAAGAAATGGCAGTACACAGCTGCACCGGCCGGCACAATCTCTGAGGCCACGCGCAAGGGTATATAGCCCCGAGATCGACCTGGAGGGGCGCTGCGAGCGCCGCTCACGTGACGTCGGGGCACGGACTCGCGCCTGTCGTCTGCTACAGTTCGGGCGGTGTCCGGGCGGGCGGGCACATTCTTCAGCTAGTGTTTCCGCTTAATTGTTCGCCCTCGTTCACAACGCTTGTATACTTATGACGGGCCTCTGAAAGATATGTTTTACGACGTCTTCGTTCGCGAAAATGTAATAGGTCATAGGTCATAATAGGTCGTGTAATGTAATACTGTAACAGCTAGGAAAAAAAATAGGTCTCACCGAGATTTGAACTCGGATCGCTGGATTCAGAGTCCAGAGTGCTAACCATTACACCATGAGACCCACACCTTTCCGACGCCGGGAATCGAACCCGGGCCTCCTGGGTGAGAGCCAGGTATCCTAACCACTAGACCACGCCGGAACGGGTGGCGCACTGCTCAGAAAGAAATTTGTCGACAGCTCAACAAAAGGAGGCATTGGGTCAATCATTTCCCCAACCTTTTCAGTCTCGATGGTGCCGGTGTTGATGTAATGGATTTTTACACTTGAATAGTCCATCTGTGATTCGCACGTACTGCGTCCGATCGAAAAATCCTGCGTTTTCCCACAGAGCGGCCATGCAACGTCCGAATCCTTTACCGAATTCTAGTTTACTGCACGCATATTCATTCTTTCCACGAGCGGTGCGAGAATGGAACATGCTTCCAGCGGACGTCGGCTGGAAGCATGTTCCATTGTGGAGCGCTCGTCTTCGGCTGCTTTCGTTTACGCCCTGAAGGCTCACCTGTCGACAATTTAATTAGTGAGAAGACACTAGTTATTTTGTTTTCCTCTTGTGTAGATGTAAAGATTTCCTTTATTGTCTTGTATGCGTATGTTTTACCCTGCATGTTTTCGGATGTGACTTAACCCTGTATTTGTACACGAAACCAGTCCTACATACAGAGTATTCCGTATTCCGCCGGTGAATATTAAAAATTTCCTGTCCACAAACTATTTGTCTAATCGAGAGCAAACATCGCCCACAGGGTAGCATATTGTAGTGTAAGTTGTTTGAGATGTATTTGAACATCGGTACTTACCTCTATTTTGTAGAATGAAGCAGAAACTGCTTTCGGCTACGAGCGCAGATCTTGCAGACGGGAGCCACGCTGCTGATTCGACAGGTTGCGCCATCTGGTAGACGGCGTGGAAAACAACTTCTCGGCTCGGGAGATAGGAGAGAAGAGCGCTTGCTTCGAAGATGAAGCAGATGCAGTAGTTCGCCAGCCCGTCGAAATGAACGTTGCAAAAAATTAGTGGCAGACGAATTGCATGTTCGAAGCAAGCGCGCTTCTCTCGTAGCACACGAGCCGAGTTGTTTTGCTCGCCGTCCACCAGATAACGCAACCTGTCGGATCAGCAGCGTGGCTCCCGTCTGCAAGATCTGTGCTCGTAGCCGAAAGCAGTTTCTGCTACATTCTACAAAATAGAGGTAAGTACCGATATTCAAATACATCTCAAACAACTTACACTACAATATGCTACCCCGTGGGCGATGTTTGCTCCCGATTAGACGAGTAGTTTGTGGACAGGAAATTTTCAAAATCCACCGGCCGAATACGGAAGACTCTGTATGTAGGACTGGTTTCATGTACAAATACAGGGTTTAAGTCGCATCTTAAAACATGCAGGGTAAAACATACGCATACAAGACAATAAAGGAAATATTTACGTCAAGACAAGAGGAAAACAAAATAACTAGTGTCTTTCGACTAATTAAATTGTCGACAGGTGAGCCTTCAGGGCGTAAACGAAAGCAGCCGCAGACGAGCGTTCCACGATGGAACATGCTGGAAGCATGTTCCATTCTCGCACCGTTCGTGGAAAGAATGAATATACGTGCAGTAAACTAGAATTCGGTAAAGGATTCGGACGTTGCATGGCCGCTCTGTGGGAAAACGCAGGATTTTTCGGACGCCGTGCCAATCACAGATGGACTATTCAAGCATAAAAATCCATTACATCAATACCAGCACCATCGAGACTGGAAAGGTTGGCGAAATGGTTGACCCAATGCCTCCTTTTATTGAGCAGTCGACAAATTCCTTTCTGAGCTGTGCGCCACCCGTTCCGGCGTGGTCTAGTGGTTAGGATACCTGGCTCTCACCCAGGAGGCCCGGGTTCGATTCCCGGCGTCGGAAAAGTGTGGGGTCTCATGGTGTAATGGTTAGCACTCTGGACTCTGAATCCAGCGATCCGAGTTCAAATCTCGGTGAGACCTTATTGTTTTCTTTTTCCCTCGATGCATACCCATACCGCCATGCACCCACCGCAGTTTTAGTTCGATGTTCCCGTTGTCTGCTTATCAGCACATGGTGCACGCGTGATCTTGTTTGTTTTGTACGCCTCACGTACAGCCTGAATATTCCCAAACCACATCAGCAATCAAACAGCGCATCCCGGATTTTTCAGTGCTACAGCAAGCATCAGTTGCTGCTGTCTCCCGTTGGGCAAGCGTTTGTATGCAAAATCGACAATAGTTGGCGCCACAATCTCCAATTGAACGAAACGCGCGAAGTTTGACAAGGTCGCACAGTACACCGAGTTCGTTATATTCATCTTCAGAAACGCAGCGTGGACCAGCGTATACAGGCGTGAACGACGGCAACGGTCCCGAGTTCGAGTGTGAATATGCGTGAAGTGGCAGCGGGCGTAAGAGGTCGGATCACACTGTTAGTCGCTAGTCGGAGCGTTCAGCATTGTTGAATCGCAGCATGTGGTTTGACTGATTAACAGTACAACGTTTCAAAGCAATAATGGGGCTATGATCTATCTAGAATATCTGGGTTTCCTTTAAAAGGTCCCCTGACCAGATTTTCCCACTCTGTATGTGCTCATTCTTTGCGTTTTACCTGCCTTGAAATGTCGCCGTACCAACTAGCTCGGACGCAGTACGTAGTTCAGATTTGGGCGCTGTAAACAGAGAAGCGATGCGCGTACACGCGGTGGCAATCATGCGTCTGCAAAGCATCAAGCGGCTACTTTGCGCGAAAACAGCTGAAGCGTCAAACGGAAGCCCGCGCTGCTTTGTTCTCCAGCCAGCTAGAGAGCCAATGGCACCCGCACAAACGCATCGACGCTAGACGCATTGCCCGTGTTCTGTGGTTGCACTAGGATGGCTAGTTGCACTGTGACCCATTACGGCACGTGACTTCGATAAATCCTCCAACGCAGAACGCATAGAGTTTGGAACTCTGGCGCTGCAGTCGTCGACCCACCATGGGAATGATGGGAAGTGCATGGATTTGTCTGACCTTCGTGCACGCCGATTCAGACCTTCTTGTGGCTTTGTATATTACGCTTTATGCGCCTTCATTGTCGTAAATTTCACAGCAGTCTATACCCTCCGAAGTGCAGAAGACCCTGCGAACACGCACAATCGCTACTGTTGTCGAGGTGGCCAAATCGAAACGCGCCAAGCGTCTTAGGCACTGGCACGCCCGCGATAAATTATGTGCTCGTATCCTGCCATCGGACAATTTTAATAATGTTTACTGGATTATTCATTACGCAGTACATTGTTGAAAATGCCGAGTTTACAAAGCTACAAAGCCGTTTGAGGCCAGAATGACGAAGTTTGGGTAAATCTATGTACTTCCCATAATTTCCATGCTGGTACTTACAACCGCTCCCGTTGCAGCTCACTAACGCCAGCGTTCCGCCACGCGCAATACCGCCACTCGAAGTACGCCGTGCAGCGAAAAAAAAGAAAGGAAGACAAAAATTATTATTTGCCGAAACTATCGAAGATGATTGTCAAAGTGAGTGAAAAGCTTATGCGGACAGTGAGTGAGTGAGTGAGTTAAACAACTTTATTTTGTCCACTATAGACGTAAGTAAACTCCACGCCACCTGGCTAGGCCCACTCGGGGACCATCAGGTGGAACCTGACGGCCCTGTCGCGAGCCCTCTGGACTGCCAGGATTTGAGAGGTCGGATCCTGGGCCCTAATTAGCTTCATCATTTCCTCGTGAGTGAAAGGGGGACCGGCAGAGGCGCAACCCCACAGGACATGTTCGAAGTCCGCATAATCACCACACAGAGGGCAGTCCGGGCTTGGGAACAGTGAAATATCGAATGGACACACCAACTTTGACTGCACGCCGCAGCATATGGAGAAGCACTCGTGTCACATCAGAGACAAATGCTTGGAAAAGTTGACTTAGCATGGCTGCACGAAACAGACGCCAAACGACATCCGCCAAGAAATGTGTAGGTGAAGACGGATCAATGCCTAAATGCCAGGCTACGGCAGCATCAGAACTAAGTAAGGAACGAAAGGAATGTCATCTTGCGATTCATTGCAAGGTCTGCAAGTGCGTTCCGGATTTTGAAGCACGCACTGCAGTTGCAAGAAGTCAGGCGGGTCGAGCTGATCATCGCGAAGAGGATCGCCCATGCTCGGCGCGAGCGATGCGTACGCGTGGCATCAATTTATCATCTGGAGAATTTCGGCTCCTGGATGGGAATGCGCAGTAGCACTCAAAATTAAGTATTGCTTAGAAAAAATGGTGCCTAAACATCGACGATGATTGCCAATGTTAATAATTATGGGCCTTTACGTACCAAAACCACGATCTGATTATGAGGCACGCAGTAGTGAGGGACTCCGGAAATTTGGACCACTTGGAGCTCTTTAAGGTGCACCTAAGTCTATAGTACACGGGTGTTGCGACCTCGTGCTTAGCAAGCCCAACACCACAGCCACTAAGCAAACACGGCGGGTGATGACTGCCAATGTAAGCGAATGGCCGAACGCTCCGAGAACGCTTATTCGCTTAATTAGATTAATTATGCGCTTGAAGGCGTATATTTGCTGCAGCGAGGATATTTAGGTAGTAGTAGTATGTATGTATAAGACTTTTATTCAGCCCAAAATTACAGGCCGAGCATATCGACCGCCTGGGCGGCCAGTCAACGCTGTTCTTCCCCCTCAGAGCCAAGTCAGTCGAGCCAGGTGGTGATGGAAAGGGAAGGAGGAGAACAGAAACATGATTGCTGGGCAGCCGGACAGTGGAACAAGCAATGGGACAGGCCCGCATAAGTAGACGGGCTGTTGGCACAGTAGGGGTCGGAGCGATAGCGATAGAGAAATAGGCGGGAAGGGGTAATCAATGCATTCATTCGGATGCGCCGCAGAAGCGAGCTGCCGGTACAGTGGGTTATGGATGACAGGGAGGGCAGAGGCGCTTGTCGAGACGGAGCTGGAGGTAAATTTCCTTGATGGTGCGGCGCAGAGAGCATCCCACAGTCCTCCGAGGAGGGCCTGGACCAGAGGATCAACGGTGCCCGGTTAAAAACGTCACGGGCGAGGTGATGGGCCAGTTCATTGACGTCAATCCCAGAATGCCCAGGGACCCAGCGGAGGAAAGCGGTGGAAGACTGCAGTGAAGCGACCACTCGTCCGACCTCCTGTTGGAGTGAATGGGTAGGGTGCGGCCTGTATGTGGTGGATGGCGGCTTGGAAATCGGAGTATATCGTATACTCTGGGGGTGAGGGAAGGGAGGGAAATGATTGTAGGGCATTGGGAATGGCAAGAACCTCGAGAGAGAGAGAGTGCATCCGGAGGGTGTAGGTATGGCCCACTGGTGTGGGCCTCAAGTGCTGGGAGGTGGGGATTGTAGATAGCGTAGCCGCATGAACCTCGAGGAGCTACGAAAGAGGCATCCGTGTAGGCTACTCCCTGGGTAGTAAAGAGGGGGGAATGGTGCTGCGCGGCCGCGTGACGATGGCCGGCTTGCAGGACAGGGAACATATTGGACGGGAGGGGGGGGATGAGAAGATAGGGAGCTGGGGTGGATATTGGAGAGGTAAAGGTGGGAACGAGAATGGGAGAGATGCCCGCCTGGGCCAGTAACCACTGACCCTGACGGGTCAGGGAGAGCCGGACAAGCTGGGAGTCACGGTGGAGAGAGAGAAGAGAAGGGAGAGGATGGAAAAGGTCTGTGGCAAAGAGCGTAGTGGTAGAGGTGGTCATAGGGAGGCTGAGAGCTGCCTTGTAGAGGCCCACAAAGACGGCCTCGAGGGTGTTGAGTGTGACTGAAGGAAACGTAAGGTACAAAGTGCAGGAGCTTATTGAGGGCGAGCGCATGGGCAACTCGGCACGCATGAACATCATGGAGACAAGATCTCGAGCGCCGAGTAGCCACGCAGGAGGTGAGTTACCGAGTGGCAGGTCGTGACAGCGTGGTGGAGGGCTTGCACATTATTAGCTGCATTCAACGGGAAGCCAAGAACTTTGCACTGGGGGACAATATGAATGGGAGAGCCAGAAAGATGGAGGGAGATTCGGGCGTTGTGGGAGCGCTGGTGTGAGGAGTAGTTAAGGAGAAGCTCGGATTTCTCCAAAGCAGGAGACAGGCCAGCAGTGGAGAGAAATGAGTCGATGAGATCTAGGCCACGTTGCAGGGTGTCCTGTACGTGACCGGGAGAACCACGCGAACACCAGAGGGTGATGTCGTCGGCATAAAAAATGTGGTGGAGGTCAGGAATTCGGGCCAGTTGGGAGGTGAGAGGGGTCATGGCAAGATTAAGAAGGGTAGGAGATAGAATAGCACCTTGAGGATTGCCACGGGTGAAGGGGTGGGGGTCGGACAGATGAGTGTCCACTTGAAAGCGAGCCGCTCGGTTCGAGAGGAAGGAGCGGAGATAAGAGTACATGCGGTTGTCGGAACGCAGGGAGGAGAGTTGAGACAGGATGTGTACGTGGCACGCACCGTCGAAGGCCCTGCGGGCATGAACGGACACAAGAGCGTGGATCTGGTTGTGGGTGGGTGAGAGAAACGTGATCTGGAGGATCAGGAACATGTCCTGTGCACAGATGCGGCGTTGAAAGCCGATAAGAGAATTGGGGAAGGACTCTCTCGGCTCAAGAAAATCAGAGAGGCTAGTCGGAGCCATTCGCTCAAGGGTCCTGCCAACGTCATGGAGATAGGGCGCATGTTAGAAAGGGAGGGAGGTTTTCCCGGCTTCAGAATCATAGAAATAAGGGAGGATGTCCAGGAGATAGGCAGGCAGCGGTTTTCCCAGGCATTGTTGAAAGTCTGGAGCAGGAATTCATTCCTTGGCGTGGTCAGGAAGGTTGCGGAGTGTGGTGTATGTGATGGCATCCTCACCGGGAGCCGAGTGAGTAGCATTAGCAGCCGGGGCAGCTTCGAGCTCCCGGAGTGAAAGGGCGGTCCATGTCTGGTTGAGGATCGCCCGAGTAGGTTGGGTAGGAAAGTGTGAGAGGGGGCGGAAAATACAAAGAAGTGAGCTTGTCAAAGACATCGGAGGGAGTCCCCTTAGTGAGGGCCTTTGCTAGAGTGGGAGCAAGGGCAGGCATAGCGACGTCGATAGCGAGTGCAATGCGGAATCGAGGCCGTCACAAAGCGCACTCCAACGAGAATGCTCGAGGGACGCGCCGTGGGTAATCCGGGAGGAAAATTGCAATGGGTATTTTGGGATTGGGAGCGAAAGGAGCCGACGCCATAAACGGAGAAAGTGAGGATCCGGGTTTGGGATTGGGTGAGGTGAGCCAACGCGACGGCTACTGATCGAAAGCGCTGCGGAAGGTGCGCGACTTCCAATCGTCGTAATATTCAAAGGAGGCAGAAATGATATCAGGGCGAAATGCGTGCCAGACAGTGTGAGCCAACCAAAGCAAGCCTACCTACCCCACGTTGCTTAATTTCCAACCCTGCTCGAACTTCTGATCTCATGCACAGGATTGCATTGCCGAAAGTCGAACTAGTAACTATCACCCCTTTCCAAATCCCCCTCACGACGTCGTACCTATTGTATTTCCAGAGTGCCCTATTTTTCATCACAGCTGCATCCCTGCTACCTTTAGTCGTTACACATTTTTTATTGGCACTTAACCTCATTGTTTATCCGCACGTCAAGATATTTGTACTTATCCACTACATCCAGCGTATCCTCCTGTATCATATGCTCGCCGCCCTGATTATCATTAAAAATCATAACTGCCGATTTTTCGTTACTAAACTTAATCTATCTCCCTCTTTAATTACCGCAAGTGTCCATCATTCCTTGCAAATCTTCCTTGTTGTCAGCTATAAGTACTATATCATCCTCGTGCATCAATCTTGGTAATGGCTGTTCAATCTGTTCTCATTGCTTGAAAAAAAGAAAAGTTGAAGCCAAGTCCCCCTTTCCCTTATATACCATGTTCATCTTGCTTAGTATCCATCCAGCGGGGGCGTTACCGTCCATTATCGTTTTGCTCCACAAGATGTGCCTCCACAAACCCGTATACCATCGGCTCCTCCTGCCTTAGCTGCTCTTTTGATTTCCTCCCACTTCAGCCTTTATTCCTGCCACCTCACTATGTTAATTTACCCTATGCCTGAATTGGTACTGGTGCTCGTACTTGTGTTTCTTCTCCTACAGACTCTACGTTTCTTGAACGTTGGTGCCTCTCCGGGCCCGTCTTTGTCTACGCTGGTGGCCTCAGGACTCTGGGTCCCCCCGCCCAGAAAAACAAAAAAATATCGTTGCTTGGATAAACGTTGCAAGCATAAACTTCTGTCGCCGCCTGCAGGCAGTTACAGAAAGCAGCCGGTCAGGAAGGGCTCCTCTGGAACACGCGGCAGCCCTGCGAGGACCGCTGCTTTCCGCAGCTGCCGGCAGGCGGCGACCGGTCCAGAGCGTGAAGAGACTCACGAGCCAGACGGCGACGCATATGGCGCAGAAGAGC
Organism: Dermacentor albipictus; assembly: GCF_038994185.2. NCBI lineage: Eukaryota > Metazoa > Arthropoda > Arachnida > Ixodida > Ixodidae > Dermacentor > Dermacentor albipictus. The sequence continues at coordinate 10,521,710 of NC_091827.1, forward strand.
ACGGACGGCATGAGCATGTTGAGGTAGTCGACGAGCACGTCCCGGCAGCCTTGCTCGTGGTACTTGAGGCAGGCGCCGCCCGAACTCTCCACCACGCAGCACGTGCGAGGCACGAACGTGCGCGTCGACGAGCTGGCCGCCACCCTGCGCCAGAGGGAGATCGAGAGGTGTCCGCGCTTGACGTTTCGCATCCACGAAGACTACTTACTGGGTTTAGTCAGACTTGTGAGGTTATCTAAGCCTGTCGAAACTCTCTCAGCATATCCGCAACAACATGCATTGGTCACATGGTTGGAAGTTCTTGCTATAAAGCGTTGTTCTTTCTTTAGTCGACCCGGCATGAATTAATGCACAAGTGTGCTTATGATTTGCTCTTATCTCTTTCTTTCCACCTGCCCTGCCGCCGTGATTTCGGGCAAGGCCTGCCCACTACTGCCCTACCCTGTGCTCGAGAACGGGGTTATGGCACCCGCAATACGCTCCAGCTGCGTTTGTCTACTAACACCGAAAACGTGTGTCCTCGTACTCCCACCCCCGCCACCCTCCAAAAAAAGAAAAATGAGTACCAGGATACCTGGCATAAACCTACGTGCGACAACACCTGCCCGCAAGACACCATCTATCTCCCTGGCAAAATGCGAGCCCCCTCCCCACCCCCTTACCTAAAGAAAAAAAAAAGAAAAAAGAAAGGCTGTGCCACTGGCTCTCTCTCCTAATGTTTTTTTCTTCGTTCATTGTTATTCTGGACGCTCAAATTCCGCCATATTGTCAAATTCCTGCACGTTTGCATTTTGAGCTAATCGGAGGCCGCCCTGTGAGCCACTCAGTGCTGACGAGCAGTGCTGTAACGGGACTGTCCGATTCCGCTGTGTTAGCGTTCTGAGCCACGCGAGCCATTCAGGGGGAAAATGATGGCGTCGAATCCGACAGTACAGCGTGCCGGTCCCTTTCAATGGCGCGACACACGAGCACAACGCACATGCGTCCCTTTTCCGCCAGGTCGGCGCCCGTGGTGGCCATGGTCCAGTCGGTGTAGTTGCGGACGCCGCAGCACTTGAACTCGCGGTGCAGGCTGTCGAGCTTGTCGCGCGACGAGGCGTCCACGAAGTACTGGTACATGGCGTACTTGAGGTCCTCGTCCACGTCCTGCCGGGCGCGCATCACGTACCGGTGCACGACGATCGCGCTCAGCGCCACGTTGGCGATGACCACGAGCGCCATGGCGTTGTAGACGGCGCAGCCGCGCGCGCCGCGCTCGGCCGACAGGCCGCCCTCCTTGGCGCCGTCGCGCCGGCGCAGCCGCCACGAGATGCACAGGCCGAACGCGCTGACCACGAGCAGCACGCAGCCGCTGCCCACCATGAAGAGGGAGACCTGCGGGCGCCACGACGGTGTGACGTGAGGTATGTACATACTACACACACGCATTGCGATCATCCCGACGCCGTGGGTGCAGTGGCGTAGCAACAGGGGGGGCCGGGGGGCCGTGGGCCCCGGGTGCAAGGGGCCAGTGAGGGGGGGGGGGGGGGTGTCATATACGTCTGAAGACACCCCTCTTTCCGCCGGCTACACCCGGGGAGGGGGGTGACAGAAGACCTATGGGCCCCGGGTGCCAGACGACCTAGCTACGCCACTGCGTGGGTGGTACACGTTCGGCGCGCAACAACGGCCCCGACAAACAGATGCAGAACACATGCAGTGTCAGGGTGGATTACGGGGCGGTATTTTCGGACGATCTCTGTCGGGGACATCTTTCGTGAAATTTCACGTGATTATAACGCTGGAATCATTGTCGTACACCGCCGAAAATTTAAGCGTTCCTGCAACTGGGCTAAGGCCACGGAGTACAGGGAAAGATACAGGGAAGGGGGGAGGGGGTTGCAGGGATGCCTAGGGCCCCCCTTCTGGAGCCCCCAGTGACGGGGTAAGTGTGAATGCAAAGAAACGGCGGCGTCATGTGTCGCGCTTTGGTGAAAGATGGCGCTACCGTTTCGTTATAGCTAGAGTTACTGTATATGCTCCTTCCCTAAAAGGCCTAAAGGACCTATAATCGAAATTTCAGTGAGAATCACTCACACACACACACACACACACACACACACACACACACACACACACACAAACACGCGCGCGCGCGCGCGCATACATACATACATACATACATACATACATACATACATACATACATACATACATACATACATACATACATACATACATACATACATACATACATACATACATACATACATACATACATACATACATACATACATACATACATACATGCGTGCCTGTTTTCCTTCTCGTGAAAAGGCCCGGAAACAGTCGGTGGTGTGCCTGTCTGTCTTACCAGTGACAGGTGATGTCCTGGCATGAGGGCAAGGATGTGCCTCTTCCATCGGACTCCGTAGCTGGCGCCGAGCACCGCGATGCCCACCGCCAGGACGGCGACCAGGGCGTTGCCCCAGAACAGCCCGTTGGCCAGCACGAGCCGCATGGCTGCTGTTGGCCTCCGAGGCGCGGCTGCTGCTTCTGGACGCGCCTCCTGTTCAACGGGCCTTTCCTCCTTGTTCCATGGCGCTTACCCACTAGTGGCCGAGACGGGTCCGGCCTCCAAAGGGAGAAGGGGAGAGAAAAGTTGAAAGAAAAAATATACGGCAGGTTATCAGGTAGAGATCTAGCAAATAATATGTGAAAATACATAAATTTTAAAGAGGCTGACATTTTTAAAAGAAAATGCGTGGATCTAGATATTGACAGCGCACCTGTGGCGGCATTAAAATGAATTCGAACACGATTGGTAGTGTCGTGGAGGACATTAAATCGAGCTTAATTTTAGAGTCTGAATTGGACGGTCACTTTTGGGCCAGAAGCTACGGCGATAGCTCGACGAAGCCAAAAACATCTTACGTGGCAACGTCGGCGAAGTACATAGAAAAACTATAGCACACAGTGAGACATAGTAGTAATTATATACAAAGATTGTGAAACAAACTATGGCTGCAACAACAAAAAACAAAAACTTATCATTTTGCATCAGAACTAACAGCAGCACATAAGCAGAGGAAACAAGTGCTTCTGCATATTAAACCTTTAACCAGAAAGAAGTAAAATAAGGGTTGGATTGATAGTGCCGAGCATATTAATGACCAAAGATTCACATGCATTGTTGTCAGTGTTACAATCAGTCAGGTCTTAAATGTAGCAGAAAATAAGAATTAAGCAAAGTATAACGGAATTCCCTTGCCACTGCAGTCTCTAACATCTGTGTACAACATCTGCGTCTCTAACATCTGGTAGGTTGCAGACTAGCGGCTGGTGTTGACAACAAAATGTGCGGGAATGTGGAGTAAACGATTTGTCAGTATTTCTCGTGTTTGCAATAAGTCGACGGCATTCTAAACATGCTAAACGTGCGATGAAATAGGTTACAATTGTGTGTGAAAATTGGATCACGCATAACAAACAGTACGGTACGTAACAAACACACTATGAAGTCTACGTAAGTGAATCTGTTTAGGAGAGGTCTGGACCGTACATAGAGTTTCCAACGAATACTAGAGAGAAGTCCGGCACTGCGATTTTTCAACTATACCAACGGGTGGCACACGGATTTGTCCAATCCTCCTGCTTGCGTGACTTCAGGCGTCCTTGTAGGGCTATGTATTATGCTTCGTCTTTCTAATTTTCCAAGCAATCGTTCTTCTCTAAACACTGCAAAACAATAAGTGTATTGCGCACATGAATAACCACTGCGGATCGTTGTATCTACACACGCAATTATTTCGTATGAAAATGATCAACTTGCAAAGCCACAAGGCCGTTGTTTCAGGCCAACAAGGTGGCAACTTCGTCCGCACGATTTCTTGTTGAAAGGCGACTCGACAGCGGCCGACATTGAGGAGAGACGAGGTCGTCTTGAGTGCACCAGGGTGCCATGTGGTTTATTGTTTTGGACTGCACTATATACGGGATCTAACCATCTTTTTTTTAAATTTTCATTGAATACATTTACACAATGGACCACTGTCGGAGGACCTCTTGCTAGGCGCGTGGCCACAGAGTTGGCAGACGACAGAGACAATGCGTGCACTTTCACGTTTCCTAGGTGACACGGGCCTGGACTCACGCCTGTGATACCAGTTGTGTAATGTGTCCTTCACCTCGTTCCTCCCATTATCATCCCCCATTGTGACCCTTTTTCTTCCCCTCTTCCCCTTCCCTTACGTAGAGTAGCAGGCCAGATGCTCCATTATCCGGCCGACCTCTCTACATTTTCCAATCATTAAAATACTTCTTCTTCATTGAATAAAGCCACACTTCCGGTTCTGGCTTTAGGCGAGCGCAGTTTGAACGAGCGTATCTGAGTCTCATTTCGGCCTTTTTGCGGTAATTAAACCACAATTAGTACATGACCGGGGTAGTTAGAGAAGTATGGGAGAGGCCTTTGCCCTGCCCATGGGCATAACCAGGCTGATGATGACGACGACGACGATGATGATGATGAGGACGACGACGACGACGACGACGACGACGAAACATTATTATTGTTCCGTGCATAGCTATATACGCTAACTTGGGGCGTCTTTTTCGTCGTGCTACGTGCACTAGAAGGCCTCAAATCGTTTGGTTTGACGAGACGAAAGTGACCAGATAGCCAGATCCTACGAAACCCCTAATCGATTCGAAGTCTCAAATGAATAAGCTGTCCACAAAATAAGAATTTTAGGCATCTCCCTGTACTGTATACCAATTTTCCTTTTGTTCTTTTAATTTGCGTTTCTCCTCTTCAAATAGGAATTCTAAGGTTACCTCCTGCCGCCCGATTCCAGCTGGCCCATCCCCCTAAGTGGGTACGTGCCATAAAAGCGGATCATCATCATCATCAATATCTTTCCTGTGATGTGAACTTCCATACCTGCATCTCCAGCAAAGACACATGCGCCCCCAGGATTCCTATTATAATTTTTTTGTTAAATTTCCCGTGGTCTAGGCAGTCCTGCCAAAATTGATTTCTACAAAGGTGGTGCACATTTGGCGACAAGCGGAATAACGGAAAACCAATAGGAAATGAAGACCATGAGAGTGAGGAGGATTTGATTATGCAAGCAGCCACATTCGCCGATTGCGCAGGCCCTCGGAAAGGTGGGTTTTGAAAAAAAAAGAAGAAAAAGAAAAAAAGAAAAAGAGCGAAGGGTGACCCACCTATAGGAAGGAGGCTTAAAGACCCATAGACCACACAGACGGCGTCGCGCCCCTTTCGTCAGTCGCGTGCACTAGATGTGGCCGCAGATCACGGCCAATCAGTTGTACCGCGACCGGCGTCTTGCCCGTGGCTGGTGCATTGGCGAACGCAACGCTGATCGTAGATCAGATGCACAACGGGTAGACGGCAGGGAACGCGCTGGATTCACGTGTATTAAGAAGGCGCGGTTTTTTCTTTTTTCATTTCCTTGTGCGACTGAACTCTTCCGTTTCTTTCCTCTTTTTCCACTTTATTATTATTATTTTTTAGTATATCAGATATGACACTTGGAGCGTTCTGAGTTGCTCTCGATGGAAGCGATGAGGAGACGAGCCAAGGGGTGGTTATACATGAAGGGGGGCTACTCGTATCGGCAGTTGACCATGCGTGGTAACCCTGACAGCACAGGTTTTGGGAATACGCAATGCAAAAGGGATAGAGGAGGAGCAGGAGGGGGAGTGAGAAAGAAGAAAGAAACAAGGGAAGAAATAAATAACGTAACGCTGCACGCCTGATAGTCAACGCACGTGTCCACGTTGTGCTGAAGGGTGCCCGTGCACGTTGGTGATCACAACAGACACGCCAGCGGTAGTTCACGCTAGTAGATTTTTCATGATTCGCGATATGACAGTTTCTTCAAGAAAGACAATGAATACACATGGCGTACCATGCAGCGCCTCGAGTTCTTTTATGTCAGTGGCGCGTCAACCGCGCATGATCAGAGAAACAATTGCACTTGCATGCAGTTACAGTAATTTATTTAAATACTGCCATCGTCATTGTTGTTGTTAAACTCTTTCTACGTGTTTTCTAATGTTTATATAGTTGCAAGCAAAAGTTATTGAGGGAGAGATGTCCAAATTATATGTTTTGCGCTATTTATATTTTTTTTCGTCAAGTTCGTATCATGCTCAACGTTCTCGCTAATTAACTTTGTATATGGTGTGCCCCAACTAACGTTAGCCAAGCTGTCCAATGAAAAAAAAAACTAAAAGAAAACAAGCACGATATGTACGATACAATTATATAAGACCTACGGGGAACCTCGTAAAGGTCTTAAAATTGTATCTTGCGTGGTGTTTATGCGTGGTTTTCCTTTTAATTTTCGTTGAACAGTTCGGCTAACGTTACCTGGGACACCTGTATGTATTGTCACATTAAAGAGTATTAGTTTAGGGGTCGCGAGCGGCTTGCGTACGCAAGAACTAGGGGCGACGGTACTGCGCATGCGCAGGCACGTACGTCTGGGTCTGCGCATGCGCAGTACCGGGGCCCCTAGTTCTTGCGCGCGCAAGCCGCTTGCGTCCACTAAACTAATACTCTATTGTATTGCTGTGGCAGGTGTCCTTATTTCTTTTTCCGGGGACTGCATTTCACCCGACAAAAATTTAAAGTTATCGCCCAGCGCAAAACGCGCCTGTATGATCCGGAACTTACTCGAGTGTTATCGTTGATTCTATCTGTCGTGTACTTTCTCGCCGAACCTTGCATGTGTAATCAGATTGTATGCACGACGCGAATATAGTGTTGTACTTTTTGGGAGGTACGCAATCACCAGCGATTACGCTGGAACCTTCGAGGAGTCATGTATAAAAGCCGACGCGCTCGACCCGCAGATCAGATTTCGACGGTCGACGAGTGTGCTCGCCCAATAAACAATTAGCTTTTTGGCTTGCGTTGTGCAACTGTGTTTGTTCGCCATCACAAACTTCAACGTGGCAATATTAGCCTTAGGGCACACGTATCAACTGCAGAATAGAAGCCGATCAACAATGAGAGCATAACGCAAGATACTGTACGTATCACCACTTTTGAGAAATGTGTCCTCAAATTCTTTGGCGAAGTCTACATATTCCAATGAATTGTCGTTTTTTTTTAATAACGACAATGGTGACAATGTGACGACGACGACGATGACGACGTGAGAACAATGAGATGATGATGGTATGACGACGACTGCATGGTGACAACCGGATGAAGAAGCGAGAAGGACGACGATCGCACGATCAAGACGGCACAGCAACGAAGGCATGACAACAGATGCATGACAGTGTGTGACGACGACGCCATAACGAAGATGGCATCACAGCGACAGATGGCATCACAATGACAGGAGCGAGCACACTCGTCGACCGTCGAAATCTGATCTATCTATCTATCTATCTATCTATCTATCTATCTATCTATCTATCTATCTGTCTGTCTGTCTGTCTGTCTATCTATCTATCTATCCCCTTACAAAATGTTTTATAGAAAGTCTATAGATAGTCTATAGACGTCTATAGACTGTCTATAGGCTGTCTATAAAAATTTTTGGTAGGGATCTATCTATCTATCTATCTATCTATCTATCTATCTATCTATCTATCTATCTATCTATCTATCTATCTATCTATCTATCTATCTATCTATCTATCTATCACGCGTTCGCACCAAACGCACAGACTCATCTGATTCGCAACTTCGGACTTCAGTGAGTGAGTGAATAAACTTTTATTGGGTCCAGAAAAACACGATAAAACGCGCACCCGGCTAATCCCACGACATGACTGACAGATCTAGCCTGCCGGCCCGATCGCGGGCGCGCTGGACGGCCGGGATTTGGTCCTCAAAGACTGCACTTCGCAGGAGCGCGTGTCACTCTTCCTTGGTGAACTTCGGGCCCAGCGACCCGCACTCCCAGAGCATATGAAGCAAAGTAGCATCCTCAACACAGGCCACGCAAGGACAATTCGGATAAATCTCGGGATATATGCTGTTAAGTGACGCCGGATTTGGGTAGGAGTTAGGTTGCAGGAGTCTGAGCGTGACCGCCTGCGGCCTGCTTAACTTGGAATGAGGCGGCGGGAAAACGCTTCTCTCTAAGTAAAATAATTTAGTAATTTCGTTGTGCGTGATAGGAGCGTCTCTGCGTATGGGGACAGAGTCGCCAGATCCGAGGGCAGCGCGGTCGGTAAAGCCACGCGCAGCCTCGTGGGCAGACGCGTTGAGGTTCAGAGGAACCCCCTCAATGGCGCCGACGTGGGCAGGGAACCAAAGGATGGAGTGCGTGGAGCTGTCGCCGTGTTTGGGCGCCTCTCAGAATTTGAACTCGACAGCGTCGTAATGCGTCCTTGAAGTAGAGCACCCGGCCACGAGTTATAGATGATGTGTTTTGAAGATGGCCACACCTTTTCCTTCTGGTTATGTGAGGACAGGACAGTAGAGTACACGATTGGATCGGGTAGACTGAAATACGCCGTCGCGTTCCCGCACCTGCGAGACACTCTGTGCAAAACCCAGCTACGTGCAACAACTACCGCCGCCGCAGGAGGATTCCTTCCGCCCGACACGCACGCCTGTATACGTGGGCGTCTATTGTGGGAGTGGGAGGGGACAGGAAGAACGCCCCCGGGGCACGCAGAAACGACCGGCGCGTACACGCGCGTACGCTGACGTACGTATTCACGAGCACGGCGGCGTCAGTCCGGCGTGTGCCGCGTACGCGTGCACATAACTCGGCCCTAAGGAGAAAACCATGCAGCACAGTGGAAGCTATACGTAGGGCCACGGCCGTGTGAGCTGCGGCGAACTTGTGCGGATGTGGCCAGTTACGAAACGCGACAATGACTCATGTCTTGCACAGTCGTTATAGTGGGGCCAGTTGTATCTTGTGTGTTTGTGTGTGAGTTGATTAAGCGCGACAGATTTGAGTGTTAGAGAATGGGTGCCAAGGGAAAGGAAACGGGTGCAAGGAAGGCAGGTGGTGCGATGAGATTGGGAATTTGCAGGCCTGTGGATGGAGTCAGCTGACGCGTGATAGTGGTGATTGAGGATCACTGGCACGAAAGCGAGTGAGGCCTTTTTCATGCAGCGGACATAAAATATTACATTGATCATAATGAAGATGAACAGTACAATTTCACGGAAGAAAGAAGTACGAGCTCCTTTCGAGTAGTCTGCCCCTTGTTTCCTTGTCGCTTTTCTTTACTCATTTCTTTATCCAGAGGTTCACTCTTCTAAAAAAAAAAAAAGGCTGTTTTTCGCTTAATAAATAAAGTAAAAGAAAGCTTGCACGAAATAACTATGAGAGAAGAAAAAACGTGGAAGGCGCATTCTGATGGCCGACATCTAGACCAGCGGGGACTTGCTTTTGTCAAAGCAAGGACTCCTATCGTTACGATGAGTAGATGAGCAGAACACAGCATTCCAGGCCGACCTCTCAGCTTTTCCCTCAAATAAATATTTCTCTTCTCTCTTGCCAATATGTCAATCCTTGTCAAGATGTCAATCCAATATGTCAACATGTAAGTCACCTACCTTGAAAAAATGCAGGCTCGTCACTTGTGCCGCTAAGTACATCGTAACTTCGGTTTGTAACCAGCTAATAAGAGAGACAGAGCAACAACGATTTTCCCCCGTTACCTACTGCATACTAACTATAACTGTTTGCTACCAAATAACATCTCACATGCCAAATGGAGTCATTCGAAAACATCGACGTCAAATGTTAAATGTTGCTTTAGTGACAAATGTCAAAGCTTGTGGCGGGTCGCAGTTTGGTTCACAGTATCGCCACACTGACAGTACAATCTGCTTCTAATCCTACCTTTACTAACTGATGCTACCATATATCTAGCTATCAGCATATGTGACAACTTGGCGTTGACTTTGCTATCAAGTGCCACGACGAACTTCCTTCAAGAGATCGTTGTAGACATGCGGAACGGCTCGCCTTGTCCCGCAGTGTCGCAGGTTGAAGTGGGATCGAACCGCGCAAAGGGCGGGACCAAGTGTATACGGCAGACACAGTCCCTCGTCTACACTTCGCCCCGTCTTTCGCTGATATATGATTGATTGATACGCATCCCGAAGGAACTCTGGTTCCTATGGGGCATGCCGTAGTTGGGCACTCGGGATTGATCTTGTCCACCTGGGATCCGTTAACGTGCACCGAAATCTCTCGAGCATTTTGGCATTCCGCCCCCACAGAAATGCGGCCGCGGCAGAGTCGAATCCGCCGCCTTGAGTATATTGCCATAGCCACACACGCTACCGTGGCGTGTGCCGTCTTTTGGGCTGTTCGATACCCCTTCAAGGTGCACAACCAGCGCAGCTCAGCACACTCCCGCAATGTCGCCATGGCTGCCACGTGATTGGTCAAGCGCGATAGGTACCGCTCATTAATGAACTCTTCAGCGCCCAAGGTTTTGATGGACTCGACGTCTGACTAGATGGCGCGCTAAGCTCTGGCCTGCGCGATGCTGCACTCAATTGTGTGAGACAGAATGCACATAGGCGTCGGTTTGCGTTGAACTCGGGCGACCCTGCCCGTGTCGTCCTTAATCTCGCTCTCGCGTATACTACTGCACACCGCCCGCGACTGGTGCGCGAGCCTTCTTCTGCACCTCGTTTCTCTAAATACATGCAGCTCTGTGGAAACCGCGAGGCGTGCTCGGGCCGGCACGGCTATATAGTCGGCTTGAGAAAATAGTAGAGAGCTTTAGATTAGGGTAGGCAAGCCGTTTGCGTACGCAAGAACTAGGGGTCACGGTACTGCGCATGCGCAGACCCCTACGTCACGGTCTGCGCATGCGCAGTACCGTCGTCCCTAGTGTTTGCGTACGCAAGTCACTTGCGTCCCCTAATCTGAAAATCTCCAATGCCGAACCTCGCAAGCGCTTATTGGGTTTTATTAGCTAGCCCCTCCTTTCCGGCAGATAGCCTTTGCTATTTCGAAAAGTACTGGTGTCGTTACACACTGATGCTGACAGCTTATAGTATTGGTATGACTGCATGGCTGGAATGGCGCGAAGGGACAAAAATATTAACGAAAAAGCGGCAAGAAAAAAGAAAGAAAAGGATTCGGGCAATGCAAGTGCTACCCGCAACACAAAGGTTTACTTGAAAGTTCGCCAATGTGCATACAATGCGGGCGAAATCTTTCGCGCAAATTCCTTTTTTGTTCAAGTTCATCCTTCTTCAGCATTTATAAAGTTATTGTTCAAATTAGTTGCTTTGCTGCTGACAGCGCTGACCCGGAGGACCAGCGACTACTGGTGGACCGAGCAAAGCAAGGAAGCCACCCACCTGAGGGCGACATAAGCAAGATCGTCGGCTCTATCTTTTTTAATAAAGCTTATTTCATCATCATCACCATGCCGTTCGCGGACGCAATGTTTAAGCGCTCCTGCAGCGAGCATCAAACTTTCCCTGCGGTTGTTTTCTATATACTGGTGGTGGCAGTTATCCTATTGTCAGAGTGGCGCTTTAACACAGAGCATTCGGCGCTAAAATTAGAAATGTTAATTGGGAGAACGAAATGAGCGCTTCTTTGTTGTCCAGCGTCGTCTTTGGGGTTACGCTCGTTCTCGCTACTTTCGATTTCAATATACCATATCGTTCACAGCGCAACATAGCGGTGCCCAAGACTTCTATAAAAAGCGGTTATAACCACCTATGGTGCGCAATGGTCACGGGGCGCTCCCGCGTCGTCTGCTTAAACCCTTTCTAGAAAGCAGGCGGCACGAATCCCGACGTAACCGGGTGCGCGACGAGTTCGCGTCCTCGCCGGACCTCCAATAAAGTTATTTCCCTCACTCACTCGCGGAGGAACACAGCGGTGATCCGGCGTGCGCGCTCTCCTGATTGGCTTACGCGAGCTCTGGCTTCCTGTGTGCTGCACTCTTTTACCGCAACACCGCGCGCGACAAGCGGGCGCACGATTGTAAGCGGCTGCGGCGTGTCAGCCGGATTTTCTTTCTGCGCAAACCGCGTGCGCTCCTGCACGTGTTGGCTCTGGCCCCACCAGGTACTTCCTGGTAAACCGAAAGTAACGGACCATGAAGAAGGAACAGGACTCAGCTCGTCTAGTCTAGCGGACAAAGTAATGGGTGTGTCTACGTTTAAGGCACCAGAAGCCGGCGGGTCTGTTCTGTAAACGTTGATAGTGCATGGTTTCGTTATTTTTTTATTTTTTTATTTTTTTGCTCCGAAGTCGCGGGAGTGGTTGGCTCCGCCGACGGCTTGTCACTGTGTCTTCCCTTGTGAGGCGAGCAGACGAGCGATCTACGTTCGGAGGGCGGGTGTACAAAAGGAGACGGGAAAGTCTCGGAAACAAGATGGGATCATCGAGAGAGCGGATCAATGCTGAAATGGTCGGAAAGACTAGAATGGAAGCGCGCGCGAGTCTGTTAGCGTTTCACTCTCTCAAAGCAAAGACGGGGCAACGAAGGACACCGCGACTTCGCCGACAAGAGCTCCGAAGTGTAAAGCGGCCGTCCGTAAGACGGTGTAGGATTGGAGTGCCTTCTGGAAAGTGAGAACAACGGCTGTCCTTAGATGTAATATTTTTCCGGCGGACAATTACAGAAATTATAAAACGAAGAAGGAGGGGAAAAGGGCTTAAAGCACCGACATGACAAAACAGAGGATGACTTTTGGATATACGGAGAGCACGAAAAATAAAACTATAGCTACTAACAGAGATAATGCATTTCCAATTTCCCGATTTGAGCTCTTCGCCGAGAGCAGGCATTTCGTCGCTGTAACGGAGTGGTTTATTCTTGGAGCCCTGCGAGTGCTTTAACCACGCGACACAATTAGACGTGACGTTCATACCTCGCATTCCAGAATCCGAGCGCACTGACACAATCCTAAAGTCGTTTAAACGTACCTATTGCTTCAGTTGGTTCGGCCTACTATACCTCAGCGTGACTTCAAAGGGTCACACTGTTTTCTGGGGCCTGGTAAATAGTATTTAATTGCTAATGCAACTGACAGATGACTGCTTCTTTTTTTCGCAGGTGGTTCGTCTTCCGTAGTCTAATAGCGAGGTGCTTATAAAGATACCAAAAGTTTCAGAGAGAGAGACAGACAGAAAGTTTTGTCTCTCAGGTACGGCGTACAGTATAATTAGTTTCTATCCCCTCAGCACGCGACATGGACCGGCACGAGGCAAAGAGCCCCCCGGTGGGCGCACACTGCACACACCACCGCGAGGTCACCAAAGCGACGTAAAATGGTAGCGCACGCGAGGGGCAGAATGAGAGGGGTTGAGAGGGAGAAAACTCCCTGACCCCTGGCGCCCCCCTGCGGCAAAGGCGAGACCGCGGAGCAGCGCGGCGCAGCAAGCGGCCGGCCGCCCTCGCGCCAGCAGCGGTTGAGTCGGCGACGTTTCGCAAGTGGAGAGCGACGCGCACCGCCGCCGGCACCGAGCGACGACGACGACGACTGAAGAAACATGCTTTCTCCCGGGAAGGACGACGACGGCGCTTCGCAGGCGCACCACCGCCCGCCGTCGATGCCGATCGGGTGAGTAGACTGCCTCGGACGGCTGCTCGGCCGCCAGGCGAGTACGTATACCTCCTGGAGCTGAGTGTTCGAACTTGCCGAACAGTGTGTCTTCTATTGCGGGCCGTTCAAACAGCTGAGAAGTACTCCGACGATCGCGTGACCGACGTGGTTGCGTGCTCGATCGTGTCGCTAGAACTGCAGCGCCTGTACAGTCGACGTCTGAGAAAACGATGAATTTCCGAGCCGCTTGCGACTTTAGCCAGTAAAAAACCGCTCAACACTGTCGTTCGCATCCCAGTAAACCGCATAGAATGTTGCATGCTGCATTATCCCCCGTGAGAAGTTCTTGGTCGAACCTAAGACATATCCACGAGACGTTCCCTCATATCCGTTTTACTAAGAATTAAAGTTCCCACAACCGACAAACAGATGTCTAAATCACGTTGCAACGATGTTGCCGGTATGTAACAGTAGGATATTTGAAACATAAATTAATATTTCATATAGGGCGGACATGTCTGGTTTACATTGCATAGATTTTGTGCTGTGACTGCCAGGTACATGCATGACTGCCCAGCATATGCAGAGCTTTTGCAGAGCATTTGCTATAATGTATATTAATTTAGCGCAAGACGCTTTGTGACAGATCCAATGGACAAAACGGCCTCGCAGCAAAAACAGATACAATCGCGTGCACACGTACGTACACATGCGAAGCACACGAGGAAGTATAGAGAACTCATTCTTCTAGACCTCCTGCCAGGAACAAGTGGCGTATTGAATTAACGGTAGCTTCAAAAGCAAATTGTTTCAGAAAATACGCGAAGATGCTCACATACGAGCTGCAGGCTTTATAATTTGAACAAATGAGAAAACGTAAATCTGTCATAGAGAAACTGGAAAATAAAGCCTCTGGGAAGACAACTATTTATGTGTGGACTGCCTGGAAAAGACTTATATGTCAAGCTGTTAAAACGTACATTAGAGGCGGTGATAAAATCTACACACCGTCGCTTTCTTAACTCAAAGCAACGTACTCTAGACATCCTGCATTTCTCTGGCAAAACCGTACATGTGACGTCTAGCAGACGTCTTTCTTGGACTTATATATTAGGACCTAATTGCACATCGCAGATATTTGGGACTTTCTGGGATATGCTAGAAAAGGCTGCATGGAAGTCCGAATAATAGGCTGCGGAAATACTCTTTCTTAGATCTTGCGGTCCTTAATGTTGTTGCTGTGATGGTATACGTATCAATGCGAGACTGCTCTCGAAGCTAAAGGTTCAGTAGGTTGTTCTCATGCGTGGAGGCGTACGCACGAAGTTTACGGGAAGTACGCGATGGTCGTAAGTCGTGTACTTGAATGTACGCGAATCGAATTAGCGTAGAACTTGTAGCTTGGGCTGCACACACCCAAGAAGATAACTTTGCAAGGGTTGAGTTTCTATCCTTGATGGTACGACATAATTATTTTTTGTAGTGCTCGCTTGTTATGGTTATATGAGCGTTTTGTTTTGCATAGACATAAAGAAAAAATTACCAGAATAACAATATAATCTGCAACAATGGTTAGGCTTGCCCAACAGTGCCAGTTCTCCTTCGCTATCCTTATCGATGTAATAGCTGTCTATAATGAATGCTCTGCTTCTACCAATGACCGATTTTTAAACTATCGTTTTCCATGTTACATAATGGCTTGCATTGCTGAAATATATTTATCTTCGTACGTGTCATTTTTGTATTTGTTGTTATTTTTACGTGTGATATGGAATATGTTTGAATTCCACTTAATGACTTTGCATATGTAACATTTTGTAAATCTCATGCTGCAACCACATGTACTTGAACTACCAATGGGGGCTGGGCCTTTGTCAGTGGTTGGAAAACACATTTAACCCAATTTCCCTCGGTGTGCAGTGTACACTGTGAACCGAAATAAAACGTCTGTTGCTAAAAAAAAATCTCGATGGCTCATTGCGCATGCTTTGTATTTGTCTTGGGTATATAAACCCGTAATCCGGCTTCTTACAAAGCATTGTTGAAAGTACCGTCTGTATATGTAACGACTTCTGTCCGTTCTTTCTCAAGTTTCCGCGATAAACATTGGGAAAATAGGAAAGACTAAGAAAAAGCTTTTGCATGTGGGCTTTTGGGTGTTTGTCCATGTGTATGTGAGTGTTATGCTCGGGCTCTTAAGCCTTTACTAACACGAATTGGCCTTGCGTAATACATAATCCAAAGTCTTTATTTAAGAAATAGACAACCAGATGAAGGCAAATGTCGCCAAATTAAAATGAAATGAGTGAAGAGCATTCTTCCAGATGTCAGTCGTATGCCAAACGAGGTTTCCCTAAGAACGACAGCAGCCAGCTTGATGAGTAAGCCGAAAGATGTTATCGTTATAGCAGTATGTCGTTATATCCGATATGTAGCTTTCTTTGTGTACATCTTAAAATGTGCTTTCAGTACATATCGCTATTTTCGTTCCACTGCGGCTCGTTGCTTTTGCGACGCACTTCCCTTCTTAATTTTCTGATTCTGGAGGGCACTAGGGGAGGGGGGAGACTGGTTGTACCAGAACAGTCGGCTACGAAAAGACGACAGTGAAGTTTAAAATAACGCGTTTCTGAACGAATGCGGGTTCGCCGCGAGGCCAGCAAGATGATGTTGTTAGATAGTAAATATCCAAGATATGGCATATCTGCGCGAGAAGAAAGCAGTAATCTTCTTATTTGTCCACTCGATAACTCAGATGTCGTCTGCTATATAGTGAACGTTCCAGAAGGAGACTTCTCGTCTGGTTCTCCTCCTTGGCTGGTTAGATGCCGCGGCGTCGATACAGCAGAGGAGATGGCCGCGTTTGTTGAAGCGCTTTTGGTTGCTCTTGGGTGAGTGCATAACGTTGACGATCCATGATTCTTCCTGTACGAGTTGCGCATATTCTATTTATGTATATGCAGCGTCGCTGTTTTAGAGCGATATCTCTCAGGCTTGTGCATGGTGCGTATCGCCGAGTACATGTATAGTTGCGCGGCACAGAGTGAGCCGAGAAGCCTCTAACTTACGTGAGAACACGCAGCATGTACGTATACTTTGTGTAGTCTTTGCAAACCGACTATTCCGCTGTCTGATTTACATAATTGTGAAAGCAGGACCATTATATTAGAACCTATGAGTTTACAAAAACTTTACAAAGCGCAACGCCACTTATTCACCGCGGCGGGTATTAGAATCGTATCAGTTTCTTGAGTCTTCTCGTAAATTTGCTTGTTTCGCCCATGTTGGTGGCAGGCATGCTGGCAGATTAGGCGCCTGTTCGTGTTATTCTACAAGCGTTGGAAGGTAGTCGAGAAGGAGTGCACACCATATGAACTAACCTGACTTGATCGTTTGGCGTTCCTGCTAGTAACCGCACGAAAAAAAAAGAAAGAAAAGGAACGCTTATGACAACCGTAATGTGCCGCCGTCCCTTCCTTATGGATCCGTCTTTGTTGATTGGCACGGAAACACGACATTCCTGGGGAAGCGGCAATGACAATTTGCTTTCTCTTTTTTTTCTTGTCATTGTTGTCAATTGTACACGCCGGCGAAAGGGGACGATTACGTGACAGTATACGTCCGACCTAACCCGAAAAAAATAATTACTTTTGCTCCTAGCTGCTTCGTGCACAGCTTGGCTTTTGTGTATGAACTCACCGCGCGACGACCGAAGGGGTCAGCGGGTGGATTCTTCTCTCGCGTGAATGGCTTGTTTTATGCAGTAAAGTTTTCGTATGCACAACTAGAACACACACACACACACACACACACACACACACACACACACACACACACACACACACACATATATATATATATATATATGTGTATATATATATATATATATATATATATATATATATATATATATATATATATATACACACACACACATATATATATGTGTGTGTGTGTGTGTGTGTGTGTGTGTGTTCTAGTTGTGCATACGAAAACTTTACTGCATAAAACAAGCCATTCACTCCGACCCAGACGCACAACTAGAACACACACACACACACACACACACACACACACACATATATATATATATATATATATATATATATATATATATACAGTATAAATTAGGTGGAAGAGCGAGAGTAGAATTTTGCGCAGAATTGAATGTCCCTTCGTTGCAATTGCCATTAGGCCATATGAAACGTCAGATTAACTGCGTCCTATGCCTCGGTTCACACTTCAAAGCAGAAGTAGACTTTAGGTTAAGGACGTTATACGAACTGCAAGAATCCGAGATTTGTCAGCTATATACTTAAAGACTGCACACTCGAGAGCAGAACTTTGCGTCAGCGAATAAGGAAATCGCGAGCTCGATGACAGGGAACAAGAAAAACGTCGTCTCTCCCTCTCGTTTCGGTTGCACAATAGATGAAGTAACCATTTTTTTTTTTACATAACCGCCTTTCTCATTTTCCTCCGTTGTCAGCGTCTGGGTCGGAGCGAAAATGTCTGAGAATGTCAGCTGTCAACAATCGACTCGTCCCGCTGAGTCTCTCTCCTGTTGCACTTAGTAAGTCGAAAGTGCGCGTACGCGCAACATGGTGCCCCCGAAATCGGTCTTGGCCCGCTTGCTTACGGTATGCAGGTAGTACATCGTTGCTGCTATAGAACGGGGCCGCAATTTCACGGTTTTGGTGTAATGAACAAGGAGGTCCCGAAAGAGTCCATAAAAAAAAGGAAGCGTGCCGAATGCGGGAAGAAGTATTTCAATACTTTATATATATATATATATATATATATATATATATATATATATATATATATATATTCTTTTGCTGACAAGTGCGAACAGCGCGCGGTTATAGGAGCATATCACAAGCCGGCAATAGCTGAGAGGAATTCGCGCGAAGCGGAAGCGTTTTCGGGCTGCCTCTGCCACGCCTGAGGAAATCTAGGCGCTCTCTGCGGCGTTCTCTCGTGGCCTTATAATGTCAGGCGCGGCGCAGTTAAGGCACGTGGGCGGCTGCAGGGGTTAAAAAAGATAAAGAAAGGCCCCGTTGGCACGCACTAGTTGTTACGGTGAAATTAGTGTCTGTGGTGTATACACATAAATTACGGCCGCCTGCAACTTCCGGTGTTGAAGAGACTGCCAGCAGAATTGACCTTCGCTGCATAGCCATCTTGTATTTGTGGTACATTCGTGAATGCTTCATTTCCTAGAAAAAGTTTGTTTGGACAGTATATCAAAGTATTTGCTGCGAAGTCTATGGTTTATCTATCGGCAGCCTGTGGCTTTATCTCACGTTTATTTGTTGTCTAGTGTCTGTAGACGGTTTGCGAACATCCCACTGGTATCAACAGACCAAAGGAAACTTGCAGACGACGTTAGTTTGTATCGAATTATAGCACATATATATATGGCTACAAGGACACGCCTGTATACTTAACGGCAAAGCGGACTACGAAAAGTATGTAGGCAATCACCATTTGAATTTGTTTATTCAACGTTTTCGCCATTATAGGCTATGATGCCAGACTGGAAGCAGGCATGCTCCTTCGTTCGAGGCTGAGCGACGCTATGACACTCAGGGACACGTGACTCAGGTAGGTTTCAAATGATTGAGCTTCCGAGTGTGAAGTACAGTTATATACTTTCCCTCGTCTGTCACTGTTCTGGACCTATCACTGGTCTGTCACTGTTCATTTTCATTTATATACTCGTAGCTTTGCTCCACAGTAGACGACAATAACTTGTCGCAGTTCAGAGTTCACAGATTTATCCATTTTTCGATGCCAATCTTCGGAATTTACAATCGCAATTTCGAATCGCAATATTCCAACCATTTAGGTCGACACGTATATTTCCTCTCGTATGATATACCTAATTCTCCACCAATTACGCACTTTGCCGTTTTGGGGCTACTGTTAATCTAATACTTCTAGAACTACCGCCACCACCACCGCTAACCTTACTACTACGTCTACTACTACTACTAATACTACAATTAATAGAACAAGAACGCACGTCGGTCCGCGGGCCTTCTGAATCATGCACATGATTGATGCACAGTAGACAAGTGTGTCTTCGACCGAAATCCCTGCCATCGTACTGGCCGCTGTTTCTTTATATAGCTGAGTCATTACAGGGACACTCAACACTGACGTATGTACCGCGGCGAGGTGTTTCGGCGCCAAATTCAAAGGAAGCGAAGTCTTGCCTTCAGTTTCTCCAGTAAACATATCTCTTCGCTCCAACTTCATGCAAATACATATACTCCTTAAGCTCGAGATGTTGCCGTCTGTATGCGCTGCCACTAGGCGTCTTTCGTGGTAGCACTGCACCGGGCTCTGCTCAAGCAGCAGCAGTGCTCGTCGGTCGTGGGTCAGGCGCCTCTCCACAGGTGTGTGCGGCCTTGACCCGAGCAGACGGCAGCGTGCGTCGCGGTTCGTCTGCTTCTTCTTCTGCTGTTTTGCGTTCTTCACTCGGCTCGTGCGAATCCGAAGCGCACTCGGCAACTAACCACCGGCTCCCGGGCGAGAAGCAGAAAGAGCAGAAGGAAGAAGAACCATCGAGAGAGCGTGCTCAGCCTGCCCTCCCGGACTCATCGATAGGCCGTCGCATTTCGCATTCTCTTTGCTTGTGGTGCCCGGTCTTCTGCGATCGAAATCTGGTGTACTCTCTGCTGGACTGTTTACACCCTGTTGTCTCTAGAAGCGTACACTGTTGTTGAAACGTGAGGGTAGCGCCGGAATATGAAATATATTCGACCAAGAAACATATTCGAGATCAAGAGACACATTCGAGAATATATTTTTTTTCTTTTACCACAATAGCGTTAAGGGCCCCGTGTCGCAGAAATACCGTGGTCGGCCTCTGCGTCCAGCGTCGACCGTCCTTTCGGCAAAAATGATTTCGAACCACGCATACCCAACCACGCAGGCCCTCCAATAGAACAAGGAAGTTACTGAACTTATTGAATTTCTCAAGGTAAAATACATAAGAAAAATCGTAAAGTACGACTTACACACAACCTACAGACATGATAGCGTCGGATTGTAATTTGAATATACGAGAAAACATAATTCTGTTACGCGGAAACTCAAAACACAAATCCCCTTTCCAGCGTTTCTACCATTCATAAAGCGGCCATGGCCTCCGAGATTTGCGAGCGCCGGCACGCACGAATCTCCAAGGCCAAAAGCCGCACGCCCGGTTCCTTGCAATACCTCCGATGGCGCTTGCCTTCGCCGCATCGCGACCTGCGCAAGAGGCTGAGTTTCTACCAGAAAGCTCGCCTTCGTGCATAGCGTTCGCCGCCAGCATTTCCCGGTAAACATCACGGTTACATAAGCTGCAGTTGCCGGGAAGCGTGAGAAGCAGTCAGGGATCTTTGAATGCTACCGCATCCTCCCAATATTTTATTGCGAAGCAATACTACTTTAGGTCGCACTTCAGCCCGTTCCGTGGCGAGGCGGTGGTAGGCACCATTGACCTTTAGCGTGACCTCGCTGCGTGACGTCACACCACGTGACCTAGAGTGACGTCACACCAGCTGTGTAAAAACGGGGCCCCATCTCACGCCGTCGCGAGGCGAGGCGGTAGCCACCAATGGCGGCCTAACTCCCGCTCCTCTCACCAGGGGCGCTACGGTCAGAGTGACGTCACACCAGCTGTATAAAACAGCTCCGCTCCTCTCGCCAAGGCAGTCATACAGCCAGATGTTACGATGGTGCCTACGAACAAGGCAGCTCGGCAGAATGCAAAGAGGAAGCATCAGCGAGCTACGGAGACGGAAGAAGAACGAGAAGAACGACTTTCTAAGCGGCGTGCCCAGTATGCAGCTCGGCGACAACGTGCAACCTCCTCTGTGGAAACAGCAGAAGCAAAAGAAGAAATTATGAGTTTGCCCGACAGTGAGTCTCCTACTAGTTAAAGGGACCCTGAGACGATTTTGGCGATTTTCTACAAACGTACTGAGTCGTTAGAGTAGGTTCTTCTGATCATTAATTGATGCATCTAAGTGCTCTGCGTAAAGCGTGTAATTTATTATAAGGTTTTAAAAATACACATCGCTGCCGATCGCAGCGCACTGCTCGGCGGAATTTTAAGCCGCCCCTACCCATATGATGCAAATAACCCATATTACGTCACATGGGCGAGCTATCTGATTGGCTGACCAGGGCGCGTGGTCGATAATTTTTCCAACTTTATGGTGAACAAATGATGCTCGTAATAGTTGGAATGTTAGTTACTTTGTTTTTGTAAAGAGAAAATAACTTAAAGAGAATACACAAGAATAGTTTTTTAGTACACTTCAGCACTTCCGGCACACAGCAAGTGTCGTCTGCTTGTGTTACAACGTACTCCATTTTGACGAGAGCTCCGCCGTCAGAGTCGGTCTCAGTCTTTTCGCGAGCACTATGATTCGACTTTGTTGCCTTGTGGACTGCAAACCTAGCGACCTGCAAACCGCGAGTCCAGTATTAGGGCAAACGCAAGCGCAAGGGGACAGGGTCTGGCCGCTTGACTGTGCCGGGATGAGCCACGAGATGAGCAGAAGGGCAAATGTGAACGGTCTGCACGGTGCAGCCACCTGGTGGCACAGAGCTCAACCATACACAGTAGCAGCAACGAAGTGTATTCTTTGCTGCTGGTGTGTATTTTTCGCAGGAGTGTAATCATCAACACGTTGATTTATAAATGTTTAAAATGCTTTACACTTGGTTAGAGCAATATTAGCGCTTTGTTTGACTGGTTAAGCGCTGCGCCAGCAAGTGTCTGGACCGTGCAGACCAATCAGGCTGCTCACGTACGTCTACGCTAAAGTTCCTTCATCAGCTTGAGTTTATGCCTCCAGTCATTTGCCGAAATGACCAGCTTGCCTGTTTTTAGCGGAGTACCGGACACGTTCGGCGCTACGACAGAATGCTTGCAACGCACGCTGCTTCGATAGCTCTCGGTCGACGGCCAAGCGGCTAGCGGAGAGGTCTCGCGCGGGAGGGGGCGTGCTCCTAAACAACCGGAAGTGAGCGATTTGACGTCGCATCGTGACGCTGAACCAGTGAAGGCGGAGCTTAGCGCCGCTCGCTCGGCGAGCGAGTTGAGGAGGAAAAGCATAGCTAGGGAGGAGGGTAACTTCTAATCGCTTGCAGCTCCATTAATACGTAACGCTTCACTTAAATTGTGGTGCGAATGTTCTACTTAAGCTGTACCCTACGCGCCTACAAAATTTGTCCGAACCGTTTCAGGGGCCCTTTAAGAACGCTGGAACGCGACTAAACGGCAGAGGCGTGTCCAAGAAACCCTGGAACAGCGGCTCGAGAAGGAACGTGCGTTTCGAGAGAAGGAAAACGAAAAGCGAAGAAAACAGCGTGCAGAACAAACACCCCAGCAGAGACAAGAGCGTTCGAAGAAAAGACAGGAGAAATCTCTCACCAAGGCTGGCCCGACTCAACCCGAAGGACACATTGCAGTAGAACGACGTGAAGAACATGCGAGAAGAGTAAAGGAGTTTGAGATGGCAACGCGTGAATTCAACAGACGCTTTACTAACAACCCGTTCGGCTATGCGTGTACAGTGTGTGACCGGCTGTGGCATAGGGACAAACTTATGCCGGTCAGTGCTCTCATGTTTCCCACATTGCTTAAGGCTTACCCGGACTGGAAAGAAGAGACTTTAGCCGGTGCCGTGATGTGCAATACATGCAAGAATAGCCTTAAAGAGGAAAAGATTACTTTGTACAGTGTCGGCATACACGGATTCGACGGATGACTTCCTCTTAGACGATTCACTGTAAGCCGTAACACTAGCATAACCCAAGACTACCACCAGCCATACTACCAGCTGATCCGAGAATAACACACTATTGCTTCGCAATCACCAGGCTTAACCAAGCTGAGCCACGGCCGTTCTTTTCCTGACCTTCCGAATTTGGAGGTTCGGCTTAAAATCGAGGCTGGCTTATATATCAATTTGAGTGAAGGCGGCACTACTACTACTACTGCTACTACTACAATCTTTGAGAAGCTACCTGATTCTTGTTTTCGGAAAAGCGCGTAAGGATATTGTGCGACACTTGTAACTGTCTCTCACTGCCAAGATGGATGGGTGGATGGATGTTATAAGCGTCCTATTTGGAACGGGGCGGTGGGTTGCGCCACCAAGCCACCAATGAGATAAGCTAAAGCCCCTTAAACATCATAAAGTAGCGCCACACTTTGAAGAATGCCGCCTCCTCCTCGCGCGCTCTGGCCGAGGTCGACGCCGCGTCGCTATTGGCCTAATAGCATCACGTGGGCCCTCGCGCCGTGCTTCAGCGCCATTTTCGCTCAAGAAGCGTCTACGGACTAGCGAGGAGCGCATGTTGGCGCCGTTGCTACGCTCAAGCAGTGTAGGCGGCGCCACGGTCGAGGAGGGTGTGTGAAAGAGAGGAGAAACAAGGAGAAGTGAAGGCGGAGGAGGAGAGTCTCGCTACTTTACGAAGTTTAAAGGCTTTATTTATAAGTACCTCAACAGCGCCGCGCTGCGTGTAAGAAGGACAGTGAATAGGGAGCGAGTGTAGATGGGATCGCAGGGAGTTCAAGTCATCGTAGTTTCACGCTTCACGAGCGTGTGCAGATGATCAGAGCCGTGGGACGAGTTGAGCGGACTCAACAAACTCAAATAGGCTCCGAAGGCTGCATTCACGTTTACGTCAAGAGCCCGGAAAAAAAAGTTCCAATTCGCGTCCCTCCGCTTAAGCAAAACCGCGTTAACGTATTCGACGGAGCATCAAGACGTACCGTACGGTCTGGCACCGACGACACACGGCGGGCAGAGATCTCGGCAACCGGGCCGACTTCGATCGCGCCGGAATTTTCGCGAAAGTGAAAACTGCGGCGCACGTATAGCACTAGGCCATTGAGCAATCCCGCGCCGAGGAGCCACTCCGCTCTCGATTCTGCCCTTTTTCGTGCGCGTGCTTCGATATGCTGTGAGGAGGAGGGTTGACATTCCTCGAACGGACAGCAACGCACAGGACAGACGTGACCGGAATTTTCGGCGCAGAAAGAGGCCGCTGCATGGCGCCGCGCGCGCAGTGCGCACCTCGCCTGAACGTCCACAGAAGCCACCAGCTCGCGTTAACCAATCATAGCCAGTGCTTTTTTTTCTCCTGCACACTGATTGCCGAGAGAGTCTGGCGCTGTAGTAGACACCTGTGTGAGCCGCCACTACTTGACTGTCGCTCGGGGATTGTACGTTTGCGTGAGTATTGCCTTCATATGATGCCCGGCAAATGTTAAAATTAAATTCGGAGGTTTTACGTGCCCAAACCACGATCTGATTGTGAGGCACGCCGCAGTAGAAGACTCCGGAAATTTTGACCAGCGGGGGTTCTGTAACGTGCGCCTAAATTTAAGTTCACGGGCGTTTTCGCGTTTCGACTCCATCGAAATGCGGGCCGCCGTGGACCGGATTCGATCCCGCGACCTCGTGCTTAGCAACCCAACACCACAGCCACTAAGCAAGGGTGACGGTAATTGTTATGACCGGGACGCCCTCGGATTTTCCAGATTCCGAATTGTCGTCACATCGGCGTGTTTCGTACACGCTCGATGAACATCTCTATACTGGACAAACACCACGCATTGTTGGTGAGTAATTTACCTCGACGTATAATCACCCTAGAGTCATTAGCAATTAAGTGCGGCTAAGTGTTGTCATTGTTTCGCAGTTGTGGCAAATATTGCTTTAGGCTTCCTCATCTGTATTTGAGCTTGGTGTTGATTGATCGATTGACTGATTGATTGACGCTGCTATACATATCAGAGCTTCGTAATGGGCTATAAGAGACGCAGTTGTAGAGGACTCCGGATATTAATTTTCACTAGCTTAAGCTCTTCAGTGTGAACCCTTATATACAAGTACGCAAACACTTATGTATTCTGCCTACGGAGCGTGGCCATTATATGATGGCCGACTCATGACAACGCGCTCAGGAGCGTAATTTTTGCTCTATATTTTAGGGATGACTTCTTGGAATAGCCGGCCCTATAGGGCGCCTATTTGACCATTAATTGCTTAATTCGTCTAGACTTTGGCTTTCTTTCTTTCTAAGGACGCCCTTGTGGTTTGTGATAAAAATTTGCTACATGGCAGTTATTAGCTGCCGAGTCCTGCAGATTCAAGCTTTGTGGAACTTTTTAATGGAGGAAAAGACTGCTTGGAGCATAAAAAATATTATCGGCACAAATATACCAAGAACAGTTGCTATTTGGCATACACTTGAGATTTCGAATAAGGCGTATCAGTTGGAAATGTTAAACGTTAAGTCGATATAAGAAAAACACCGGTGTCAGTACGTCACCGGTATCCTGCGTTTGTTATGAAACGAACGGTCTTCTCAGCGATCGCACAAACTAGTGCAAATAGTCGCTCTATACGTACACGTCTGGTGGTGCTACGTTACTTTTCAAGTTTTGTAAGGCCTGCTTCCAACGTTTCAACGTATTTTTTTAATATGCATGTCGACTTTGTTGCGCTCCATGTTGATGCAGAAGCCTTGAGCTTTGTGTTTCCGCGCTCGCAAACACAGTTGCCAAGAGTCGTCGTGGTCGTCGAGGGAAAGGATGCCCGAAGCAGCCACGCGCGTAACGGAAATGCGCGAACCTATAGACAAGAAAACCATGGCCAGGCGGCGCTACTGCGCCTCTTGACAGCGCCCCCAATGTGGAAGCGTCAAGCCGGGCGGTCGCGCCGTGGCGCAGTCTCCGCTTTGTTTACATTGTGTTGTCCGCGCTTTTCTTCGCTGCTCGTGCTCACGGCGCTCCGTTTTCGACGGCGGCAGATCGCCTGCTTGCGCAACAGCCATGCAGAGATTGCCGTGCGGTTTCAAGAAGGCTGCCGACGCCGACAGCTTTTTTTCGTGGCGGCAACCTCACGATAGGGGAGCGTCTGCTTCCGAACGTGTACGGTGTTGAACTAATTGTGGACGGTGATGTGATAGTGAAAGCCAAGTGCGTGTCACAGGTGTCCGACAAAATCGTAGACGACGTCGAGTTAGAGGTAGGAGTTAGAGGTGTTCAGAAATTTAGCCACATTTATTTCAATTACAACATAAGTCACACTGGCAGCAGGAACTTCTGTTGTCATACTACTCAATGACTGCAGATCCATTGGGCTGCTTCTTGACGGTTCCGTCACTTCACAAAGGTTTGTTCTGGAGTCTGTTTCACACGTGTCTTGCCGCTGCTCAAGAGCTGCGTCGCTGCAGTAGGAAAGCACATGTCCCGGTGGTGCTGACTGCTGAGAAGACTGTTGTGATTGCCATTGGTCTGTTTGGCGCCGCTTCCATCTGCATCGCATATGAATGAAACAGTATGTGTGCCTATTTGTTGTGGGGATTAAATTACTCCCAATAATATGTTTGCAAACGTAACGTTCCTGTGATTGTGTGCATATATTATTCTACAAGAGTGCTACCACTACAAGTTACGATACTTGCACACTTAGATACTTAGAAAGCATGGGAAAACAACAAACATAACGCGCACGTCTCGAGCGGCTGCTTTCCGTTCTGCCGCTTCCCGACGCACGCGACGACCGCGGCTTGCATTAAATACGGTCTGATACCACACACAAGTAGCGCGCGGCCCCTTTCGTTACCTGCACAACTAGTAATTTAAGTTGCAGCGTTTGGAAAAAGGAAATAATTCTCTTAAGCTCGTCCATGCCAATCGCGAGGGAAGGCACAGTGCAATCAAATAAATTCGGAGGTTCCAAGTGCCAAAACCACGAAATCAATATGAAGCCCGCTGTAATGGGGAGTCTCAGGAATAATTTTAAGCTCTGGGGGTTCTTTAACGTGCACAAAAATCAAAGCACACGGTAACAAGGGTGTTCTTGCATTTTGCCCCTATCGAAATGCGGCCGCCGTGGCTGGGAATCGAGCACGCGTCGTAGAGCTTAGCGGCGCAACACGCCTGCATTTACCGCTAACAAACGGCGGATGCCACCACAATTCAACAACGCGATACGACTAAACAAACGGCCGTGCACTAAAAACAGGCATATGACTATTCCGCTTTCAAGATATTACACGCGAATGCGAAAGTATGAGACTTACTTGACTCGGCGCACTGCAGTTATCTATGCTTGTCGTCTGTCCTTCTCGTACCACTTCCCAGGAAATCTGTAGAACTTCACGGGCGGCGTAGGACCTTTCGTGTTTTCGAGGCTGATGTGGCAATCAACAACACATCAGTATTGCGTGCCACCTTTCCTGGCTGATGAGGTCGCACTCGGCGTCGCAAAAACCACGCGCACGAGCGCTCCCGCCGTACAGAACACAGGCGCGCGCTAGCGCAGCGACGACCCTCCAAACTTCCATCGGTCCGCTAGGGGAGCATTCGGCGCTGGTGCCGCGCGGGCAAACTTTAGGTTGCCTCGTCTATAGACTTGGCTGGCGCATCCGCGCACTTCTGTTTTGGCTGAATAGCGGTGCGCGAGGCCGCATTCTTGCGTTATCGCGTCGGTCATAGTTTGGTTTTCAGTTTCTACCAAGACCACGATGGCCTAAGCTGGCATATATTCACTCACGGGTACCACCTGGCTCCCATCTCGCTCCGCGCTCACTTCACACCGGGCGCGATATATGCACAGAACGTTAGCGAACGACGAATAGACGAGAGTGGACGTGTGTGTATTGACAGGATTTGAGTGCCGGTTAACGTTATGGTATACAAACGAATGTCAGTGACGGCGACATTGAGTGGATGTACCAACTTGAGTGACTGTCCACCAGTGAGTGTGAGTGAACGTCAGTATGTGAGTGAGTGCGATGGAGCGAAGAATACTAGGCGTAACTTTAAGAGACAGAAAGAGAGTGGTTTGGATCAGAGAGCAAACGGGTATAGAGGATATTCTAATAGACATTAGGAGAAAAAAATGGCGCTGGGCATAGATAACCGTTGGACCATTAGGATGGCAGAATGGGTACCAAGAGAAGGGAAGCGCAGTAGAGGACGGCAGAATACTAGGTGGTGCGACGAAATCAGGAAATTTGCGGGTGCTAGTTGGAATCGGTCGGCGCAGGACAGGGGCAATTGGAGATCACAGGGAGATGCCTTCGTCCTGCAGTGGACATCAATAGGATGATGATGATGATGAGTGACGTCAAGTGTGAGTGCAAGTAAGTATATGTGTGAATACACATGACATGACATGACAAAAATTTTATTTGAGTCCTGAGGGACTGAGACCTCGGGGAGCCAAACCGAAGGCTCCCGAAGATCAAGTCGGTGGCTCCGCCCACGATGGAACCGGGAGATCAAGTCCCGCGGCAATGTCGTGGGCCCTCTGGACAGCCTGGAGTTGAATGTTGAGATTGCTGCTCTTGAGAGAGTCCTGCCATTGTTCTTTCGTGATGGGTGGAGACGTTAGCCTACAATATATATATATATATATATATATATATATATATATATATATATATATATATATATATATATATATATATAGGAGAATTTATGATTACCGAGTCTGAGACAGTATCCGGTCATTATACGTGCCTATGCCCGAGTTGGAAGAAAAATCGGAGAAATTCCGCCAGGACGACACATATTTCACCACGGGGCGGCGTTCCCTCAGCGGTGCCGCGTAGCGCGATGTCCTTGCATGCGCGTCACGTTACACACGCCACGTGACAGCGGTGGCGCTGGCAGCCGACCACGCGGTTGGTTGCGTAAGCAATCTCGCCGTCTGCGGTGGGAGAGCTTCGGCGGAACCAGTTCTCTCGAATGTCAGACCGGGAGGTCGTTCTGCGCCCGCGCCTCTGTGTGTGCCCGCACGTACTCACGTGGGGCCTTCCCCGATCAGTGACGTCACTGGCGTTGCTCGTGTCGAGGGTAATGCACACACACCTTTCTGTTATCGTTTATTGGTCCCGCGTGGCCAAAAGGAGGAGGGTGGTGCCGAGAACTTTGGCCTTGCTTCGTGCACGTGGTCCGGTTCGGTAGGTTTTCTGTTGGCTAGCAACAACGACCTCGGTTTAGTAATAAACGTATATTTAGCCGATACCTGTTCGCGCCGTAATGCATCCTGCCGTCTAGGGCAGTTCCTTCATACAGCAAAAAGGAAAAGCAGAAAGCTATAGCACTTTGTCTTTGGAAAGGCTTACGAAGTATTATTCGACATGCAATGAAATGACACTTCTTCGTATAACATACCAAACATTTCACATATTTCTGCATGTTTTGTTTGTGCGCGTGTGTGTGCGTGCGTGTGTGTGTTACTCTCCTTTGACTTCTTCAAGCTGCTTTCATTGCCACAAGCCCGTGCCAAGTTTCTTTCCGTTATAATATGTAAGACTCACTTAATGTAATCTAGTCGAGTATACAAAGCATCACCATAAACGTATTCACAAAACCAACTAATTTGTTTACTTTCTCGTGCTTTGCTTTGCTTTGGTAAACCGTATTGACACTTAATTACTCAGCATCTTGAGAAGCAAACTCCTCAGTTCAACGAACAATTACCCCCAATTTGGCAACGCCACAAAGACCAAGGCACTGCAAGCAAAGGAGTCAATATTCTGTATAAGGGCTTGTTGTTGGGCTAGTGTCCATAAGCGAAGAAGAAAAGTTCGCGGTCATGTTGTTTTTTTAAGGAACGCATGGAACGCGTAAGTGACAAGTATTACTGTGTTATTTTACTTAAGTTATTCCTTCATCTGTGTCGTTTGCACACGAACAACGTCGTCCACTCTCTGAACAATTCATTAATTCATTAATGCAATTCTACCGCGATTCATATTCTTGCTGCGTTGGCATATACTGTAACCAGGGATCCAGCGGAACCCCAGTTGCGGCCATCCAACGACCTTCCAGAGTTACGCCACGTTACAGAAAAGTTCACACGGAAATTGTTGCATTAGGCACGGTTAATAAGGGTATAAACCAAAGCTGTTACAGCTCTTCGTCGTTACTGTGATACGCGGTATTCACGTTCAGCCTAACCGAGATTATTCAGGTTCAGCCCAACCGAAACTATCGTAACCGTGTAAATACATGTCGTGAGGCTTTTAGAATTTCTTTCGCTGCGGTTTTGCTTTATACTGTCGGTTTAACACGAAAATTAAACTGCCAATCGACGCACGCGAAAGCCCTCCGAGACAGACAAACTCTCCCGCGGACCTGTCCGACGCGGGCGTATAGTTGCGTAATGCCTCACTGAAGACCGCCTCGCTGCCGCGAGCTCAGCGACCCAAGCTATAGAACCACAAGCACACGCACGCAACGCACACCGCGCACGCAGCCGTGGGGAGCAAGTTCTAAGGCACCAAAAGCCGCAGCATATACACGCTACACCTAGACGGAGCGCGCGCAAGCTTCACCGCGCGGCCTCGACACTGAGCCATTTCTCTCTGACTGAGCTGTCACGCAGTGGTACGGCGGTCGAAGCCGGCTTGCGGGATGCAATTAATGAATGATGGCGCGCGCAGAACCACCCCGTCCCGGGGCGTCGATTCTCATTGGCCGCGCTGTTTCACTTGCGGGCAGTGCGCGGTTGCTGCGGAGGGGGAGGAGGACGGGTTTCGTTCTTTCTTTCTTTCTTTCTTTCTTTCTTTCTTTCTTTCTTTCTTTCTTTCTTTCTTTCTTTCTTTCTTTCTGTTGTCGTTCTTCTTTGTAACATTTTCGATTCGCCCTTCGTTCTTGGCTCGCGGGCTTCACCGGGCGCAGCCGATAAGCGTGCACAGCCCAAGTCGGTCAAGGGTAGAGGAAGCTCTCGCGAATGTGTGTTGCCGGTGTTCCTCGCTGGGCGCTCGGTGGGATTCCGGCCAATACAAACGAGAAATAAAGCAAGACAAAAAAAATAATAATAATAAAGAACTTTCTCAGATTCGCCCCCTTCCTTTTAGGGTAGAAACGTTCATTCGCGTACTTATATTGTGTTTGCGCTCCGCGGTTAGAACTACGTGGCGCTGTGCGTGCAACCGAAGTACGAGTGTGACAGAAGATGTAACGCCGGGTGCTTCGCCGCATACCTTTGAAGAAAGCTTTCAGACAGTCCAGAAGGCCGACACGAGGTCTCGGCATGCAGCCTTCATCTGAGGGGCGAAAAATAAAAATAATAAAATAAAAAATAAGAAAAAAAACATAAAGAATCTGTGTGCGCGCGTGGACAGCTTACATTTATGCAGGACGTTGAACTGGAGAAAACTACAGAACGACGCCTCACAAAAAAAAAAGAAGAAGAAAGAGAGGAAGAAAGCAAAGCTAGTAAGACGACCTAACATTTGAATATTTATACATTCTTAGCTATGCACTCTTTTTTTAAGATATACGTCTCTCTCTCTCTGTCTGTCTATTCGGTTTCATATCTTACAAAAAGAAAAGTCTACTGTCAGTCGCATAATTCCACCGGTCCATTCCTGGCTGGCAACTTAAGGAGCGAGAACGTTTAGATTTCCTTTATGTTTCATGACTTTCCAGCTTAGATAGTTGCTCGAGTGTCCCTATAAGATGCAACATCAGAGCAGACCGAGGTAGCGCAGCAGGCGCGGCACTATTTCCTGCCGCGCACTTGCCTCAGCGCATCACGCGGCTTCCATAATGCTGCACGGATTTATTAGCGGGGCAGACTGCAGCGGTTCTCCCTCTACTGGCAGCGGCGTTCGCTCGCTGGCAAATCCTTTGATTAGCTTTCTGCGCTCGGCTGTATAAAATAGCGAGACGGACGCGATAATAGGCACAAGACTGCGCACTGCGCCCGGATCCGCTAAGCCTTTAGAAGTGCGCTCACGCGCCGTGTGACGTCAACAAGTGCGCATACGCATTGCGTCGATCGCGCGCAGTGAACCCTGTGCACTACGTAATGAGAGAAACAAAAGTGGGAATCGTCCTAAGCTCGGCGCATGCTGTTTTTGCCTATTTCCTGTTTCCGCATGAGTTCCTGTTTCCATGCGGAAATAGGAAATCGTGCGATTATCACTATAGCTAATTTAACTCTTGAATAACCAACATTTGCTAAATTACTTTTTAGTACGGTTACTGATTTTGCCACGAAGGCTTCTTTATGCACCGTGGAACAAAGCTGCGCATAAACCCGTATTTCCTGACGTATGTTGAGGAAGAATCCGTACCCACCGTGGTTTCTTAGTGGCTATGGGGTTGGGCTGCTAAGCACGAGGTCGGGGGATCACTACCCGGCCACGACGGCCGCATTTCAATGGTGGCGAAATGCGAAAACACCCGTGTACTAAGATTTAGGTGCATGTTAAAGATCCCCAGGTGGTCCAAATTTCCGGAGTCCCTCCACTACGGCGTGCCTCATAATCAAAAAGCGGTTTTGGCACCCAATTTAATTTTAGTTAAGGATGAATCCCTCAGGCCACCGGCGGTTTGAATTCTGCACTTCGAGCATCGTACCTGTAACCTGAAGTATGAAGAGGATGCTGTTTAATGAAGTGAAGTTGATTAAACACGAATGTTTTGCCACGTCGCCGAAAGAAATAACCGCACTTCATCTCTAACGTAATAGCATTTACGAGCATGAGTAAATTCGCTTAAACTTGGCTCACTGTATCATTCAAGCCACTTCCACCGGGAAAATAATATTTCGATCGCTGTCGCTGCCTTGGAGGTGTACGTTCGCTGCCGGGGTTAAAATAATGACAGCTACTTTTCACTCGGCAGCAGCTATACGGCTTGGGGAATAAAACATTCCCTTCAGTATTCGCTTTCATTGCTATCTAAATTTGCGTCTGAACGCTATGCGCTCTGCCCTGTACATGGTCTACAATGGATGCTCACCGTATGCTGTGGCTGTATACAGGACAGGCGCCCCAGCCACTCAGCACTTGAGCAGCAGGCGGAATGGACATGTCCACTGTAGGTGGCGGACACTTACATAATCCTCCCCCTCACCCCAGATGTCCAGGTGCGGACAGACCAAACTCGTATAGCCGTGTGCGTTTGCTTGTACGCAATCATAAGCAGCCTATCCATTCACTGCATGAAACTAACCTGCGCGATTTCATCTAATCGCTCATGCAAATGCGCCGTGTGGCAATGACAACCGGAAAAAAAAGAAAGAGAGAGAGAGAAAAAGTAGGATTCCGAGGAGAGTAATCTCCTGAAATGTCGATCACAAGAGACAGCCGTGCGTTTCAGTGATTACTGTATAGTTCGTGTCGCTTCGCGTATGCGTGTGAAGGAACATTGGCCCCGGATGAAAACGCCGTTGGGTATCGCCCCACATTCCTCCGGGGCAACGGCGCGCTCACCGAACGTTTGCTCGATGTGTGCTCCTTTTTTGCTCTCCAGCGCAGTGACCTGCGTTCTTACGCTAACAACTTCAATAAGATTTAGCACTTCCGCTGCTTCGTTTTCTCTCAAGCTTCGTCGCAAGGCAAAGCGACGTATAATTATAGATAGCTCAAGGCCTGTAGATTTCTTTCTTCTTCTCCTTCTTCTTCTTCTTTTTTTTTTATGACGCCATGCTACTAGGGCCGGCTCCCATAGAATCTAATGGGACAGCTGCCTAGGTGGCCGCGGTTATTTTTGACGTCGCCGCTTTCGTCATGCCGGGATTGGCAATGGAAATTTCAGTCCATGACTTCGTAAAGCTTATTGCGCAGGCCTTGTGATACCTAGGTGGGCTTCTTACGTCGGTCGTCTGCTATGATGTGACTTGTAGTGCGGCCTGACGCGGCGTAACAGACGACAGAGCGAGCTGGAGCCAGCGCCAGAACACCACGATGTTATTGCTCGCAGGTGGACCACCTTCTGCGCCGTGACGTCACGACAAATACGCCTCTTGGGAAATTCAACCTAAATCAGTTCGTAAAAACGTTATTACGGTAAATGTGGCATCTTGTATTTCTTTTTCTAGGGTTTCGAGGTCCTGGACCTTCAACAGCATACAAAGTTAGCAATAGAAAATGTAATTCAGTACTTCGTCGCGTTCTTTCTAGCTTATCAAACCTTTTTTCACAGCAAGAGTTTCTTCTGTCTCTCACCTTTTTTGTATTCTCGAAAGGTAATTTACTGACGCAGCTAAACTTATTTCCATGTAGTGTTTAACTTGATATTAAAAAGAAACTAAATTTAGCAAGGTACACAGCTGGGCAAGTCGATTGGCATTCATTTTGCTTGCAGCACTAAATGTACGCGGGCGAGATAAAAGCACACAGGACAGGCACTGACTAAAGTTTTAAGGGACATTAAATGCGGGCAATCGAGCTACATCGGTAGATGACCTCCCTGGCATTATTGCAAGCGAAGTATTCGTAAGCCGTGAAGGACGCGAAAGATTATTGGCGACGCCGCCTTGAAATATCCGCACCAACTCCACCTGGCGTCATATATTTTCACAGTGCCTGCACGTCTCTAATTAATTGCTACTCAATAGAAACGACCTGGGAGACATTACCTTGAAACTGTTTCGGACCGTTTTTGCACCATAAGAGCTTGTGCCCAGGGCCGGTATTTTGTAGCGATGCCTTTTCCGATTCTATGCTTTTTCAGGCCTTTCGCGCTTTGCCAGTGGTCAGAGCGACGGTCTGCCCACATTATCAACGGGATCAGGCGGCCGTGTGTGGTAGATGATAAGAATAGCATAGAATAAGGCATAAGGCATCGCTACAAAATAGCGGCCCAGTGTGCCACGCCCGTTGCTACGCCACTGCCTGGTAGTGTCTACCAGAAAACGAGAAAGCGAAGCCTCCGTGTTCGGACATTGAGTTTCCTAAGAAACTCACGGAACGCCAGATTCCGCAAATAGTCAGCCTGCTTCTAAATGAACCACGAACTTTGATCTTCCGGTGAATGCCAAGCTAGCGACCAACGCGCCCTGGCAGCCGAGCATTTTAAGATAGCTCTACAAATGGTCCACAAGAAGCTCCGGATGGCTCCGCGATGAAAATCGTCTGCGCGGGCTAGAGCAGACGACCAATTACGAGCCAAAGTATAACTGGCTTTCCAAAGGCGAAGTGAACGCCGCGGAAAGAGCACCGACAAGCGCAAACTCGCCGAGCGTTCCCATACGCGCATGTATGTATACGTATACGTACATACAGTACGTATAATTGCTCGGCACGTGCGAGAGTTGGCCGATGCGTTGGCCCGATCGAGATGTGCCTTTCACACTCGCTACTGCGCTCGCTCGTTCGCCACTCTCACCATCGAGCGGCGAAGGCGCTTAGCTCGAACCGGTTCAGTGTTTTTAT
This sequence comes from Dermacentor albipictus, assembly GCF_038994185.2. Lineage (NCBI taxonomy): Eukaryota > Metazoa > Arthropoda > Arachnida > Ixodida > Ixodidae > Dermacentor > Dermacentor albipictus. The sequence goes on from NC_091827.1 coordinate 10,557,444, forward strand.
TTCCCGACGGCAGTGCCGGTTGCATCCTTCTGCGCGTAGCTACATCCGACGGCGGCGATACGGGTCGGCCGCGACCTTGTGCAGCGGCGGTGTGCAGTGCCTGCGCAGGGAGAAGCGGCGCAGGTTACGAGCAAGTGCCGCCGGATATAGAGCGACAGGCTTCGGGACAAAAAGAAAACAAAAAAGACTGGCCGCTGGTCGGGCAGGAGTGTGTAGTAAGTAGCGAATCAGCTCACGGTGCTTCGTGTGTATATATGTGCCAGTGGCGCAGGGGCGCGGTGGACGGGGAGGAAAAGAATGGAAAAGTTCCATGTAGAGCGCGCGCAAGATTTCCAAATGCGAATCGAAGAGTTCACTTTTGTAAAACGAATCGTAAAGCTGATTGTGTTAATGGCCAATCGTAAGGTACTGTAATAAAAGTGCAACATCTTCGAGAACAGTTGACAAGTCAGTCAACAAGCAGCGATCAACGAGAAAATCGGCCACCCGTCTTCCGACGTCTGCTTATAAACGATATGTACCCACGCCCAATTCTGATTGATCATTTAATTACACCATCGAGAACGATTACCTGCTCGAGGCGATATGGCTTAGAAAACTAAATATGACCTCATTTAAAACCATTCCAGAAAAAAAAGAAAGAAAGAAGGAAAGTTGCTCTTCGCTGAAGCGCTGTGCGGCTTTACGGCAATGCGCTGAATATTGCTGTGCAGCTACTTGTGAAGGAAAGCTTTTCGTGTAACTACGTTAACGTGACTTGTACTTAAATTTCTGAAATGTTATGCTGTTTCGACTTTCTAAATATCTTAAAATTTTAAGTGCTGCTTAGGTACTTTGGTTCTTAGGTACCCGGTCAGCGCACTAATGCTGGGCCAAGCTTGAGGCGACGTTGGCTTACGACTGGTACCAACGTCGGACAAAGCACTGGCATTCAACAAAAGTGCTACCGCACCCAACGTTAGCCGATTACGAGCCAATTACGAGAAAAAAAACGCAGTATAAAAAGCCAATGTCGCAGCCATCTTGTAAACAGCATCCGTAAGCTATATCTGTGACAGGGACCGCATGTATATAATGCAAGGGTCATCTTGAGGGGCTGTAGATGGTACATTGTTATGAAAGTGAATTACTGCGCTAATGCAAGAGAAATGGACATCCCACAAGAAGGCACATAGAAATGACGTAAGGGCTTACACTGTTTCAATGTGTCTTCTTCTGTGGTGTCACTCTCTTTTCCATTAACACAGTAGTCCGTGTACGATAACGTGCACTGCTTAAGAGGCGAGCGGTGTTGTTTATTCGACGTCCTTCCCGCGCTTGCAGCGCCGGGTCGTCTCGCCCGATGCACGCGGCACCAGGAACGAGATGCTGAAGATCGGCTGACGAGGGGCCGCGCTGTCCGATGCCGCTGAGCCGCTGCTGCTGCTGGCCGAGGCTTGGCGCGGCCAAGGTCTGCGCCAGCGCGCTCGGCTCCCTAGCCCTGTTCCTGCTTCTGATATCGAGGCCGACGCCGGCGTCCGTCAACGCGCACCACCCCCGGCCGCCCGTCGGCAAGTCCACCAGCAACGACCTCTGGACGGGACCCCCGGCTTGGGTCGTGCTCCGGGACAACGTCACGGTCCACCGCGGCGTCGCGGCCAACCCGCACAACTACTCCTACCTGCTGGACAACCCCCAGGTTTGCGGCGACGACGGCGGCGACAGGCCCCCGCTGCTGGTCGTGCTCGTCGCGTCCAACGCCAGGAGCGGCGCCGAGCGCCGGCAGGCCATCAGGGACACCTGGGGACAGAAGTCCCTGCAGAGGGCGCTGAACTTTCGCGTCGTGTTTCTGCTGGCCGACCCGGGAGAGCCCGCGCGCGACCTGATGGCCGAGAACTACGCGTACGGCGACCTGGTGCAGGAGGACTTTGCCGAGAGCTTCGAGAACCTGGCGCTCAAGTCCGTCATGGGGCTCAAGTGGTTCGTGACGCGCTGCCCCGGCGCCGCGTTCGCCCTCAAGACGGACGACGACATCTTCGTGCACGTGCCCAACCTGCTGAGTGGTTCGTGCGCGACTCTCTCTCTCTCTCTCTCTCTCTCTCGGGACACACTGCAAATACGCGCGCTTCATTTTTGAGCAGACGACATATACCGTCACTTGCGTCACGTGTGCACGAGCTATTCGTGCTCCTCGGCTGTTCGTCAAAACGAGGCTTTCCGCAGTTGTAAGGCGAGGCCTGCTTCAATGATTCCCCTCATTTCAGTGGTGTGCGATAGCCCATATATCGGGAACTGTGCATGTTTGCTCGTGTGTGCGCGCGTTAGCAGCCGAGAACGTTACCATAGCAACGGTTAGCATTGTTACAAAAATAAATCAACAAATACGCTGACACGCAACTGTCCTGGACAGTTGGCGGAAGTGCTGGCCGTGTGCATACTAGCTGGAGCGCATCACTGGTAACCAAAGCACCGAGATTAGCAACCAATCCTTGGAACCCATTCCCCTTGCCCACTCCAAATTCGGGTCCCTTGACAAGCACAACGCCCGATACCTGTATGGCTCGCATTGTAACATTTTTTTTTTGTATATGAATTGGCGTTACTCCACTCCTTATGTAGTATATCCGCTCAAGGGCGGCATAAAGGGCCCATCACCAGGCTCCTTATCAATCTTTAGTTATACGCTGGAAGTTGTTACGTATCCTCTAGGAAGCGTTCTGCCGCAAAAATTTTTTCCGGATCGGCTCATTAATAGCCGAGATAGAAATATTGCAGTGCCGCGAACCCATAATTTCAGGAGACGAGCTCCACTGCATTGCGAGACACTCTCTCCACCCGCCCCGTCTAGCGTCTGCAATCGAAATTCCTTCCCTGCGTTCTCCCATACCGGATCTGGGGTATCGCGTTACGCATACGTCACGGGCACCGCCTTCGTTTACTTTCTCTTTTTTTTTCGGCGTTGCGCGCGAGCTATTGTCATTGGAGAGCTTTAGGTTAGGGAACGCAAGCGGCTTGCGTACACAAGAACTAGGGGCGACGGTACTACGCATGCGCAGTAGGGGTGTGCGCATGCGCAGTTCCGTGAAGATTTTGCGCGCTGTGCACAAGGACACATGACTAGCGGTGTAATTCAGTGCTACACGAATGCTGAGGCAGCACAAGCGGATCGCAGAGCACGATCACGCGCTGCAACACGGTCGAATATGGCATAGTTTCGGTAACTGCGCACGTGTCTGCACGACCGTAGGAACAAGCACGCAAACATTCCGTTTGTGTGTTTTATTATTTCTCTAAACTTCAATTCGTCGATTGAAGCTTAGGATCACACAAATAACAGATGTTGCCTTGAATAATTATCGATGTCACGTGTCACCACGAGTGACGTCACACTGCGGACACGAGTCATAGCCTCCCATATGCACGACTACGTCACCGTCCGGCTTGGAGCGCGGTCGCCGCGAGGGAAAGGGAAAACGGCGTTCGGTTTGAAATTTCAGACCTTTCCGCGGCGCGTAGCGATGTAATTCTTAGCAAACACGATCGTTAGCGCACATTGTATGATCCGCGCTTGTCAGCTCAAGATGGCCAGACCTGGTGAGAGGCCCTTTAAGGTAAGGAAATATGAAATGGCGTTAAAATTTCCATTCGCAGTTACTGGGCCTCTTCGATTTTCGGAGTTCTAGCAGCGGCCAGCAGCCAGCTATAGTTCCGGTTATGATAGGAAGTCACGTGGGCTGGGATCCCAAGACAACCCGAACCTGCCCGAAGTTTGCAAAATCGAACGCCGGTAGAGCTGGCCAAATGTAAACATGCTACCAGCATAACAGCGCCCGGCGAGGCCGGCGCGCGCTCGGCGTAGTCGGCCCATCTATGCGCTGCCAGCTTGAAAATACATACAGTTGCATTCAGGGATGCGATCACTTTCGCGAGATTTCGCGTGACTCGGCACAGGACGCACATTGGGCCAACCTCGATCGCCTTGCCCAACGCAACAGACGGCGTCCGATGCCAAGACGCGAAGTGGCGCCTGATTGCATCACCGAAAGCGATCGCTCGAGGATCCCTGCTCGCAGCGGTCACATCGCCCACCGGCGACATTGATGAGTTGGCGTTGTGTCATCACTTGACAAGACGTGAAAAAACTGGATGTAGGTACGTCTTATACGCACAAAATGTCGTGCCGACCCGCTTGCGCTTCGATTTCAGAAATTTGGTTCCGGCTGATGATGCTTCTCATTTTGACCCTAAGGAGCTGGGATGCGGCTGGCGCATGAAAATGAACGCCTCCTGTGACCAGCGAAAAGTTTCACACGAAAAACAATATTGGTCGCGATCATGAGAGCAATAAGCTAATGTACGCGCGCCTAATGTGCGTGTGCCTATTACTCAACCAGTGCATTCTTAACATCAGCGGCCCGCAGTTCGAACACACATCGAGCTTTCGAGAACACACATCGAGGTTTCGAGCTGCCACCCAAGCATACGACGGGGGGGCGGAGCGTACACGGTCAAGTTGCAACGTCTTCGCTAACTGCAGAAAAAGGCGATATCTCCGCATACATACAAGATACATACAAGATACAAGACAAGATAACATACAACGAGACAACATACAAGATACGAGAAAAGGAACGTCACAAAAGAAATGCGAACCGAAAATGTACCGCAGTGTGCGCAAATGAGCGTCTGCAACTTGTGCGGAACACGACGCAGATAACATGCACGCACGAGAGCGCGGCGCGCTGATCGCCGCCGGAAAGAAGCCTTCGTGGGACACGCACACACACACAAAATCTTCAAACGGTTCGCCGCCGCTCGTATCGCACCGCAAAGATAACGCTAGAAGTAAGGAAATACGAAGATGACCGTAGAAAGTTGGCTGAGCGAGGTAAATCTGGGTCCTCAAGCGCCCGCGTTGCGCAATCCGTCACGTCCCCACAAAGATGGCGGCGAGCGCCCATCGCCATAGAGTTTCCTACAGTTATTGTACGACTCTATGCCCATCGCCTCTTTTAGTCGTCAGACAGACAAAAATCGTCCTGTCTGGTTCTGGCAGCCCGCGGGTAGCCAGAAGTGGAAAATCGGTGAGGCCCACTGTTTACACGCCAGGGTAGGCTGCAATTTGAAACTGAAAACACGCACTCGAATCTTTATATTGGATTCTGCAGCAGATTATGAAGATTCAGGGACTTGTGCACCGTCCTCAGATTTAGCCACTTAAAGGAACTGACAACTGATCTTTAAGGACCTAGTTTTTTTATGGTGCAACGCAAAGCTCCGTAGTGTTTACATCTGAAGCGGTTGATTCCAAAAGCGTGTGAATATTTAGTAAGCGGAATTTTTTTATCTGAGCGACCTCTAAAAAGGTAGGAGTCCCTCCTCCAGCAAAGCTGGGAAGTGAGAGCGATCTCGATAGCCTGCTTCGCAAATTGTCCAGCCACCCATCGTTCTGCTTTCACGCAGGAGTGAGTGCCGTTAACATGGAGGAAGGAAATAGTCGTTAACCACCTACATTATGACCTTTTCAACCACTTTCGAAAACAAGAAGCCGGTGCAATAAGTTCGCGTTGTTGTACTGACATTTCTTATATTTGTACCGCGTTTTTCCCCAAGTACACGCCTACGTCATGGCGTGTACACTATAGTATAACCGCGTACACTATAGTAGAAGGTCATGTGGTGGACCTTTTATACAGCTCCATGTTCTTGCCGCGTGGGACGCCAAAGGTAATTTTTCGCGACTTTTAGTGATGAATTAAAAATATAAATCCACATTTAATGACAAGAACGTGGCTCGTTTAAGCCACTACAATAGGGGATCATTCCATCAGCGGGGTTATCTCGATTAATGTTCTGAGCAGTTGTGTGCCCCTTTAGAGTAACCAGGAAGAAAAAAAAAAGTCAGTTTCGCCCGAAAGGCGAAGCATTGATTGCGATAGCAAATTATCAAACAGCCATATGAAGAAAAGATATCATTTTTATCGGCCATATCAACTTGTAAGCATTCGCTTGCTGACTAAATTAACAAGCATGGTGTCAGCGCGCACAGCAAACACGAAAACATCACACTCAATGACAGCGGACACTCGCCGTCGAAACGTTGCACGATGAAACGCGGCAGCAGCAGCGAGCGAAGTGTCCTTCGTGCTTTTTGTGCGTCTTTCGGGAAGGAGGAAAGGCTAGCACTATCTTCTGCAACCCTTGCGGAAGCACGGCAGCCGGAGTACGCACGCCGTCCCTCCCCCCACTCCCTCTGGTGCCTCGCAACGTTGGGCGCCTCGCCAGCACCCTCTATGGAATGGAATGGAAAACTTTATTCACTCTTTAAAGGTTTTAGCGGGTCGAGGCCGAAGTCTTCATTCTTGAAGCTTGAGTCCTCTTCAGCCATGGATGGGCCCCTAGTCCAGGGCTCCACTGAGCCGGGCCGCCTCGCACGCGTGCGCTATTAGAGCTCTTTGAGTCTCTAGCTCGCGGCTGGTGAGCCAGCTCTCCCATTGCTCCGCACTTGGTGTTTTGTGTTTGTGGAATGCCTGGTTTCTTGTACACTCCCATGTAATGTGGTATAATGTTGGCTTAGCTCCACACCACGGACAGGTTGCGCTATACTGCGTGGGGAACATCCTACTTAGTATGTGTAAGTTTGGAAAGGTGCCCGTTTGCAGTCTCCGCCATCCTGCGGCCTCCTCCTTTGTTAATGCTTTACGTGGTGGCGGATATTGATATCTTAGACCCTTATAGAGGTTTAATAGCTCTGAATAGCTGTTCCCGCAGTTGATCTGTGGCCCCTCTGGGGCGGTTGACGTTCCTGCTCGGCTGGTCATCCCTCGAGCTAGGCAGTCCGCCCCTTCGTTGCCCCTGATCCCTGCGTGGCTTGGTATCCAGATAATGTTATGTGTGGGTTGTCCCTCAGCGATTGGAACTCTGCTGAGGATCTTGAGCGCCGTGTTACTTATTCTGCCTCTTATATAGCTCCGGCACGCCTCTTGTGAATCTGTTAGAATATTGAGGGATATTCCTGTTCTATAACCTTCTTCCGCTGCCAGTGCGACAGCAATTTCCTCTGCCTCGGTTATGTTAGCCACCTCGGCCGTGAGTCCTGTGATTAATTCTCCTTGATTATTTACTACTACCGCAGCCGCGTTGTTTTTGTGTGCGTGTGAGTATAGGGACGCATCGGTATAGACTGTATTGTCCCGATGTCCCATCGTCTTTTCGTAAAACTCTGCCCTAGCCTGTCTCCTACTCGCATGGAGGTTTGGGTCCATGTTGCGAGGGATAGGTTGTATGCGTAGTTTCTTTCTTAGTGGGTCTGGTATTGTGGCCCTGCTACTTTGTGGTTTTTCTACTTCCCGACCTAGCTTTGTCAGGAGCGCCCTTCCCGTCGTTGTATTGCCGAGTCTTCGTACTTGTGCGTTGAGCTGGCATTCCCTTAGTTCTTCAAAAGTGTTGCTGATTCCAAGTTGCATGAGTTTGTCGTTGGATGTGTTCCTAGAAAACTTGTCTAGGTGGTGTTGTCCTCGCGCGCGACGGACGACAGCGCGCTTCCTCTCCACTTTCCTCCCTTTCGTGCGGGCGAGACTGAGCCGCGGTCGTCGGCTTCCCTTGCGCGCTCTCGCTCGCGCGCACTGCGTAGGGCGCGCGGCGACGGTTATTGCATTTGGAGTTTATACGCATCACGGAAACGGCAGAAATACGCCTGAAGGGTCCATATAATTGCTATAGCAATGAAAAAAAAAGAAAGAAAATCAAAGCGGCTGCTGATGATTCCAGCTAAAGAAGTGCACAATACAGAATTCAAGTTGTAATTATTCTCACTTAACGCAGCTGGTAATTCCCTTAGTAGCCATTACGCCCCTAGCCTCTCGACGTTTAGTTAAGGGGCACCAAATAGACAAATCATTGCACCCGTACTGAACGTACCTAAGCTTCAACAAAATAATAATGAAAAACATAGCTACCACGACAGGTAGCCACCATTGCGCCAACAGGAAAGACGGCTGCTGTCGACGCCGCCTCGACGCGCCAGCTCGCTGCGACATCGTGGATTTTGACGGCCTCCGCTCAGGCAGACGGTTCTAGGAGGTGTTGGCTCATCGGTAAAAATGGACTGCGTTGCATTCTAAAACCAAAGAACAGGCCTAAGCAAGTTTCTACAAAGCTACAACGATCCAAATGCAAAAAAAAAAAAAAATAGAACGTCTAATAGTAAACCTACTACTGCGAAATGAACGAAAATGGAGTTTTGAAAGACAGCTATCAGTGTCTACTGGATTAGCGCTCCTCTTTGCAGTGCCGCTTCGACTTTCTCTTCGCAGCACTGGACGGGCCGTCCATGGAGGACGCCATCTTGTGCCACTCGAACCCAGTGCGCCGCATCCTGCGGCACGGCGAGGGCCCGCTGCCCAGCCGCTACCTCAAGTACTGCGTGCCCCGGGACCAGCTGCCCGGGGAGCTGTTCCCGCGCTACTGCGGCGGCTTCGCCTACGCCTTCTCGCAGTCGTCGGCGCGGAGGCTCTACCAGGCGTCCCAAGCGACGCCCACGTTCTTCATCGAGGACGCCTACGTGACGGGCTTCTGCCGCCTCAAGGCCGGCCTGCGCACCCTGGAGCACCCGGGCATCACCCTCAAGCCGAGGGTGACCCTGGCCCGGGCGAGCTGCGCTTTCACCCGAGAGAGCAGGATCACCTCGCACGAGCTGGGACCGCGCGACATGCGGCTGCTGTGGCGCGAAGTGAACACGCAGGCCTTCTTCTGTCCGCGCCTGTTGGGCGTGATCAAAGGTCCGACCACGCGGTGACTCGAAAGCGAGCCCATCGGGTAACAAAACTCTGGACGTAGCGACGTCAGCTAGCCGAGTGACCGATGGACGTCATCGCGCCTTGCACCACGGAGCCCGTACTCTTCGGCGTCCCTCGCTAGTCAGTTCGTGCGACTCTTCGAGAGTTTCAGGGTGAAGAGACAGCTGTGTGCGTTTAAGCGACGCTATGTGGCCATACCAGCGATGGGCAGCGAAAGTTGGTCACCCGTTTAAACCAACAGCCACGTGCAAGCACTTGTCCCCTTACTACCGACCAGCGCAAGAGTTCTTTCCAAGTGGCAGTGCATCATGAACCAGCATGGACAGCTTCATATACGACGGTGGATTGGTACTATACTGAATCGGGTGTCGTAGATTTGTCACGGGACTAAACGTATTTGAATTGGTTTCAGTAAATGAGGCACTGCCAGATTTCGCGTGAAAACAAAAAGCTTAACAGGAGAATCAGCACTACACACCAACAGTGGTGCACACTATCCCTATCTGGCTAACTGATGCATGTCTAAAAAAGCACTTTTGGCATGCATTTTGTATTAAAAGGCACCTGAGGGGGTATTCTGTCATAGTCCACCTAGTGAACAGTCCATTTCTGCTGCTGCTCATTGGCTAGGGCCACTCGTCTCCTCCCTCGTACAGCTGCATCAATCAGCAGTGGCACAAATTGACAGTCCAGTAGGTGGACTCTTGCAGAATACCCCCCGTGATCAAGTATTTCTGGACCACAGAAGTTTCCAGCAAAAATTCTTGTGGTAACAGTGGCACATGCACTTTCAAGCACAGGAAAAGTTTCCAACAGCTGCACGGATGGTGTTCATGCAATTCAAGACAAAGGGACATGCATCAGCTTCAATCTTGCACAAACAATGCTTTTATTTTGCTACTCGTGGCAGCGGAAAGTGTACACAGCAACAGCTAGTCGTCATCGTTGCCTCCAGGCCTGCAGAGTCGGGGAAACTAGCACATACTGTGCAGTCGGGAGCACGTGGGTCACGGTATGTGTGTGTGGTAGTCTCAAGAATCTTCGAAGACACTGCACAGAACCTGTGCACAAGGCATTACTATTGGGCATCTCCTAGAAGCAATGATACCCAACTAATGCAAGTTGCACTTCCTGGGACCCACACGAAAGAAAAAAAAAAAAAAAAAAAAAAAAAACAGCACTTGTAAAAGACTGTTCAACAGACTGCGACTGAGTGCCCAGTGAATGAACCTCACTTCAACAAAACACTAACGAGTTCCGGGAGTCATCAATAGTACTAAGTGCCACACTTCACAAGTTTGTGCAGCTACCACGAACGGTAAATTACAAGTGTCCTGCGAAGCAAACAGCCAGCCACTACAGCAAATGACGTGCCCGACTCTTCAGCATTTTCAAGCATCATTTTGAATGTATATTATGAATCATTATGTTAATTAAAGGGCATTACAACTTCCCTGGAGTGGTGCGTTGTCAAGCAGAGATACAGTCATAAATGAAAATGCAACCTGGTTTTCTCTTAGTGATGCAGAAACCACAAATGTAGACAATGATTTCAAAAGAAGCAAGGTCACTTCCATCTAGTCATTCTTACACCCTTTCCCACCCCTTGGGCACAAAGTGCCATGGTCTGCTTTCGTACACATTCAACACACACGAAGTTCAAGACCATCATTAGCGTTACTTTGATGAAACTGGAAACTAGCTGTCGGGAGTAAACTTAATGTTGCTAAGGAAAAAGGCAAGCTACGAGGTCAAGAATGCTGAACAGAAGCCAAAGGAAACCTTCATCCGCATAGAAGGGAACATGGTATGTACATTTGCAAAGGTGCCGAAGTTGCGTATTCAAGCCACTTTCTCTCATCGCTAATAGCATGTTCACAAATGAACATCACTAAAAATACCTCCTCTCTTGTTAGCAGCAAGCTTTGCTTCTCAAGGTGCCCCAACAACACTTACCTGAAGAACAGCAATACACTGTAAATTTTTACTCTTGACTACACTTTCCTAGTCAACACTTTCAAAAGCGCTAGCAGCGTTGCAGCCTTTTCTTTCCTTCCCCTTTCTTTAACTGCAAGCACCACACCACACTACGCAATCATCACATTCTTAGGAAAAGTGTAATGTTATCACACCCACCCTGCAAACTGCACAAAGGCGCATGCAAGGTAATTGTAAACCTTTCAATGACACCAAAGGCTAGTAACTAACTTCGATGCCGACAACATTCACTGCTTCCCTGCATTTATGTACAGCAAGAACAGAGGCTACGGAGACCCAGAACAAGGGTCATTACCCACAGAAATTGAAAGTCTCAACAAGACACAGTGTTCCACTGTCATCAATAAAAAGACAGCGAAAACTCATGGAAAAGAAATTTATAACTGCAACTTGTACATGTGTCAAACACTTTGGGAAGATCATGCGTACACTTGGAAATTAAGCCAGTGGTGAAAACATTACATAAAGCTAAGGCGTTGAAATCGCACAAGAATGCTGCTATATAAAGTATACATGGTAAGGAAAAAAAAAAAAAGAGAGAATGTGTTATGTATACCTATGATAGTGACAAAATGACCTGTCTTGTTGCTTTCAATCCTGATGGTAAACATTTAACTTGCCCAGAGCCAGAATCGTATTAGCAACAGACGAGTATGGAAAAAAAAAGAAAGAAGGAAAGGAAAAAAGAAAGCACCTGTGAGCCATTTTACGGAGCAGAAAAGAAGAAAGGTCGAGCTGGTCCACACGCATGCTTTCAAATCACCGGAGAGAAGGGGTCAGCAACAGTTCGGCACCGACAGGCAGATGCGGCACGACACACCGTTCACCAATTCCAGTAGATGGTCAGTGCTGAACATCTTTTGGGGCCTTGGGAGCCTTCTGTACCCACATCCGTACTATTCTTTAAGTATCGTCAATCTCTCACTCCAGACAAAATGCAGCGAAAATTTTCTCCAAACATCCGTGGGAGCCAATGGCAGCTCTAGATTGCTTTCGCACCCCTATCAAAGATGGAAAATTTCATTCAAGCCAGTTTCACTTTCTTTTTCTAATTAAAAAGGGAAGGGAAAAAAAAAAAGAGGCAAGGGACACTGTACATGATGGTAATGTGCGAACTGAAGTGAGGAAGTGGCAGGGAGGGATGATGTCTTCAAGGAATCGGGAAACGATGCAAGCACTCAAGTCAGTGTGTGCGGCGCTTGCCACTGCTCCTGGTCGACCACGACGATGCGGCAGCGTCCTTGGTAGGGCTCGCCAGCGCACGCTTTGCCGTACCATGGTCTTCACTGTCGCTGTCGCAGCAATGCCTCTTGGACACTCGCTTGGACGTCCGCTTGCTGCCAGTTGCTTCATCCTCAAAGCACGGAGCATGCGGAAACTCTCCGAGCCCATGGTGGGACAGAAGGCGCTCAAAGGTGCCGAGCAGGGAGACACCAGACGAGTGCTCCAGCGATCCGGGCCTGTTGTACACGCTGCAGTTCTGGAAGATGAGGTAGATGTCGGCCACAAACTCCTTGGTGGTGCGGTACTCCATACCACTCAGTTTGCCCCGAATCTTGCCCAGGTCCATGGGTCGCCGGATGACATCATAGTAGTCGGGAACATCCTGCAAAAGAAGGTTGGGTGTTGGGAATACAGGCTCTCGAAGACAATTTTCGTAAAACACGTGGGTGCATCATAAAGAATGGGATGAAAAAGGCCGGGGGAAGAAATAAGAATAGAGAGAGAGAGAGAAATGGAGGCATCCTTTTGTAGCTTGTAAAGTCTGAATCACGCATGCTTGTCTAGAGACAAAACACAAAGGCATCCGTTTCCTGTTGGGACCTTGAACAATGATGAAACCTGTGCAACTCCAACAAGCTTGAAACAAGGCACACAGATTGAAGAAAACTAACGAGTGCTCGTTTAGTGTTAACACAAATGCATTCCATCTGAGAATGGCACACAACAATGTTTCTGGATTACCTAATACAGTAAACTTGTGTTAAAGGGGCCCTAAATTACCCCTCGTTGCTTGGTGAAATAACACAGTCTGCGGGTAGCATATGTTGCTGTGAACATCTCAGCCAAGTTTTGCTGTTGTACACGGTGCGTGGAGCTCGCAAGAGGATCGCGAAGTCACCTTTCTTTCAAGCGCTCCCCTTTCAATAGAAGGCCCTGTTCGCACTCTCTTCTGAATGCTTTATTTCGTCATTCACTTAGATGACTGCTATTGGCCGATAGCTGACACCAAACTGCGATTGGCTACATGGCGTAAATACTTCGGCCACTGCGGGGTGCCACCACGAGTCCGTTGGCTAAGCAGGCTGTGGCTCACTGAGGACAACCACATTCGGCTTATGCTTAGCACGTTGTAGGCACCAAAGGTGGTAGTCGTGGCGTCTATGTTAACATCCAAAATGAAATTTTAACTGCCAGCCATGGTGATATTTAAAAGGCAGAGCGTTGTGGGCCCGCCCCACTGAGTCGTAGCCTTCACAGTGCAAGGCATTGAAGAAGGAACGGGAGCACAGCAGAGGCCGCGTTTGATTGCGAATAACTTTGCTGCTGCTTAACACATTGAAGTACTTTTTGCAGCAAATTATTTCTGAAATAGCCCATTTTCACTTCAAATGCCTTTCTCCCCTTCAATAAAAAGTGATACAGGGCCCCTTTACTTCAACCCTGATGGGACAGGTGACAACTGGTTTAATTATCCAGCGGGTCAATTTAAACAAGAGACAGAAAAAAAAGAACATCAACAATGACTGCTCATTATTTTTGTAGCAGTATTTGCCCCGACTAATACAGAAATGGCATTAGAGTCACAAACAAAGGAACGTGCATCAGATGTTTTAGCAAGAAAAAATAAGATGTTGCAGACCAGCTAGAAAGATTATATGCCTACAGACAGAGAGGAGCCACACATGCGCTTTCCGGCGGTCTCAAACGCAGATGATCAAACACTTGGCTGATCACGGCAGATAGTGCAGCGATGCAATTCAGTCAATGCTCATGCGTCCTGGGCACTTTTGTTCCTGACAATACTTAATGCCCATCAGCATCACTCTCAGACAGCACTTTATTGCTGTCTATGAAGAACCACAACACTGCATCAGTGCATAGCATGCTTGATGTTCTGCATTTACCAAATGGTTCTGCCGAAATTACGAACGGGATGGACCACTTTGCAAGTTTATCCTACAGTGCCACTTGCAGCTGCTAGCTTTGGCGCATCCAGAACAGACGTTGCCGCTATTGAAGTCACCGCTGTGGTCAGGCGAGTGTTGGTGACCAGTCAAGCTTTAATTATCCAGCAAGGCCAATTTCAGGGTCCAGGTAACAAAAGTTTGGGTCCATGGAAATGCATGGGCACTGGCCAGGACCTTCGGTAAGGATAAAACTAACCAAAAAATTGATTTTATCGGAGTTCAATTAACGGAAGTCTACTGTATCTGGCAAGGATTGAGATGGCTGAATGGCCGTCTCATAAGCACCATTTAAATCAACATCTTCACTTCTTGCAGTTTAACTTCACCCTTTCTCAAAGGAAGCATGTTTACCCACTCACCCGACGGCTGACTGCACAGTGGAAAGGCCATGAATTGTGGTCATGGACAAGTGACTGTAGAATCTCGTCACAGGCTTTGAAGTCAAGTGGGAGATCTTGGCTGGAGCGTCGCGATGAAGCCCGTGACGTAACACCTGTCATAATAAAGAGCGATCAATGTTTGCACAACTAGGTTTCATGTGAAGCTTGCACTGAGTACTGATATACTCCTCACTGCTATATAAACATGTTTTTAGGTATCTCCAAATGTGATGGAATTTAAACAATTACTGGCAATCACAAATACGAAATCCGGAAGAGAGAGAGAGAGATAGAGTATAAAAAAAATTACATTATGTATCTTTTAAGGCCCCTGTGCAAGGAAGAAGTGGTCAATGTGCAACCAGGTCTAACTGTATTTCAGTCATTTTTGTGTTGTCTGCAAAGGCTTGAGTCAGAACCGCATGTGAAGTGCTCTAGAGCACATGGCACATCATCATCATCCGAGTTAGGGTTGCTCTTTGATGGTGGGAGAACTTGCCCAATTGTTTCATCACAGTTATGTGCCATAGTGACAAAAAACCACGTCCAACATGTGCTTGCAAGAATATATGTGTGGGTGAATGTTACTAAGGCAACAAGCACAGCACAACTAAAAACTGACACCAACAAGAATGAAGTCAATTGGTGGCCACATATCAGGAGAAGTATTACACATCACTTGTCTAGCATCCCCATGCTTTGTTCAAAGTAAAGTTGTCACACATGCACCTAGCACAATTGTCAACACCAACTTACAACTACTCTCAAGTTTTTCACTGGCCAACAAAAGTGTGCCTAAGCCACTTTAATATGCCAAGTCACCACCAGACCTTGAAAGCCTAGCCTTACCTTCCTCGCTGACCGAAGATGAATCCTCCCAGCTGACCCTGGAGCGCTTGAAGCTTATTCGGGGCGGACGGTACGGGTCAGAAGGTGCAGAAGTCTGTGGCTGCTTTTTGCCTGCAGGAAAGAGAAGCGCATGGCTTCCTGTAAGTGGCCTATGCAAGGATGGTCAGTTGCACAAATGGTCGCCACTCACTCTGTTCCTTTTGCTGCCGCCTCTCAATGTAGCGCTTCGATTCTGCAGCAGCACTTTGTGACCGCGTTCTGGTGCCCTTTCCTGGGGGAGAGATTGATTGATGCATTGATAAGTGAGGCTTAGTCCCAAAGCGATGTACAGCCTATGGAAGGCACCATAGTAGAAGGCTCCTAATTAAATTTGACTAGGGGTGTATGAATACCAAATAGTAGCAGATTTCAAATCGAATCAAGAAGAATGCCAAATATTGAATCAAATGTGTGAATATTTTCCCCAAAGTTGTGAAAAACTGGGGCAAGAAAACACAGTACTGCACATGCTCAGGAGTCTTGTAGCACTGAATGACAAGAATATTGCAAGCCATAAGTTGCTTAGGTGCAGAGAAAATCAAGATACAGTAAAACGTCGTTAAACCCTATCCACTTAAACAATAGTTTTGTTTTAAAAGTAGTAAGGGCAAATCCCCGACTCAGCGGCCATTGGACATAATGCCTTTTGCATCCGCATAAACCGTACCAGCTTATTGCATAAGTATTGGTTAACACAGCGTTTCCAGTTTATGTTGCATAATATTGGCAGTAGGTTGGCCCGGTAGAACGAGTGTCGGAGATCAGAACGGCCTCCAAGTGCAAATGCAGAGGGCATTTGGAAGGGTGAAGCCACATTAACATCATTTCGACGTCATGCCAGGACTCTCATCATACTGAAGCTTGGACAAAAACTGGGTGCTCAGCATCGAAGAAAATTTGACATCATTTGTCCTATCGAATGTCACACGAAGATGTTGGCGCTGGCACATGAGAGGGCGCTATCGCTGACTATGGTGCGAGGCATTTGGAATGCGAAGGACAGCCAGCTCCGACAGTAAACAGCAGGCACCGTCCACACTGTTTCAGTGTCAGGTGCAGTCCAATTTGCCGCATGTCAAAGAATCCGAGATCCAGAAGATAATGGCAAGATTGCACAAAAAAAAAGGGGGGGGGGGACGGGAGGGGGGGGGTATCGTGCCAAAACCACTTTCTGATTATGAGACGCGCCGTAGTGGAGAACTCCGTAAATTTCGGCCACCTGGGGTTCTTTAACATGCACTTAAATGTAAGTACATGGGTGTTTTCGCATTTCGCCCCCATCGAAATGTGGCCACCATGGCCGGGATTCGATCCCGCGACCTCGTGCTCAGCAGCCCAACACCATAGTCACTGAGCAACCACGGCGGGTCAGGGGAGTGCTGGCTGTAACAATGATGGCTACGACGGTGTACTTGGCACTCTTTCTGGACTAAAACAAAATGAAACACTCGCTTGGGTGACATGTGGCGCTGTGCGAGTCCACCAAATATTTATTAAACCTCGATACAGTGAAACCTCAGTGATACGATCAAGGCTAGTAGGAATTTCTGGGTGATACGAATTAGTACAATTCCCTGACCGATGCATGTTGTATACTCTGAGCAACATTTTGGATGTCCAGAATGCCCCCCTGCACCAGTTTGGGTGATACGAATGAAAGAGCCACAATGGCCGCGACCGCTGGCAGCAAAGTGGTGAGGCTGTGCTGAGCACGCTAAGGCGAGTCTGCAAGCAAACCGTTTCCATGTTAGCAGGGTGGGTCCGGCAGAAGGCAGCCGATAACACAGTGGCAACTGCGCGCACTGTACGGAGTAGAAACGGTCCGGCACTGGCAGTCTTTCCAACATGTCACCGCTAGTGAGGCTCGCGCTGTGCTGTATCCAACATTCTCGCGATGCCGGTTCTGTGAAGTTTGCATGCAGCTTCCAGAATTAGATACTGGTTGACCTGGCGAAGAATAAAACACTGAAGGACATCCGGGACTTCTTCCATCGTGAATAAATTTCTAAACATAAGCTTCTGGCTCTTTAACGTGCCGATTTAATGTTTTTTGGTGATATGAATATTTTACTGTATCACTGATGTTTTACTGTATAACGAACCTCGATTAAGCAAAATTGATAATGTAAGAAACTACTTTCATTTTCCTTCTTAGTTACAATGCAAACTGTGGTATTTCTTCTTGCGATTTATCTCCCCCTTATTCTCCAAGATTTTGCTGAGAGTGCTCGTCTGAATCTTGCATGCTGCGGGGACTTTCGACTTCTTGCCGTGCTCGACTCAATTTATGACTGAGTTTCACAGCGAAAGGCAAATTCTGCTGCTTCATCACAGCAACACTGTGGGAGAAGGCCCACAAGGCGTAAACTCAACGAACCAGAAAAGCAGCAAGACAACTCGCACTTGTGCCATCTTGCACGACGAGAGCACAAGAGCCTTTGATTGGCTGTCAGAGCAAGCACTACCGGCGGGCCAGGATCATTACAAGTGCTTACTGACAAGATACCATCCACCAGGCGGGCTCTGTGAATTTTTGAAGTTATATTCAACTGCTGAAACTTTAAACCTCAAATTAACAGAATTCGCAACTCAACTAAGTTTTTCACTACCACTACAACCTTCGTTATATCAAGGTGTGACTATAACAGACATTCGAATCGGTGATATTTAAGTACTCGGACACCCCTAAATTGAACCATTCTGTAATCTGCATTTCAATCTAGTATACAAGCATGGGCACGCTCACAAAGGTAGTCGACAGTTCAAAATGAACCGTCTAACAAGGCACTGCAAACTAAAAGGTTCATGCAGTGCTCAGGTAGACTGCGCAAGGAAACAAGCACACACACCCCTTGCTCCTCCAGACGAACGCTGTTTTGCGACCGTGCACTTGTGGCAGTTCCACGTTCCCCGTGGTAGCCTGCGCAATGGCGGTCGTGTGCATTCTAGGTGGTAGGCCAGCGGGCAGGAATCGCAGCAGATAAGTGTGCCGCCCTTGCCGCAAGCGTCACACGAATCATCGTTGCCATCAGATGAGGATTCAGCTCTGCGGACAAACACAGAAGCAAGCCGAGATAAAGCATTCTATAAAACTCGTTGGTAAAGACTTGGTTGATTAAATGACTGCAGTCACAGACCAAGTCAACAATACAAGTCAAAAGTTAGCTGACATTTCAGTTCCTTGTTCACAGCATAGATGGTAGGTCCTAGTTTAAATATGCAGCACATTAAGTAATGAGTGTAAAAATCCTTGTTGCAGGAAGCTCATCAAAGAAACCACTACATTCCCCATGAAGGTTGCCCATGTGGTGTGCAAGAGCTTCTTTAAAATCAAGATTACATGCTCCGTAACAGAGATGCAGCATGCAGCGATAAATAAGCAATTTTTAAACACCAAACAGAAACTTGTCTCAAGTGTCAATAACCAAGGCGAAGGAGGGGGGGGGGGGAAATTATCGGCAATACTGGCTTGGCTCAGTATTGTGATGTGACGTTATTGTTGGCATGGCATGAAACTATCTTTAGCTGCCAACTCTCAAATTCAATGATTTTCTTTTCCTCAGTCAAACTTGATTTTTCAGGTTGCTCGATAATTCAGAAAATTTGGTGCCCCTTCTGGGTAAAAAAAAAATTTATTGGCAGTTGTACTTACTAGCATAAAGGGTCAAATTTTTAAACAAAATTTTGATACGACAAATCAAATTGTCGATTTTGCTGAATCAACAGTTATTTGACATAATCATTAAATCCATAAGTTATGCTTTATATCAAGATGGGATACAAATATGCTATTTGACATAACACTAACTTATATTTTAATATGTCAAGAACTTATTCTGTAGAATACATTGCACAGGAAAGGCCAGTTCACTAAGAAATGGTACATTTCTGTGTCGACACTATTTGCACAGTTTCTTTGGCACTGCCTGCTACATAAGAAATGAAGTAAAGTTCCTGTTGCCAATTACTGTATTTACTCGCATAATGATCGAACTTTTTTTGTCAGAAAAATTGACTCAAAATCAGGGGTGCGATCATTACGTGGGTTAAATTTCCCGCAAAAAGAAAAAAAAAATTTTTTTCGTCCCACGTTTGGTGCGGGCCACCAAAACAAAAATGGCGGCCGGCGGAGCAAGCCGAAAGCGCCTAACGCGATTTTTTTTTTTCTTCTCGCGAGTACATTACGTGCATTGAAACAGTTTCTTCCGTATCAGTAATGAATAATATCGCTAATATCAGCAAGTTTGCAGCAATAACGCAGCCATGTCCACTTTGAGGGGACAGACACAGATGGGCGCGCTTAGCTGCCAGTGACATAGAAACACATGGCCGGCATGCTGCAGAAACTGCGGCATCTGTCGTCACTACTATCCTAATACGGCATGTTTCCGCTAAGGGTGGGTGAATGTCTTAGCTGTGTTACAAGCGTCGGCGTATGAATAGGGTACACTTTTAAGGGGGGACACGGGTCTTGAAACGGCAAAAAATCACAAAAAAGTCGATTTTCGGAAAAGTGCATTTTCGCTACGTTTATATATTAAAGAATCCCTCCGCGAAATCTAGAAGCTAAATTTAATCGGAAAATAATAAAAAATCGCGCTTAAAGGGGCCAGGGTGAACGCGAAATCAGCAAAATTTGGTCAAAAATGTTCAAACTTCGCGCCGTCACCATTTGCGAACGCGGTGGCCGATGGCCGCCATCTTGCGCTTGTTTTGAAGCTGTTTTCTTTGTGCGCATTTTGCACCAGTTCAAAATGGCGTCGGTGAAGGGAAACCGACGCTATCGCGTCATTTCTGGAGGATGCGTCCGTGCCGCCGATTGGCCAAAGCGCGCACACCCCTGCGCGCCTCGCTCCTATTGGTCCGGTGCTCGTCGGCGCGCGCTCGACCGCTCTCGCGTCTCGCTACGTTTGTTTATCTCTGGTTTCATCGCACCGCTGTCTACGTTTGTTCAGCCGCTTGCTTCGCGACGTTTGATAAGATGCTCATTTCGCTGCCCGGATGGCTGGAAAAGATTGTCGTCTCAAGGCTACTACGCGTCAAGCGGCTGTGCAATGCGCGACGGAAGGCGGCTAGGCCTGTCATACTCGCGGAGTTGCCGGTTGCTGGTCTGCCTGGACATTCTACCGGATCGAGTTCCGAGCTGCAAACTGGCGCGTCTAGCGTCAACACTTCGTCCGCCCACGCCACGCGTGTTGGCACAGATCGTGCAGGCACCATTTCCTTCACGACTGAAGAAAGTAGCGAGCGCGCAGCGAGCGCCGGAAAACGTCCGGAGCGCCGGACCTTCGAAGTGCTAACTCCAGCAAGAAGCGAGAAGCCTCTTTGAGCGCAAGGAAGCTGGCCAAAAAACGGCAAAAAGATAGGATGTATCCAGATTATGCCCCTGGTGAATTTCCTTAAGATTTTATTGGTATGTTCTCAATAAAGATGTTGCAGAATGTTTTTCCTTGATTTCTCAAAACAACAATTCCGACAGACTTCCAAGTTTGGAGGTAAAATAGCTTCTGTCCTATTTCAGCTATCAACATAATTTTTTTTTTTGCCAGAAAGATAAATGTATGCAGTAAGCAATATGCACCTTTTCAAAGCAGCACTCTTCTCAAAAAGTTTTTGAAATGGGTCACATGCTTGACATGTCAAGATGGCATTTTTTTCTCACAACTTTGATGAGCTCTAACTCTTGCTCAGATTAGCCTAGAACATTGAATAATACCTTACGGCACTCCCTGAATATCCTAGATAGTCTTTATACTCAAATTAATGTGTTAGGGTTTTCTGTTTAGATGCTAATTTTCCTCCAAACAAAGGACTCAGCTTATACAATGCATTTAGAGTATATCAGAAACTACCTATCCTGTGGCGAAATTAATTATATTTTTAGAATCTGCATATTAAAATACACAATGTGTGAAAATTTCGTTCAGATCTGTCCACAAATAAAAAAGTTGTGTTTCAAGTGTAGCCTCCCCCCTTAATGTATCAGTGTAAATGTGGCTACTATCGTTGCCGCTCGCGATTTGTTGCGTGCCCACGAGTGCAGATGAGAAGAATTGAAAGGCGCCTTTTTTGTTGTTGACCACAACTATTATAAAGCCTACACATAATAAAGGCAGGTTTGGTTGCAGCATTTTTTATTTTTTTTGGTCATGGAAGTGCGGAAAGTGATGAAAGTAATGAAATGAGGCATCTACTTAAGAATGTTTGGTGCGTGCAGACTGCTTGGTCTGTCTTGAAGAGTCGTTCGCGTAGCATTCGACAGATGGTAAGCACGATCAATATTAGGTTGGCACAGGACATATCGCTACGCCAAGTTCGGAGTGCGATCATTATGCGAGTAAATACGGCATTCAGTTTGGATCTAGCAATAATAACTTTCAATGCACTCGAAACAAATACAATCGCTATTCACAAAATCAGAATGAGTCAAGCATCAGTCTTGAAAGCTCATTAAGACGGCACTGAATTGGCTAAAAAGGAATCAGTTATGGCATTTGCTAAAGAAGCAACTCTGCTCCTCAGGCCATTGCAAGCCTTGAAATCGCAAACAGCTTCAAAGTGGCACTTAGCAGCAGCACCAAATGAGCACAAGACATCAATTCTTTTCTGATCAATAAACCACAAGATTCATTGCTACAGTTTGACGAATAGAGTGGATCTGTTCCTCACTCGCTCTCATTCTCAGCGGCATTGGTCTCTTCTTCCTCATCCTCATCTTCTTCCTCCTCGTCTTCCTCGTCCTGGTCGTCGTCCTCTTCTTCCTCAATGTACTTGCGCTTGGCAGGGGAGGCCGGCTTCTCCTTGGGGCGACAGGCAATGCAGTACCAGTCGCCCTTGGGAATCACCTGCACAGACGAGGAGACACATTCACTCGTACCTTGACCACCTGGCATTCTTGAATGCGCACAACGGCTAAAAACATGCCTGCAAATCTGCGAACTTGTGTAAAAATCTCATGGCACTGAGGGGTCAGGAGGGAACAGCGTGAATTTTTTTAAAAGCTTGCCCCAAGCCCACACATTTCGAGGGACACATGCATACGATTTGCCTTCAGCAGGAGCATACAAGCAGAAACAAGCTGGGAACAGCGAAGGCTGACATGCAACAATGCTTTTAGATCACAGTGAATTTCCCGGTGCCTTTTCTGGATTGGCATGATTACGGCACCTTATGGACTTTCTCTGTTTTCTCGCCAACTTGGGCTGTCGGGTCTTCTATGGTCAGCCATGAAACACTTTTTATTGAAGTGAAAATATATCATTTCAGAAATAATTTGCTGCAAAAACTCAGTGGTGGTTCAGTAGCTTAGGATATGGAGCAATTTCTGGAGCAGGAAAAATTTGTCTTTTTGGAACAGTTGGAGTAGTACAGCAGCAATCTCTAGCCATTTGGCAAAGCTCGTTATTACTGTGCAATCATTAAGTGTTGCTCAACAATGAAGCAAGACACAAAGTCAACAGTAACCAATTAAACTTGCCTTGCAACAGACGGTACACCGTGCACAATATGTTGCAAACATATTTATTTGGGTAGCCAAGGAACTTAATTTTGTAGGCTAAAGAAAACAAGATATGCACCTGGATGCAAGACAGACATAAAATTACGAATGTGCTAGAACTGCTAGAATTTGCACTGTCAGGCACAAGACAGAAAGTGATGCCAAGTGTCTTATGTGCCCTCCAAATGACAGGTGTGCTTTATTATGCATTACCGCACTAGAGAAAGTATGTATTATGTCAAATAAGAATGCTAGAAGCTTGAAAAGAGACTATGTATCTATGAACAGCACCAAGATGAGATGCCTTCACACAGTCTGTCACAAATGTGATGGTCGCGGAGAACGATGTTCGTAACATCTTGTGCACTTGCTTTCGCTATGAGGCGGTTTGTTGGTTTCCCATGTGTTACGTGGCCTCTGCGAATAGATACGAGTCAATTCGGCATAAAACAGTAACCTTGGTCGCCGATACCCGACCGACCTTTCGAAGCACTACTGGCTAGGCCTAATAGCGAAGGCCTTCTGCCAAGGCGAAAAACTACTGTTGGCGAATGTGACCGGCAAGTTTTTCAGAAGCCGCCACGAAAAGCTTGCCGCTAATATGTTCGTACGAGTGGCTAACCTGCGATTGGTTCCGAGATCATGCATACGTGTTTTTGACGACCGTCGAAACCAGCAACTACTACAATCGCGCATAGAAGTTCGTAGGTTGACAAAGTTCCGAATTGCATGTGCAAACGCATGAATCTACGTAACTTCCAGTGGCTAATTGGTCCTATATCTTCGCACATAGGCGCTGCTTTTGCTGTCGATCCCTTTGTCAGCGTCGGGTACAGGAATTGTTTCGATTGGAGCTGATTACCTGGACAAGCCTTGTACCAAGACAGGCATGCCATACAATCAGATTGCAGCTTTGCCATGTAAAAAACCACAGAATTACATTTTATTCTGTCCCGAAAGCAACTTTTCGCTCAGTTGGCGCATATGGTACTTGAGCGGGTGGGTGCAGTTAGGGGCAGGCATGTCGAATTGTAGCAAAATGGCGTAGTTAGACCACCACTGAACAACTCAATGCTTTCAGCAGAAACCAAGTTATTGGCAATCAAACGTCCCCAACACGCTGTTTCTGCTTCTTCTTCAATGACTTGCACTGCGAAGGCTACGGTAGAGGAGGGCCCGCCCACAACGCAACCAAACGCAAAGGCCAAATGCGGATGCCCTCAAATAGCATCAGTGCCCTCAGCCAGCGGACTCATCGCATCCCCCTGTGGCAGCCACAGTATCTACAATCACGAGCTACAGATCACGAGCTACTACAGATCACGAGCTACGTGTAACTGTAGTGCGTATGCACAGCGTTTGCATTGTGCACAACAGGGCTTGAGTGTGCGCTCGTGCTCATGTGTTCCAGTCTGGTCGCACTACGTGGAACAAACCGGCTTTGTTCTGCACCAGCTTAACCAACGGATAGTAGCAATGGCATCCACTTTGTGCATCTTGAAGTACTATCACTAGCTCAACACAAACAAAGTCTGCCAAGGTGTGGTCTGACCTTAGGTTTCGTGTGGCTCGAGGCTAGACGAGTGTTCAAAACTAGTGGAAATCGGCAAGACCCGACGGCTAGGACACCGATAAGCAGGGTGGCCAAAGTACTTCCTACGTGGAGGCCGCGGCCAAGCGTGAGCAGATGATGGCTTCTTCCAGAAGTATGTACTGTATATATTCGAACCTAGGCCAATAGCTTTTTCAAATAATTGTATACCAAACTCTAGGGTCAGCTTAGATTCGAGGATTTTAAAAAACATGTCAGTTTATAATTGAACATAATATATATGATGCATAGCTGGTGCCATCTACAAAAGCGAGTATCACAGATGCTATTAGCCACACTAGTAGCCAACTGAAGCAGACTGAAGCATATATAGTATCATACAATAATTACAGGAAACTCTATGGACGCGAGTGACTCATGGCAACGTTGCTATTTTGACCTGTGTCGTATCGGTGTGCTGTATCTCTATGCGTGCAGTGAGACCCATAGCATGGCCTTATCGTAATGGCACTAAACAGGCAATGCCACTATAGTGCCGTTTTCAAATGAGAAGTTGTGCTAGCTGCAGAGGCATCGTCAAACGTTCAAGCCAGGTGAGACTTGGGCACCGTTGAGAAAAATGTTCACAGTTGGAGGGGTCAACGGGTGTCATTTTTACATGTGCCACAACGAGGAGATGACAGCGATAAGGAAGATAAGCGCGTGATAACAGAGAAAAGCTGTTTACCAAAATAGCGCAGCGTTTCAATGCGTGTGAGCCGTGCCGCACCGTCTGCGCTTGGGGGACGCGAGCGTCCACAAGCGCACATGTGGCGTGGGCTAGCAGCGATAACGTAAAATGAGCCCGGCATGTTCATATTAAATAAATGCCGTTTTCAGTTTACGAATGCTCTCCTCACTTTTTTTGTTCAGCCTACATTCGAGGTATATTTTAAAAATATTTTCTAGCTTCGGACATTTGAGGGTCGGCTTAGAATCGGGGTCGGCCTAAATTCGAGCAAATGCAATAATCATCATCAAAATTCAACATGAGAGTTTTGCTTACTTCAGCCTGCTTATCGAACTGCGTCAACAAATATGCAAAGTAACAGTAGGAAGGACATTGATCCAAACACGCTTTTTGGTTTATGTAAACTATGGGCCAATAGCAACTGCGTATGGGAATCTGCTATATTACGAAATGAAGTGTACAGAAAAGAGTGAGGAGCAGACTTCTGTTTAAAAGAGCATTTTTGGAAAAAGGTGACTTTGCATTCTGCTTGCAAACTACACGCACTGTGCACGACTACAAAATTTGGCTATGTTCATAGTAACGTATGCTATCTGTGTACTATGTTTTTTCGCCGAGCTCGAGGGGCAGTTCACGACCCCTTGAAGTAAGGCAGTGTGCTTTCACCAACGAAAGGTTTGAAGACCAATGAGCAAAGCTTTCTTATGAACCTAGTGTATGTTTTGTAAAACTCAATGTAAGCATTAATGAAATCGTAAAGAAAGAGCCTAAATTAATAAATTTAGTAGAATTTGGGAGGTTTGACAGATATGTGTAATAAGTGTGCAAGAATTTTCGCATTCCACACCAAATCGACTATGGCCAAATGCAGCAGAAAACTGAATCTGGAACTTCCTGTTCAGCAACAAAATGACAGAAGGCCTGCACACATTTCCTCAACTCTAATGTGCCACATTGCAGCCCATGCAAGCTGCCCCATAGTGCTAACACTTCTCTTTAGCCAACTTAATTTTTCGTTCACACTTACTCACTTCTTACCTCTTGTTATAACCAGTAGCCCAAGCTACCTACTCGGCAAGATGCCAACCGCAAAATTGAAAGCAAAGGCACAGAAAGCTTCACTTTAAAAAGTTCCTAGTGTAAGTGCAGCCCACCTCAAGTGGAGGCTTGAGGCAGTAGAGGTGGTGTCCGCGGTCGCAGCCGTCGCAGAGCAGCATGCGTTCCGGGTCCCTCCGCCGCCGGCAGATGCGGCAGTAGGCCTTGAGCACCGACCGGTCCCATGCCACACTGCGCTCCAGCGATGACAGGTGCAGAAACAGCTGGGCCACTGATGTGCACCCGCTCACTGACTCCCGCCAGTTCTCCAGTAACGATGGCTTGCTCGGTGGCTCGTCAGGCACGTCTGTTGAGTCGTAACAAATGCCAGAACCAGGAATTAATTAAAAATTAAAATTTAATCAAGGGGTTTTATGTGCTAAACCCACGATCTGATTATGAGGCACGCCCTTGTGGAGGACTCCAGAAATTTTGACCACTTGCGGTTCTTTAATGTGCACCTAAATCTAAATACAGGGGTGTTTTCGCATTTCTCCCCCATCGAAATATGGCCGTCGTGGCCGGGATTTGATTCTGCCACCTTAGGCTTAGCAGCCCAACACCATAGCCACGGCGGGTAGAACCAGAAATTACGCTCTTGTTGGGATCAAGTAAAAAAATTCCACATTTGCTTTAAAATGACCACAGCCTTTCTTTTTTTTCTAGTGTCCTTCTTATTAGCCATGTGAATGCCAGTGCGAACTTGGGGTAACGTAGACTGTTCTAACTGTTGAGTGGATGACTATTACCCCCCCACCCTCCATGAAAACTTTCTCCATCTTGCGGATTTCTCAAGAACTAATTTTCCACAACTTGTCTACATTCTAAATTCTGGGATTTTATGTGCCAAAACGACCATTTGATTATGAGACATGCCGTAGTGAGGAAGTCCGAATGAATTTTGACCCCCTGTGGTTCTTCAGTGGGCAACCAATTCACAGTACACGGCCGGGACTTGATCAGTAGCGCAACACAATAGCCACTACGCCAGCACGGCAGGTTACAAGGTTATAAAACTGGGAGAGCTGATACTAGTTCATGGCTAATAACAGCACACTGAAAATTAAGACAAAGGAAGGCGTAGAGACAACTTGTGCATTGTGTACGCGTCTTTCTTCTTGGTTTTCTGTGCAATGCCGTTATTATCCATGGTACAAGATGCCTAGTAGTTTTCATGGGAGCACAAATAGACTTGCAGACAACAAAGATGTTAAAACAGCCTAATGAACGTTTTTTTACTGTTGACTTTATAGCTGCCTGTGGCCACAGACCTGGCATAAGATTAACATGTAGCCCATACAAATTATTTATAGTCGTGTTCACATTGAATGCATGTGCATGATCTTACCCTCTCCGTCTTCCTTTCTCTGTTTCCGGGCAAGCTCTGCAGCTTTCCGTTTTTTCCGCTGTTCTTCAGACTCTCCTGAAATGTTCGGAAAGCAAGAAACAATAAATGCCGGGAAAACAAACACGCAGAACACCAGCTAGAAACGGGATTAAATTCTTACCCAGAGGTGGCTGAAGAAACCTTGCCTCGATGCCCATCGAGACGTCAAGCAGTGCTTGTGATAGGTCACGCACTTCGGACTCGTAGTCCAAAGTGGATGCGATTTTTACACTGTCGAGAAGAGGCAGAGAATGAACTGCATTAATATTGCGATACCACCACAGCGACGGTCTTTTTGATGATGATGATGATGATGTATAAAATGTTACTTGAGATACATGGCCACATGCCTTCAATATATCAAAAACATTCCCATTTCTTTGTTGACTTGAAATGATTCGACAGTTGTTTCACAACATTATAGTAGAACTCATCTCACTGTATTTAGTTCATGGATTATTATCAAAATGCTTGACAAATGGCTTTGAAATGTTTGTGTGACTGGTATCGTATATTCTACTGCATTTCAAGTGGATCATGCTCACAGTTCCGTTTGGTCCTTGTCTGTTGCCTCAACTGTTGCCAAGAGACCATCCAGCTTTTCTCTCCATGAGACTCGATCAACCTGTGCAAAAGAAATAAATTGTCACAACTAATACTAACCAACCTGGCGAGTGAAGCTGTCCAAGACTGAACCGTGTGGAACCTCTAAAAGATCTAGTTTAATCCTTTCCCTACTGTGCCCACTTGGCATAGTTAGCCAGCCAGACGATAATTTGAAACGCCGATTTCGAGACCTTCTGCGCCGTTCACGGACATAATGCGCCATCGGATGTGACGGAGGAGAAAATTTTTTAGGTTTTATAAGGAGATAGCTTTTCTCCCGCAAGGCGGCGATTTTTGAATGCGCTTTCAAGTTTTGTGATTTTCAAAACAGAAAGCAAAAATGGCCGCCTCCAAAAGTGGCGCATGCGCTTCGAAAGATTGCATCTCTCTCGATTCCGCTGCATCTGTGGCTGGTTTTTTCGTTGGATCGAACAGCAGCGAGTCTGAGGGCGCTGTCTTTTCATCGGACTTTGAGAGCGACGACGGCTCAATCCAGCCCAGAACAATGGCGGCCGCAGCCCATCTTGCCTAACTGTAGTGCTTGCAGTTAAATTTTTGTAGTAGAATACCTAGTGCTCCTTAGCCAGCAATACATTTTGTATATCTCATAATTTGTTACATTTTTTTTCTTCGTAGATACTAGCGTGTATGAACAAACTTTGTTCAATTTTATTCCACAACCTTGATACTGGCAACTTATATCTTTATGACATACATCTTGTTAATAAAATCTTTATGTGTGAAAAGTGCATTCATTCTGCTTTTTGTTTATGTATTGCATAAAATATTAAGTACAGTAATTCCTACCAGAAAAAATGTGGCGCAATCTACAAAGAACACCTATTTTCCCCATGGTAGGGAAAGAGTTAACATCCAGAAGCTACAGCTCGATAATAATAATATTTGGGGTTTTACGTGCCAAAACCACTTTCTGATTATGAGGCACGCCGTAGTGGAGGACTCCGGAAATTTTGACCACCTGGGGTTCTTTAACGTGCACCTAAATCTAAGCACTAGGGTGTTTTCGCACTTCGCCCCCATCGAAATGCGTCCGTCGTGGCCGGGATTCGATCCCGCGACCTCGTGCTTAGCAGCCCAACACCATAGCCACTGAGCTACAGCTCGAGTATAAGGGGGGAAGAGCCCACATAAACATCCATATCCTGCAACATGCATCAACACACCATATTCTATAAGGAGTCGAAGCATAGTTAGCAAGTCATGATGCACATAAAGCTTAGTAGCCAATGATGGAGAGAAGAAACGTGACTTAGCTGTACAGAACAAACCATGGAGGGGATGTCAGGGGTCAAAAGCTGCTCATATGCCTCTAGCCTATTCCAGCTCCAGTTGCACAAAATGGGCTATACATTCAGCCTGTTGTGCGCCTTGAGGCACGCAAAAATGCCTCAAGCAAACACCTCTCCCTGTGTGCTTTCGGTACTATGCAGACAAACCACAGTGGTGCATGCAAGGTAATGTTTGACATCAACATTGGCACTAATTACAGTAAAACGTCATCACACCGTACCCGTTTAAACCGTAGTTTCATTTTAAAAGTAGTAAAGTCAAATTCCAACTCAGCGCCCATTGAACATAATGTGTTTTATATCTGCATAAACCGCACTAACTTACTGCGTAAGTATCAATTAAGATGCAGAGTTTCAACTTTTCGTTGCGAAATCACAGCGGTAAGTTGTCCCGGCAGAACGAGCCTCAGAGATCAGAATGGCCACCAAGCGCAAACGCAGCGGGCGTTTGGAGGGGAGCCACATCAGCATCATTTCAGCGCGGTGCCAGAGTTGAACAGTGTTGTCAGAGTGTACTAGAATTTTAGTACACTGTAGTGTTGTGGCTCATGTTGTGGTGTCGGGCAAGCTAGAACAAAAAACCGGGTGCTCAGCATGGAAGAAAAATTGGACATTGTTTGTGCTGTCGAACATGGCACAAAGTCGGTACTGGGACACGAGTGGGATCTACCGTTGACTATGGTGTGTGGCATTCGGAATGCGAAGAAGTTGCGCGGCAATGCTACTGCGACCACGAAAACACTTTGGCTACGAGGTTTGACTTTTTGCTATCGTTTCCTCTATTTTTGCCAGAGATTCGCCTAACGACAGTGATGAGGACAAGGAAAGCGACAGCACGGGCAATTCAGGCCCGACAGTGGCATGTGCTGCGCGTTACGGCAGCCTCATGCGGGTGTTTGCTGAGAAGGGGGGGGGGGGGGTCTGGTGGAACCCCGGCCGGAAATCTGGCTCATAGCTTGAGCAAGTTTGAGGCCGCCGACGTAACTGTTAGCCTGCCATGGCATCAACCGAAAATAAGATACTTTTGTCGTGCGAAGTGGATAAATACTGCAGATTTTCTGCCCTTTTATCGCACTCTCTCGTAGTTCAGTTTCTGACAGGTAAGTGGATGATCTCACGCTATTTCGTTTAAGTAGTACAACCGTTTAGTACGTACTTTTTCTGAGCTCCGGCCAACTATGGTTTAACAAGTTTCACTGTATCGCCAATCGAAGCAAACAGCACAGAAAGCTTCACTTACATAGATTCCCACAGTGCGTGGGATCCACATATCCTTTTCCTTCACATGTTGCCTCACATTATTCAGGTAAGAAACCCATGCCCTCTATTACACCAAGAAACTGAAACACAAGAAGACACGTGCCTTGATGATGCCAAGGCTGCCAGTGTACAGCTTCTCTTCCAGGTCAAGCAGGGCTTCTCGGAATCCATACACCTGAGCCAGCCGGGACGGGTATCCAGCCATAGCTGATGGCTTGGGCCCCGACTGGAGACGCGACGACTTGCGCACTTCAGCCTCCCCTTCATCTTCCTCGGGCCACACCACCTCTGGATTGAGCTTACGGCCGGGACACCTGGAAGAGTGAGAAATTCATATTCACCATGCTCCAAAGCATTGTTACTTGTTATGGTTCCACACTGAACAAAATGAACAGACAAGCATGAAGAATGCAATTTGCTGTGTGCAAAAGCATACAGGAGAAAGAGAAAAGAAAACAAACCCTTGCGATAGGCACAAGAACGCCCAAATTTATAACTCTGAACATTTTGTGAATAATTCTTTATGAATTCCACCAGCGCATGCTTTATTACTATAAGTGGTGCCCAAAACGTGGTGGCCATGAAGTGTTTCCAGCTCCCGCAGTCATTTTCCAGTGCCTTCAATACACAAAAGGATGGCCTTTATGATTGGCTTTCCTTACTCGGAGAGCTGTTGCTGGAGCAGAACCTACAGTAGAACCTCGTCCATACGATTAGGAAAAAACCATGAGAAAAGTTGTACTAACTGGGAAAATGTATGATCCAGAGTAAATAAAAATTTGACAGACTATACCATGCTTGAATGCGAAGTGTCGCCTAGATCATTACTGCACGAGACGTCGACATGCCTCAAGCTGTTGGTGCTTCAGTGGCTCGAGACATGTTTTGTTGTTTTCCTACTGCTTGCTGTTTTAAGAAGGTGACAGGAAACCTAAATGAAATTGAGCTGGTGGGCGACACCCGATGCCACCAAAGCGAAATGTGGTGCTCACAACCCAGCGGCTGCAGCAAAGAACAGCTGTGCATTTAGATTATCACCTGCTAAAAGCACGCAATATGCTACCAATGGCACTATGCTCTGTAAAACAGGTGAAGATGCTTATCGCAATAGGTATGGCGGCAATAGCTGTAAATGTGGCGTGCGACGACCTAGGTGGAGATTTGCAGGTACTGGAATAATAAACTGTCCACGCCTTCATTTTCACATTTGATGGGTGGCTATGTATCGTTATCAATCGCACGTACATCACGTACATCGCTCCTTTTCTTGTGCACATGGGATCTAGCGGTCAAAAAATGTATACAAGTGTAGTCTGCAGTAGGGAACAGTGGTGCATTTCAGTTATCACCCGAAAGGGGGTGCTACGCTTCCGATGGCACCATGCGCTGCTAAGCAAATAGGCAAAGATGCTTATCGCAATAGGATTGGCAGTGATAGCTGTAAATGCAGCGTGTGACAACCCAGGAGAAGATATGCTGGCACCGAAATGAGAACCTGAGCGCATGCTGGCATTTTCACATGAGATGGGCGGGCGAGCACTGCAGTGAAGCTGCTGTGGCGGGCAGCAAATACCAGGATGTCTACCAAGTTGACATTTCCAAATTCCCTGAGTTTTCCAGGTATTCCCCGAGTGCATTTTCAAAATTTCCTGAGTGATGCAGAACTATGTTTTATGTCAAGACGGGCTGAAACCATATCGCCTGATGCTGTCACTTTGATGCTGTCACCTACTGTGAACGAAAATACCGGGTGCACGCGTGTATAATTAAGGAATACATACTGTGTCCCGTGGAAACAGGCCCTTCCTACGCTTGTTATGCTTCACTGCAATACTTTTGCGTATGCTTCACCAAGTAACATTTTTGTATAGAGGCGAAGCTGACTTTCGGGAACCAGCATTATGCAACGCACTGTGCTTTCCAAGCTTCTAAGCCAATCGTGAGGACCACAAAGGCGGAGTCCGTGCCACTGCTGACAGCTGCGAATTCATTCAATAATAAACACGGCACCCAATGGCAAGAAGCTTCATATCGAACGTCGAAGCAGCTAGGTCTAGCGTTGCTGCAGTGGTGGCTACCGCTGCTAGCGGATCTGCATGCGAGGGCGCCAGTTTGAGGCGGCGAGGTAACCAAAATAGCAGCGGTGGTGGCTTTGATTAATGCCATTTCAGACCTGCGGTCACGGCAAAACGTCCAGAAAATCAGACAGCGAAGAGTTCTTCCGTCCGAAATTTCAGACTGTTACATTGACTCTATGGGGCTGGTGGTGCCACAAAGCCATCCAAAATACTGGGAATCCGGAAAGGCAGTGGTTGACTGTACACTGGCAACTCCTCCAGCCGACGACAGGGCGTCAAAGACGATTCGTTACGATTCCTGTCTGTTACTCGAGCCAGCATTACCGTGACTTTCAACCCTTTCAAAAAAAGTACAACCAATGTTCCCTGATAGAGGCACAAATTCCCTGATAGAGGCACAAATTCCCCGAGTTTTTACTCAAAATCTCTGAGAATTCCTGGTTTTCCCGGTTGGTAGAAACCCTGTAATACTGTTCTCGTCTGTACATGCATCAAGCATTTTCTTCTTTACACAGGATCTAGCAGTTGGAAACCATATACAATCGCAGTTTGGCGATGTACTGAACTTTGTTGCCAAAAAAATCATGTTTTCCAGGAACGTATGGACCGGCGAAAAATGAGCGTAACCCTACTGGGTCATTCCCCCCCCCTAATTGCAAACGTTGGCACAGGGAAAACATACGTAACAAGAATGTATCGATGAGGTTGTACTGTACTGCATTTCTTTAGGCTTGGCATCTGTGGCCAGTGTGAGCACCCTAAACGAAGCCACAATGAAGGTGTCGATGACTACCACAGTGCTACAAGAGGTCTCACCGAAAGTTCCCTGCATTCACAATCATAAATGAATTCAGCATGCATGCATAAGGCGTGATC
This sequence comes from Dermacentor albipictus, assembly GCF_038994185.2. NCBI lineage: Eukaryota > Metazoa > Arthropoda > Arachnida > Ixodida > Ixodidae > Dermacentor > Dermacentor albipictus. The sequence goes on from NC_091827.1 coordinate 10,591,070, forward strand.
CTCGTTCTTGTATGCTAAGCATATAGCAGCTAAAACAAGCACCCGTGCGATTGTTTAGTCTACTGCCTATGTTGGTCCAGAAGGAATAGCTGCTTGATCTGAAGCAGGACAGAAGCAACACAGCACAGAATTCGGGCAAACTAGGGACAACATTCCCAGATGTCACACTCACTTGGCCACAACTGTCTCCAGGTCAGCCTGATCCCTCTTGAGGACAGCCCTGAGCTTGCTCTCGCGGAAACCACGAGGGTTGAGTGCACCGATAAGGGCAGTGAGCTCCTCCTTGTTCCGGCAAAACCACCAACGGGGCATTGCGCTTCTGGCCACTTCACCATGCACTGTACACGTCACTGGGTTACCTGAGCACGTCCCATAGGGATGCGTACCGTTCACCGGGTGCACTGACGTCATGTCACTAACAACACTGTCCACCTTGTCCAACACTACACTCAGTTCTCGCTTCGGGTCCAGCAGGCCGTTCATCATGACGGCCGGCGTCTCGACGGACGTACGCCTGCCTGCTCCCGCCGCCACCCTTGGGTTTGAGTCGCACAGGAGCTTCTGTGCCTTGCCTTCCGCATGCAGGGCCTTCCGCTCAGCAGCGGCTTCTTTGTTTTCCTTGTCGCTGAGTGCTGCACTGTCCCCGCTGTCGCCACGCTTGCGGTTGTTGTGCAGGAGAAATGCCTCCATGAAGGTCACCGAAGGGTGCTTCGGGAGTTCACAACGGACCAGCGGAGTGCCGCCGGGTATGCAGGCTCCTCTGTGCGGGTCGTTGTCTTCAACAAATAGCCCTGGCAGTGCGTTGAACTGCCAGTAGCGTCGGTGGCAACGGTCCTCACCCAGCGGCTGCAGGGACCAGAAGGACTGAAGCTGCTCAACCTGCTTCCGCAGGGTCTGCTCCTTCCGCTCAAGCTCTTCCCTCCGGCGCTGTTCTTCCTTGCGTTGTTGCGGGGTTTTGAGGGCCTCGGGAATGATGCCGTTGACCTTGCCATTTTGCTCGGTCTTCTCTGATGGTTTGTCTGACGTTTTGTCAGTCGCTGCCTTGTCATCAGCATCCCTGCGTGTGAAGTGAGTGTTCGCAAGTTGAGATTAATTCTGCCTATTGCTACAGGGGAACAGCATAGCAATAAGGCACATTGAGGCAGGAAACCACAAAGCGATGTGCATTTTCTTCATGCCACACTTTAGCCTTGTCCTATTCTTGTGCCGCTACCTTGTAGCAAACAACCAATAAGCCCAACTTCAAACAATTCTGCATGTCCATACAAAGGTAGCCTGGCAGTCAATTAACTGCCTCGGCAATGTTGTTGCTCTTGTCTTTCTGGCAGAAAGAAAAATATTTGAGATACACTTGAATGCAAACAAGGAAAGGTTACATTAGGATGACGCAAATATTTTTCAAGGTCCAGAGAAATTCATTGAGAGGATTTACAGTCGAACCTCAATGTATCGAACAGCGCGATGACAGCAAAATAGTTCAATATAGCCAGAATTCTAGATATAAAATCATGTAAAAACGCGTCAAAAACTTTTGCAAATCAGTCAATGAACCAAGGCCGCGATCGGGGATCGTTGTTTGGAGTGTGCGTTCGGTTGCGCCGCGTGCAATTCGCTTAGGCCGCACAGACTTCAGCCGTCAGCCGAGAGCGCGAATTCAATTAGGCTGCAAGCAATTAGCCTCGGCTGCGCCGACTTTGTCAGACGCACGAAGTCGGCACAGCCTAGCCTAATTGTGCACAGCAAACTGAATGCGCGCTCTGAACAATGATCCCTGATCGCTCCCCAATTGTGGCGCAGTAAATACTCACTTGAAGCTCAAGAAAAGTATTTACTTATTTGGCTGAAAGTACTGCAGCAGCGTAGCCTGCTTCTTACTGGCAGCCGCGTGCTTAAACACGGAAACCGCAAGATAATCTAAACGATCCACAAGCGATAGGCTAGTGCCCTCTTTGCGCCGCAGTAGCGGCATAGAAGGGCCAAAGCAGCTCCAGCTCCAGTTCCAGGGTGTCTACCAAGCTGACATTTCCAAATTCCCTGAGTTTTCCAGGTTTTCCCTGAGCACTTTTGCTAAATTCCCTGAGTGAGCCAGAACTTTGTTTTATGTCAAGACAGGCTGACACCATGTTGCCCGATACTGTCACTCTCTAGTAAGCATGTTGAAACAAAAAAATGACTTAATCCAGTTTGAATAGTAAGGATTAATATCTATTTTATTTAAAAAGAAAACAGAAGGAAGGTGTTAGTAAAATGTACAGTGAAAAAATGATAAAACCCATTGCAAATAGGGTCGTACATTTACAAATACGAATGTAAGGAGATGCATACATAAGTAAATATTTTTTTTAATATGAGCTATTTCTATCAACTGATAGCAAGCTCATCGGTATGAGGCCTGAACTTTGTCACAACTAAGATTCTCTCTCAGCAGCTGGGAAGTCAATCTCAACTGTCCTGACAATGACATACTCTCAGCCCGTACAAAACATCTCAGTGTAGGGTTTTACTGCTTTAAATAGCTTATGTTGGTTTGAATGAGGGAAACCTGCATCTCGGCATCAGCCAACGCTTTGTTTTTTGAGCTCAAGCTCCTTCAAAGAGGTGGCGGCATGCCTAATTTCCCGTTAATTCCTCAGGACGTCGGTCCTTCCTGTTCTCATCCTCCTTCTGCCACATGTTCACCCTATGGATCATTTGAAGCTTCCTCTTGGTCAGTTGTACAGTCAACGTCCGAAATTTCGGACTCCCTAGGGGCCGCAAAAGCATCCGAAAAATCGGGCAGTCCAAAAAAAATGAATGCATGTCTCTAACTGCCTATAAGGGCTAAAATTGGCACAGGCAGGTCCGCAAAAGTTCTTAAGGCCTGCCAGTACACTTATTAGGCATATCAGTGCTCGTGCTGTGACAGGAGACGGGGGTGCACGCGCGTATATTTAAGGAATACATACTGTGTCCCGTGACAATTGCCCCTTCCCACGCTTGTTAAGCTTCACCGCCTCACACTGCTGTAATGAGGCGAAGCTAACTTTCAGAGACTGGCATTACGAAACGCGCTGTGTGTGCTCTGAGAGCTTCGAAGCCAATGGCGAAGATTACAAACGTGGTGTTGGTGCCATTGCTGACAGCGGCGAATTCTTTCAATGAAAAACACGGCACCGCACGGTAAGAAGCTTAACAGCGAACGTAGAAGCAGCTAGGCCTAACGTTGCCGTGGTGGTAGCTACGGCTGCCGGCGGATCTGCGTGCGATAGTGCCAGTTCGAGGCGGCGAGATAATCAAAATGGCGGCGGTGGCGGCTTTGATTAATTCCATTTCAGACCTGCAGTCAGGGCAATATACATTTACTATTGGAGTACGTGGTGGTGCCGCAAAGCCGTGCAAATTATCGGGCATGTCCGAAAAAGCGTCTGGAAAATCGGTCGCTAACTACTCTGGCAACACATCGTGCCGATGACACGGCGTCAATGACGATTCATTGCGATTCCTCTGTTACTGGAGCGAGCATTAACACGACTTTCGTTCCCTTTCAATAAAGTTACAGCTAATTTTCCCTGACAGAAGCACAAATTCCCTGAGTTTTCCCTGAGTTTTTCCAGACTGTTCAAATTCCCTGAGAATTCCCGGTTTTCCCGGTTGGTAGACACCCTGAGTTCAAATCGAGAACGGGGCAACATCAGCGCTTGCTACCGCAAGCGCTGATGTTGCCTCGCTTTTGATTTTAACTGGAGCTGTAGCTGCTCCCGTTTCAACTGAAGCTGTATCAACCTCGGCAGCGCCTTCGTTTGGCTCCCCGTTCAATCGAAGCATTTTCAAACACTGCCAATAACAAACTAATAAGTGGCGTCTGCCATGGCGTGTATGAGGAAGCCCAGTGAGCGCGCGCAGCTGCACATCTTTGTGGATGCAAATCGCCAGTTCTCGCGAGGCACGGCAGGCGCAGAGCATGGCACCGTGGAGTCAGCGTGGCAAATGCAATGTGTCATTGACGTTATTGAACTAGCCAAGCCGCCGCGTGCGTACGCCTCTACGTTCTTATGGTGCCCTCGGCGCGATCTATGTGTGGCTATAGTGGGCAGCAGTTGGGAACGCCCATTGCACCACCACTTACCTTCAAGAGTGTTGCGGAAAAGCTTGCCGCCTTTCAACAGAGCGCATGTGGTCTGGGGTGGTGGAGTTCTATATATCCATTTTACGTCCGACCCCATTCGAAATAAAAAATATTAGATGCATGCAATGTTTCACGTGATATAGAAAGTGTTCGATATATGCAATAATTCGGTATATCCGTGTTCGATATATCGAGGTTTACCTGTATTGCAATTCTGGTGTACAGGCTAGTTTTACTCATGCACTAGGCTATTTATTGCATATTAGCTGACGGGGACTTACTCATTGGCCCCTTCTGCTTCCTCCTTCTTTCCTTCAGCTGCACCTTCCTTCTGGTTCCTCTTTTTCCTGCAATACAATACAGATGAGAATTAGCATCTTTCACACACACACACATGCCCTGCAACAACAAACGTGCATAAACTTTTCCAGCTTATTAAGTCTATCCATTGTGTTTCCCTCGCAGGCTATCCTGCAGGTGCATCTGTTGTTGCCGTTACACATCCCCAATTCAGTGAACAAGGAGGGAGAAGCAGGGTCCATACTTGGGCTCCTCCTGCTGCTTGGCTGACAGCCGGATCTGGCGCAAGTCCTGTTTGAGCTGCTTTAGCTTCATGAGGTTCTCTTCGATGACGCCCCGAAAGGACTCCATCGAGAGGAGCTGGTCCACCAACACTCGCAGCAGTTTCACCTTGTCACCTGGGAGGGTGAAAAATGGTGGACTCATTAGGCTCCTGCTCTGCCTCAGCACTCTGCAAAACTTTGTTAAAATGCACGTGTCAACACACAATCCAGCAAAGGTGAAGTCAGTCACGGGAGTTGACTCTATTTAGCATTGGCTTGCAAATAGACCTTGCAAATGACCAAATGTGCATGAAACGTACAGTGCACAAGCACCTCTGATCAGCAGTCAACTGAGGATACAGCTGCACATTGCTCAAATGAAATGCAAGACGTTGGCAGTAAGCTCATAGAAAGCACACAGTCCTTAAAAGTGAAACATACCAATCTCCAAGTCATGAATGCTTCCTTGACTAAGGCGAGCCATGATCTCGGGCTCCTCAGTGGTGAACCACAGCCCTGGATCCTCTTCCTGGGAGTACCAGCCACTGAACACTTTCCGCCCAACATCCAGGGATCCGCTCGAAGCCAAGTGTAGCCGGAGAACCTCGCTCAGCGACAATGCATCCACCGTTACCTTGCTCAGCTTCAAACCTGCAAACAGGCAACAAAACAACACATCGTCACAGTGCCTTGATGGCAAACAAACAGAAGTAAACTTGTGCACAGAAAGGCAGGCCACACACTAATCCAAACAGCAGTGGTAAGCACGATCATAGGTCAAATTTAATCTCATGGTGCAAATTGGTCCAGCGTGTATGCACACGTCATCATGCATTCCAGAGCAATTGCTAGTGCTCACAGAGATTCAAGAATCTGCAACACAGTGTATCGCATGTGCTTTCAGATTAGAGGCACCGACCGATAATTTAGACTCGACGAGGACTGCCTAAAAGTGAATACAGTGAAAGCTCGTTAATTCGAACTTCAATAATTCGAATTTATGGATAATTCGAACTGTACGATTTGGTCCGGCCAAGCTCCACAGAAGTCCATGTATAAAAAAGTCCGTTAATTTGAACGCGAGAAGGTTCCCTCACGGATAATTCGAACTACGCTCACCTGGCACACGGCCAGAGAAAAGCGCCTACTGCCTACACACAAGGCTGTATTGCCTCCGAAACGGAGAGAACGGCGAGAGAAGGCAAAATCGGAAAAAAATCTAACCGACGTGGGGTCAGCCAGAAGGCAGTGGCAGCTGCCGCCTCTCCGTTCTACGTAACCTCCAAGACTTCTTGCCCGTTGCGAATCTCGGAGGCTTTGCAAATCTTGTACAGCTGCTAATGTTGTGCGGAGATGGCACGGCAAGCGCCAAAACACAGCGAATCAAGTACGTCGCAGCTGCGCTTGCAATCAAGAACCAACGAATCAGGGCCTTCACCACCTTCAGATGTTCAGCGTCTTTGTCTCGGCAGTCTTCATCGGTTGTGCACCTCTGTTTTCAGCTTAGGAGGTATCGGCCGTCGCGAATCATTGTGATAGTGTTAAGCCTCGGCTAACGTTCGTTTCGGTGGACATCGGTGGTGTGGCACAGTCGGACCCAGAGCTTCGACTTGAAGATGGCGTGTGCCCGCGGCACACGCCATCACTTTCTGGCGCGCCAAATTTCTGACATGCCCTACTGCTTCCAAATCGCAGTGTACTGTTGCCCTCCTTCACTTTCGTTAGTTCGAACTTTCGTTAATTCGAGCTGAAGCGACTTCCCCTTGTGGTTCGAATTAACGAGCTTTTACTGTAATTGAGAGTCCGGAATATTGGGCTTGCGTGAAACTAAATGACTTAATTCCTAAAGTGGCCAAAAATGATAGCTTGTCTATGCATTACTGCACTGACACCTCCCCATCCGATAGAAGAGTCAACTGCATTGACATTGGAGAGGGTGGAAGGAAAAGGTTTGCACAAGGCACAAAGGTGACTCTGCAGCGGCTTGTTTTGTTGTTCAATACTTTTTTTTTTCTAGGTGCACATGCCCAACAGTCAGATTTAGTTATAAGTGATAATACAGCATGGGAGCACTATAGTAAGCGGTTTAGTTAGCCATAGAACACATACAAAAATTGACTATGTATCAGCTGCACATCGTTATATCCAGTATGCAGTCTAACATGTTTATAACGAAGACTTGGGGCCTCCAAAATCATTCGTTGTAAAGGTCACGCAACGCGCAGCTTATGTTATAACCGGGGCCGATATTCTGTGGCGAAGCCTTTTCCGATTCTATGCTTTTGCGCGCTTTTCGCGCTTGGCTAGAGGTCAGAGCGACGGTCTGCCCACATTATAAACAGGATCGGACGGCCGTGTGTGGTGGATGATAAGAATAGCACAGAATAAGGTATAAGGCATCGCTACAAAATAGTGGCCCAGCACAGAATTATTCCTTTGTCACACAGATCATTTCTTTGTACAGGAACTCAAATGTGTTGTTAAAACTGATGTCACAATAGGAGGGTTCAGACTGTATGGAGTTTGTTCCCATACTCCTCGGAGGGTGCAAATCTCAATTTAGCCAGTCAAGTCTCACTTCTGAAGTAACGTACCATGTTTACTCGCATAATGATCGCACTTTTTTTGTTAAAAAAAAAAAAAAAAACTGACGCAAATTCAGGGGTGCAATTATTACGCAGGTTAAATTTTGCGTGAAAAGAAAACTTTCTTTTTCATATCGCAATTGCTGCGGGATGACAACATGTCAACAAATAGGTCGCTGCTACTGTAACAGTGTGGGACACCAAAACAAGAACGGCGGCCGGCGGAGCAAGCCGATAGCACCGAACACTATTTTTTTTGTTCTCGTGAGCACATCACGCGAATTGAAACAGTTTCTTCCGTATCAATAATGAATAACATTGCTACCATCGGCAAGTTTGTGGCAATAACGTAGCCATGACCACTTTGAACGGATAGAAACACAGATGGGCGCACTTTGCTGCCAGTGACATAAAACCCAGGGGGCACGGTACGGAAACTGCAGCATTGGCGTTCACTACTATCCTAATACGGTACGCTTCCGCTATAGGTGGGCAACTGTCTTAGCTGTGTTACAAGCGGCAGCGTATGAACAGGGCACACTTCTAGCGTATCAGTGTAAACGTGGCTACTATCGTTGCTGCTCGCGATTTGTTGTGTGCCCATGAGTGCAAACAAGAAGAATCGAAAAGCCTTTTTGCTGTTGCTGACCACAACCGTTATAAAGCCTATAAATAATAAAGCCAAGGCAAGTTTGGTTGTAGCTTTTTTTTTTTCATGGAAGTGCGGAAAGTGATGATCACGCGAGTGCGATCATTATGCAAGTAAATATGGTAACCTGCTGCAAACTTCTCGTGTTTTACAAGTATGTCTACTACAGCTGCAAGGATGACATTTATTGCACTTTAGCTCCGATTTCCGGTTTGAGCATAGTTGACAATTCTGAAACTGTCGAAAACTATTTCGTTTGTCATTCGACAGTTTCGAATATTTGCACACACCTACTAAGAGACTCACCGAGCACTTGCTGCTGTTTCAGGGACACACTTGTCGCAACTCGCTGTGCCTTGCGAATGGCCTGCAGGGCGCCACGACCCCTGTCCGTCTCTTCCTCCTCAGGTTCATCATCCGAACTCTGTTCCCCTGAACATTACGGACACAAGTTACTTCCCCGTGGCAGGCATCATCATGATCACCATCAGCCTACGTTAAAATCCAGTATACATTTCAAGAGACCTACCATAGTTCTCACAATACAATCCGCCCTAAGTCAGGCAAACTTGCCCTGTGCCTAGATATTTCTATCGTATCTAATCCCCTGCCGCCCTCAGCTGCGTTTCCACTCACCTCAATGACCACAGGTTATCTGCAGCATGCATTATGCAACCTGCCAAATTCATTCTTCTTCAGCTTAACCTCAACTAGAAGATTCTGCATCCACTTCCATATCAGTGCTTCACCATTCCTTGCCCTCCTTCACGCCCAACCAGAAGATGAAAGAGAGACCCCCATGTTCAAGAAGCCTTTGTTTGAAATGCTGACACAGCAGATAGGTACTACACACGATGTTGAATTAAATGTTCCCACTGATTTGTCATAGCTTGCGAGACGTACCTTGCGGATGTCTGCCCTTGGAAGGCTCCATCTCTTCCTCCTGTGTGCGGAACACTGCCGTGAGCAGCAGCTGGAAGATGTCGCTGAGTGAACCCAGGACATCTGTCTCCGTCAAAGCACGCTCCAGCAGATCTGAAACGGAAGGTACGATGTGAAAGGACACCTTGCGTGCATAAGTGGCTGGATTTTCTGCACAGCGGACAGGTGTGCTGGGCGCGATTGAGGAGGGAGAAGCACTGACCGAAGCTGACGCCCGCTGGGAAGAAGTCCTTGAGGTCCAGCTGCTGCGCGAACAAGCTGAGGAACTCGAGGACAACCATGAAGTCCCCAAAGTGCTTGGGGGGAATGGCGCAGTGCAGTGGCACAAAGGATGGCAGCTCCCGCAGGTCGTCGCACTCCAGGTCATCACGGGGACGGTTCCACTCTGTCAGGAACTGGGCGTGTAGGCGCCGCTCCTCTATCTTTTTCTGTGCAACAGGCAGGAGAAGAATGCGTGAGACAGCTATCTCTCAGCAGTGTGTCACTTGCACCACGTCATAACGCCAGCAGTCACGCAATGGGAAAGAGCAAACTGGAGAACCATGAGACACTCGAGAATGCCATTAGCCCGACACAAACTTAAAGCAGCACCTTAATAACATAAATATATCAACCTTAGTTATATTGTTAGGCAACTTTATTCACTGATGCTTTAATTAGTAAATGCTTTATTACGACTATTTTTAAACCAGTGCATTGGCTGAAGTTGTCTCTCTCAAGGGACCAGGGAAATTGGTTCCGTTTATCAGGAGTTCCATTTACTGAGATACAAAGCTGAATACAAAACAAACCAGCCCTGAGCATGGTGTTCACTTTTAGAGGCAGTTCCGTTTAAGCGATTTTTGTTTATCGAGATTCCACAGTACTATCAAAATTGTGCGCATACTTTTTAGAGAACAGATGGCCAGATTAGAAAGGGCTCGCCATTGATGGTGGTTAAGAATCACCATGCGGCCTTGGTCAAAATTTCAAGCATAGATTCACGAAAAACAACAAATAAATGAAATAAAATAAATTAAAAGTTGAGGATGAAAGTTATGCACTCGACTCCTATTAACATGGCAGCACACCTTTTGCCGGGCTTCCTTCTGAGCAATCTTCAGCTTCAAAAGCTCTTCGAACTCCCGATCCTTTGCTGCCTTGGCTTCGGCTGCTGCTTTGGCCAGTTCTTCAGCCGACGGATGGTCCACACTGGCAGCAGCAATGCCATTTGGCTTCTCAGCAAGCTCTTTCTTGCCATTAGTAGTCGCCGGAACAGCTCCTAGACAAACAGTGGCAAAACATCACCAAAAAGCCCTCAATTGAAAGACAAAAAATGACACCCCAAATATTTTAACACAAGCACTCCAAGGAATACTGAATAAAAGATGCTGCAGTGGAAGAGTCCAGATTAATTTTGACCGCCTGATGTTGTTTAACGTGTATCGAAATCAAAGTGCATAAGCATTCTTGCCTATTCAACACAAATAAGCATTCTTGCCTACCACGACAACCAATGGCTGCTCGAAAAAGAAACAGCACAGGGAGCACAAGGTGCCAAATGTGCCGAACAGATGTGAAAATGCACCAAACAAAGCTTTCATACTGCAACGATTTGTTCAGCTTAACTCTGCAGACAGCCACTTTTCATAATGCATCACTAGTTTTCCGGGTTTAGAATCCCTTGTCAACCCTTTGGCTGTGAGGTGTACAGAGTTCTTTCACCCGTTGAGCGTCATAGACTTCTAAAGTGCAACAAGTTCTTTCTGTCTAAGTAACATGTTACCAGGCTAGCATTACAAATGCTATTTATTGGCAATATGTTGCTGAACATTTCTACAAAGCTTTATAGTCTGAAAAATAAAAAAGTTAGCAGGCTAACTAACAATTTTGACTAGAATAATCAGTGTTTCACAGGGGACATGGCCATTTCGTTGATGTCATTTTCATATTGTAATCAACATCAAAGCTTTAGAAGTTGGAGTTCACAATAAGTAGCTCTGTAATTTCTGCATTGTGTAGGCTTCTTGCGCCAGACTGCCATGTTGGGAAACAAGAGGTCTGAGCCACGCAAACAGATATAAAGAACCTAGATTTTCAACCAACCTTGTTCCATGATTTGTCACATGGAAAGAAAACCTAGTATGAATATCCAGTTTAGTTAAGTTCTGAATAGACGGTGCCACAAGTCCATGGATGTTTCACATTGCTAATTATCGCGCAGTAGGTGCAACCCGGCTTTACTCATACACGGCTGGTTGTGTGCACGGCTGGTTGCCCACACGAGCATGCAGACTGATCACACAATCTTTCAAAACTATTTTCGAGAAATTGGTAGTAAGAGGTTGATTAGTATAAGAAAAAAAAAATGAGAGTCAAAGTTACATTTTTAAACATGTTCACGGCAACGCAGGTGGTGCATGTGGGCCACAGCAATGATTCCCGCTGTGCGTCTGTGCAGGGTTTTCCTGCAGTATGCAAGCGATATCTTTGCTAGAAATCAACGAAGAAGGAAAAACATTTCTGCTGCTTCAGATTTGGCAAACCTCGTGGGCCATTACACTCAGGAACCAGGGCTTGAAAAACTGCTGCACAGTCAACAGGGTGTCTACCAAGTTGACACTTCCAGATTCCCCGAGTTTTGCATGTTTTGCCCGAGTGCCTTGCAAAATTCCCCGAGTGATACAGAGCTTTGTTTTATGTCAAGAAGGGGCTGACACCATGTCGCCCAATGCTGTCACTCTTTAGTCAGCATGTTAAAAAAAAAAAAAAATTAATCCAGTTGGAATAGTAAGGAGTAGTGCTTACTTTATTCAAAAAGAAAACAGAAAGGAGGGGTTACTAAAATGCACAGTGAATAAAATAACTTTGAAAAAAGTGGTAGACACCATTGAAAATATTCTCAAATACGAATAAAAAGGAGATGATTACAGAAGGAAATATTTTCAAATATGAGCTACATCTATCAAGTGATAGCAAGCTCATTGGTATGAGGCCCAAACTTTGACACAAGTGAGATTCTGAACAGCTGGTGAGTCAACCTCAAGTGTCTTGACATACTCTCAGCCCGCGCACAACGCCTCAGTGTTGCGTGTCACTGCTTTAAAGAGTTTATTTTGGTTTGGATCAGGGACACCTGCATCTCGGCATCAGCCAACACTGTTTTTCGAGCTCAAACTCCTTCAAAGAAGCGGCAGCAAGCTTCCTTTCTTGTTCATTCCTCAATGTGTAGGTCCTTTCTGTTCTCGTCCTCCTGCCGCCACTAGGGGCCGCGAAAACGTCCGAAAAAATCCATGCATGTCTTTTTCTGCCCTTAAGGGCTCAAATAGTCCACAGGCACGTGCGAACAAGCTCTGAGGGCCTGCCGGTACACTTATTAGGCATATCGGTGCTCGTACTGCGACAGGAGACGGCGGGTGCACATGTGTATAATTAAGGAATACATACTGGGCCCCATGACAATTCTCCTTCCCACACTTGTTAAACTTCACCACAATATTTCATATATGCTTCACCACGTAACCTGCTATACTGAGGCGAAGCTTACTTTCGAAAACCGGCATTATGCAACGTGTCGTGCTTTCCAAGCTTCGAAGCCATTGGCAAGGATTACAAAGGCTAATTCGGCGCCATTGATAACAGCGGTGAATTGCTAACAGTAGAGAACGTCGAAGTAGTCAGGCCTAGCGTCGCCATGGTGGTGGCCACAACTGCAAGTGGATCCGTGTGCAAGAGCGCCAGTTCGAGGCGGCGAGATTATCAAAATGGCGGCAGTGGTGGCTTTGATTAATGCTGTTTCGGGCCTGTGGTCATGCAAAAGTTCTGAAAATATTTGATGGCAAATGGTTCTTGTGTCCAAAATTTCATACCCTATAACTGACTCTATGCAGTATGTGGTGGTGCCGCGAAGCTGTCCGAATTATCGGGCATGTCCCAAAAATCGGGTGTCCCGAAAATTGGTCATTTACTGTACACTGGAAACTCCTCCAGCCTATGACACTGCATCAAAGACTATTTGTTACAATTCTTCTGTTACTTGAGCCAGCATTAGCCCAACTTTCATTCCCTTTCAACAAAATTACACCTAATTTTACCTGATAAAAGCACAAATTTACTGTATTTTTCCCAAGTATTTTTAGACTATTCAAGATCCTTGAGAATTCCCTGTTTTTCCGGTTGGTAGACACCCTGCGTTATAGTGAAAGATTTAGCACCGGAACATCGACATGACTCACAGATTTCAAAGCACTACTGTGCATTCTGGATGCCATGGCACAGTTCTTGGCTAAGTTCAGTCCTTGGCTTACTTAGACTACAGTGCAGTCTATATTTACCAATAAAAGGTTAACTGGGCTTGAGCAGACATTGCCAAAACCTGTAATGTGATGGCGAGCTGGTGCAGGAACTTCAAGGTGGCGGTGCCACTTGCCTTTTGTCGTCGTATCTTGGCTTGCCGGGCCACTTCTCAAGGTAAGAATGACCGTTTTCATAAAAAAACGTGCTAAAGACGACGACGAAAGGAACACATACGACAGGAGTGGCACTACTTCCAACTTGCGTTTACTACAAACGGTCATCTATTTATGCTCTACGCATCAGGTACATCATGAACTCATCATCATACACACAAAAGATGGTAAATTAATCGGATCATAGACACAAATGTATAATCAATCTGTTAGTTCATGTGCCTAGACATTTCGAGAGAAACGTCGCTTCTTTTTCTTGCAAAACCAAAGACAGATAGCTGACGCACTTATCGCCTGCTTTCCCAATAAGATATGCTTCCACTATTTCACGTTCCGTTTTTGTGTTTTGTTTTGTTAAGAAAGTTATGTCACTAAACACTTCGTCTTCAGCACGTTCTTTATGAAAACTGTCAAGATGTACTAACTCGCCCAAACCAAGGTATTATTATAAGAATGACCTTTTCGGTATTCTAAAAGGGTAATTCACTAATGTACAACAAAAGTTTTTGTCCTTGGCATCTCATCAACGGATTAGCAAGCAGTGCATGAAACAGCTCACATGGCCACAGCATTTCCGGAAGTAAGGCACTCACCCTCCTTTTTGGGGCTACCAGTCTGCTTCAACTTCCGGGGCTTGCTGACCTTGCCATCGGGCGAGCCAGGTGTGGCTGCCCCTGACGAGGGCCTGTTCTTGGGAGACACTGTGAATGTTGGGGAGGAGCCCGTGAAGATGTCGGCAAACGTGAGCTGATGCAGGCCGTACTTCTTCTGGGTCTTCTCCTGCAAAAGATGTTGCAATGACGCACACATTGGCCACCAGACTATATTTTGCCACCCTAAATGTAACTGTTAACGACAGAAGGAGTTTCATGTTCCAAAGCTATTCAGTGGGATAGGAAGGACGTTGCCATATGACAACACAACAAATGAATTACCCGCACCAGGTTTTCATTTTGTTGATTAAAGGGCTAATGAGGTTTCATCTAGCAGGCCTGACGTTTAAAAGATTTTCAGACTGGAAGCAAAGTCAAAAAGGGGGGGCAAAAATCGTACCTTAACCCGCAAAATTCCATCTTTGTCGAGCTCTGTGGCCTGACGCAGGAAGATGCGATTCTTCTCTCTCGTGAAGGAGTTCTTTTTCCGGCTGCAACATTTGAGACGCACCGGTCACAAAACACTGCAATATCTGTGATGTCAGGACAATATCACTGGTCATGAGTTAAAGGATATTTTGGCCTTTGTTTTCTTTGCTAATAATCAACCTTTCCTGCAGCTAAAATTTACATATACACTTTTTAAAGTAGTGTATCATCTCTGGCATGTTGGCATGCCTTTGCACCATACGAATTCAGTGCAGATTACAAATTCAAAGAACAAAAATACACCTTACGAAGTACCATTTGCAACTGCGCTATCCATTTGGTTTGTTGTTGCAGATGTTCTGGACTGACTTGTGCACTCGCAAGTAGTACTTGGTCCTGCATGTGCATGTTCTTTCTTCGTTGTTCATCTAAACTTTGAGCCAGAAGTTTGTATAAATCTAGACAGAGTTTATCCTTAGCACCCATTTAAAAATACAAACAAGAGCAAGCTGTCATGGCTGAAGCATTACACACAGCAAAGATATAACCATAGAATGTACCAGACGTCAGTTGGTGGGACAGTGTGAACCTTGCCCTCAGGGTCGATGACCTGGTACTTGACTTTGTCGGAAGGCACCGACTGACCACTAGCCTTCTTCAGCGGCGACGCAGGGGTGCTGGGTGCAGGAGAACCAGGTATGACCTTGGCTGGTGACTTTGCCTTAGATGGGGGCGACACCACGGCTGCAACAGTGCATGTTTTCCTGTAAGATAGGAAAAAAAAAAGAATTAGGGGGCGTGTTCATTTGACATGAGAAGTAACAAAACTAAAGCACTGAAATTTATCCGCTGAAGTGAAACTGTATTTGAACACCAATTGTGCAGTCAAATGCTTCTAGATGGATTGAGAGGGACCAAGAATATCCCTTGTTTTAAATACCGTATAAACGCGTGTAAGGGCCGCACCCGTGTATGGGCCGCACCCCCAACTTCCCGAAGCAAATATTTAAAAAAAAAATATCCGTGTAAGGGCCGCACCCCGAACTTTCCACGACCCACGTGTGATTAGCCTTCAAAATGCGCGCGCACGGAAGCTTCCAGATGCCGCCCACGGATGGCGCCGATGTCGCGGGTCATCATCATCATCATATTTTCTTTCTGCCGCGAGCTTCCGCAATCCATATCGTCATCGGTATCATCAGCCCTGGCCACCATGCTGGCCACCCCGGCTTTGTTTTGCGACTGTCGAAGGCACGCGAGTTGTAGCAGCGTTGTTGGCGTGGGCGCACGCTGTTGTTGCGGCTCTCGTGTGTGCTCTGCTTTATTTTTCACGAATTGCCATCGAGCGTTGCCATTCTAGCACGATGGGCAAACATATCAATAGCTACACGGCAGGCTTTAAATTGAAGGTAGTGGAGTTTGCCCTCGACCATGGCAAGCGTGCGGCGGGTAGAAAATTTGACGTGGACGAGAAGTGCGTCCGAAGGTGGTGCAACCAGAAGGATGCGTTGAAGACCACCAGCTCCAAAAGGCGTGCTTTTCGAGGCAAGCCATGCAAATATCCTGAGCTCGAAGAAGAGCTGTTCCGCTACGCAATGGAAGTGCGGAACAATGGATATGCGCTGACGACGGACATGCTGCGCGTGAAGACGCAAGCTTTGGCGCGTGCGAGAAGCATACCCCGCGAGGAGTTCAAAGGTAGCGTCGGCTGGTTGCGGAGATTTTTAAAGAGGAAGGGCCTATCCTTTCGGCGAAGGACCAACGATTTGGACGGAACTGAAGACGACGACTTGTGGGGTGATGAGCCAGAAGAATGCAGCACCAGCTCGGAGTCTGAGGACTCCGCGAGTGATGATGACTGATTGTAAATAGTGATGATTGATGAGGATTATTGTAAATAAACGCGCATTCACTTATTGGTCTGTTTTTACTTGAAAAAAAATTTTTTTTTCCGTATGTCGCGTGTATGGGCCGCACCCCGAAAATAGGCCCTCGAATTTGTAAAAAAAAGTGCGGCCCTTACACGCGTTTATACGGTAAGGCAAAATAAGCATGTAGATACAAATCACGTTATTCTGGCGTTGCTGAGACATTTTATTTAAACCTGTTATTTTTTTCTGCACACTTTAAAGTAATGCTTACTCCTGATCTGACATTGTTGAAAGCAAGACAGCATTCTCTGTTGGAAGTTCCAGTAATGACAATAGACAGTTGCAGGGAGTTGAATGCCATTAACGCCTCCCAAGTCACCATTATTCATTCTCAGCAGCCGAACCTTGAGCAGAGTCACTGACTACATGTCGGTGTCACCAACATAAGTTGGTAACAGAGTCTGTGCATGTGCTTCGGCATAACCTTGCTCTAATATAACAGACCATGACCAGGGATGCGTAGGCTACTTCATTCAACAGGCAAATTCCTTATTATAGTGGTGCTCACAATCAAGTGCAAGGTTGAAAGAAACTGTCCAGGTCGTGTTGTCCCTTGCAATATGCAGGCAATTTCAAATTAAATACTTTTGTTGCAATTCTGTGAATGTGGCCTATTTTTCTGCCTGCCTTTCTCTCTCCGCACTAAGATTCGTCACATGAGCTTCATGCACACATGTTCTCACATGTCCATACAGTTTTTTTTTTTATGTAACAGTGCTAACAGCAGCATGCTGTTTAAAAGCCATGTTTGTTACTGAGTCTGACAGAATGTATGTGTGTGCAGTCTAGGAAACCTATATGAATGTTACCTGCTTGCACAGCTTTGAGCACAAACACGCTGCTCTTGCAAGTAACATTTCAGAGCACATAGTATTTAAAATGGAACCAAAATGTGCAGCTGCACTTACCCCCACAGCCACTACTTCATGCCATGGTGCAAAAGAAGAAATGCAACACCACCAAACCAGGGGAGACATCGTACCATCTCTTGCCTATCCAGTGCCGAGTAAATAGTAGCATGTCAAAGCTCACACGTGCTTTCACCACGTGACTATAGCAATGCGAATAACTAACGAGGCTACAGCTGCAGAAGCAACCTAACCTTCAGAAAACACTGCACCGAGAGGTCAGCAGCGCGCGCCGCCGTGTGCAAGTTTTACAATATAGAAAAAAAAAAATGACTTTGCAGCCACAACACTATGCATTAGCGGTGCTGGCAACAACCACAGCATGTTGTTCGGCAATTATGTCTACAACAGTAGTACTGTTACACAAACTGTTACCTAGTACACACAACGCGCATACACATGAAGCGGACTCGGGCACAGACAACGCCCGTTGTCCAGCCTCGTCGGTTACGTCTTCCGTAACTTTTCCGCCATCAAAATGACTCGCGGCACAAAAAATCAGCGAGGCACGGCGCACAAAACCAATCGGTGTTCGGCACATGCTAACTCGAGCGATCGAACAGCGACGCCAGAAGGAAGAACAGCAGCACAAAGCCGTTGAATTCAACGCAGTTTTAACCGCTGAGCAGCATGACTGAGGCCACGACGACGCGCGTTGAAGGACGCGAAAAGGGGGGACACTGGAGATTCACCCGACACCGCGGAGGCAAGCCGCGCACAGACAGCGCCGCTGTTTTATCCCTCGCGGCCCCGTCCAGGCGATTACGAATACGCTAATTTCTGTCATCAAATCTTTCGCACGGGCGGCGACCACGACACCCTGTGCTTCTCTGAAAAGCCAGTGCAAACAAGACCGGCCGCGGCTTTCGCCGCCATTGGGGCACGACGAACACTACTACGAGTGCCCGGCGATGTGTACACGGCGATGCGCCGCGTACGCCCCAATACGGTTCCAACCAACTCTCGGACAAAGGCGAAAATAACACAAGTCATGCACTTGAATCAACTCCTTCACGTATACATTTCTGAACGAGAGAGCGTCGCGTTTCGTTTCTTTCGCGAGTGGGTTGTCGGCTCACCAGAAGTCGGTTATCTTGCTGCACGACTTCGCCGTCTGCTTCAGCTTCGGGCTCTGCTTGCGCCTCTCGAGCGCCATGGCTGCCCGTCGACAAGCGCGTTTGTACGGTAGGCGAATATCTGGCGAAATTACACCACCCACAAATCTTCAAATGTCCGAAAAGCAGCACCGACTTCGCGACTAGCTAGACATTTTTTTCCCGCCGTCTGGACATGTATGGACGCGACGCAGAAAACCCGCGCGCTCCTGGGACCGGAAGTACCACGTGATCTCCCGTTGCGCGGGAACCCGCGCAACGCAGACGACCAAGAATTTCTTTTTTATTTTATTGCGCCGTCTGCGGCAGATATGCAAGATGGCGTGCCTGTTCGAACTGTTTTTGTTTTATTTCTCTTTTCAACCTCAAAGGCTTTTCCATCGACCATGAAAAAGTGAACGGCTGGCTGCGACGCAGTGCCGCAGGCTACAGAATGAAATATTCTCCGCTGACGAATGACTCACACCGTTGCCACAAGCGGACGAGCACGAACGACACGATTATCAGCGCTATTTGAAAAAATGGCTTCCTTGTTGCCTCACTTTCCTACTTTGTTCGCAAAAAAAAAAAAAAAGCGGTGTTTGACGATCGCCGTGGCTGGAATACGGCTGTGCGTGAATACTGTCGTAAGTCGGGTAAAATACAACGGCCAGCTGGCCCGAGAAAAACTCCATTCAATGACGTTCCTTTTCGTTGAAGGCATTAACGGAGCCAACCGGTTGACAAATAGCTAGGAAATAATATACTAGTACACTGTAGTGCATGGGCATTCCCCGAACTGCAGATTTCTACTCGCAAGAATGCCCGTGACATGACCAATTCGGCTATTCGCCACGAAACGGCTCTGAGACTTGTAATGATTGAAAAGGGACCTTGCTTTGCCCACTAGTCCAGCCAGAACAAAATATACGTAGTTATCGACTAGGGTTTTTTTTTTTTTTTCGTTATGCGACAGAAGGTACGAATTCGTAACGCTGGTCATATGAATAATGTTTATCCTAACTACGAAGTTTATCCTTTCTATATCAAAGTCTGACGAGCATGGAAACATGAAAGTTTAGTTTAAATGCAAGAGTGAATTCACGCCACATTCGTGCAAATGCGGCAAATGGCGGAGACGCACCAGTCTATTGGTTTTCTAGTCCAGCTGATTCACACCGACTGTACTAGTGGCCATATGGAATTTCAGATACTGTTTCTGTACACATTCAAGCCCTGTGAAACACTGCAGTACATAGTCCTTGGTCAAGCAGGCTGTAAGAACATCACATACGAAGATAATAAAGTGCTTTAGCCAATGCAGTATTATCGTAAAGAAAAACACATAGCCATCAGGCAAACCCTTCCATCTAGCAATATGTAAGCCCACTTACCATTTTCTCACTTGGGACAAATTTCTGCTTAACACTTACAGACCATAAAGAGGTGAAAGTCACTCAATACATTAATGAATCTGCTTCCCATTAAGCGTGATCTTCCGAATAGAACCAAAAAATTTTGTACTATGATCAGGTTCACTATAACGAAAGCTTGACTGTACCACATGATTCATGCACGTACAATAGTAGATTACAATACTTTTTGCATTACTACTGCAGAAATGCAGCCAAGTTTAAACTCTCTAAAAAGGTTCATTTGACCTACCCTGCACTTAACAAAGGGGTTCATGCCAGTTCCGTGCACATGGCTCTTTCAGAAGTGCAGCAAATACTTTGAAATCAATCTGCACTAACCCTGCACTGAGTGAACTAGTTGCAATGTATCAGCATGTTAATACGGCAACAATGCGGATGAAATACAAAAATGCTTGTGTACTACGACTGAGGTGCATGTTAATAGAACCGCAAGGGGTCAAGGTTATTCCGGAGCCCCAACTAAAATTTCCCTCATAATCCACTGTGCTGTTTCGGAATATTAAACACAAACACACACATATATATCAGCTATGCAATGGACTCCAGACAAAAAGCTACAAAAAGGTATTTTGAGGACATAGGAACACTAAAAACTGTACAAGCATACACTGCACAAAGGCACCTAGCAGACATAATTTATGTAAGCATGTAATGACGGAAATAGCCTTAATGGCAAATGTGTTACTGATTTAATGCACATGGTTAGAGATAAGAGACACGGGACTTGCCAAGCAAGCAACACAGCACTGCAGCTCAGCTACTGATTCATTAGCCTTCAGGTCAGTAATCTGATGCTCCAATCCCCATATTAATGAAAGCAGTGCATCTTCCAGAACTCTCCACTGACCCATGCCTTGCATCAACTGAACTCGTCGTATGTTCATAAATTTCCAGATATCATCACTCCATCTAGTTTCTTGCCACTGTAGTCTGTTTACCTTCCCTTGGCATTTGTTCTGCCACAGTGAAGCTTTACATAACTGGCCTGATTACACTTGTTTCCCTTGATCTCAACTGCAACATAGTCTAGCAGTGTCTGATTTTCAAACACATAGTACTATCTGTCTATATTTTAATGATGAGCCCAGTCAAAATGAAATATGAATGTAGGACTCAAAATGCCTTCCATAAAAGTCAGATATATTCATACCTGCCAGCCTGTGAACATTAAAACATGTATAATTTCTGCAGACACAACATAGGGGTGAAAGGGAAGAATGAGGCCAGGGGTAGATAAGCACTTTTTGTGCATATGTATCCACGTGGATATGTATCCCACACACCTCTTTGTTAAGGACACATTATCATTAAATGGATCCTGAAACACTTTTCTCAGTAATCATAGAATGGTTTCCCTATTAAAGAATGTCTCACAAATTTGATGCCCTAAATATTTTTCGACTCCTTCAAGTATTAGCGGAGTTACCCTACCGATATGTGGCTTTCTCTTTTCTCTCTCTCTCTTAGCTCACTGGAAGCTACGCAGGGAAGAAGCCAAAAGAGCTCTCCCTCTCCCCTGCTCTGTGCACACAGCGGGGGTGAGGAGGAGAGCATTCACGGCCCCCTACGATGAAATGCAGCAAAAGGGCTAGTCGCGGTACCCTGTGGGGACTGCTGCAGACTACGCTACGAAGCAAGCCACTCGCATATCGCAGGCCACGCGCAGCATACGCAGCCGGCAGTGCAGAGATTAAATTATTTTTAAGTGTTTTTGAGATATACATTTCATTAATTTAACTCAAAATTAGCAATTATGTGTTGCTGAGAATGTTCTCGTGTCACCAAATCAGCCAATAGCGTAGGTCTACTAGCTGCACTCGATGACGCTGCAGGACGACAATGAAATGTTTCTCCATTTTCAACAAACGATTTCAAATTCCCTGCTGCATGCAGTGCAGTAATATTTGGCTCGCATGTTCACAGCAACCTCTACGACTAATTGCTTTCTTACTACACCAAAAAAGTGTTTCAGGGCCCTTTAAGCACAGCGCACAAGCACGGCAACCTTGGAACAGCACAGACCAACAAGCAATACACTGTTTTTAGATCAGAGTGACTTTTTCAGCAACATCACTGTTGCCAATTTCGCCTGCATGTAGAACATGTCTCTAAACTTGCATGACGTAGGAACCCCTTTGGTGTCCTATCTCAATAGGAAGACTCCAAAAGGTGTAGTCAAAGAATGAAGGACAAGATATTTTTGTTAACAAAATGTATTTTCCATTAACCTTGACAAAACATTCATAAAATCACAGAATGAGCTTGAATTCATGAACTTAATGAAAAGTTCAGGAGAGTTCGCATTATGCATATTAAATGTAACCAACAGTATGAGTAGCTAGAATGCATGGCAGTGAGGTCCTCCTTAACCCTTTAGGTGTCATGCCTGAAAAAAACCTGTGCACACCACTTGCCGCGCCCAAGTAACACTATGTCATAATTTTCTCTAATTTCCTGCGTTTCACGAGATAATTCGTAGACCTATGACCCTCGTGTACTGGCTGGAATGGCTACACATAAGTTCGTTAAATTGAAATTGCATGGCAGATTTTGTTCGCATTTGACAGAAGGTGTGATAAAACCTCATGTGTGTCCATGTTGCTCGTGTCCAATCTCCACACTTCTCTGGTAGACTGGCTGGCGCAAGAAAAGCATGTCGTTCTTGAATCATGCCGGAAATTACAAGCTTCTTATCAACTCTGATTCAAAGGACTCCCAATATTGACTACGATTGTGTCAAAGTGACAATGATAATGACTCAGAGAACAAATAATCAATTAACATAATTAATCAATTTTGTTCAAATATTCAGATAAAGCTTTTGAAAATATTCGGCAACATATCACTCATAAATGCTAACTGAATGTAAAGCCTGCTAATGTGATGCTCAGACAGAAATCAAATATGATGCACTTTACAAAAATATTCCAGTACATAGTGAGCAGGAAGGCCAGAAATTCCTGGCACTCAAATCCATTTTAATGTTAAATCCAAAGGCCTTCAAAAAAAAAAAAAGGAAAGCATCGCACTGGTAGCAAAATAAAGAATATCAAAACCCAAATACCAAGCGCACAGACCCGGTATCCTTGAGCGATCACTTTTAGAGATACTACTATCACTTTCGCAAGGTTTTATGTGACTCTGCATTGGACTTGCCAGGGTATGCAGCCGACAGCGTTCCTGGCACTGTGCACAGCTTGACACACTACCAGAAACACTGGAGGCCGTATACGATGACGCATCCTGTGCAGAGTTGTGCAAAATCTTGTGAAAGTGATAGTATCTCTAAAATGGTGATGAGTAGTCGAAAAAGGAATCTCGCTTCAAGCCAATGTTTCGACAAGGGGACTTGTCTTCCCTGGGGCAGCAACACTGAGAGTTGCTGCCCTGATGAAGACGAGGTCACGTTACCAATTGATTGACGTAAAGCACCATTCTTCGACTATTCCTCGCCATTTCAAGTTTCCGTCATCCTTTTAATTTGTGTCTAGTATTTATGAAAGTGACTGACCGAGAATGCTGCACTGGATTGTACTACGGCACAAAATGAATCGATAGCAACTTCACAAAAATGTGCTTTATTGCCACCTAGTGATGCCAATGACACCGCATCTGATGGCTCTGACAATAGGCTATTGCCACCACAGAGAACACAGTTTTTTTTTTTGTATCCAACTGTAATGCACATTTGATTGTCGGACCCATTTTCACAGAAAGAAAGGTGTGCATTTGATCAAGTAAGTACAGTAACTACACTAGCTCACGGCAACAGCTGCCTGAGTGTTTCTTGCCGCTAGGCTTATTTCCAATAAATCAAACCCTCGAAAGAGAATTGAAATAATGTGTATCTCACAGGTACGCCTGTGAGATACACCTCTCCTGCCTGAGTGTTTCTTGCCGCTGGGCTTATTTGCAATAAATCAAACCCTCGAAAGAGAATTGAAATAATGTGTATCTCACAGGTACGCCTGTGAGATACACCTCTCCTTTACTTGGCAAACAAAGAAGAACCACATCAAATGGACTCGGGCATGAAAGATGCGCAGAAGAACGCTGTCAAGAACAAGTAAACAAACGAATGTGTAAAGGCTTCCAGTAGCGGTTCTTCAATTAGCTCTGAAACAGTTACAGAGAAATATATATTTGCGGAACAATCACAGTTCTTTTGGATCCCTTGTTTACTGCTCTACCAAGTGCCAAAACCAACTCGTGTTGTTATCTGGGAAGTTGCGTAACTACACGTGGTCACCAGTCTCACAACCGCGTAGAGTGCAGAATGCTGCAGTTCTAGACATACTGCGCCCACCACAGAAGGTTAGAAGAACACCCACATCAGCACAGCACGCATTAGCACAGGCGGCTGATGCTGACCTCTACTATACTGATGACGGTAGAAGCGTCATTCAAAACACGGAATTATTCTCCATTTCCGGTGACGTTTTCTCTACTTCCTTTTTAAATAAAAGATGCTGATCCATAAATGTTTTCAAAAACAACAGTTAAATTTGTTAATTTTCACTTTTCCTTCTTGTATGCCTGTTGCCTTGGCTGTCCCCCTTAGCAGATCGCTTAATTTCTCAACTACTTGCAACTCTTGTTTCCCGTTGGCAATTTTGCCCAGTAGAATTAAGGAAAAGCCAGACAGGGTAACGGGTGACAGTCATATTGCTTATGGGTTTAACGGTTATTGAACAGTCTTATGATGGACGCCCTTTTGCATTCTTTTATTTTCCACCTCATCTAACCCATATCGTGGGTATTTCCAAGGAGCTGCCAGCATCGCGGCGAACCGTCACTCGATGAAATAATGAAGCAAAAGGGAAAGTTAAACGCAACAGGTGTTTTCTCTGGCCACAACTCGTTCCACGAGCCTACAGGTCAGCTGACTATGAATCGAATCCCTTTCCTGGCCCCTGGATCAGTCTAGACAAAGAAGGTTGAATTAATGAAGCAACAGCAATGCACGTGATCGTTGATTAGATGGTGACAGCTGAACTCATCTTGAGTTAATCACGCAGGCACTGAGCTGATGAGAAAACTGGCCTTACACCTCAGGAGATGCCGATAACTACCGCCATGCAAAAGGAGTGAAAAAATTGACCACCATTCCACTCTGTGAAGATGGACTTTCCTGCTTACTTTCGTCCCTGTCTTTTTCACGCGCTATAAGCCTCATGGCAACAGTCAAAGCTCTCAAACGAAAAGCAAAATGCTGCACCTCCACTGCGGGGAAGGGACTGAAGATAGTGAAATATTGGCCGACTCATGGCGGAGGTGAAGCAGACGTTAAGTACTCCCCATACATGGGCCCATCCCGAAAATCCTGAAGGCTGCGTTACAGGTTTCCGAGCCCTCAGGGGTATTTGCCATTGAGCTTAGACCCTTTCTGCACTATCATCAGGATCAGCCTACATGATGATTTTTTGTGTTGACGGACGCCGAGAAAGCTACGGAAGTTAGTCATATATACTGCTTTCGCTGTAAAACGCAGCAAAATGTTAACAACCGAGTCGATTGATTTGTTGGCGCTTTAGGAATGTGTGTGAGGAGTGGTGGCATGGGTGGATAGGGAGGGTGGGGGGTATGCCATTTAACAGAACACTTTCGCGTGAATGAATTATAAAACTTGACGAGAAAAAAAAAAAGACAGAATATTCTTGAAATTCTACTTATGAAAGCATACATGTGAAGTAATTTTGCTTACGAGCATGCTGCGTTTCTAAAAACACTTTTTAAAGGAACTTTCTTGTACTGACAGTCAATTTCCGAATACTAAAAATTACATACACAGATAAAAATTTATTACTTGAACTCAGACGGGTTTGCTGCATTATTTGGGTTTATAATTATATTTGACTAGAAAAGCAAGGACAATTCAAGGATTTCAGGAATTGGAGATAAAATTCGAGAGAGTTGAGAAAAGTTTTTTTTTTTTTTTTGAGTTTAGGAGTGTAGTGTGAATGTGGGAGAATTCAAATTAGCACACTTTAATTCTCCCATGTTCTTTTTTAACTAAGATTATTTCTCCACGGTGACTCCTTATTCATCTACATATTCAGCTCTGCACCAGACAATGTCTGGGCTATAAGTTTAAGCATGATTGGAAAGGCTACTCACAAATCCTTAAGTGCCTGTGGCGGCAGCAATACAACATTGACAGTCTGAACATGCGATCAGCGCTACTGCGCAGCACAACATTCAACCTAGCCATTAGTACAAGGAACACAAGACTGTGTGTTTTTTTTAATTAAAACAAGAACAATAGCATTGTATCACATGCACAACAAAAAGGGACACGCCCTGGTAGTCTCTCATAACATGGTTTGCACACAGCAAAGGCAACTACAGAACTGAAACTTGTGGAAACAGATCAACACACAGTGGAGAATTATCTAGGGCACTATCTGCCACGTATCATATTTAAGTGTGCTGGTTTATATGATCCAAACTGTATCCTGTATCCACCCATTTTCAACCATGTTAATGAGTTCTAAATGCTCCTGGTAAATTTATTTAAAAATGTAGGGCATTCAAGGCTTTCAAGGAGAAATAAATACGGAGAATTCAGGTACTGAGCAAATAGCAGTGAACTATTCTCACGGAATGAAATGCACCAATTTAGGCCTAACTAATACACATACTTTTGTTTCTGTCGTCAACAGTTCATGTTACATCAGCATAGTTTTGGTTCTTATCAGAGTTCACACCACCTTTAGCAGCCAGGTGTGCAGAGGAGCGATGTTGCACTTTAAAGTAACTGCGCTTACAGGTTGTTCTACTTCAAAAGTTCCCTATCGCACTACCTTCCATGAGTACAGTACAGCTACACATTTTTGATAAAATACAACAAGGTGTCTTTGAAAGAACGATGTCTAGTCATAAAGGTTACCTGCTACATATAAATATTTAACATCTTTCATAACCTGTTACTTAAGTGCTTTATGACAAAATACATTACCATAAATATGTCTGCCAAAGCAGCGGCAGCAATAACTAGCACAATATTCCACTCGCTACCACTGAGTGTTTAGTATGTTAGCACACACTTGCAAGTGGTACGTGAACCACAAAAAGCAACATTTGTGATTTCACTGAAAAGTTTAAGAAATTAAGTTGCCATTGTGTGATATTTTTCAGCCACTCCCATTAAGCAGCCAACATCCTTTTGTGCTCAGTCTACATGTTGCTGGCACTGATACCGAGGGTGACCCCTTGATTCAGTTCAAGGACTTCATTCGCACAGCATGAACACATGCAGATCACTGCCAAGCATAGTTCACAGGCCCTCTCACACTAGTGGCAAGAGTCAAGCGTGCTTAGTGAACACCTGTCAGTAAAATTTTCAACATTAGACACCAAGCCATGTGTGCACCCTTTCTTAAAGGGACGCTAAAGGCAAATATTAAGTCAAGCTAAAGAGATAGATTAGTGCTCAAGACTCTCTAAGGCGTCAATATTATCATGAACAGAGCCTTATTCTTTGTTGGTATAAGTTGGCATGAATCAAATGATTCATACCAACTTATGTTCATTTCTTATGTTCATTTGCATAACCAAATAATAATAGAAATATAGCATAAATATTGTACATAAGCTTGACAGCACTCCTGAGCGGCGCAAAAATACTTTTAAAAAAATACACATCTTGTTTTTCAGGCTGCAAGTAATTAAACTAACATTGTGGAAGCTCACCTCCGAATCAATAATCTGTTTCCATTGCACCTACTCCAGTTTACACACCAGTGAGATGAAAAGAAACTGTCCAAATATAAGGTGCTTCATTTCAGTGATTATATATAGGACCCCAACCACCGGAAGACTATTTGATGGCCACCAATAGAGTGTATTACTGAGACGCATGCATCCTGATGCAGCATGTTAAAAAACCTCGCTAATGGTTGGGCTGCTTCTAAAATGACAGCAAACTTGCACACATTTAATAATGTGCTAACGTTATTAAGACACAAGTGCATGGATGAAAAGTGCCAGAGAAGATGAAATATCTAAAGTGAAAACTGTATTTTTTTCTTCCCCCCCCCCTAGAGAGAAAAAATAATTGTGACTTCACAGTTAAGTCTGGTTTGCAAAAAGATAACATCTTCTTATGATTTCTTGTTTTCAGTCCTATATACTGCCATGCGTTCACTGTTCTGTGGCTGCTTTCAACAAGTTATCAAGTGTTATAAGTTATCACTCAGTGCAAGATGCACTTGCTGGATCCAGACCTTTGTGAACACCATCATGCATTTCAAACTGCGAAAGCTGTGTCTAATCACTTTGCAGGTGAGATTCGAACGGTGTTGCATAATTTAAAACCTACATGAGCATCAGCAATTGTTCTGGAACATAAGGTGAGAAACCTATATAAATACCAGACCGACTTTAGTTATGCAATAATATTTCACAACCACAAACCGTGCCCATTGCTGTCACTGCCTTTGAATTTTCGCTCCCTTTCTGAGCATGCAAGTTTGCCATAGAGAGAGTTCAAGTCTTGATTTAATTTTTCGGGTATCGTTTCTGCCTTTTTGCCATCTCTATGCAATGGCAACAACATCCTTTTAAGCATCTGAGAAGTGGGAGCTAGGAGACGTCAGTACTCACTTATGGCTCTTAATGGTGACTTCGACCGACTCGCCGACAAAGTACCGGTCACGTGCAAACGAGTAGACATCGTCGCAGAGGTCAGCGAGGCGGCCCCTCTTCGTTAGACTGGCAATGTAGAGCAATGGCTTCCTCAGCCCTGCTGAGAACGATGCCAAAATCTTCAGCGCGTGTTCCTCGGAGTTCAGGGCATCCTGGTACGTGAGGCCTGGCTTTCCGGTCAGGCTGCACGTCCACACCAGGCTGTTGCACAGGATCACACGAGCAAAGTACTCGCTGCACCAGAAACAGAAGGCAAGGAGGCCCTTGAGTACAAACTGTGGCTGACGTGTATATTGGAACATCAAAAAGTGCTGTGCGTGCCAAATACTGCGACGCTCTCCAATGGGCACGCACGGGCTGGACGCAAAGCTAGCCACAATGAAGGGCCTTGACATGTAGACGTAAGGTACTCCTATGCCTCAAACAATTGGCCTGAATTATATGTATGATCATAGCATTCCTATTGTCGCATCTCGCATTAAAAGCTTCATGCACAGGAAAGAAAACTGTGTACAGTGCTTCAACAGTGATGTCTTCAAAATAGAACATAACAGAACTTAAAAATATAGTCAGTTTACCAGTTTATTAGCATTGAGATGTCGTTAAATTTCATCCATCTACATTCCAACACCGACTATGGAAATCTAGAAAGGGAATCCATGCTACTTCATAAAAGCAGCTCTTTTCTCAGCAACAGAACCTTGCATTTCGCATCGCAAAATCATGATGGAAGCAGAAGCTAATTATGCATTGCGCTGAAGCACACCATAAATGAGAACCTGAACTGAGTTCCCTGTCATTCCACTCACTTATCATGCCCATAAAGGGTTTTCTTCAAAAGATGCCATGCTAAGTAAGTTGGTATTCCATACTTGTAACAGTAGCGCAAAACTACACAACTGTTGTTTCCTAGCCCCACGTCACAAATAAAACAAATATCTGTATCTCTCATACCTTGGAGTTTCACAGTAAGACTACCAGAGAGAAATTCGGTGCTATGTCCGTGCATGCTACCAGTACATTGATAGGCAATCGGTGGAATTATGGGCAGTATTTGGATTTATCTTTTCCCTTGGCTCTGATTGTCCCCCTGAACTATTACACAACTGTTCATGAAGCTAAGTAATCATCACAAATCATTTATAAGGCTACAGTTATTCTCATTTAACCTCGGAGTTGTACCATTAAATTGCTGCCATAACAGCAGAGAGAAAACGAAACGTCAAAAATAATTTATCAACTGCGAGTGTTGCCATGCAAATATCATGCACATTTAATCAGAGCACATATTTCATAAATTGAGGTTAATTAATTGCACACTGTAAGTTACATGATAACATGAATTACTCATGAACATGAGGACTTGGCTGCTCTATCGAACTGAGTGAGGCAAGGGAAGAACACAACAGAACCTTTAAGAACAATTAAGGAATTTGCAATGCGTTTGTGTTTTCTCAATGAAGGTGCACGAAATCGGAGAAGATTCCATGACAACTCATGGTACGTTCAACGAGCAAAAGTAGTGTCAGATATCTCTCTAGAAATGTTAGTACAAGCAGCGCTATTAGGTAAGAGTTTACTTTCTTAAACATGTGGTGCTGACATAAATAAAAAAGGATAATTTTTTTTTTAATAATGTGCTCCGACATGTAGCCCCCATCGCCCTCGGACAGCCATTAATTAGAACCCTGAATAGGCCGCTTATACCTACTTCATTTAAAAAGCCTTTTAGCTAAGCTTGTTGATTTAGTTCCTTTTATTCAAAAATAAGAAAGTGATGCCTGCATTTAAGTCGTGTACATTTTCCTTATTTTACATAAATAGTTTTTTATGCTGGCTTCATATACAAGTTTCATGCAAGTGCCTTCATGACTGATGCTTTTTTTTTCTCATTTCTTTATCTTTGCACAAGCACAAATTTTTGCAACAGTTCCTGCTTGTGGATGTAGTATGTGTTAATAAATACATGTGAAATGTAAGATTGATGTTCCGTTCGTTGAATGATAAATTCTGTGAGGTTTAGCATCCAGAGCAACATCGGGTCTAAAGATATAAAAACCAGGAACGGTAGTTATGCTAGCCTGAGCAGTATAATCTCTGCACAGAAGTAAATTGTGCAATGCCAGAAAGGCAATGAAATAAGGTGAGTATATCTGGATTTCAATAAAAGATTAAATCTAGACAATGCAGTAATACAACATAATGAAACACTGTTGTCATAACGTTTAAACACATGGGGAATGAGAAAAATAAAAATAAATCTGCAAAAATCTGTTTTCTTATCCCATTTTATTTGTTTCTCACATTTTTGACGGTTGGGAAAGGAGCCTGCACCCTAAATTTCCATCGAAACCCTCGCTAAGCTGAGCGGAGCAGAGCTTACAATGTAATAAATTTGTATTTACACTGACGACAAGCACTTTTAGACATCCATCATACAAGTATGCAGCCTTTGAAAAGGCACGTATATACAAGCCATTTTTACTGGCTACCATTTATAGGCAGAATTTTCAAGGATATGCAATCTTTCAAAGGCAGTAAGGCAAAAAAAAAAAAAGGATAAATAAGGTAATTAGTTCTTGCATGTGTCCAGTAACTTAACAGTACTCAAAGCTTAACATATTTTCATGTCTAACCTTCTTTCTTTGAAAGGCGTTCTTAAAACATGTTTCTTTGATACAAGTCTGATAATTTATATCAGCTAGCCGCAATCCATTTATTTTATGTGCATCTTGTGGAAACTCTTTCTATGCATTCTGGAACAGATTATTACACTAAGCATAAATTAATGTGCATAATGGTCAAGGTCCAAAAAGTGCACTACAACAAAATTCTTGCTGAAAGGTTGGTTACGCCGGCAAAATGACATCACCTAAAAAGTCACAACAGGGAAAGATGCAATCCGAAATGTTAACAAAATTTGTTGCTGGGCTAGTTTGTTCATTCTTTCCAGTATTCTAATTCTAGGCACTAGTGGCAACGCTTGGGCCAGATAAATCATGGATGCATATCATATAAGAAAGACAAAATGTGCCTGTTGGTTCTTTTGCTTAGCAAAGAAATGCAGTTTTTAGAAAGGATGCGGTAATCTATACGCTTCTTGATACAATGCATTGGTTGGCTTGATGGGCAGTGTGCTTGCGCAATCCTGGTCTGCTGTGTACTTAAGTACGTTGAAGTCTTCAGATTAAAACTTGGTTACGAGTTGGCGCTTGTCCTGCACTTGTGTCTATACTCCTTCCCATCTTGGAATTGCGCTTACCAGTATTCAGTTGTTAATCCAAAATGTATATGAACACTGATGTAACTTGCTCAACATTCATGAAGAGATGTAGTTTCATGCTGCTCGCTTTGTTACACATTTGAAAGTTATGATAAAATGAACATTATATAGCCTTACATTATATACCTTACAATTAAATATAAAAAATTAAAAGCACTCTTCAACTCCTGTCATCACTTATAAATTTTATGAGTAATAGAGTAACGGAACTATATCACGTTTTTGCGTGACAAGTTTCTTGCAAGTAAGGTGTAGATTGCAGACATCTTAATGTGTGCTTCCCCTAGAGTGCCCAGCACCAACTATTCAGCTTCCAACCTGCCGTGGTTGCTCAGTGGCTATGGTGTTAGGCTGCTGAGCACGAGGTCGCGGGATCGAATCCCGGCCACGGCGGCCGCATTTCGATGGGGGCGAAATGCGAAAACACCCGTGTACTTAGATTTAGGTGCACGTTAAAGAACCCCAGGTGGTCTAAATTTCCGGAGTCCTCCACTACGGCGTGCCTCATAATCAGAAAGTGGTTTTGGCACGTAAAACCCCATATATTATTATTATTATTATTATTCAGCTTCCTACGGAGTTTTTATTGTAAAAGCAAAGTAAAAATGTCCTATGAAAGTGTTTGCTTTAAGACCAAAAAAAGAAGGAAGATTTGTGATTCTTTTGCAAAAGCCCACACTTTTGCCTACTTTACATTTTCTCGTTGTACAAACAAGAAGGCCATGCAGTAGCACCTTTTGTTCGAACTGTTCCTTTTGAACAGTATGTGTGTTTTCATGTCCGGCATGTCAATAGTACGCGCCCATCCCATAATGCTAACACAAGAATGATGGCAATGAAAGAACTGTGTACTGTAAAACACAGCCATATGAATGTGTAAATGAAACTTATTCGCACCATAAAGCCTAACACGAAAAGTACATTAGAAAACAAAAGGTTTGCCTCAACCAACGAACGCCTTCAATGCACTTCTGGCCAAGAGTAGAAAAATTGTTTAACGACATGAAAAATTTCATAACAACCACTCAATAGCATACAACAAATGCACAGCCACTCATAGCTTGTGATGCTTTGTACAATCTTGCATGCAATGTAGATTACTACATATGTTGCAATGTGGCTTGAGTACAGTCAAATAACACACACATTCAATACAATAGCTGCAATAGATGATAGCACACAGGGACACAGAACATCCACCATACAGTGAAACAATCCACTTTGGCAACATGAACGCAACAGCAAATGGTGCAAAAGCTGCTTCTGCTACAATGAAGATGCCTCCAGCTAATTCTTGATCATTGACGATCTACATATTGATGCTGAAGAACATACACTTCAGAACACGAGAAAAGACACTGTCTATACACCAGAACAAGGCTCACGCAGGATAGCACCGTTGAGTGGCCATTTCTGCAACTGGGGACTAATAATGCACCGAGCGGTATCGTGCAGAGCAAAAAACAGTAATCACGAAAAACGGTAACTATGCGCCAACCATAACGGCAACTTAGATTAAGTCAGCATAATGTGGACGCACATATCATGTTTAAGCAGCGAGCAAAGCCCGCAGTAGCACAAAAGCGAGGCGGGCGTGGACGAAAAACCTGCGCCGTACGACATCAAAGCCCACGAAATGGCCCGGAACGTGGCAGCTCGACGAATAAAAGATGCTGTAACGCGAAATATCGGTTAGGCACCCAAGTGGTAGTTGAGGCTTACTCTGCAACGAAGCCTGCCACCGTCAGAAACAGCTTCGAAGGCAATCGTAGAGAAGGCTTGGGTCCCGAGGAGGTTCCCCCGACCCCCGCGCATCATTTCCAAGCGCAAATTTTGCGACGAAATTAGATTTAGGCCTAACAAGGGCTAAGCAACGGCGACACCGTGAAGGTGTCAGAATGTCAAAAACAACCGATTCATGCGCAGGTCCGGCTTACCGGCCTGCACCAATTTGACATGGAAACACGTCGAAAACAAACTCACTCGTAGTTTCTGAAGCCCTCGTTGGTGATCTTGCAGAAGAAAACCTCGTCGTTCGGCTTGAGATCGGCCGGTGGTTTCTGCCGAATGAATGGGTGCTTGCCGTAGAGAGGCATGGTTGAACAGGCGAGTGTCTGCTTCCTCCGGAGTGTCTCTTACCAAGGAAAGTAAGTCCTTCCCATGAGCAATTTCTCGTCGAGAAGCACACAACGCGCGCAGGCTGGAGTTCCGGACGCGTATCTAGATGTCCAATGTCAAAAGTTCCTAACCGGCACAGCGGACATCGCACGGGTACAAGACTAGCCCCGCGGTCTCTCGACCCGCGACGGATGCGGCAAGTTTCTCGAGGGGCTGACGGTGCCCCCGACTGTGGCGCTACCGTTTTTCCGGACACTACGCGGTCTTCACGGTCGAAGCATCGTGGGTTTAAGGCGCCGTTGGGCGAGAAATTTGAATGAGACTCGCGTGGGAACTCTCAGCGTCGAACATTACAAGGCGATCACAACGCGGGGCCAGAAAACACAACTCCGTCAGGCGGGCACTAAAACCGGAACCGAGCGATGCCGATTGGTCCTAACGGGCAGAACGAGCTTTTTGGCGCAGTTTTATTGTGGCGGCAGCACCTTCGTGCTAGATTTTGGCGTGCCTGGAAATGTATGCGTAAACTATCCCAGCCGCAGAGAGTTGAAGGCTTTCGCGTGGTTTCCTTTGAATTGGAATGTCGATTGCTCTTGCGGCACAATTCACTACTCTGCCATCTTTAATAAATTATGCCATCCTGAGCACTGAGTCCCCAAGTAAGCGAGAAATACCTTAATTTTGGTTGTCGCAGTGCGAAGTACTTCGTTAAACAAGTCTGACAGCCGTGAACTTACGTGTAGGCTTGTTGTAAACTTCTAGAGTACAATTTTAATGAATCTGCAGCATCACTTGCCTTGTGGTCTTGATCCAACAGGTGCAGGAGCCGTTGTTCTTCGAGAAGACGGCTCTCAAAAACTCAGAAAGCATATAAAAATAACTCACATTTTTCCCATATTACTTCAATTTTATGAACTTACGCAAGTAGCGAAGCGTAAGAGCATGAGCAGGTATAGCTGACCGATAGAAAAGAAAAGCGCGCCAGATTTTGAAGACATTCTCAGTCACAGGGATAGAAAAAGACATGTCACAAGGTATTCAGCGCTCCAAGTGTTTATTCTGGCGCAGATTGAGTTCGTGGGCTGCACAGCAACCAGAAGTGTGTCTTCACGAATCACGGCAACGCCAAAGCGTCCCCGCCGGGGCCTTCGATGTTCCTGCCATGTCGGACGTGCCAGACTTCATCGCGTCTTGAACGACCGCAGCAACAGCACACCTTCAGGGGGGGGGGGAAGAAAATAGTAATAATAATAGCAGGTGAGACAGAAGCAGAGCATTTATTAAGCCAATGTTTAGAATTTGAGAAAGTCCTAAACAAGAGGATGTCAATAGCCAAACAACAAGCAAACCGCTTCGGTGCTTTACTCGCATAGAAAGGGAGAAAAAAATCATTAGCAGATCGATGTATACTGTAATGATCGATGTACGATGTATTGATACATCAAGGACAGCGAAGCTTCTTACACCCTTCGGAAGCAGGCGGCGTTGCTGGACGACATCAGCTGTCGACGCCGCAACAAACTCCTAGCTGGCCTCCAAGGTGGATGACGGTAAAATGTGACGTGAGAAGGAACGATTACGGATTACAGGTTAAAAATAGCGCGCATATAAGTTGTTGACAATCCGAACGAGAAGTGTTCATCACTATGTTTCAGATTGCTAAATCGGGGCTGACACATGTTGCGCTGCATTTAGATTCGGTGTCGGCCACGCAAGTCGCGGCCTTCACTGCCGCACGAAAAACGTTGCGGCATTCCCAATAACAGCTTCACTGTAAATCTTTCTCAGGTACACGCACTGTCTCGTACTGATCAGTAATCACTCAGTAGCAAGAACGGTTTCGCTGCACGCACTGTCTCGTACTGATCGGTAATCATTCAGTAGCAAGAACGGTTTCGCTGCTGTGCGGTCACGCATGACTTCAGGTACATCGTACGTAGTATACGGTCTTGCATGATAGACGTGTGTACTGTAAACACGCAGCATAGGTGCAGCTAAATGAACGAACAGCATTCAGTGCGATACCTGCAGTAGTTGTTACACTGGGTCTCGACATGTACTTCTATACGCGGAGGCTGCAAAGAGTGCGCGGTAGCCAGTTCTTTCTTTATTTTTTATTTTTTTTTAATGGAACGGTGATTGATATCCGCTATAAGGGCCACAAGCACACTTGTACATGTACATGTACATGTGCGTGAAACTTCTTCCACGGACGCACTAACAAGCTTGGTAAACATTAGACAAACTATATTGGTGCCGGGATGAGAACGATATGGATGTGTCTCGAGAGAAGGACGACGAAGACCATGGCTGCAGCTTGGGCGCCATTTCTATCACCTGTAAACAGGCACCCGTTTGCATCTGTGCGCCTGCCTCTTTCCTGTATCATTTTGATCGAGGTACGGGGTATGCGTCACTGTATAACTCTTAAACAAGTTTCCGCGCTATGTATTGCGCTATACGTTAATTCGAGGAGCAGGCTCGGTGGTGCAGGTATACGTGTGACAACGTATTCTAGAAAAACAGCGCGATGCCTGCGAGATTCTCTTGGTGCACTTACATCGGCCCCGCGGGATCTCCCAGCGGGAAGCCGCACGAGCTCCTTGTGACACGCGTTTTCTTTTTTCTTAATCTGAACAGACTTATTTAAAAAAAAATATCATAATGCATGTAACTCAAATTGGTCTCTTCAGGTAATCGATGTGAACAGGCCGGCCGAATAGCGCTTTATAATCCAAGTGATTTTTTTTCAAAATCTGTTCGCAATAAATAAATAAATAAATAAATAAATAAATAAATAAATAAATAAATAAATAAATAAATAGAGAAAGAAAGTGCCCAATATAATCATGCGCTTTTCTGCAGCACGATCATGGATGCTGGTAATCGTGTTCGTACGGGCCCGCCATAAGGAGATTGGTGCAAGTCATCTTCTACAGTAAGGTACCCACTCAGAGAACAAGCCCATGGATGACCCGGGCGATTCAGCGAGCGCATGTCTGGCAGCGTCACGTCAAGCATCGGCAGAGGGACGGACGGACGGACGAACAAACAAACAAACAAAATGTGGCCCTCGTACCATTCACACTAACCTAAATAGAGTTGTTGTCGAGTTTCGAAGCCGGTCTGCAGCTATATAAATCATCGGGGTGCGGACCTTCAGTGATTTGCGTTACTCCGAAGCCAGAGAGATTTACAGGGTCAGCATATGTTTCTCATTTTCATAAGCTTGTCCATAAGCTCAAAAATCATATACAACGTCATGAAAATGATCCCAGGAACGGATGAATAGAATAATAATAATAAAGGATGGCCAAAAAAAAAAGGCAACTGGGTGGCTTCACTACCGTCTGAAATTTGATGCATGATTTCTTAAAGGAGAGCTATATGATTGCTGAAAGGCACGGATGTGATTGCAGAACAAAAAGCGTTACAATTCTGTGCCATTATAGACTGCTCGTGCAAGAGCGACACTTGAAAACTCAATACCAGGAGTTGTAACAGAAAAAAAAAAGCGAACACCTCCCTCTGTGACGAATGCCTGTCCGCATGGAACTATAATTCCACGTAACCATGTCCCTTACAAAGTTTGTTATCCCAGTACGACAAGTTTCAAGAAATCGACGCCTTGTTTTTATTTAATGTTATTATTATTAATATTTCAACGGCATAACAGAACCAAAGTATAGTCCAGTGTGTACTGACCTTTCGTCGACACATCACGAGGGAACTGATGAATGCAGGAACGCCCAGCACTAACACCCACGTCAATGCTGTTAAATCTGAAAGAGTTTGGGAGGCAGCGCGCGATGAAAAGGCCGTACACCAGTTATATTTGACACTCGCATACAAAATGCTCACGCGCCCGACAGTTCATCTTGAAGCACACAGCAACACCCGAGTTGATCAACTGACTTGTAATCTATCTGTTACAAGGCCGAGAGTTTGTAAAGAAAATAATGCATTGCTCTAATGTGCGATATATAATGGACAGGTCAGCTTCTGTGCTTTCGACAACATCGCACTGGCCTCCGATTCCGGTTTTCCTGCTCACGTTAATCCAAGAGCCAGCCGAAATACTCCACGCGCCACGGAAATGGATTAATCTGAGTGTCAGTCGATTTATTCCTATAGTTCCAAACATTTAATCCTAGCGACAACGTATTTAATCCCAGTGCCAGCACATACAGGCCGCGCACCAGTGAGCTTAATCCAAGCGCAAGCAGTTTTAATTCAAGTGCTAGTCAATTTAATCCATGCAAGAAGAACAGCAAGATTTCGAATCCTGAAATGGATGAAATTAACGCTAAAATAGCTACCGGAGGACGACGTCACTAATTTGTTGCAGTCGCTGCTATGACACATACAAAATAATGACTGCGGTGGTTTGCATTTTACATGTTTAGAGATTGAATTTACATGTTTACATGTTTAGAGATTGAATGAAGGCCGAAAGGGCATCTATTATTCTTTTATTTATTATTATTTAGCATTTAGTTAGCATTTTACTGAACTTACGAGCACTCGTCAGTTTAAGTATTCATAGCTATCTCACGATTTCGGCTAATATAATCTACGCGGACTGATCGCGTTCTGGCGCGAATTTATTGTCGCGCCAGAACGCGCCACACACTGTTAGG
The DNA here is from genome assembly GCF_038994185.2 of Dermacentor albipictus. NCBI lineage: Eukaryota > Metazoa > Arthropoda > Arachnida > Ixodida > Ixodidae > Dermacentor > Dermacentor albipictus. Next base: position 10,629,500 of record NC_091827.1, read on the forward strand.
AATGGCCGTACGGGGTGGCAACGTGCCGGCTTTCAGCCCGCTGCGCGTGTTCCAAGCCCCCCAGACGAGGCGCCTTCTGAGAACTACGGATGACCGGCGGCCACGTGGCGCGCGGTCAGCTCTGGAATGTGGTGCGCCGCCGCGCCACCCGGGACGGCGCACAGTTCTACAAAGCCCTCTGACGTCAACACCGAGAGCTGTGCGGCACTGAGAGCTGTGTGTGTGTGCAACACGAACATTTCCGTCCACGGGGCCCTCGAACGTCTTAGCCTTTGTGTGTGTGGGCTGTACTGCGGGGCGGCGGCAAGTTTACAATGAATGGACGAACGTTTCCGACCACTCGCACTCCGTCCACACACACACACGTGAAGACAATTAAACAATTAATTAAACTATGGGATCTGATCACCCTTACACCGAGAAGGGTGTAAGTGTGTGAATTATTTTACGGTGCAGGGCGCTGTTCCTTTTGCCCAAGAGCAGCAGTTGCCTTGCGTGCGGCGTCGCTCGAACATGCCGCACCCTTGTGTAGTTAGAACACCTTCCGAGGAGTTCCTGCGCAACGCTAAACATTACTCTAGCTGTCAATATGATACTCCCAATTTTCTGTAGAAGAGAAGCACGTGAGCGGGCTTCTCCTGACAAAGACTCGCAATGCCAAAAAGCCAACTTTAACCAACGCGTTTTACTGATCCGCGCGCGTGAAACGTATTCGAAACGCCGTCGGCGTTCACAAACACACGTGAAAGTCGGTCAAGTCGAGAAAGAGATGTTGTCGGCCTTCTTTAGTGCTGTTTATGTCACGTTGGTTCAATGCACCACGACGAGCGTAATTCTATGGCGAGTCGAGCGAAGATGGATTGAAACGCTCACGTGACCAGTCGGCCAGTCCTTTCTGCTTCTCCTTTTGCCGCGCACGTCTGCGAGTTTCGTGCTGACTCCGTGCTAGGCTGATTCGATTCGATTTCGATGCCTCTATGAGCTGACGTCAGCAAGCACTGGAGGCCGTCGTCACGACGAAGCGAATGCAAGTGCTACGACGCCAGACGAAGTTAATTCTCTTTTCCGAGCTCAGTCGGCCCAAAGATTGTTTCCTTTCCAAAAAGAGAAACGGTGACGCTAGTCCCGCTTTCAACGCTGCCATTTCGCCCTTCAAGGTAACTGATCCCTGCATCATTACGAGTATGACTGTGCTCAGTAGTACGGACATTAAGTCCGTGCCGAAGACCTAAAAGCACGGAGGTTAGCATTCCTGGAAACGAAGAACGAGTCAGGTTTTTTTTTTTTTGTACGTGTGTGTCTTTATCTTCATGACTTAAACGTCAATCCTAGTTGATGGTATACCGATATATCTCGCTCCTAGCTTAACATTCGCTTGCAGGATCAATATACGAAATTCCAAGTAAATCTTGAAATGCAGGGAGAAAGAAACAAGTATTTCCTCATTCGCCCATCCAGCCTTCGAGAGACGCTTTCGTTGTGAGTGTGGAACAGGGCGTTTGATTTTTCACGAACAGCCAAGGAGCATCTTCAAAGCAATAGTAAACGAAGTTCAGCCGACTTAGTCGAATTGGTGCAGGAGACCTATATTTAAACCGAGCGTAAGAAGGGGGGGGGGGGGGGGGGGAATGTGCCAGAAACGATTGAAGATGATTGTCAGTGTCAGCGATAATTTTCTTTGGTGACCTGCCGCATCAACCCATGCCATTCGTGAATCACGAAACCTTATGGGGACATGAGCAGACACACCAAGAGTAAATCTCACGATATCGAATAATATCACGAGACATTACATCATGTTATAGTTATTGCACTCCAGTTGAAACTCGGCATCAACTCCCACAATCCTTATAGTCTTTCTGGCTGCAACTTCGTTAACGAACAATGTCTATTCACGAAGCGGGCGCTCTCGACGTGGACGTGTCTGCTCAAATTGGGGCGTTATCGCTTTAATATTTCTCTACCTGCCCCTTCCGTCACCTTGGCACATCCGTTACGGGATATTGACCAAGAATGGACGCATACCGATATCGCATACGCAGTGAGGAAGTTGTCTGTCCGGGCACAAACCCAGCTGCGTCCCCATACCCAGTGACCCAAACTGTCCACGAGGCCTAACGGTAACCAGCAGCACGTTGTCTATCCGAGTAGCGATCCATATCGTCTGCTCGACAAGACAGCACCCGGCACATATAACTGGTGGCCAAAGCTACTATAGACAGCTTGGTACTCTGGGTATGTATCACTGCTTATTGTGCGTGACTTCCCGGCCATCCAAAGTGGCCGAATAATCAGCTAAGGAAAGCTTTAAAAGATTGCCACCGAATCATTCGGCGGACCAAACAGATCACCTCCGTCGGTGAAGACCTCGGCGTGGCTGGGCTCCCCCATGGCGATTCCGGTCTTGTTGACGGTGCGGAAGGCGGTCACCGTGAACCGGTATCGGCTCCACTGCAGCAGCCCGTTGATGTAGACGTGTCGCAGGCTGGGCTGCGGGTACACCTTGGTGTGGCACAGCCGGAACCAGCAGTGGCTGACCACGAAGCCGTCCGCGTTTCCCCCTTCCAGCGTCCAGCTGACGCGCACGCTGGACGGGCCCAGCGAGGAAGCGCGGAGCTGGCACGGCCGGTCAGGCGCTGCGTCGTAGGCGCCGTCGTTGAGGCGACACTATTGATGCCGCGCGCTTATTTTTCATTTTTGATGCGAAAGCGTCAAATGGCTCGTTGAGCGAAAAGGCCGGCGTCCGGTGTCTGTAGCAGAGAAACGGCTCCTAAATTCCCATTGGCTGCGACGCCACGGCACGAGAGAAGAAGATTATTGATGTTGGGAAGGAAAGGTTGGGGTAAAGTGCAGCGCAGTAACCTGGTGTCGAGTGAACGAACAGAGCGGACGAAAGAGGACACTCACAGCAGCAGCGGCAGGCGTTGCGTGAGGGGAGAGGGCATCGCCCCGACGCCAAGTCACCCTCACTCTCGCACTCGGAAGCCTGCGTTACCCATTGGTTACCCGCGCGTTCTTGTGCGCGCAAGCTGTCGCCTGCGTTCTATAGCTGCGCAGGCCAAATCAAAACGCGCCAAGCGTCTGAACGCGCTCGCTTCCTCGCGAGGAGTTCATAACTCGAAGTACGCTCAGCGGCGTTCTATTGGACATTGATGCTCTCGCATTCACAGCTCTTAAGTACTTAGGTGTCCTCGGATTTTTGCTTGGAACAGATTTTTTTTTTAATATCACACGGAGCATATAGCGCCATTCGGGCAATTCATATTGACTACTTGAAGAGGCGGTCATGAAATAATTACACGACAAATCGCAATGTCCACGTAGTTATTTAGGAAATATTCACTTAAGGAGACATCTTGAAATTGAGAAACCTAAGCCGAGCATTAGCGAATTCACGTGTGCTTAGCAGAAATGCAGCTAGGTATAGTACCGCTCATAAGACATCCGTCTTTAATAAGTTGTTTAAAATCTATTAAAAGGTTAAGATATCCCTTCTTAACCACATTGTCGTCCCAACTAATAGTTCTTCAAGGTAATGCATTTTCGTGATGATGATGCGCACATGCTCCCAGTTCAGACGTCCGTTTTACTATATGATGAAACGACTCGCTTATACGTGTGCGTATACGGATGGATAAGCGAAAGGCTTATCGTTAGCCTCGGCTGTTCTGCGAATTATTATTTTTCATTGGCCCAAATAAGCGCTGCCGCTTACACTTGGTCGCCCGTTCAAACGGAGAGCGACCACTAACTACATGGTTCGCGCAACCGTATATACAGCCGCACAAACGCGTGTCACACGGGCGTGCAGTTCGTATACAAGTGACTACAACGAGTGTGTGCACGCGTGTTGAACACGCACTCTGCTTGAGGGCGTCGAAGGCGGTCTCGTAGAGCAGCACGCCGTCGGTGCGCCGCACCTGCAGGCTGAGCCTCTGCCGCGTCAGGTCGGTCCACGCGACGAACTTCTCCCGCCTCAGGTCGAGCAGGTTGTCGCGGCAGGCGCGCTGGCAGCCGTCGGCCGAGCTACACAGCCGCACGTTGAGCAGCTGCTCCGTCTCGTTGCCCAGCCGCCACTCGAGGCCCACCATGAAGGAGGAGTAGGCGGACGCCCGGAACCGGAGCTCTGTGGGTCGGATGCACGCATGCGCGGGGTGTGTGTATACGTCAGTCGAGATTGTCGGACGCGACCGTGCGCAACGATGACTGAGAAAAAACACCGAGCGCGAAACCAAAACAAAGGATAAGAGAGACAACTGGAAGAGTGCTTAGAAAAGCTTTTCCAGGTGCCACGGGAAGGGAAGCGCAGGCGAGGATGGCAGAAAACTAAGGGGAGGGTGGGAGTGATAAAACCAGGAACTGTGCAGGCGGCGCAAGTTGGAATCAGCTAGCGCAAGACAAGGGTAACTGAGGATTGTTGATAGAGGTATTCGTCCTGGCAGTAGACATAAAAATAGGCGGCCGCTGTTGATGATGCGTACATGTTCTCAGTCCAGCAGTCCGTTTTACTGTGATTAACCAATTCGATTACGCGTGCGTATACGGATGGATAACTTGGATAAGCTATCATATTAGAATCTATGAACCAACGGAAGTGTGATATTCACAGAATCACAGTATCAACGACCGAAGAAAGAAAGGAAGGAAGGACGGAAAGGAGGAATAACTGATTAGCTTGATCAATAGATTGATTTATGTGGTTTGACATCGCAAAGCAGGGGCTGTAAGAGACGCCGTAGTGGAGGGCTGCGGGTTAATTTCGACCACCTTGAGTGCACCTAATTAAAGCTAAGTACTCGAGCGTTTTTCTGCATTGCGTCCCCATCTTAATGCCGCCACCTCGCTCGGGAAACAAGCCCGCGACCTCGTTAAGTAGCAGAACACCATGCACAGCCACCCAGCTACCGCGGCAGGCCTGAGATTTCGGTGCGCATGAAAGAAGGCCAGGTAGGCGTCCCTCAGAGCGTGCACTGTGTAGTTTTGGGACGTTCGATGTATTTTAACTTAGTTGATCTGTTCTCGGGCTGCGTTTCATTCTGACGAGGAGTGATGGCGTGCTTTCAAAGTATAGTCCGACCGCGAAAGCGAAGGTTGCGCCCACAGTGTTCGAACGAGACGGCGCACCGGAGTCGAGCGTCCAGGTCCGGGTGCAGAGGGCGAAGCTGTCGTATCCGGACTCGGACAGCGGGTTCTCGTCGATGGCGCAGAACGCGTACGTGACGCCCGGGCTCAGGCCGGTCACGACCGAGGGTCGCGAAGCGAGCTGGCGGCTGCACCGCAGCGACGAGCCCGCGGGCGCCGTGCAGTTGCCGAAGTCGGAGAGGTCGCAGCGGGACTCCCTCTGGTACGGGATGCAGTCGAAGAAGCTCAGGCCCTTCTGGAACTGCTGGGCCGTGGCGTGGCACAGGCAGAAGCGGTTGCCGCTCTCCGGCATCCAGTCGATCTGCACGTTCGGACAGTGGTGCGTGTATACGCACGGGCGTAGTACGCTAAGACGAAAAAGGCCAAAAAGAAAAAAAAAAGGGAACAAAGAAAGCATGCTATATACTCTACACAGTGCAACTAAAGCTATAGATAGGGCTCGCGTCGGCCAGTCCATATCGAGAGCCGCCTCCATTTGTTTCAACGAAAGGGCGAGTGCTCGCCCACTGTGAGGTATACTAATACTGCCGTGAAGCGTTCCTTCAGTCGGCGGAAGGCGATCGGAGGCGTACAACGGGGAAGCCCTTCTTCTGGTTGGCCGACCCATACTTTGGCCGCACCGGGCAGAGTTGATGGGACGAAGGTATACGCTCTGACACTTCTCCATTGTTGTACAACTCTTTGAACAACAATCCCTGTAAAGTTAACTTTTGGAAACATGGCCACATCTGTTAGTCTTGCCTGTCCAGAAAATTCGCGTCAATCGAGTTCGCTGAAGTATCTTTGGTCGGTATACGGAATCTGAGAGCAGCGCCGCAGCATCGCTCTGCGGCTTGTCTACAGCAATATGAAATGGAACACGCGAAACGCGCACCAGTGCACCAGCTGTCGACGCCCACGGCTGTTCGCGAACGCGGTACTGGCATGACTCAGCAAAGCGGGTTACCTGGGCCAAGCGGTACCACGCGCCTGAGAGCACTTTCGCTTACTTTCGGTCCACAAGTATGCTGAGTCACGATGAGACGACGCAGCGTGACTTGCGCTCGCGAACAGCGCAGACGTCCTAAGTCTGTTCACATCTAATACTATCATTATCACTATATGCACGCATACTTATGACGACAGAGGATTCTCCAGCGCAGAAAGTCTATCCATCTCACACACACACACACACAAAAAAAAAAGCTGTCGCACCCAGTGGTCGACGTACGTATCAGGGCAACATCCTTTTGTCTGAGAGTGTTTAGCGACGATGCACGCACCTTAAACGACGTCGTGTTCGCCCAGGTTTGGGATATGCGAACAGCCCGTGACAGAAGGCCGTGAAGCGACACCTGCGACCGCGTTGGAAAGCGGTGAGTCAGCACATCTCGACGTCCTTTCTTTCATGTGCAGGAGTATTCTACAAGTACCCACCTAGTGAACATGTCCATTTCGTCTGCTGCTCAAGTATTGATTAGATGGGCTGGGGTACGCGGAAAAGGGAGACAGGCACCCCAAGCCCATCAGCTTTTCAACAGCAGACGAAATGATCATGTCCACGGGGCGGACGCTTACAGAATATGCCCCCTGCTCAACATGCAAACACGACTCACGCGTCCGCACCACGCGGTGCGAAATTCGGTGAGCACAGATCACGTACCAGGCAAACGTAGATTACAATGCGCGGGAACCAGGCTGTCATGGCGGGTGAGACCGTTCTTGTTGACGACTTAGCGGACGAGGGGAGCTGCGAAGAATTGAAACGGACGTCGAAGGAAAACATTGAGCTCCGCAGATCAAGCTTGCTTGCACAAAGCATGTTAACCGTGGGAACATTCATTCGCGTTTAAAAAGCTGCGCACTCGTGACTGTGAAGTACAGCACAGGAAGTTGTCGAGTGATTAACTAGGGCGAAGCCTTTGCAGAAATCGGTCGTCAGAGCTAGCTTCTCCGCAGTAAAGATCTTTATGTGGAGAAGCCCAACCTCAAAATACAATTTGTTCACAAGCGAGGTGGGTCGTGCGCGTTTCTTTCTTTCTTTCTTTCTTTCTTTCTTTCTTTCTTTCTTTCTTTCTTTCCTTCTTTCTTTCTTTCCTTCTTTCCTTCCTTCCTTCTTTTCGTCCTGTTTATTTTGTGTATCTATGTTTGTGGCCTTCACATCGTCGTTCACATAATTTTGTGCCTGCAGGGTTCGTGCAGCATTTGCATGTCGCGGACTCCTCCGCCCGGCTGTTTAAACACCGCTAAATAAACTAAACTAAACTATGCTCTGGAGAAAGCCGAGTGTCGAAGCGGGGGGACGCCTATACCCATTTTTATCAGTGGATAACGGGCAGCAGCAGGGCTTCGAACCCACCTTCTCCAGCAGCCGAAGCGGACGCTAAAAAGAATGCCACGGTTGCGGTGGCTTTGTTGTAAAGCATCATATTCGTGTGCGGCAGGTACTACGTTCAAATATCGGTGCCGGTTGCCCACATCTCGGCGCTCGGCTACTTCTAGGGGATTCTCATCTCGAAAACGAGCGCTACATAGATTTCTCGAAATGGTCTCTGAGCATTCTTTTCCAATCCCAGACAGCTTCGTAGCAGACAGCATACGCTAGGGTTTTGAGAGGCAGACCGTGGAGTGGTCACCATCAACGTACCAATAAAGTGTGCACACGCGCACTTCCGGAAAGGTGCTCGGCTCTTACGAGACCTCGAAGCCTGGGGACTGGTGCATCTCCACAACGCCGGAGCCTTTCCACCGGTCAGTTGCTTTTGCATTCTATGTGGGGAGATATCCGCAATGGAAGCGGTCCAGGCCCCTTACTCGTCGAGTGTTACGTTTGTGATCACGAGCGTTTCAACGGGCTTTGAATGCTCAGGCACCTTTCCCAAGGTTGTGTTCACCCCTGAAGAAAGCCAAGCGCCAGGCCTGTGGGTGCTTGTCGCCATTTCGGCGGAGCGGTGGAGGACCGGCCTCAATTGGAATCGAACCCACGCCCTCCTGCAGCTGAGGCAGGTGCCCGAGCGCGAGCACACGGCTGCGACAATTGTTATATTAGTACGTGGGCTTCGTTCACATTTGTAAACCGTGCAACAAACGCACACACTGTTTTCAACAAAATCGAAAGCTGGACCAGTTGGTACAAGCATGCATGATTGAAGGTGAAAAACTAGAAAGATGTTGCTTTTATGATGAAGAAAGATAATGCTTTTATTCTTTTCGCTTATAGGCACTCCATATTTCGTGAGCAAGCATGACATATAGACAGTGACCAGGACAAACAACATTGTGATTCGGGGATCGTAGGGATACATGCATTTCCTTTTCGGCTATTTGGCGAAACATATACCTGTTAGTAGAGGGGCGCGAATAGACTCATACAAAGCGGACAGACAGGTCTTGTCTGTCCTTATCTGTGTCTGTTTGTCAATATGCCCCCCTCATCTAATAGCTAACAGAGAGCATGCACCAACGGGTCCCACATATATACAGACGCCAAAAGGGACAGTTACTGATGCGTCGCATGTAACCAGCCCCCCCTCCCTCCCACCCCACACACACACATTATCTCTCTTTCTATTCATGACACGCCTTTCCTTCTGCGCGATGTACTCCCACAACCACGCACGCCTAACGAGCCCGAATTCCACAAAGTGCAACGATGAGCCCACGAGACCTACCCTGGCCACTCAGCTGATTTTGCTTGGCTGCGCTGTCCTGATCCGGCACTGCAGGTCGCAGTGGTCGAGTCAAACGCAGCGCATGGTCATCCACGGTCAATACGAGGCAGCTGCGACCCCGGAGGCAAGCGCAACGGCACTGCGCGCGTGCGTGGTGAATGCGAAGGCTTCACGACACGCGGGGTACCCGACGCCTCATCACACGACGACCGCAGCGGCGAGCTGTCCTCGCTGATCAGCCTCGAAGTCCTCGTCCGTCTCTCTGTTGTGCCGCTGCTGCTGTTGTCGATGCTTTTGGTGACGATGATGATGGTGATGATGACCTCAGAAACTCTGGCACATTACCGCACTGAGGCGTATCGGCAAGGAATCAGGCCACTTGAGCAAATAAAAATTCAATTGGTCGCAAATTAAAATTCGCGTAATCTGCAAAACTTTGCCATAGAGAGAAAGAAAACGTGAAACTTAGAACAATGTGAATGGCGCGAGCTGAGAAAAAAAAGGAAGAAAAATGACGAGCCATTCCACTCTGTGAAGGTGGATGACCAGCGAAGCTGTGTACCACACGACAAAGAGGTGACAATGAATTTCTAACGAAGGTTCGAACACGCATTTCTTTAGTATCCAGCCAACTCGCTCAGTAACAAACCTTGCTAAGCAACGTGATTCTAGTCTTTTCATCTTGGCTGGACTCGAGATGTGTTTGTACACACTCCACTGAGGTCACACAGCAGGGCGCTGCCAGTCGACTCCCTGGAAACATGACTCGCTGGAACTACAACTCCCCGCGCACGAGCTTTATATAGCGCAGATTCTGACAATACAGTGCACTACAATTAATTAAAAATTAAATGGGGTTTTACTTGCCACAACAATGATCTCATCATCAGGCACGCCGTAGTGGGGGACTCCGGACCAATTTGGACAATCAGGCGTTCTTCAACGTGCACCTAAATCTAGGTACACGGGTGTTTTTCGCACGTCGCCCCCATCGAAATGCGGCCGCCGTGACCGGTATTCGATCTCGCAACCTCGTGCTATAGCAGCCCAACACCATAGCCACTAAGCAACTACGGCGGTTAGTGTTCCCAGTCATTTCCCCAGAAATGTCAACCTTACGGTTGGTAAAAATGGCCTGTTGGCCTTTATATATGAGCGATCGAAGCTGACTCAAAAACAATATGCTACGTATCAGTTTATCTTGTTGCTGATTTGTTTGTTTGTCATTATTTCGTCCGCGACGGCGCGAAATATTTTTGTTCTCCGTGCATGTATATTTTCGTTTCCTTTGGTAGTTTACTAAGCGAAACACATTGCGAAGCAAATTTTCGTATCCATTGACAAAACATATGCTTGGTGTCAGCGCAGATTTGTTTCAGTTTAGTTGTCTATCTTAATTCATTCCACCACTTACGAGTGTGCGACCAATAAGAGGTCAAAATCCAACGATATCGTTTTTTAAACCCATTCCTGTCCGGTCGCATTTTTTTGCTTCACAGGTGTGCACTGCCTATACCTCGGCCGCATCGCAACATGCACGCATGTCAACGTTGCGTTCCTCGGTGCCGTTGCCATGGAAACCAAACCCTTGATAGCTTCTAGCTCTTAGTGTTCAGCGAGCGAATTGGACAAACCCGAAGGAAGGGACACTAGAGCTCGCAGAAATAACAACTAACTTTAATAAATCAGTTCAGCAGCAGCTTACCAACTGGTCCAAGCCATACTAATCCGCCAATAAAGAAAACTCTACTCAATTGTTCCCATGTAGATGAATCGGTTTGTCGTCGTCGATCGCCCCCTTCATCTTCACCATCACTACTTGGCGTGCCTCGATTATAGGGTCAGCCTATAGCCCCGTTTTAGGTAGGCTGAATGGATTCATTATGTTTGATTCCAGAGTGCATCAAGGGACTTTCCTCTAAGCACTATATATAGCTAGTACAATCTTAAGGTGTTTTCGTGCGCTTGAAATACTGCATATTGGTTTACTATCCTCCTGCTATGTATTATTCTCGTTCATGTACGTATCTTTCTTCTACTGTACTGTTCCGATGCGGAGAGGTTGTCACCGTAGTGGACCTGAAATTCGTTCTCGCTATTGTCACGCTGCCATTTGTATTTAAGCCAGATCTTTTTTTCGGTGTCGTTTCTTATTGCATCTGTGTCCCTATACAATATCTGTTGCTGGATTAATTGTTCTTTCAAATATATACCTACATATTTCTGATGCCCAGGTATTGTGCAACTTTACTCCTGCGTGGTTCCTAGGAGTAATATATATATGACAGACAGAAACTTTATTTACATCAATAAGATGATGATGGGGACGTATTGAGGGCGAGGACTTACGGAGTCGCCATCTGTCGGAAGCGCCTCGCTGGCGTAGTATGAGGGATAACGCGGCGCGCTCCTGATAGGTTTGGCTTACGGCGCTCAATAAAAACACCACGCGGCAACTCTCCTGGACATTTCTGTAAGTACTCTCAAAACGAGGGAAGTTTCTCACTGTCGAAATTATAATACTGGGCAAACTGTAGGCACAGAATCGTTTACAGACGCTGTGTTTGCCGAATACGTACAACGCCAGTTCACGGGGAATCGCAGCGATGGAGTCTTCGGAATCGGCTTCTTGCACGAAAGGCAGGCAAACGCTGAGAGCGAACTGTGTGAAATATGTGCCTATACTGGGCTGTTTGTATAACCAAATGGAGCATAAAGAATGAAGCCTCAAAGCAGCGATCGCACGGGTTCGCAGCGACCGACTGCACGTCTGCAGGCATGTCTGAGCACAATGTTTCGCTTTCGCTGCGAGCGCGTTATCGCACCGTGCCGTGAGCTTTAGGCTGCAGAATATATGAGAATTTTACAGTACACAAACAACCATTGTTGCGTGGACGCTATCAGAGCTGCTCAAAAATAATTTCGTTATAGAGACTTCGATGCCTACGACGACTGTGAGGTGCGGTCGCGACGATTAAATTTCTATTTTCTAAATTCTTGGACGTTTCAATATTATTTCTCAAGTTGCGTCGCACTGTATGTTTATCGGTATTCTCAGCGTGCGATTTCCCGCTGCTTCTTTTTCGTAATCCAGTGCGTTCATTCATAACACAAACATGACCATACGCCATGCCTTTCTTTAATGTGCTTCTTACCGCTCCCTTTCCACTCCAGTGAACTTGCCAGTATCTAGTATCGACAAGTTCATAGGCCAAACCGCCATGGCATTAGACATGCAGCGGACTCGGGCGAGCATCTCAGTGCGCGTTTTCTGCTACTCACCGAACATCGCAGACCCGGCGCCGTAGAAGAAATCTTCATCGCGTCTGTGCTTGCTGCATACCCGAGTTGTAGCTGATGACTTTGCCGGTTTTATGTTTCGCGAGCCAAGCTTCCCGCAGCTTCTTGTCCTGCGGCTACGTGTGAGTAAGGCTGACACCGGGCTCCGTTGCGTACGTCCGGCACTGCGGCACCGAGCAGTAGCCTACCATGCCGCACGCCTCCAAAGGCAGCCAATACATATTATAGTACTTTCAAATGTTGTCAAGCAGGCACTCAAGGCGGTAAAGCCTCACCACTTAATCAGAACCGCGGCGCAGGAGGAACTTTCGTTTTTAGCTCGCTTCGGCGCTTCCGAAGCAGCCGAAGCGGCCGCTCTGTCCACGTTATCCCTCATGTCACGTCACGCAGACGGTGGCGCCAGCTTTTGCAGTGGTGGAGCTTGCCCCCAATACAAAAATCCTTTAATAGGCTTGACGAAAGCCTACGCGTCATATATATGTACACATGAGGCCCCTCGGTTTCCTTTCTTCTCGTTCATATATACAATTATCTCTTCAACATGCGCAGTGCAGACTTCAATATATGAACCGATTTGCACCCTCGTGAATGCAAATCCATCTTTAGCTTATATATCCTTACAACCGTAAAGAGTACAAGGGTACGAGTTACGCACACAGAGAGCAAGTACCGTTAAGGGTGCAAATCGGTTTACAGTGAATATGCGGAGCTGTCACGTGCTGACGTAGTCCTCGGGAGCTATGTCGTCACCAGCTTTTCTGCGCAGCTTCGCGTCATGACACACGCGCCTTTTTTTAAATATATTTAATTTGATGCAATAATGAGCTCTAGTGCGCGCAAAACCACGCAAACTATTAGTCGGCGCCCAACAACGCTTCAGGGATGCGTCGCCGCGGCACTCCAGGAGGCGGCGCCGTGTTCAGCCATTCGCCGTGAGGTTGATCAGTTTTTCTGAGCAGGTGGCCCCAGTTCGCGAAATTGTCCGGCGTTGTCACCAAGAAAGAGAGAAGGAAAAAAGAAGAGGGGACGGGAGCGACGTTATATTGCAAGAAATACTTCCTCCTTCACTTAATTCTCTAGTTATAGCTTACCGACTTTATTTGCATTAAGAGGAAGCTTTAGTTCGGTGTCAACTCAGATGCCCCCCATATGGCACCCGCATGTAAAAACGCAGAAATGTTTTTGCGAGGCAGCCTCTTGACCGATTTGAATGAAGCTTGTTGTGTTGGAGAGAGAAAGCTAAATTATGATAACTATGAAGCAGAATTCAGGACTTTGCATGTTTTTTTTTACGGAGGTTCGCGAAACTTGGTAAGTAAAAAAAAAAGAAGTACGAAGCTTACAAATCCGCAACTCTGCACCAAAAACAGACAGTGCAGTTCTCTAAGCACTGCGATAGTCGCGTTTTATTACTGAGTTATTGCGTACTTGTAAAGGGGACAATTTCGTGTTTTCTTTCTTTCAATTTTGCTATTCTCAAAAAATGTTCGAACATACTGACGACCTAAATAAAACTTATACTACAGAAATTAATTTTTCTTTCTTTTAAATGGAACGAGACAAACGAGCTCTGCGGAGAATCTTCCAGCTGACGATGAAGCTAGAAGTTTTGGAACACGGCCTTCGCCCAAGTTGGCGCGTTTCTTCAAGCTCGAGCACGTCGTGTCGTATGATAAAACACGCTGTAACGCCTAATGAAAGTTTCGCATCCTCGTAAGGTCCACTATGGCCTATATGGTGTGCTCGAACTTCTACTGTATACATGGTTGCTGAGGGACGTGGCTTTCGTCCCTGAAACGCGCGTCACGTCTCTCGTCGTGATCGATGCGCGATTTCGCCTATACAGCCATGGCTCACGAAAGCTTCCTGGACACAGATTTCCACAGGGATAGGGATCTGCCTATATCTTTTTTTATTCGGAGAATTTGGCGGAATCATCACGTAGCAAAAAAGAAAGAAAGAAAGCGGGGACGGGGAGGGGGGGGGGGTGCATGCCGAACAAACGGATGCTGTATACCTGGTGTTATTTGATGCAGCTATACTGCAATACTGCAGCTTGAGCTTGCGTGTTTGTCGTCCTTTATCCAACGTGTACAACCCTCTGAAAATGCTTGGGTTTGGACTCCCTTAGCATGTCTTCCGTACCCGAGTACTGGAGCATTCAGTCCCAGAATGCAATGCCACAGAAGCCACAGATGCTGACACTATACTATATATGCCTGACTGCAACAACCCCAATGCGTGCACACCGCGAGAAATTCTTCGTGGAGCCGAAAGGAAGGATGTCAAAGCAGGATTTCGTGCACATACACACACACACCAAAAAAAATTAGAACACTATTGCAGCTCTTGGCAACCTTGTATCACACTGAAAGTAGGTTAAAATACACGCGCAGGAAAAGCTGCCGCATCCTGTCGATGCGGCAAGTGGTTCGCGATTCTCGGAATTCCCGAATAAATTCCCAAATAAATCCACCAGCAAAATATCCAGAAGGACCCTGCGGGCACCCACGAAGCTGTATGGTGGCACATACGGGAAGCTACGCAAGGGCATGGCTGGATGTCGCGCATGCGTACTCGCATTTATAAAAATGTGCTACAACGATTCACATTTCCCATTCTGAGCGCAACGGATAAAGACGCGGTGACAAGCTCTTTTTCTTTTTCGCCATATAGAAACAGCTTTGGAATAATAAACAATTCATTCATTCATTCATTCATTCATTCATTCATTCATTCATTCATTCATTCATTCGTTCGTTCGTTCAATTCATTTATTTCCTTCCTTCCTTCCTTCCCTCCTCACTCACTCACTCACTCACTCACTCACTCACTCACTCACTCACTCACTCACTCACTCACTCACTCACTCACTCACTCACTCACTTTTTCTTGAGCATGCTATATACGGCATATGTGCGGATTTAAATAAAAGCGTGGAGGCCATGCAGAAACTGCAAGCTACGAACGGATCACACATTTATATACGCGCGTTTGCTCACGGACGATAACTTTGCTGAGACACTGCAGTGTTTTGGTGGTAGAAAAGTAATACGAAGTAACAGCGCATTCGAATGAGAATGTCAAGTAACTTAATGGATGTCTCTTGAGCGCGCAGGCTTTCGCCTTCACCCTCTTTGGCGTGTGCTAAAGTGACTGTTACTTTTTCCCAGCTATGATAGTGAGAGGAGCTTACGACAGCTGCTCACCGAAGGGCCACGCGTAGTCGCTCTTGTCGGCGGCCTCCCGCAACTCCTGTTCACCCGGCGCTGTGCACGAGGGATGAAATAAGATTAGATAGATAGATAGATAGATAGATAGATAGATAGATAGATAGATAGATAGATAGATAGATAGATAGATAGATAGATAGATAGATAGATAGATAGATAGATAGATAGATAGATAGATAGATCATGTAGTATGCGCGTTACAGAACTCTAGGTTCTAAAAAAATATCATCAACGATTACGATAATTCCTAATACGAAATTTGAGCGCAGCTCTATACGTGTTTTCATTTCGCGTTATATTGTCTGGCGCGGGAAGTATATCTCGTGCGGCACGTTGCAAACGGAGCGAAGTGTGGCGCAACTGCCTCGCTAAACTGGAGATCGCGAGAGGCAGCGCGTGGGTGACGCGTGGGCCCGATGCACAGCCGCCGCCGCTGACGGGACTTCCCAGGCGACGCGCGCACTCCAGCGCCATCTCTAGGCCATCGTCGCCGTGCTACGCTTTTCTTCTCACGCTTTCGCCATACCCTCCTCCTCCGCTTTCCTCTTCGTGTCTTTCCTCCCCCGCCGCGCTCCGCGCTCGCCTTCGTCATTCACTGTGCTCACTCGCTCGCTTACGCCGGCACCGCCACGCTCGCCGCAGGAAATGGCGCCTAGGAGCTGCGCTCTAACATTGATCCGGGGAACCATTAACATACCTTATACTGAGCAAGTTTAGGGTGCATACAGCCTAATCAAGTAGTTATAGTTTTGTCAAGGCCAGCCTGGGATTCACTAGACTTTACCCTAGTTGGCTTCCTTTTTTATTATCACTATTTTTTATTATTCAAGTATAGATATCTTGACTTCGGATTACCGCTGAGCAATTAGTAACAATGTCAGTGTAACAATATCAGTAACAATGTCAAGTGCTTGAAAACGACCGATAATTGTGTCAAATAGTTCGCTCAGGTAGTGCTTACGATTGCGTAATTCACGCACTTACTGGAAACAAGATTGATGCTGTACTTGTCTATCACACCGGATGCCTCTGACAGAAGCGAAGTGGAGAAAATAAAAGGAAAGAGGAGGAACGAAGAAACGAGGAAAGAGTTAGTTACGTTTGATCCTTTCTGCGAGAAAACAACGCTCACATGTCTTGCGATTCTCGATACAGCCGCGAAGGCATGTGCTATAGCTAGAGCTCTCTGTGTTATGACACCAGTGAAGCTAATGAGGTCATTGCTGCGTGCATGTAACTCATATTAACTCACATTTGTCATGCGTCTCAATCCATCACATCCTGTCCTCAGTTTTGCACCGCAACGATAGAGTTGCACCATGCGTCAGAGACAAGCCAAGCCAACTGGCCCATTGAAATTAACCCATGCTAAACTCCCGTAGTCCAACTAGGTCATGCGTGCCGTCTATGACTGACGTATAGCCTACTATGGTGAAAACGGCTGTCAAGTTCCGGAGCCTTCGCAAGCTCAAATAAAAATCAAAGAAGAAACTTGGGCCAACTGGTGCGTGTTCCAGGGTTGAAGCGTTATTAGAAGCGTCTTGTATGCAGCACGTTTCATTCTCCCTCCAAAAGCGCAAACTTCAAGTACGTGTAGATGGGAAAAATAGCTAGAGTTGGCAGCACCGCACGTAACTAATGCAGCTTGTTCCTTGCAAAGCGTTCCGCGTCCCAAATTTCCCATGCTTTCCGCACTATGTCTTTCCGAAAAGATGCGGAACTGGCACGGAATCCCTATAGCGTCAATTCCGCAAGGAATGTTGCGGAAAGCATGCGTAATTACTGGACTACGTACGGAAGCGTGTCGGTGTGTAGGGATGGTGCATGTAATACGTAATTAACGGCGTCATGCAAATCATGTGGTTCTCCGAAACAAAAGGAAAACGCGATACGTCGATACGCACGAATTCCGCGCACAGGCGGCGGAACTTGCGTAACGTACCTGTGACGTTAGGCGGTCGGGCTCTCGCGGCTGAAGGAGAAAAGACAGGAGAACGGTGTATCAGTGGTATGCCGCGTTGTCATGATGATGCACTTTATGCCACAGAGCACAAACTTTCCTTTCGTCGTCGTCATATATATTCCCCACTTCCGATTTCAGGCTATATGCACTCGTGCGTAAATACGTCGATGAGAGCCATCAGACTGCTAACTGGCGTCGAAAGCGTTGTTAGGTCCACGTACTGAGGTATTAGATTGACAGCATACATAATATATTTTTACAGCGAAAGCTGTATATGACAAACCTTCCGCAGTTTTTTCGGCGTCCGGAAACAGAAACGGACTTGGCGATTTCTAACAAACACATACGGGTGCAGTGCGGCGGCGCAGATGTCAAAATGCGGAACACGATAAGAACGCTCGCTGTGAACAATAGCGTAAGTCAAGATTATCGCAGTATATAAGCAGGAGAGACACATATAGTTCGGACACCCGAAGAACAACATGCGTACGAGGAGCACCGGAGGGAACAGCAACGAGAATGTAAACGGCGCCGGCGCGGAACGACCACCAAAGAAGAACATTTCCGCGATGCTGAACGAAAACGAAAATCGTGACCCCGGGCAACAATTCCACTCGGTGAAGATGGAATGGAAGGAATGGAATGGAATCTGAAAGTGACGCAATTTTATTCTCCCTGCGGGCAGCGTAGTGGGCCCCTGATGTCATTACAGGTCCTACAGGGCGTGTTAAAGCCGTGTGTCAGAAATATTGGCGCACACCCGCCTATACCTGGAACACAGCACGAGAAGTTCAAGCGAGACGCTAAACCTTGCTATGACAGCCAATATACTTTGAGCGAAACTGACAATCTTTTGTATCGATTGGCGCTAGCTCATGCCGTGGCTCTGACTACAGAGCGACGTCACTAAAACGTGTAGCTCTGACGTGTCAATCACGCGAATTAGGCCGACTCGTTCGGGTTCAGTTAGAGCGTGCTCCGGCTTCGCGCAATGCTCTTTTCTAACCGTGGATATAGCAAT
This sequence comes from Dermacentor albipictus, assembly GCF_038994185.2. Taxonomy (NCBI): domain Eukaryota; kingdom Metazoa; phylum Arthropoda; class Arachnida; order Ixodida; family Ixodidae; genus Dermacentor; species Dermacentor albipictus. The sequence goes on from NC_091827.1 coordinate 10,647,809, forward strand.
CGGAGTAGCCACGTGACCATATCCTTGCCGAATCTCGCTCCCACTGCCATAGCTCCAGCTGGTGAGCACCTCTGAGCGAGGTTCTAAGTTGGAGTGCGCAGCGCCCTTAACCTCTCCAGGTCGGAAATTGAAAAGTTGGAGGCACTGATCAGGAAAGCCTATAAGACGGCACTCGGGCTACCAAACTCCACGCCAACTGCAGAGCCCATGGCTCTAGGAGTACATAATACCCTCAAAGAGATGTGGGAAGCACAATGCCTCTCACATCTTAATAGGCTCGCACTCACAAAACCAGGTAGAGATCTGCTCGAAAAGATCCATATTAATCTGTCCTATACGATAGACCAACAAAAGAAGGCACATCAGACACAGACGGCGCTGTGTGTGTCTGATGTGCCTTCTTTTGTCCTTGTCAAGCTTGCGCTATAACAAAATAAGATGCCGTACCAACAAGCCCCTATTGCTATCCTGATAGACCAAAGGGAGGAGGTACCACGTGATGTGAGGAGACGCATCAACGTGTAGCCCATTCCGCGGAACATGCATCCCGCATGTAACATCAAAAGGAGAAAAGCAAAAGGAGAAGCCCTGCAGAAGAAATGGGACGAGCAACCTAACACCCGTTACGTGGATGCCGCAGGACCAAAGAATGGAGTGACGACTATTGTGGTCTCAACGCCTCCAGGATCGATGGTGAACTGCGCCTCGATGAAGACTTCCAACCCCACTCACGCAGAGGAAGCAGCTGTTGCATTAGCTATAGCATCTAACCCCAACGCCGAAGTGCTCACTGACTCCCAGAACGCCTGTCGCAACTTCAATAATGGATTAATTCACGTCACGGTTGTCATTGCTGATTAAGCATCCACCCAGCCAAGCCTCAGTCATCTGGTTTCCCGGTCACCTGGAACTACCAGGAGGAAACGAAACCGCTCACAGGCGTGCCCGAGCTCTTCTGTACCGGGCGTCTCCCCCTGATGACCTTGAAGGGTGCTGCGACCTAGCTGCTTTAGCAGTGTATGCTGACAATCTCGCACCATGCAGAACAGCCAGGAAGGAGTACCCAACACCACATACATCACTCAATGAGTTAGAAGAGAACACCCTTCGGAGACTACAAACCAATATATACCCAACATGCCCACACTGTGGAAAGGTAATAATAATAATAATAATAATAATAATAATAATAATAATAATAATAATAATAATAATAATAATAATAATAATAATAATAATAATAATAATAATAATAATAATACCTTTATACATAAAAACAAGTGGTACAAAGTGTCAAGGCATTAGGAAAAAAGTTGCTGCAAAAGCAGCCTGACTGGTCCTAATAACCAGAAGGTCCAAAAGGCAACAGACAGTAAGGAACGAGAAAAAAAAAAGAAGAAATAGAAAGGAAAGAGGAACAACGAAAAGGGAGAAAGGAAAGAGAGTAATGGCATGTAGTACATAGATCTCACTTAAACGATTTGCTTCGTACATGAAACAGCTCGGGAAAAACAAACAATATAGATATACAGATACACAAAACTCTTAAAAAGGAAAAAGGATTAGGTACATGATTAAACCCAACTCTTGGGACGATAGAAATTATACAGTTCTCTGCCAGAACAATTAGGTACATCGATGGACGCAAATTTGAGATTATTCAGCAGAATGGGGAGAGTGTAACAAGTCATTTGGTTTCCATAGGTTGAACGCACATGCGGCACATGCCAGTATTCCGGGGACCTGGTGTTGCAACATGATATGTTGTGTTTTAATCTAGCCAGAGATGAAACGAGGCTTAAGTTCTGTTTCGTTTCTTTTTGGTATCCAAGAGCAAGACGGTAGTTAAACATATCACTGACTTTAATTACCCGAAGTTTTTTAAATAGGGGCTCAGATGGTAGAGCTAACCTCTACCACATGGTGTGGGCATGCCAATTTAATCCCATAGTTGACCCCATTCCAATTCCCTCAGAAGAGCAGTGGGAGGCTATTTTGCTCAGCGATGATCCTGACCGTCAGCACTGGCTGGTGGGTAGGGCCAGCGCAGCAGCAATAACCATGGACTACCGGACTAGGCGGCCCACCCACGAATTCTACGAATATTCAGCAAATAAAGATGTTTACAGTCAATCAATCAATCAATCAATCAATCACTCAATCTGAACGACCAGTCGAATCTGTTCCTAGCACCACACATTCCGACCAGCCCGGACGAATTACTTCGTGCAGAGTTTGTCAAGGGAGCCGAAACCGGGCCACGAGTGCATGCCAGTGGAACTCGCACCCGTATCGATCGCGAGTGGTTGGGATTGCATTTTCTGACCGCTGGTTGTCGACGCGTCCTTGTCAGTCTTTCCAGAAGTCAAGACGGGCGCTCCCTTTAGGCAAAGCTCTGTCATCATGCCTAAGTACTTCCTTCCTTCGAAGGTGTTGTGAGAACGCACGCTTAGTCGATGGTCAACTAAGTGCGCCGCCAGAGCGTTCAAAGGCGACTGTAGCTCGGTGCACGTACTTTTAACCGTGGCGATCACTCTCACCCTTCACGATGAGGAGGACGATGCCGACGGCGAAGGCCACGACGAGCCCCAGCAGGCAGGTGCAGCCGAAAGCCAGGTGCAGCATCGGGTGGAGCATGCGGGAAGAGTCGCGGGTGCTGCGTTTTACAGCAGGAGGCTGCGGCACCACGTCTATACACTCAACCAACCGCGTGCGATGCGCAGCGATTGTTAAATATGTCTATATAGTCGCATTCTTGAACGTTAACACCATTAGGGCGCAGATAGGGCGAAGAAAACAAAGACACGAACACTGCGCTCGCGTTCACCATTTAATCAGGCCACAGACACGAAAGAATATACAGGGGAGAACGAAGAAAAATAAACATTAAGGAAAAAGAAACATCATTATACCCGCTTCTATAACATCTTGCATGAAAACTCCTGCACTCCAAAAAAAAAAATCGAAGCCCCTTTCTTAAAGGAAAGTGGTTGAACGTGAAGCTTTCCCCAATGAAAACTGAATAAAAGTCCAAAGTCAACGACCAGGCAACGATCCCCCAATGCAAACTGAATAAAAGTCCAAAGTCAACGACCAGGCAACGAACCCAATAAATGCTGAGCGACCCGATGCTATGAATATGTCATTTGATTGCTTGTTTAGGATTGTATTTTTGAACGTTGAAGGTGATTGAAGACACATCTCGTTAAGTTGCATAGCCTTTATTATAGATCGTGTAGCCGTTAGTTTCGCATTAGTTGCTGACAGTTTTGGAATGATACGTTTTTGTCAGTCCGAACAGGTTAAGCGTTTCTCATTTAGCGTTCCTTTGAGCGCTATGACTATACTTCAGTCAAGGCGCTGACGCTGCCTTCCACATTTTCATTCTTTGAACTCTCGTCTTATAAAAAGAATTATCTGCCTTTTCGGTAAGGTCAGTCAAAATGATCAACTCCTCCAACGAAAAACTGAGGTTGATTACACACGATGTTTCAGGACCAACTCTAGGCTTCATTCCTCGCTCATATAATATAGAGAGCAACGTGAAAAATTCCGGGTACAGTTTTCTGTTGCTTATTACGTGCTACGTATTTTTTTTTTTTTCAATCATGAGACAAGCCTGCAAATACACGCAAACTGCCCCGAGCGGCCATGGTCGCGTGGCAATTTTTCGTGTATTCGCGGGCTTCTTTCATGCGGGTTGCAATGTGGGCTTGTTGGTAATGCATCTTCAAGGGGAGTATGGTAGCGCGATTCAAAGACGGGACAAGAGAAGACGCAAAGGGACACACACAGCGCTGTGTGTGTCCCTTTGTGTCTTCTCTTGTCCCGTCTTTGAATCGCGCTACCATACTCCCCTTGAAGATACTTTCATGCTTTGAAAAACACTTATGTAGCACGTGTCGAGCAACAGAAAGCTGCATAGGGAGTTTTTCGTGTTGCTCTACAACCTTCTCATCGACACTTCTAATCTAACTACAATATTTGAGAAGTTGATTAATTAAGACTAATTATGTAATTAGGCGGAATGCAAAAAGATAATGAGTATCTCCGAACGATGGCAAACAGCATTGCCTTGGTTCTGTTGCATATTTTGCATATTTTTAAGGTTTGGCTCAAGTCACGCGGGACACCCGGCAGATAATTACAAACTGAGTCGCGAATACGGGCCACACACGCTCACAAGTATGCGGCGTAAATGGACTTACAGCAAGTCTTCGAGAGCTGTCTCCGAGGTTCTACAGAAGAGTAAAACAACGTGAAGTCAGCGATGAACGGGCAGGAGGAGTTTCAAAAAGAAGTCCAGTTCACTGGTATATAAAGTTAAAACACTTACTGAGCTTCTGGCGCACCCGCTGCGAACAGGGAAGAGAAACATCTCCTTGTGAAATATCGCAAAAGAAGCTTCGTTCAGATGAGCTCGACGCAAGCAGGTGGAGTCAAAAGTCGTGTTGAGTCGACTGGCCCGAACGGACCACGTTTACATGCATCTCGCCAAGCAGATTGGCGAAGTCAACCTGCCACTTGTAGGCACGGTTTGACACAACTCGCCTCGACGCTAGCTCATCTTGCGTTTGCATAAACCCGAAGACCGAACTTCGGCCCTGATAAATCGACTCCAGCCGACGATCTTTTTGGCTTCACGTCAACGTAGCTAACATTGCCTCGGCTTTTGCGGGTACGTGTTATTATCCCGTGCAAGCCTCGCGCTAGGACAGCGGCCTTTCCTTCACACGCTTATGTGGACCGCCCCAAAGTTGAGCATCTTGAACATCAAAGCGGGATACCCTTTCGACCATTGCAGCTTCTTGGTGGGTTAATTCATTTCGGAGTATCTAACGGCATCAAAAGAAGACGGTTTTTTTTTTTTTTCAGACATGCTAGATCACACGCGAACTGAACAGTTCCGGTGTGCGACTTCGTCGGAGTACAATTATGTGTTACTTTTTCTTCTTCATAGTCGCCTATTATTTTAATGCCATAACGTTATGTAGACTGACTTCGCCCAATTTGTAGGCATCTGTCTGAGGAAAAATATGTGCCGATAGCGAATGTAGTGCAGCATATATGTATATATATATATATGTATGTGTGTATCACAGCGTCTCAAAGCGCCGTCACGAAGAAAGATGCGAGAACCTGGCACATGACGCTCGCGCCAGACGTTTCAAAGTGCGACTTTGGCCCCTCCCCTTGTTGTTCTAGAGTTATTGCAACGTCACTTTGAGAAATGAATGTGTTAAGGGCCACCCGTGGCGCGCACACGCAGCTGTCACCTCTCTAACTTTTAAACGCGTTATATAGCGTGCATTGACAATCAGCAGCAGCTAAATTCTGCAAAAATCTTTTTATTTCATTGCATTTTTTAGAAGTTTAAATAGTTCTATTCCTGCCCCATGCTATATGTCCTCTCTCTCTCTCTTCCTTCTTCTTCATAGCCTCTCCTCCCAAGGAGGCAGCGCAATTTCCAGCCGACAGCGGCGATGCATACCAACACGGCCAAGCGGAAAGGCACGGAAAAGCAGTTCTTGGGCGAGCAGGTGGAGAAATTCAAATTTTAAAGTGCGTTCTCTTTTTTTTCACCAATGCACATCAAACGCACCGTACCAACTTGTACGCACTTTTGATGAGGCAAAGACACCTCGACCTCCTCCTCCCTCCCCCTCCCCCAGATGTGACACATTTAAAACACGCACACACACAAATAATCTCAAATTGAATACAATTTTTATGACGCAAGCTCTCATGACTGACTTACCTATAAAGATAAGGTGCAATTGTTGCGAAAAAAAAAAGTCACAGTTTCGCCCGGAAGGCGAGGCATTGCTAGTTATAGCAGATTGGTATAGATAGCTATCTTGAGTTAAGCTTCGTAGTTTTATCGGCCGTATAAATTGCAGTAAACATTCGCTTACTAATTAACAAACACAGTGCCAAGCGCGCACATGCAAACGTGAACAGATTCCACTCGATGATCGCGAAGCCCCGCTGCCACAAAGAGCGCCCGCGACCGCTTCTAGTTGCTGCACGCCTCTTGCAGCACCGCGACTCGCCGAGTTGAGATGGCGCCACCTTCAACACAAGGCGCGCCGGGAACACGGCGAGCACGAAGCCAACAGCCATCTTGGCTCGCTCGTGGCCTTTACATCCGCCGCAGGTTGCCTACAGGACGCGGCACGTAGGCCACGTGTGCGCTTAGCCGCGCGGCCACGTCTGACTTAGAGAGGCGCGTGCCCTGCACGTCCTCTAGATCGCGCTCGATCACGTGACCTCCAGCATTGGGTGCGCGGGAAGATAGCGTGCGTCAAGCCATAACCACTTTAATAACCTTCTCGGCTCACCCTCGCAGCCACAGCGTACGCCGCGCGGACGCGATACTGTACTTCATATAGGGAACATGACAGCACCAGCGCAAATTTGCCAGCACTGTCCATGTAATTTCTATTGCAAATCGCTTCCCGAGTCATAGGCTACCGCAATTTTATTATTATTACTCTTTCAATTGGTGGATTTGCCGCAACTGCCAAGAACTGCCGAATGGACGAACGAACGACTTCACTTTCAATGCCACCGATGTCATGGGACAACGGACCATTACGAGGCCTGGAAGCGATCGTGCTCTCCTCCTCCAAGGCCAAGTTTGCTGTACAGCAGCTATGGCACAAAACGAAAAGTGGTCTGTATACACTCTCCAGTCCGCAGCGCAGACCACCTGCACGGTCCCAGAGGCATCGCACAGCGTTACATGCACGTGTAAGCGCTATGTTTCTCACCAGGCCGAGCTGCTCTTCCTGCCATGGTGCGGTCTTTGTAGACCTGAAAAAGCCGAAGACTTGTTGTTGCCTCAAAACAACTTGATGTTGATGTTGATGTCCTTGATGAGTTTGGCGCTTACCCACTCGCGGGGATTGGCCAAGAGTCGGGCAGACTTTGCTTATGTGTTCAGAAAATGGAGGTAAAAATCTAAAATTTTGTTACAAGAATTTAGGCGAGGGAAAATCGAAACGGTTCAGTAGATTGTCATGCTACGTAGAGGAAAAAAATAATTATCTATAATACAACTTCCAGGTCCGGTTCTTCTTCTTCTTACAGGCATGCATGACAAGGTTGGGTGGTTGTTTGATCCTATACATGATATGTTGAAGCAATAAAACGACAGACACGGACCTACAGAAGTGCTAAAAATGAATAATTCTTTTAAGATCTTTCGGCTTCGCTACGGAAGCCTCGTTCACAATGATCAACAACATATAGGATATGATAGGTGCTTGTTGTTGCCTCAAAACATGATATTGCGAACCTACTGTGAGGGGTATGCCACGAATGGGGTGGCAGGAAAAGAGAAGTTAAAAAAATGTAATTAAAGAGAATGTGTTAAAGGAATATTATTAGGACATTAAGTAATCGTAAGAATGGTGCTCGCTTATCTCAACTCTGTTATTGTGAATTCTATGAAATATGGTAATAAATAGATGTTATTAATATTGTAGTTTATTAATGATGAAAAAAGAAAGAAAATTAGCATGGAATCGTCTTTGTGTCACCTAAAAACTGGCAATTTTGTCCGAAGACCGAAGCACTGACTGCAGGGTTTATCGTTGCGCTTGAACTTGTCGGACGGCGTCCAACTATACGCGGGTAACGTGGACGTGGCATACGCGAGTGCACAAAAATTTATGGCACCCTAAAAGGCTTCAAATTAAAGAGCGAAGAAAACGTCAAGCAAAATTTATTTTAATTTTAAAACCCGACGTTTCGTAGCCCTACCGGTTGCTTCTTCAGAGGTGAGATGGGGAGAGGCACATATTTTCTGCGAAACGGGGTCCTTAAACTATCACGATAATATGCACAGCCCCACAACAACATCGAAAATTCGCTCGGCGTGTCCATATATTTGCTATCGCAATAAACAATTACATAGTGCATCACACGACGTTTTCTTTAATCATTTCAATTAAATATATGCTACGCAAGAAGGCGCATGATGTATCTAATTTGCAACATTTGTAGTTGTCTACACCTCCTGCTTAACTCGCTCCCTATCGGGTCTGATAGAAATCGATCAAATTGATTGGCAGTGTTTCTACACGTTGTTAAACATTTTCACTGGAATTCTTGTACTAGTAAATCAATGCACCTTCTGGAATGACGACTGATCTATAACTATTTGCCAGATTTGCCAATATTTGGCCGATTGGGAGCCTGAAAAAATAAAACTTCAACTGGAGGTATCGTCGAAACTAGCCTACAAGTTTTCCTAACACTTCTTTAATAGACGCGGTTTGCATGCGCTTTGGTCGACACGGGAACGTGATCTTTAAATGGCAGCAGTGAAGACACAGAAGCTTCTGTTGGGAATTGTCGATTTCCCGATCCGACGGATAGTCTTTTTTTAACGACTTCTCAAACTACGGTATATGTTCATGAGTGCGTGTTTTGACAATTGTGTTGGACTGATACAAAGTGCTACTTTATTTTTCCCATCATCAAAAAATATATATATATATATATATATATATATATATATATATATATATATATATATATATATATATATATATATATATATATATATTATGGGGTTTTACGTGCCAAAACCACGGTCGATTATGAGGCACGCCGTAGCGGGAGACTCCGGAAATTTGGACCACCTGGGGTTCTTTAACGTGCACCTAAATCTAAGCACACGGGCGTTTTCTCAATTCAACCCCCCCCCCTCCCCCCTCTTCGATATGCGGCTGGCGTGGCCGGGATTTTTCCCCACCATGGGCACTTCGACAACGTGTGTTCAAATCATTACTAGCAATCCTTCCCGTTGTGCAGGGTTTCGACTCGCAGAAGAGCACGCCGATTCGAAGGTCGGTCTGATTTCAGACCAACCATCGACCGAAGCTTAACTATCTGTCTAATCTCTTACATTTTGAACACCTCCTGCGCAGGTGTCCGCATTCGTTACTGTACACTATTCGGCTACACTCCACATTACTGCACAGTACTGTAGAGGAAGTGAACAAAGCGCGTGGAGACTCCAGCGCCAGTTGAACGCGCACTAGGTCAACTTGCTTGCACAAAAAAGCTGACGGAACGCAATGATCAAGTATAAGGAGGCTTGTGCGTGCTCCCTGACCGGACAACTACTGCTTCGCAAGCCTAAAGAATGGCGCAAAAAAAAAAACCAAGCGCCTTCTACGATGAGTAAGAACAAAGGCTCCCTGCACAATAGAAACTTGCCCGTTTTCACATTTGCAGAGCTACTGCTTTCCCGCATCGTATGCGCATCACTATTGCTTGTATTGACGATAATTATTCTGCATTATAATTTCTTTGTACGTTCTGACTTACACTAGTTTGGAACCAAGAGCCAGTCACATATTTTGTATATTTCGTTTTTTTCCTACTCTCGGTACTTATACTAAAAATAATTTTTTACTATCGTTCGTGTTCCTTGAGGTGCTTCTTTGAAGTTTCATACAAGAATATGAGAAACCGTCTTAGTAAATATTACTTTACTTTCGTTCAAAACACTAGTGACCAGACTATTTTTTTTAAAAATCACAGTATAAGTTGCAACAACTACGTCTTGAAATAAAACGCTAAAACAAAAGCACAGAAATGAGAACAATTATAGCGGTAAGGCAATAGTTCAAGGGGAGCAGTTGAGCAGCCACGCATGCATAGATAAATATGAAACAGCGATGTATGAATAACGCCTCATTAACTTTGACGAACACGCGACCAATTAATAACCCTACGTCGACCGAGTCTATCCGGTTTTGTGTTCTTTGTCCTGCAAACGTTCTTCGTGCTTTTCCTCTGCGCGCCACAGCTGGGCTTGATCAAGCCCGATCCGGATCCAATTACTCGGTCGTAATCATAGAGTTTCCTACAAAATTGTCGTAATTGGCTCCTTTGGGCAAGCTGCGCGGGGGAGCCAACCCCGGCCAGTCGAAATTTTCGATCCGGATCTGGCGTGATCGCGATCAAAAGTGGTCGCGTGACAATGGTACTACTCGGGAATAAAACCGGCGAGCAGACAGGGGACAGAGTGGGGGTAAAGTCAAAGAAATATTCACTTAAAGATGAGTTGAGAAAAAAAAAAGTGGTCAAAATAATCTGCTGCCCACCACGCAAGAGTTTGACACGTGAACTTTCACTTACCGTAAATTTTAGCCGAATTTTAGTTTCGCATTCTGAAGCCAAAAAACATTTAGCTGCTCGTGGGTTTCGCGGCACTCAGAATTTGTGCCGGCTACGATCTCTATTGTCTCGACTTCTGCTTATAAATTAAAAATCTGATCCGAAAAAGTATGCGTTCAAGTACAGCGAGCTCCACGCCACCTGACCTTCGAATCGAAGCCAGCAGGAGGCGGTAACTGGTTTCTCGTTGCATGTACTTACTGCACCTTTGCATTCAGGTCCGCAAGTTTTCGGAAGGGGTGCTTATTGAAATATGACTGCGCAAACAATGCAGTTCATGAACCAATACAAAGCAGCAGCTGCCACATTTTAAGCGGACGCCATTCTACTTCTTCCAAGACTCCAGTTCAGTGGCGTAGCTAGGTGGTCTGGCACCCGGGGCCCATAGGTCTTATTTCACCCCCCACCCCCCACCCCGGGTATAGCCGGCGGAAAGAGGGGTGTCTTCAGACGTATATAACACCCCCCCCCCCCCCTCCACTGGCGCCTTGCACCCGGGGCCTACGGCCCCCCCTGTTGCTACGCCACTGCTCCAGTTCCACTGGGTGGAAAAAGGTTGATTACTCTACAGCAGATGCCCAGTGACCGCTAGGACATCCAGTGGACATTCTCTGGACACCCAAAGCTAGAGCATGGACATGTCTCGGATGTGCCGAATTCGTCCCGAGGACGCCGCTCACGTGGCCGTACTTCCCGCGTCCTACGGACGTCACTTTCATGCGCGTGAGGACGCTGGGTTCACTGCACGTGTCAGGGCCTCTTGCATTGCGTTTGCCACAGTAAGTTCGCATCGGACGCTGTGAGACATGCAATGGGAGCGCCCACACAGCAAGATCAGCTGCAACGCGTGCATATACGTAAGCGCATACGCACGGGCTTATTCCGAGTAAACTCACTCATAAGATGCGCCATTTTTACGAACTGCACACGTAACACCTCCGGATTATAATTTCAACATGAAAAAGCACAATTCTGCAGTGATGAAACTGGAAGACAAACCGTCTTGTGTAGGTGACGTGTGGGCCAGAAACGCTTAGATGCAATACATCCTTGGTAGCATACCAGACATTGCTCGTCCGACAGAGGTGCTTTGCCACCGAAACGGTGCACGGTTACTTGAGCATGATGTGCTTTATGAGATGTTCTCACCGGGTAAAATTAAGGCAAATTGTTTCACTTTCGATTTACGCGCTAAAATCGCGGAGGCGATACTTTTTTCGCGCTCGAGCTCTTCGTACACAAAAATCCTCGCAACATTTCAGATCGTCTTCAACTGATCTACAATACAAGGTAATCATTGTTTGCAGCTAAAACAGCCTAGAGCAGATTCTAGCAGAGTACGTGACGTCACGGAGCTATAGTGCACACAAGCCCCAAGGACGGGCTAGCCACTTTTCGATCTTGCAGGTGCTTACACCTTTTCAGACTTGCTACTCCTACGCGCGCGGGACCGAGATAGGGTGCCATTCTCAAGACTTGTACGTACATGAATTGCTATCTTCCCAGGTCCAATTGACTCAAACGCTAACATGAACGCCACGTGACGGAATTTCAGCATCTAAAAAAGCATCTACTTGTAAAGTACCGGTGTGACCGGTCACTTTCGATCCCGATCTGTGTGCCGTGCGACCTTATGCGATGTCTATCGCGCCTACAAGTCGAACCCCACGCGAGCAACGTTGTCCGCCCCACGTTTGAAGTGACGCACGCTTTAATAATTGAAGTTGACTGTTTGGCGTACAGGGCAGCATAAAGGATTTCCGAGTCTTTCAGGCTTCCTTTATATCCTTGCACGTATCAAAATTAGGTCGGTCGCTCGTTTCGTGCGACAACCAGTGTCGGTAACGTAGTTACACCCTGTACCGGCTTCACGCTTTTGTCTAGTCCTTCAAAGCACTTCCGGGCGTTGAGTGATGCTCGCGCACAAAATCGATCTCACGGCAAATTAAAGCGATTCGCCCACATCGCACAGAGGCTCGGTAATCGCAACTGGTGCTCCCGAAGGCACACGCTGCGTGTAGCGACCGCGAAGACAGGCAAAACACGTAAAAAAAAGAAATGCTTTATTACAATCAAACAACGAAAGCGTTGAATGTCCTTGAATTTCTACCAACGATATAATACTTACCAATGTTTCCCACATGGAATAGCATCCGCACACATGTTCGAACAACTGCATTAAGTATGCAAACGCCTCTTAAGGGGTTCTCAAGCGCAGAGATCGCTTCGTAAACTTCGATGCTTTCAATACCTGAAAGAGCAAAGTAAAGGGTTCTGTGAAAAAGTTTTTTTTTTTTTTTACAACTTTCCACACACATGTAGCTGAGATTTTCAGACTCATTAAATCAGTTATTTTGCTTCCACTGAACATCAAGTAGTAGGTGGTCATCATACAAGTGCATATTAATTCAATTATAATGAAATGTCTCATACCTGTTGCTTCTGGAATAGTGGTGACAGCTGGGGAGTTGCGCGACTTTGCAACCTACAAGATTAGAGGGCGAAATGTTTTTCAATGTCTCCGTTGTCCGATGACGGTCATTGGAATGCTCAGGCTCGATTATCAGCCTCATTAAATCAGTTACTTTACTCTCACTGAATCATCGAGTGTTTCTTGAAGTCATCACAAATATATATGAAAGAACTAAAGCTCGCAACAATACGAACCGGGTCGGGTCGCAAACGCATTCATCTTTGCCACATGATCTGAAATAGAATAATATTTGCAATACTACAGAACACATCATACGCTTCATTTAAATCTGCAGATTTGCAATATTAAAGAACACATCATGAGCTTCTTGTAAATCTGCTTGTAGTTCTTTAGGGCTTGAACGTCTTTTGGCTTTATAGAAATAGCACAACCAGCCTCGGGTCTCTCGCACAACACGCCTAGGCTTAACTGTGCAAGTACACGAACAGTGACGACTGGAACAAAAAAGTTACTGCGAGCACACCGGCAGGACTATATAGCAATACAATAGAATGCAATACAATACCTTATTACTTGAGGCATGTAAGCTCACTTTTCCATGCGTCCTCATTAACCTTACATGTGCTACGAACCCTACGTCGAAAGGAGCGTTCATGCGAACTACTCCAGCAACGGACCATCACAGAGTGAAAGACCACAGAACACCTATACAAACTTAGAGAAGGGAAACTGTACCTTCCACAGTGCTACGGAAATAAGCGTAGCGGTGGCGTCGTGAACTAAAGTATGCGACCACCGGTGGCGCTGTACAACAGGAAACGGAAACGGGGTTTTGCACACGCTTTACCAGGTGTTCTGTGGTTTTACTGGGTTTCTGGCTTCTGCGCCTCGATCGTGCTCCCGCCAGTTTGGTTGCTGTGTGGCAAACGTAGCGCCTATGTGTATAGACGAGAAAACCTTGGCCAGGCGGCGCTACTGCGCCTCCTGACAACAGCGCCCCAATGTGGAAACGCCAAGCAGCGCGGTCGCGTCGTGGCGCAGTCTCCGCATTGTTTACGTTGTGCCGTCCGCGCTTTTCTTCGCTGCTCGTGCTCACGGCGCTCCCTTTTCGACGGCGGCAAATCGCCTGCTGGCGCAACGGCGATGCAAAGATTGCCGTGCGGTTTCAAGAAGGTTGCCGACGCCGACAGCTTTTTTTCGTGGCGGCAACCTCACGATAGGGGAGCGTCTGCTTCCGAACGTGTACGGCGTTGAACAAATTGTGGACGGTGATGTGAGAGTGCAAGCTAAGTGCGTGTCACAGGTGTCCGACAAGATCGTAGACGACGTCGAGTTAGAGGTACGCACCATGTTCAGAAATTTAGCCACTTTTATTTCAATTACAACATAAGTCACACTGGCAGCAGGAACTTCTGTTGTCATACTACTCGATGACTGCAGATCCATTGGGCTGCTTCTTGACGGTTCCGTCACTTCACGAAGGCATGTTCTGGAGTCTGTTTCACACGTGTCTTGCTGCTGCTCAAGAGCTGTGTCACTGCAGTACGAAAGCATATGTCCCGGTGGTGCTGACTGCTGAGAAGACTGTTGTGATTGCCAATGGTCTGTTTGGCGCCGCTTCCATCTGCATCGCATATAAATGAAACAGTATGTGTGCCTATTTGTTGTGGGGATTAAATTACTCCCAATAATATTTTTGCAAAGGCAACGTTCCTGTGATTGTGTGCATATATTATTCTACAAGTGTGGTACCACTACAAGTTATGATACTTGCACACTTAGATACTTAGAAAGCATGGGCAAACAACAAACATAACGCGCACGTCTCGAGCGGCTGCTTTCCGATCTGCCGCTTCCCGACGCACGCGACGACCGTGGCTTGCATTAAATACGGTCTGCTACCACACAAAAGTAGCGCGTGGCCCTTTTCGTTACCTGCACAACTAGTAATTTAAGTTGCAGCGTTTGGAAAAGGGAAATAATTCTCTTGAGCTCGCCCATGCCGATCGCGAGGGAAGGCACAGGACTACCAAATAAATTCGGGGGTTCGAAGTGCCAAAACCATGCCAAAACCACGAAATCATTATGAGGCCCGCTGTAATGGGGAGTCTCAGGAATAATTTTAACCTCTGGGGGTTCTTTAACGTGCACAAAAATCAAAGCACACGGTAACAAGGGTCTTCTTGCATTTTGCCCCTATCGAAATGCGGCCGCCGTGGCTGGGAATCGAGCACGCGTCGTAGAGCTTAGCGGCGCAACACGCATGCATTTACCGCTAACAAACGGCGGATGCCACCACTATTCAACAACGCGACACGAGTAAACAAACGGCCGTGCACTAAAAAGAGGCATATGACTATTCCGCTTCCAAGATATTACACGCGAATGCGAAAGTATGAGACTTACTTGACTCGGCGCACTGCAGCTATCCATGCTTGTCGTCTGTCCTTCTCGTACCACTTCCCAGGAAATATGTAGAACTTCACGGGCGGCGTAGGACCTTTCGTGTTTTCGAGGCTGCTGTGGCAATCAACAACACATCAGTATTGCGTGCCGCCTTTCCTGGCTGGTGAGGTCGCACTCGGCATCGCAAAAACCACGCGCACGAGCGCTCCCGCCGTACAGAACACGGGCGCGCGCTAGCGCAGCGGCGACCCTCGAAACTTCCATCGGTCCGCTAGGGGAGCATTCGGCGCTGCTGCCGCGCGGGCAAACTTTAGGTTGCCTCGTCTTATGTAGCGCTGAGTCATATCGAGTTAAGGCACACTCTGAACTGACTTTTAAGGGCATCCCGAGCGGTTTTTCGTTTATTACGCCGCCGTTACCCCGAGTTGTGCCGCCGCGCTCCAGCTGTTGCATTTCGTGTAGGGCTACTGACAGAATGCGGTTTCCAGGTGACACGATGGCCTCGACTGGAATAAACGCACATGACACCAAAGATTGAGTAAGCCTGAAAATATTTTATTTGCATTTTACAAGTACAAATAGAAAGCACACGTCTACGCATCCACACAAACGCGGTTACATAGTCAAGAACATAATCAAGAAATGGCTCATTAATAAGGGTAGCACAAACGCACAAGAAAGAAGACCGAAGCTACAAAACGTACGGTCGGCTGCTAAGTATAATAATTTCCCTGTCACCGCGTGTCACTTTTATACAGCATCTTTACAGCACTACCAGGCCGGGTAGTTTGGCCGAAAGAACGCAACAGCTTACGGCCGTCAGCTGCCTCTTCCTTACGGGTGTCATAATTATCCTAATCCCCGCATCAACGTCGTGCAAGTCCGCATACAGGCATCTGTATCTGAACCATATGTGCCAGCTTAATACATGTGTAGTGAAATTATGATAACCACTGCGTCTTATCAAACGTATTGGTTTTGCAAATGCGCATTACAGCTGACGGAACGACATACTGTAAGTGAAGCACAAGAGAACAAGAACAAAAGGAGGGTACAACACTTGAAGAAATGAAGAATTAGTAGGCGTACAGCAAACAAGCGATGACGGAGAACACACAATAATGATGCATCGGGTGTTCTGTGACATCGGTTTGCGTACTCACGGTGTTATGGAGATCAGCGGCATAAAAACGTACCTTCAAGCGTACTCCCTCAACCTCCGCCGCATTCATTATGATAATCAACGCCTAAACAAAATGAGGCACTATTTTTTGCCAAGAGTAGACCTCTTTACAGCAAGTCAATGTAATGACTCGCAGACGAAACCAGCATGCTTTCGAAAATGTTTTACCGGTTTTACCGCCGCAGTATTCGAACGCCAACGGCCAGGAAACACATCGATACCAATAGGCTATCGGCTGTCGGTGGTTAATCAAGTACAAAAACCTTGACGCTATGACTAAAAAGCAGCTTCAACAATCAAATTTAAAAAAAATCAACTGCCTATTTGCCTGAGGTAACAAAACATCCTTAGACGCCTCGATTGTTTATGTCAATGGTTTGTGTAAAGTAAAAAATTCAGCATGTTCAGCGCCCCTAGCAGAGAAAGCACAAATTAAAGTATTCGACCAAATTACAGTAGCTCCACTTGCGCGCTTACGCTGAAACGCGCCTCGATTGATTTTTCGCCCTCTGTGGCCATTTGTTGAACTTGAGAGTGTACGGGGCCTGGAAAGACAAAGGCATTGGCAAGACCATCCACTCGTTGCAATCGTCATAGGTGACGTCCTCGCTGCTACGAGAAACAAATAGAGTATAAAAACTGTGCCTTTTGCTGAAATAGTATTTTACACTGCGCCATCTTTTCAACAATATATTTCTACGCAATTCAAAACATTCTTGCTTCAAAACATTCTATGACTGCTCAGTATTGTTTAAATATTATAACTAATTCATCCTATTGATGTTTTTTGTGCATTGTGCTTCGTAAATCGAAAAAATAAGAAAAATGCGGCGGCGCTGCTGTTGCATTTAGTATGGACCAATGCCTGCCGCGTGAGCCGAGAAGCTGGTCCCCACCCGGGTGGGCTGCGAGCGCTAGCTGCGGTGGACGCTGCAAACCTAAATCACGCAGCACTGCCTCCGAGATTTTAACGCCGTCTTTTGCGATCCCTGAGGCTGCACTCGTAGTCTCTCGTCAAGCCATTGGTCGCGCACGCGCCAGCCTAGTAATCGTCACTTCCTCCGCAACAGGTATAATGAATGGATGAAAGGTAGGAGCGTCCCCTTTGAAACGGGGTGATGGCAGTTGCCACCATGCCCAGCTTTTTATTTTGCCTTTTATTTTTATTTACCTGTGCTGTGTGTTATTATAATTCTCTATTTTCTTCAAATACGTCTTCCTACTCTTTTAACATGTGTCTTCTTCGTTAATTTTTGTTATAGCTCCGCGTTATAAGAGTTCTTATAACGCGGAGTCGGCTGCGAGCGCCGTCTCTCCGCGACTACCCTGAACTACGGGAACCTCCGCTCCAATGGGAAGACCAGCGACGCGGCAGGCATCTAGTAAAGGAGGCATTGGCATGGACTGTGACAATGCTTCCTTTAATAGATGCCTGCCGTGTTGTCCATAGAGTTTCCTACAAGAATTGTGTTGTCCAGTAATCTCGTTTCCGAGCCCTCTCCCTTTTCTCTTCTCCTGGATGGATGGATGATTGTGGCTCAACCCTTTGAATCGGGCGGTGGCGACGCGCGCCACCTAGCCTTTAATCGTTCTATAGGCATGCATACCTATGTATTTACTCCTTTACTTTTGCGTTGATATTGTCCACCAATCAGATAGCCTCCGTTTAGTTATTTCTACCTGTTCAAAGTCTATTCTACTTTCACTGTCTTTAAAACCCAAGGCTTTGAATAGTTCCCCGTTAGATTCAACTGCAGGGTGAAGTTGTTTACAAGCAAGTATCAGGTGTTTCGCCTGATACTGATCAGGTGTTCCGCCTGATTCCGCCTGGTGTTCCTGGATGGATGGATGGATGTTATGAGCGTCCCCTTTGGAACGGGGCGGTGGCTTGCGCCACCAAGCTCTTGCTACTATGCTGCCTAATATCCTACCTAGGTTAACCCATGAGAACAAAAAAACACACTATGAACTACCACGTCCAAATTTTCTGATACCCTATTGCGAACTGTGCTTTTGTACGTCTCCGTCCTTTGTCGTTTCCCTACTTTTCTTCCACCAATCCTCCAATCGCCTCTTACTGATGTCTATTGCGGACCTGTTTGCTTTTCCACTGCTCCCGCTGAACCCAAGGGCTTCAAGGAGGCCAGTGGTGCCTAAATCGACCGCTGGATAGATGTCTTCACATTCTAATAAAATATGCTCCGTCGTTTCCCTAGCTTTACCGCAGCAAGCACATGCTTCTTCTTCCTTCTTATATCTCGCTTTATACGTGCGTGTTCTAAGGCATCCCGATCTCGCTTCGAAAAGTAATGAGCTTCCCTTTGAGTTATCATAAATGGTTTCTTTCCTAATTTCGTTTTTTCCCCTTAAGTAGTTACTCATGGCAGGTTTCTTTTCCATTGCCGCCACCCATGAGATTAATTCAGCCTCTCTGACTTTCCGCTTGACCTTCTTTGTTGCTGTGTTGCCCACCCCACAGGCCGCATACTTGCTGGTAAGCTTCCTAGTTCTTTTCCTCCACTGTGAATCAATGTTTTGCCTGTACAGATACCTGAACACTCTCCCAGCCCATTTACTTTCCTCCATATTCCTCAGCCGTTCTTCATACTCAATTTTACTGCGAGCTTCCCTCACTTCAAAACTAGTCCAGCCCATATCCCCTTGCACAGCTTCATTTGTAGTCTTCCCGTGAGCGCCCAATGCGAGGCGACCCACTGACCTTTGGTTCCCGTCGAGTCCTGATTGTACCCCTGATTTAAAGCAAACAACCGCATTTGCAAAAGTAAGTCCTGGAACCATTACCCCTTTCCACATACCTCGGAGGACCTCGTACCTATTGTATCCCCATAGCGCTCTGTGCTTCATTATGGCTGCATTTCTCTTCCCCTTGACTGTTATGGTTTTTTCCTGTGTTTCCATATATCCGTTGCCTTCGTTTATCCATATACCAAGGTATTTATATTCTGTTACCCGAGGTATTTCTTGGCCCTGTATCTCCACTGTCTGTTCACTGTTTTCATTGAATACAATAACACCTGATTTTCTAACACTAAATTTCAAACCTAAATTGTTGCCTTCCTGTCCACAAATATTAGCCAGACGTTGCAAATCACTTTGGTTGTTTGCGAGCAACACAATGTCGTCTGCATAAAATAAACCTGGGAGTTGCTGCTCTATTACTGTACCTGCCTGTTTGTATGAGAGATTAAACCCGATATTACTTCCTTCTAGCGCCCTCTCCATCCTCACCATGTACATCATAAACAGCAGCGGGGATAAAGGGCACCCCTGCCTCAGTCCCTTGTTGATATGAACTTTCTCCGCGCTCCTCATCCCTTCCCATTCAACGCAAACAGTATTTTCTAGGTAAATCTCTCTCAAAAGCTGTATACAATCGTTACCTAAGCCTTCCCCTTCCAGAATATCCCACAAAATGCTGCGGTCTACGTTGTCGTATGCTCCTGTAATGTCCAAAAAGGCCACATACAACGGTCTGCTTTCTGCTTTTGATATTTCAATACACTGAGTAAGAACAAACAAGTTATCATCCAAACGCCTACCTATTCTAAAGCCATTCTGAAGCTCTCCCAAAATGTCATTATTTTCTGCCCATGCTTGAAGCTTTAATTTGATTGCCTGCATTGCTAGCCTGTATATTACCGATGTAATGGTCAACGGTCTATACGAGTGAATTCTGTCTTTCTCCCCCTTACCTTTATAAATTAAATTCATTCTACTTTGTCGCCAACTGTCTGGTATTCGTCTATCTTTTAAAGTTTTTTCAACTGCTTTCACGAGAGCTTCCTTACTTTTTGGTCCCAGTTCATTTATCAGCCTAACGGGAACCTCGTCTAGCCCTGTGGCTGTGCGCTTAGGTATTTTCTCTTCCGCTTTCTTCCAGTTTAAATTTGTAAGCACTAGCTCCTTTCCCCCTTGGGTCTCTTTCATGCTCTTTTTCTCTTCAAATACAACCTCGTCCTTGCCTTGGAAAGATTCGGCTGTTACTTTTTGGATGTAATTTATTGCTGCTTCTCCTTCCAGTCTGTTTTCATCTTCGTCTAGGATATGTTGTTGTATTGTTGTTGATTTTCTGCCTAATAATTTTATGTGATTCCAAAATATTCTAGGTGCGGCCTTCTTTTTCTCACGTATTTCTGACAACCAACTCTCACTTTCACCTTTTAATTTTGCTTGCACCAGTATTTGAACCATAGACTTTTTCTCCCGGTATATTTCCCATTTACCGGTTACTTCATCCTGTGGCAACTGCGCCTTCTTTGCCTGCCTGTGCTCTCGAGATGCTTTCTGTCTTTCGGCGATCGCTTCTCGTATCTCCTTGTTCCACCAGCTTTTCGGTTTCTTTTTTTCCTTTCCAATGAACGTGTTGTTTCTCTTTCCGTATTTCTGTCGTTACTACACTTAGAAGCTCACCATATTCCCACCCCTTACTTGGCGACTTGCCAATTTCTTCCTCCACTCTAGTGACTATATTTGCTATTTGTTCAGCGTTCAAATTCCTCGAAAAGGTAACGAGCGCCTCTCATGGCGAACGCCTACAATCTAGATCACGTGCTGCGGCCTCCGAGATTAACAAGGCATCTGTCGCCATCTCGGAGGCCTCATCCACCGAAAGTTTAAGGTTGAAAAGGCAACGAGCGCCGCATCACGGAATTTATGTTGAACTAACTTCAACTAAGGGAACTGCCGCCACAATGGGAAAGCAAGCAACGCGGCGGGCATCTAGTAAAGGAGGCATTGACTATGAGCATGAACAATGCCTCCTTTGTATGGATAATGCCTTTGGTATGGATGAGTATGGACCATTATATTAACCATATGGATCACGACAGCGTCCTACTGGAACTCCAGACCTGCACAGATACCCGGGGAGCCACTTGCCCTCTTGGCCCTCTCTTGTTCAACCGTTTCGCCGTTGGTGTCACTTTTATAACCTGTTCGTCTGCTACTCTACAGTTGACTGGTGCGGCGTTGTAATTAGTACGGTGGCTGTTGTGCCGTGACGAACTGCTTGCCTAGTTAATTATTTTTGCGAACACAGTGACAGTGATGTCACAAGGCTTTGATCGGAGCCTTGGTCCCAAAGTTGACTGCCCGAACCTGAAAAATGTCGGTGCGTGTAGTCCGCTGCTCTCTAAAATAGCGTTATATAGCCGCTCAGGCAGCAGCAAACCGCACAGATCTTGCAGATTATTACAAGTCACATTGTTTCAGAGTTCGTCAAGTACACAATAGTTTCAGTGTATACGTTGTAAAGTTTGCTTCTGCGCTCTTAAGAAACTGGAAACCGCCGTAACATTCGAGTCCAACAACGACTTCCACTTATTTTAACCCTTAAAAGTTGCTCAAGGTAAAAAAGAGAATTACGCATACAGCTTCAGTGCGCACCACCGTTATGCTGCCGCCGTACCACGCAAAAAAGCTAGCTTTGCAGTTCGGAAAGAGATCCGCGACACAGGGCCCGCAGTGCAGCACATTTTAAAGCACTGGGATTTCTTTTGCAAGCTTTCAACTCATCAATGCATAAAACAATGTTAAAAATATCTATGCTCACCTTTCCTTGAAATAGACAAGACCAATTTCTTGTATACGTTGTGCGCAGAAATTACTTCGAAATACTTTTACCAGATTCAGCTGCCTTTCACTAGGGCACACAGCAGTTAATCCTACTGTCATCTCTCACATTAGGCTATCTGTAACCAACACACAAAGGCTAGTTATCCTGTGAATCCCTTAAGAGGAAGCTTTAGCTAGCTCGGGTGCTCCTATCTAAATACATGTAAAAGGAGAACTCGTTTTTCTCGGCAACCACTGCACCAAATTTGACGAGGTTTGCTGTGTTTAAAAGAAAAACTTAAAATCTAGTGACTGTTGATTACGGATTCTTTATTTAGGCCGTCAATTTTTATTAAAAATTCACGAAACTCGAAAATTTTCCAAAAACGAAACTATCAAGTTTACAACACCGCAACTCAGCAACGAAAGTTGCTAATACAATTCCGTGAATTGCATCTCATAATACATCTAAAGCTGACAACATCGATATGTTACACATGAATATAAAAAATATTGTAATGGAAATACAGCTTTTGCCGAACCCCTGTAACCAACGTAACAAATTCACGTAAGATGTAAAATGACATAACGAATTTGTCCGCTTTGAATGATCTAATGGATGCCGTTTACAGAACCGCGATATCTGTTTTTCATGCAGAGCTATGAATCTAGAAACTTGGTGTTTCTATATTTTTCGAACTTTCAAAATTTTCAGAATCTTTTTAATAAAGTACAGGACTTCAATAGAAATACGCTACCAACAGTCACTAGAATTTAACTTCCTCTCTCAAATGCAACAAGTTTCATTAAAATCGGTCGAGAGGTTATCTCACAAAAACGTTTTTGCGTTTTACATGTATTTGAATAGGCCGCGACGGAGTTGGGCCAACACCACCTAGAAGACTTGTTTTGGTTGGGCCCGAGCTAAAGCTTCCCCCCAGTCAGTCAGTCAAGAACTTGATTGAAGTCCTGAGGAGTTTCAAGCCGTTGAAGATCCCACGCGGGGAACTCCTCCGGCCGAAACCGTAGGCGACGCCCAAGTCGGGACGGGAACGTGGATTTTATTTTTGTGCTTACCGCCTTATTTAAGTAATAGGAAAAGTTTGAAGTACGAACTGTTTGCAGTGGCTGGCGTTTACGAGGGCGTGGCTTCACTGCAGCTCAAGCAGCGACTTGCAGCTATAGCCGATATGGGTATCTCCAGCGGACAAATGTGATGTACGAGGTTAGAGCTTTGGTGATATTGTTACAATGTTTACGAGTGTTTTGCGAAAGTTCTACTTGCAAATCTGTGGTACACTTCAGAGTGGCGTGTAATAGCTGTCCGTTTACAATCTCTTATACTGGTATATGGGACACTTTCGATCGCGATCGGGCCCGACCCGGTTCGATTTGATCTCAAACTGCGCATATGAACCATTCACGATGGAGAATTCGATCTCTACCGAAAGCGTCCCGTGTGACACCGGTATTTATCGGCGAGCTTCAGCAGTAAACATTAGCAGTTTCTATTTCTTGAGAAAAAAATAATTAAATTGATGGCCTAAATAATCTGCAAGAGTGGGTATATTTTGACCTTTTCTTTTGAATGCAACGAACATCAAATCCGGTGTAGTACATGTTGAACAATGCGATTTCTCCATTTCCGTGCATTTAATGGGAGATGCCAAGGCAATCTTGCAAAATGTAGCTGAAAAGCTTGAAGCAACTTTTCAAACATGCACTTGTACCGTATGTTCGCTTATAGTCGTCCGAGTAGGGCAAGGACCCTTGCAATCGGAAACTTAATCCATTACAGAATTATTTCTACATACTACTCAGCTTCAATAAATTTTGCCGACTACCATGTTAAGTGGAGTGGTTGCATTTAGGTGGAAACACTCTAGTCGTTGCATATCTACCTTTGCTCTGCTTTAATCGCTGCTGCACACACCAACAAAACCAGCCAAGCTCCAACCTGATGCTCATTCACACGTATACCAAGTGTGTGCCATTTTTACGGTGAACAGTTTGATCGTTGTCTTTTTTACTATTCCGAGAAGTACTCGATACTTCAATTATCATAAGCCACTTCTTTTAGCACATTTACATTCAAGAAGTCCGATACTTGCACAAACCTCCTTATTCAGAAGGGGGAAAAAAAAAACTGCAAGTATAAAGGATTTGTCAGTTAAAATATAGATGCAGAGATCAGCCCAAAAAATGGAAAGTCAACACAAAGGACAGGTACTTGAAGGACCCTTTATTTGTTTTTAGATAAATTATACACTAGAAACTTCCCTAGCACTTACTTGTGTAATTATGAAAGCTCCAGATATTTACACTGAACTAGTTATAACCAATTTCCTTGAAAAAAAAAAAAAGTTGGGAAACCTGCTAGCACTGGTCACACTTTGCCATGGCAGCCGCACCAAGAAACACGTACAGGGCAGCAGCTATGTACACCCTGCATCATCTTGTTCGCCGCCAGAGCCCTGAAAGCATCTTTTGCAAGAAACAGGGCTAAACAACAAGTCCAGTTCGTGCAGCAGCCTACTAGGACAAGAAAAAGAACTAAAGCGCCATGTCTTGCTAAAACAATGGTGTGTGTGTGTGTGAAAGCAAAAATTGTCAACTCATCGCACCACCAACACTGGTAACTGCACTCCAACTCGAAATGCAGTAGCGTCCCTCCCCCCCCCCCCACCTCCCCCTTGAAAAGAGAGGTCTTCTTGCCCACTATTTACACAGGGAGGAGCTGTCTGGGAAAAAGAATGCTGATCATATGTACAAGGTGGCTAACGGCGGCCAACACATTTAAGTGGTGCACTTTGTTTGATACACAAGGACGAAAAAAAAAGAGAAGTGGGGGAGAAACGAATAGGACTCCTTGAGCTAAGTAAATGTCTAACAAAAGTGACAGCTCCCTCTGGCCGGAAAAACGGGGTGTTTGCCAACCAAGGCAGAAGCTATGGGCGGCGTTCTCTCGGTGTCTACGGTAAAGTACAAGTTAATCCTAGCAATGAAACGTATAACCCATTCCGCACATCCTGTGCTGCTTCGCGTGACCTCGGCGAAAATTTCCCAAATCATTCAGTTGGGAGTGAATGAACAACTCAATACTGCTTGCCACGGAGTGCTTTCGATGTGAGCTTCATAACTTCTTTACTAATTAAACACCTGAAGCAGTAAGTTGTTCCCACCTATCGCACATTGCCACTTCTCGTCTTGATAAGAAGCACCGTGCCCCAAGCCGATGCTGGAAAGACACGGTGGCCTTGATGAAAAGGTTATGAAATGACGCTGTGGTGCTCTATACACCATACGGTAAGATGGGCAACAAAAATGCAAAACGGAGCCAAGCACGCGCTTTCGCTAGTTCAAAAGCAATAGTCAAAATGAATAGAGTCTTGCGGCACGCACGATTCCTGCTTGGTGGACTTGAAAAAAAGCAAGGCAATTAAGCGAGCGCACCCGATGTTTTCGGTCGCGACATGTTGACAGGCCTTTGCACACAGTGAAATAAGTAACCTTGAGATAATGGGTGCAGAGTGCACCTATCATTTAGTTCCCTAGTTTGCATTCTCCCTCGTAGTGCAACTCCCCTCCCTCCCCTGATGACAAAAATACAGCACGCCATCTGTTCACCTTAATTCTCGAAACGCTGCAATTTTCAAGCCTCCTTGAAAGTTGCTCTCTGGGCTAGCATGCCGTCACGTTCAGTGAGACGGGTTGCTGAAGGAAGAAACCTTTGTCTGTAATAAGCTTGTCAAGTGCCTATACAGTGCTGCCAAGGTTCCCAATACGTTTTCTTTTTTTCGAGGGGGGGGGGTAGGTGTCCTGCCCAACAGGTGAATGATGTGAACACCATAAAAAAAAAGGGGGGGGAGGGGAAATGACTGCCTTAGGGCCTCAATACCACTGAGGCAGCGCATGCAGGGAGAACCTCGGGCAAGCAACTGCTGTGTTCCTGTTACGAATATGGCCTGAGCACTCTTTTAAATGGCCATTATTTCAAGTTCACGGTGTGTGTGA
The DNA here is from genome assembly GCF_038994185.2 of Dermacentor albipictus. NCBI lineage: Eukaryota > Metazoa > Arthropoda > Arachnida > Ixodida > Ixodidae > Dermacentor > Dermacentor albipictus. Next base: position 10,673,617 of record NC_091827.1, read on the forward strand.
AGTGTGAGGCCCCCAGCAGCATCGTTTGGTGTGCACAGAGGAGAGCCAGAAATTGCCGCTACGCAATCACAAACAACAACAGCCAGTCATGCTCATGTCCACCTCGTTGCTTTCTTATGTACACATACACCCCAAAAGAGAGAAAAAAAAAAAAAGAGTGGGCCTAGGTTAAAAAAAAAAAATGCACATACACACACATCAGTCATGACATGCACACACTTAAACGCACATCCAGCCTCGAGTCCGTTAACGCAGGGAATCGGTTTGGGAGGAGGCAAGCCTTGCCAAGGGGTCAGGTGAGGAGTACAACACAGTTCAGTACTTTCTGCCAGCGTGACACTCGACAAAAAGGGGACAGGTGCAGCAGGCCTGTCCTTTTGTGACGTATGCCTTCCCTCTATCGTATGGGAGGAGCGTCGCCAACGGCGCCCTTCAGCTCCCTGGCAAGAGGGCTATGACGCTGCTTCAATTCGTGCCCGTCTGAGCAAGACGAGAGCTCGTTGAAAGCCCGCCAAGGCTCAGAAGCAGGAGACGACATTGTCGTCTTGCAGCATGCGGCAGATCCATGCTTGCAGCACATTAAAATCCCTGCCTCACCCTTTACCGATGAACAGCCTGAACACTAAGAGGAGGAAAAAAAAAAAGAATGGTACAAGCGATGCGTAATCCCTTTCTTGCAAGTGCAACACAAAATGGAAAAAGAAAATATCAATGTCAATCAATGTCAAGCAGGAACAGAGCCAGGCCAAGCCCCCGCACACAAAGTACACCTAGACGTCGTTGCAGCGGGATGTCTTGCCGCAGGTTGCAAGTGCCACCGGTGGTCGGGGCGAAGAGGCAAGTTGAGCACCACCACCATGGCCCACACGAGGAGGGCTCCCCGTGCCCAAAGCGGCGGTGGCAGCGGCAGCAGCAGCAGCAGAACTTTTCTTTCTTCTACCACATGGCGGTGGACAGAGTCATTAAAGTTTGAGCTCGTTGGCCACCTTGGAGGCAATGTTCTTGAAGCCAATAGATGTGCCCGAGATGCGCTTGAAGCGCACCCCGTTGAGCGACAGCCGCGGCAGCTTGCACACCTCTATCTCCCACTGGACGAGCGAGTCCGTGTTGGGGTCGCCATGCACGCACAACAGCAGGAACTTCTCGCGCTGTTCGTAGTCGCAGTTGTTCTTGTCGAGGACCTTGCGGATCTCCTGCATGATCTCAGCGGGGTCCCTCGATGACGTCGTCTTCATGCTCCAGGTGAAACGCAGTGACCGGGGCTTAACTTGCTCCTCGTTCATCGTCCTGCACAGGGACAAAAAAGGACGTAATGACACTGTGATGTAAAAAATTGAAGCCCGTTGGAGAGTTATTAAGCAGGAAAAGTAACAGTGTAAACAAAATAGAACGAAAGAAATTGCACTAGCAAGTGATGTTTTTCAGTTAACAAAGCTTGTGGCGGGGTTAGTTTGTTTTCTATATCAGGCATAAGTGGCAGCACATGTACAAGCCCTCTGTTGATACCAACAGACCGGAGTGCACTGCTTCAGGTAGAAGGAAGAATATGCAGTGCTTAAATCTTTAGCTGCCCTATCTTTACAGCACGGAAGTAATCCATATATCAGAAGCATCTTATTTATTACACCAAGCTGCTTTGATGCTTGTTGGAGACAACCATTTCGCATTTCGTGCTTTGTACCACACCCTTTCATTGTTTTTACCAGTAACCTCTGTAGTGGAACTTACTCATGTTTTCAGTGTTTCTATTCTGCCCTTTCCTGCTGTCCTGCTTCATCTGTGCTATCTTTCAACACAGTGAGGCCTAAAATCAGCCACTAAGCTAACCCTTGGGCCTGCTGTGTACTATTACTATGCACATAACACTATTAAGGAACTGTTTCATATGTGGCGCTATAAAAATCACTGCTGGGAAAAGCCTGTTACGCTACACATCTGTAGCCTCGTAAAGCAATGATTTCGAACCGAGAGCTTACAAACAATGAGCTGAAAAAGACTTTATGCAACAAAAGCAGCTTGCATACCTCAAGACACTTATCACTATCAAAGAAATATGTTTAGAGCCTTCCTTATTGCTGAAAAACATATTTGGTTAGAGAGTTACACCATGTTCACTGAGAGTCTGACCAAGTTTCCAGCACAACAAACCATACAAAACCAAATTACAACCGTGAGTGCTTGAGGAATGCCAGAAAATATCAAGTCAAATCCTATATGCAATTGATACCGTGGTTCCGGTCGCCCCTGGTACAGTAGCTTCTAGGCTCTGCTAGATGTTATGGCCGAGACCCTTCGAAAAGCTAGGATTTTGTAGCTTGCCTTAGGTATATTTTGAGCTCGGTGTGATCACTGACAACTCATATGCATGAGGTATGCTACAAATATAACCACTGATATGCTCAATAAAGATTGCTACTTTCACGCATATTCACTGCTCGGCAACAATTGCTGCACTTGAAAAACGAGCAAGATTCAAAATCTTGTGCCTTAAATCATAGCACTAATTCAGACATTTAATTGGTTAACGGGATCTCACATTTGAAGTGCCATACATCCTCAATTTTAATCCCCTATGTTTCTTGATTGTGCACTAAATTCTTGGCATAATAGCACTTATACCATTGCTTACTTATTGGAATGTGGCTGCTGCAGCAGTGAATCGGGCCATGACGTCATTCAGAGTTTGCAAAGTTCACAGCACTATATTCATATACAAAAGCTGGGCTCAACAAAATTCAAAATATACTAACAGCATAAATTGATACCTTTACTGAAACAAGTAACAGTGGAGTATATAGTACAAACTGGTTATGTTTATAATGGATCAACCACAGAATTTGAGAGCACTAAGTCAATGCCAGTCACCACACATATGAAAATCTTAGAATGCACAACACAGGTGAGTTACATACCAGAGTGCCTCGCTTTCTATATACAGTAGAACCCCATTGGAATGTTCCTTGCAGTTGCGTTTTCTTAGCTGCAATGTTGCATTCTAGCGCTCCCCACCTAAAGCCCATTGACTCATGTGTATAAGTTCCCATTTGATATGTTGAGATTCAGTAATGTTCCCACATCTTATGCTGCATTTGAATGGTGTGGTAACGAAAATTTAGCAGTGCAGAGGCAAATGCAGAAGTATGAAATGCCGGAAGTGTGCGATCGTCGACATGGTGGAAATAAAGATCCGATTTGTGCACAGTGGAATTGTTTCGTTTTCCTACTTCATAAAGTCGGCTTCGCCGCAATGCAGCCAAGCTATGTAATAAAGCATATTAAGATTACCAAGGGGCCACTGTCACGAAACATACGGAGTGTTTCTTAACTATGCACACGCACAGACCTGTTTATGATGATGTTGCAATTTAGGGCATTTCACCAGTTACATTTCTTTTCCCCCACAGTTCTTTTCCGCAGTAAAACATAATGGGGTTCCGCTGTCGTTGTTTAACTTGTAATGCAGTGCACATGGCCAATTGTGGGCCTCACTTTGTATTCTGACTGACAGTGTCAGCCACTTGCTTTCCTGGAATCTGTTGTTAACCGACATTACAGCCTTATTAAATTGACGACAAATATAACTCAAATCTTCTTTCTAGTCGTGTTTCTTTTAAGAAACAGTGTATGATCAACTATCAGACAAATAAGACTGCTCATTCGCAAATTGAAAAATTTCGTATATGCATATTTCCCAGCGAAATACTCCACTATGCTTAAACTGACAGGAAAAATGAAGGCAAGTGTGGGAAAGCCAAAACTGCAACATTTTTTTTTCACCAATACAACAAGGTAAGCGTAGTACTTTAAGAAATATTCTGTGACAACGTACTTGAATTGTTATTCGGGGACTTTAAAAGCCTCTTCGAGAGGCACAAGTTGTAAAATTGAATTAGGGGGGGGAGAGAAGAGGGGTTGATGGGGGGGGAGGGTCAATCATGCACAATGCTTAGGTCCTGCTGTTATCACACCATGCTTTACACTTCTTAGTGCCAAGCTTGCAATGCAATACAAATTCATGCAGCAAGACATGTTCCACAGGAGAACTTCTAGTTAGACACAACCGCACAATAAAATCCTGGCAATTCGTAGCTTGTTGCATGATAACCCAATGTGTCTGGTTGCCATGGCAACAGAGCAAATTGCCATGAACTTGCTTTCTGTACTGTCAAATCAACCTGGCAACACCCCACTCCGTCCCCCTGCTCCTATATTCCCACACTCTTGATTGTGTGACCATATCTGGCCATTGTCTCATTCCCATCAATGGTAGAGTTTCTCCCATCTTTTGTAGTGCCATAAGAGGCCGGGGCATGCAAGCCACAAAAAAAATCCAAGCACACGGTAGGCAAGCGGTCGACTGCTGCAGCAAGTAGCCATGCACCTCGGGTAGTAGGGAAGAGGGAAGCATGACAATCACTCTGCTTGGGAAATGAATCCAGCAGCGCATTGTTAGAACAGTTCCATGCTGCTGCTGTATTCCCTTGCTGCCAGACTCGCAATTCACCACCAGTGCAGGATGCTTAAAAAAAGAAAAAGGAATCCCCCACATAAAAAGAAGCAGCCTCTCTCTCAAGATAACCATGAACAGAAAAAAGAATGTATGGACAGGACTGTTAACAAAGCAGACATAAGATTCCCCAAGGCAGCACGAGTAAAAATAAAATAAGAACACAAAGAGAAACACAAGAACAAAAAAATAACAAATAAACAGAAACAGGATGATGGGCGTGAGGTGTATAATACCTTGTCCTAAGCTCTCGTGGCAAAGGTGGTGGTGTAGCATTGTAGCTGGCAGCACTGAAGGGACAGGACCAAAAGAGTCAAGACATCAAAATTGAGTCAGGGATTTGAAAGAATACAAAATTAAGAAAAGAATTAACAAAAAAACAGATACACGTGGCAGTAAGGTGAGTAGGAAGAGCACACAATTTGAAACAGGCCAGGAAAGAGACAGAAAGAGCTCGCAAAAAGCTAGAGAGCTTCTTCATTTTGTTAATCTTTGATAATGTTTGCTTTCCATGTTAGCCATATATTTTTACACACTGTATGTCACATTTTTTGTGTATTCCACAGTGACATTTATTGCTGCCTACTACTACTTACATGGTTATGCGCATTGTGTTCTATGCTAAATATTTGAGCTTTTTTTCAGCTCACTGAGCAATAATCTACTGCAAATCTCCCAACACGCAGAGGGCCCGAACCCAGCCAATCCTCTTTGAGGCTTTTTCTCAGTACCCCCCAAACATACTGCAAACATTCAGCTAAAAAGGATTACATTAATATGATTTCATTTGATCAGATTTGAAACAGCCATGCCTTGTCAATTGCTCCAACGTTTGCTACAAACCACAATTCAGGAAAGCAATCAATGAACAAGCAAGCAAACTTTGCAAGCACAGTTATGTGTGACTTCCAAAACCAAAAGGTGGTTAAGTAGAGGCAAACTGTTTGCTGAGCTGAACCAGAAGATGACAACGCTGCCTTCACTTGACATTATGATTCCACACTGCATTCAACACCTTATGTTGCAAAAGTGCACGGAACACCACTCAAATTAGACGTTGCTGGTACATAAGAGCTCGTTTGAAGCCATAAGACAAATCGTGTTCAGATTGAACACAGGCACATTTACAAGTGAGCATAAGAAATTTAAGTGATGCCGTTTACACATTTTTCCACAAAAAGACTGGGTTATTGTTTACCATATGTACATGCAAAAATAACTGCCTAGAATACTTTTAGTTCTGTTAATGAAAAGAAACAATCAATTTGATTGGCACTCAACAGCCATAACTGGGACTATTATCATCAGCGAGAAGAATGCAAGTTTCAGTAAACACATTTCTGGTTGTTGTGAGCCCAGTTAGGAAAAATGTGCCAAAATGGCTATACATTTTAACTCACACGCACAAGCATGCACACACATGCCCACACACATTAGATCGCTTAGAAATCCCAATTTTAAGGGTATCCAGGCTCTCCACAGACACAGCACATCCTCTTGCTCTGCTGACTAAGCTACAAGATACCCATTTTGTTATTTCTCTGAAATATGTATTACATCGGCTCAACTGGCCAGCAACGAAGCCTGCAGGTGAAATAAAATGCAATGACATAAAACAAGGCACATGTGAGCGTGAGATAGGCTGTGATAATGGCCTAGGGCAATGGTGATGCTTGAAAGCACAATTTTTAGGCCAGATAACCAGTGCAGCTTGAGAGAGAGAAAAAGAAATCATGCATGGTGGCATGACAATCACCTGCAAAGCCATTACACTAACAGGTACATGAACTGTCTCTCTCACTAAAAACAAGCCGACATACTACCCAGATAGAAGGCAACTTGGTAAGCAGAGACAAATGTTTTTAGGTGGAGGAAAACTGATCCAGCTACAAGTGATCTCAGGTAGAGAACAGTCAACTTATGATCATGACATCAGTTCTAATGAAAGATACTATCCAGTAAATTTTACACTGGTGGTACACTTAATCACTAAATTTTACAGCTTGCTTATTTGCAACCTGTAAAATTTAGTGATTACGAAAGCTGCTAGGGCTGCCTCTGCCACCCTTCACCAATGCTTGGTAGGCGACATGGTACCTTCCCCAATTGACCTGTGCTGGCTGATTACCAAAGATTTCACTGACCTACAAGTATTGGCCACAAAGGACACTTGATTTAATCAACAATATTACTTAGCATGCTCGTGTGAAGTATGAATGCACATACAATCGGCATAAATTAAAACAAACAGGAAGTAATGGATCAGAACGGCTGTTATGCGCAAGTATACGAAAGTGTGACGTGATCATCATTCTGTAGCTAGTTTCTAAACAAGGAGGATTCGAAAGCGGACGTCGTGGTTTGAATTAGGCCACCGTTACAAATGCAGGTAAACTAGAAAATGGAACAATGCATAGAGGTAGCTTTGGAACTGTGTGCACCTGAATTTATGCTGCTACTAGAATCGCATTACATGTGCATGTTTTACAGCTACATATACATTTGCTGTTGCATTGTTCCAAGCACATAAGCTCTTCAAAGCCTGCAGTCACATATATGTGTGGTCAACAGGTTTCCATGTTAAAAATATTACTTCCCAGTACCACGACCAGCACATGCTCGTTTGTGGGAGGAGCAGTGTGCCTGTTGCTCCAGTGCCAGGCAGCCATTTATGTATTTGCACTGCACTACGCTTGAGAGCACTGCATGT